>NC_090448.1:475309618-475909618 GCF_031143425.1 Pleurodeles waltl
CAAGTTTCAATTAAAACCTTAAAAAGAAACCTATAATTATTGTTTTTATAATGTTTGTGTAGTTTGAGCCCCTAACTATAACTAAGTTGTAACCCTTGTTTTTTTTAGAATGTATATGTATGTGATATATATAATAATGTGTGTGTTTGTATATATATATATATATATATATATATATATATACAAAAAAAACATTTAAAAGAATCCACAGTATCCGCGCTCACACAGTGAAGGTGCAACATCAATACTTTGTTCACCACAACCTCAATATGAGTTTCAGCCCAACTGGGCCTTGGCCTTGTCTTGAGGTTGTGGTAAATAAAATATTGATTTTGCACCTCCACAGTGTGAGTGCGATTACTGTGGATTATTTGAACATTTTACAACTGGCTGCTCTTCCAGTCTATGCGCTCTTTCCCAAAGAGGTCCTGGCACCAAAAAAAAAGTAAAGAGCTCTTCCATTGCTTTTTTATATATATTTAAATATACAAAACACTGGTGGTGATAGCACCAGTGTCGGTACAATTAGGTCTCAGTTTCCATAGGAAAGGCATGCATTGTTTTCTTAGTAACTTTGTTGCAGCTTGATGGAACTACACAAAACTTTCCGAATATATTCAGCACTTTGGGTCTTTCGTTGATCACTTGGCACAGATCTGTGAAGAGGGTACCAAGGATAAAGGGGGAGGGTGTCCAGAAGTGTGATTTTCCATTGTAATCCATCCTCCCACGAAAATATGCACACCAATACAGAAAAAATGGCTAAACAGAATTAAAACAAATTTGATTAGAAACGTACTCAGAAAGCATACGTATTTGGTGTGAATACATTTCTTAACGTACTGGGAGTCAAAAATAAAAAGTAGGGTAGGTTTCTGGGTTCGGCCTTGCACATCAGTGGTTGTCAATCTGCAGAGGGTTAGCCACCCATTGAGGCTTAAGCGCAGGACCTGGCCAAGGCACTGTGGCCAAACCCTGCTGTGCATAGCCAGAAGCCTTGCACAATGGAGGTTAGCCACCGACAGAGAGGTGGCTACCTGAGAAGGGCATGGACAGTCCTATGACTGAACTTACAAGTGTGCAGTTATTATTAGTTATATTCCAGCTACAGTTAGCGATCTCGGCCACCAAAGTGGCTATCTCTACATAGAAAAAATATAGGAAAATTTAATAAAGTTCTTATGTTTTTACAAAATCAATACAATTATTTTTTTTAAATTAGAATGCAAAATAATTTTAAACAAATAATAATAACCTAGGACTACTTGAAGAAAAATATACAACACACTACATCCTAAAATTAACTTAGTATTAAATTGTAAAGTAATTTAAACACATACATTTATTTTTAAAAAATATATTTTTTTTAGCAGTATTTTGCAATTAAAATCATTCACCCTTCCCAACATTTTTAATTGAAAACAAACATAGTTGTAAGCTACTTTTTAAATTATTTATAATATTTTAGATTTTAAACAGTTAAAATGTTTATTTCGGTTATTTTAAATTAAAAAAGTAAAACATTTTGCATTAATCACACATTCATTTTTAACTAAAAAAAGTATATACATATATATCTATATCCTACTTAAAAATAAAGCTCCTCAGGTGACAAAATGTTGGCACTCTAAAGGTGATGTTGTGCATAAAGTCCTTTTATGTAGACTTTTGCTCACACCCAGAAGTGATTGGAACAAGGTAATTTCCCTGCAAATATAATATATATACCCAAAGATAATAAAAGAACACATTACATCAAGAGAATCAATTACTCAAACATTTCAGCCCGAGGTGCATTCAAACCCTGAGCTAGCTGTATGAGAGGTATGACATTTGCCACTCCACTAATGGATATCTATACTTAAACTGAGGAAATTAAACCAGTGCATTCAGTTTGTTCTGAGACATTTAATAGTATGAAGGCCCACTGGACGAACCCAGAGCACTTACAATATATCAACATCATTGTTAGAAACTGGGTCTCTAGTTGGCAGCTGCCCAAGTAGAGACCACAATCCTAGTCACTGTAAATCAGATACACAACCTAAATTAACCTGTGCTCACCCTCTGGTAGCCTGGCACTCAGCAGTCAGGCTTAACTTAAGAGACAATATGTGAAGTGTATGTGCAACACTTGAGTACAGTATCACACTGTGAAAGACACCACAAAATGACTCCACACTGGTTTAGAAAAAAAAAGTGGTTATGTTTTATTTATATGGATAAAATGAGACCAAAATGTCAAACATCCAATAAATATTTTGCAAGTTATAGCGTTTTCAAATATTCATCTAATGTCGGAGTGCTGAAGTAATGTATCTGTTTGTGCGACGGTCAGAGAAGCACTCACGATTACTGAATTGTTGCGGTCTCACTAGAACCAGGGTGATTGACAGGGATCCCCCACCGGGAGATCAGTTTCTATGTGCGAGGTAATGAAGCAAGCCTTTTTACGGCTCACCCAAGTGCTACAGGACCGATAGAGAAAAGTTACTTAGCCGCCGTGTGGTGCGGGATAAACACAGAGGATCTTGCATGTCTCGTTCTGAACACAGTACCTCTCATGCAGGAGCGGGCCTCCTGATACAAGCAGTGTGGCATTGGGTTGTGCGAGGCTATCCTTGGCAGACGTGCAGGTTCGGAAAGTCCACACTCTTCTGTGGCATGCAGTGCGCCTCAGTTGACACGTCATTACGGGGGAGCCCGTTGTTTTGGCAAAGCTGAGGGGTTGCGCTGGGAAGCTTCTCTTAGTCCTGTGGCATCAGCCTGGGCTGAAGTAGGTGATTTCAATCAGCCTGTGTCGCTGACATTGGGTGCAATGTAGAGAGTGAGTGCTGACTTCATTGGGAGTGCAGCACTCAGTCTTTGTGAAGAAGTCCTTCCTTGTGCAGGGCGATGTGCTGGGGACACACTGGTGTTCGTGGAAAGGCTCCTGCGGCACAGTGATACAAAGAAGGACACACAAATCTTTGATGGCCTTGAGACTTCGAGAACCACGGGCAAGCCAACAAGCCCTTGGAGTTACTGCAGATTTAAAGGTTGTAGAGTAGGTTGCAGTCCTTCTTGCTACCAGAGGCAGCAGGCAGCATGGCAACACAGCAAAGGAAGTTGCAAAGTGGCAGTCTCTCCTGGCAGCACAGCAATCAGCAGGCCAGCACAGCAAAGCAAATAGCAAAGTGGCAGTCCCTCCTGGCAGCACAGCTCCTCTTCTTGGTAGTCTCCTCAGGTACCCAGAGTGAACTGATTTGGTGACCTTTGGGGTCCAGTACGTATACCAAAATGTGTCTTTGACGTGGAGGTGACGTCAACAGATGCCTTTGAAGATCACAAGGTCCCTTCCTTTCCTTCCCTGGCTCCAGACACTCTACTAGGGGGTATGCAGCCCTTTGTGTGAGGAGGGGTGCAGCCCTATTCAGGTGTAGGTATCAGCTCCTCCCTCCCACTTAGCACAGGAAGACCCACCAGCCAGGTGATGGGATCCATCAGGATGCAAATGTCACACCAAAGCTCCTTTTGTGTGGGACTATCTAGAGGGAACGCACAAAGTTGTCATCTTCCCCAGACGTGTATTCAGAGACAGGCCGAGGCACAGAATAGTTAGAGTAAGAAAATGCCAACTCCATAAGTTGTGATTTTAATTTGTGAGACACTATACTCCATATTTCTATCTTCTCCCAATTGGAAGATACACTTAAAGGATGCTTCAAGGTAGCACCAATGTTAACCTATGGGAGAGACAGACATTGCAGTAGTGAAAAATAAATGTAATCGTTTTTTGCTACCTGGCCATCTTAAACTTAAAAGTACATGTTCAACTTTTTAAATACACTGCACCCTGCCCTTGGGGCTGATTAGGGCCTACCGCAGGGGTGCGTTATATGTAATAAAAAGGAAGGTTTGGGCCTAGCAAGTGGGTGCATTTGCCAGGATGAAATGGCAGTTTAACACTACCCACACAGGCTCTGCAATGGCAGGCCTGAGATGTTTGAAAGGCTACTGTAGTGGGCGGCACAATCAGTGCTGCGGGCCCACTAGTAGCATTTAATTTACAGGCCCAGGGCACATATAGTGCTCTTTACTAGGGACTTACAAGTAAATTAAATATGCCAATTGTGGATAAGCCAATGTCACCATGTTATAAAGTACGAGTACAGAGCACCTACACTTTAGCACTAGTCAGCAGTAGTAAAGTGTCCAGAATCCTAAAAGTCACCAAAAATGAAGTCAGAAAACAGGAGGTCAGAGGGCAAAAAGTTACGGGAATCACGCCAAGGAATCATTATAACACTAGAAAAAGATTGAACAAAAGGTAATAGATGCCATACTGATTGTATAGTAATATCACTGCTTTTTTGGTCTTGGCCCATAAAGGTAAAAAAAGACCTTAAAAGGTACATTCAGGCCCAAGTAGGGGCCCAGTTTGCCACTTATCAACCCACTGAGCTTCTCTATCCTAAAAAGTGAGTTGTGATATATGTATATTGATTGGTTAGTTTAGCTTTGTGTACGGTTTGAAGTGGTACACCAGCAATATTGCCCAGCGAGCCAAGCACATGTTGCTGACTTCTAGTGTGACTTACTAGTCACAGGAATCATTTATCTTTCCATAGTAGATTGAGTACTCATACATTTTACAATAAGATCTGTGTTTATGGTGCTTAGAAACAGCAACAACTCCAATGTTAAGCGCTGCATTAGACATTTTTATTATTAATGGCTACAATGGAGGCTGAGCTATATACTTATTTATTTTTTATAAAATTGGGAACTTGTGATTGCCTAGTACTTGTTCTTATTGAAGTGTATGTTTTAACAATGCTGTTCTTGAATCCAACTAAATATTAGAATAATGAAGGGAGTACATTGTTTTTTTTTTTGTATTACCTAAAAGTTTAGTAAGCATTTTGGGCATAATATACCAACGCTTTTTTTGCGATCTGAAAGCCTGCGAATCACAAAATCACAGACTTTTCGACTGCAAATGCTTATGTTACTATGTATACAAATTACTTTGTGAGTCCTAAAAGTATCTGGCTTGCAAAGTAACTTTTGCAACTCATTCCTAACTGGAACTAGCATAGAGTGTAACAGAGATCTCTTCCAACTTGTGAGTTGCAATACAATGTATCAGTGGGTCGAGATCATAATTGCAGTAGCCAACCATTAATCAATTACCGACTCCCGATTTGGCATGTTTACTGATTCACACGAGGAAGCAGGCTGCTTTAAAAGAAATGTTCACTTTGAAGGAGTGCTGTCCAAAACAAATGTTCACTTTGAAGCGATGCAAACGCATGGATGCAGTCTGCTGTCAGTCGCAGGTTTCGGTCTCTGCATTAGAAGGCGCTTGCAGGGGGTCACAAGAGGCCTCTTGGCTCATTCCTGCAATCTCTCTCCAATCCACAATGTAAAATGGAGCCAGGATTGGAAACTACTCAGTGCGAAATAAACATATGCTGCTTTGTGAATAAGGCTTAGTATATCGGGTCCTATATTCTTGCACCTTATTTATTAAAAAAAAAAAATAGCCCAAACAATGTAAACATAGGATTGAAGAACCCGGAGTCAAACTGAGTTAATGCATCTGTTACGCTAACCACTTAACAGAGGCAATTCACAAATGCTTTTTTGCCCGTAAACATATGTTTACAGTCGAAAATGCCTACATTTACACATACAGAAATCCACAACTGGATTTCTGGCTGACGTAATTGTTTTAACCCTTGTGCAACTGGCTACCATCTGCTTTTCAATTTCAGTGATCCTTCAATGGTGTGAAATAGCTGAAGCAGTTGAATACCATTGAAATACCTGTTTGGGAGTAGTAAGAAAGGAAGGATACCCCTTTAATGCATCCTTTTATTTGTGTTTCACTAGAAATCACAAAGTGCACATATACAACTCAGTTTTGCATTTTCAAAGCGAGCATTTTAGGCCTTCTGAACGGTTATAATACGGTCCATTAGTCTCTCAATTTGTATTTATTTCAGTGATATAAACTATCTGCAAAAGGTTTGGGTATAGCGACAAACGTCTGTGTTTGTAGATGTTGGCCCCCTTCCCATGTGACCACCCCTAGAATGCACACAAATAAGCCTCGGTGTGCAAATTTGCTTGCATGCAAATTCCACTGTACTGGCAAAATTTCGGCCTGAGAAAATACCATTTTACAAGGCAAAATTCCACCATGTTAATTCTGTGAATTAGTAATCTGATTTTGTCTTCGGAAATGTTGCTATTTGTGCACGTAAATTACGCTTGGGCTCTCAAATGGCTTAGTGGAGAAGGATCTTGAAGAACAGCGATATATTTGGAAATAAATCACTTCTAGTGAATTAATACACAATTCAGTTTTTTATGTACATTTACTACATGTTTTTACAAAGGCATACCTTAAAATACTCCAGGCGCCGCTGCACTCGGACCAAGAGGTGCGAGAGCACTACAACACCCCGATTATTGCCGCACCCTACTACCCACTCAGGGCGTAAGGGAGCTTTTTATATGTTTGACTTAGGCGTTACGGCACAAATGTTATGCCACTGAGGTGTTTTTTTGCAAATTTACAAACAGCGTTTTTCTAGTAAAAGTGACTAATGAATTTTACACGTTGTGACGTGGTTTTACCTTGTTACTGATATGGTTAAATGCGAAACACTATGCAGTTTTACTACCTAACGTACATTGAGTCCAAACATTAATAAATGTGAAAATCGATTTTTAGCATATATTTGTCATTTGTTCATCACAAATGTAAATTAAAATGTAGTGGTTTGTTTCGATCCTATTAAAAAACTTTCTTTACGTCACAGTTTGGAATAAAAACAAAAAAGCATTTTGCCTCATTAAAACTTTCCTTCCTTGCTACTGATTTATTTTGAAATACATTTAGTTTAGTGTTAGAAAACATTTAACTCACTGTAGTCTTCTCCTTCAGTCTCCCTATGCCCATGAAATATTGTAGTTAGGTTTGCAATACAAAATTATTTCTCTGCAGTGAACAAAATCAAAAGTAAACACCTCCATGTTAAAAGAATTGGCAACAGTTTGTACACACATGACAATTAACCTCTGTCTATGAATGCAAAGCAAATACTAAAAGTTAAAATCAGAATTGGAAAGTATATTTACTGCTCATTGTCCATCTAAACTCCTTTGGGATTATTTGGAGGTTGGGGTGGAGGGGTTGTGATGCAGTCTCTCTCACCCTCCCAGTCCTAGTGCCCCTGGTTTGAGGATTAAGAGCCTCATTAGGAGTTTGTCGGTCTGACTGTCAGACCGCCATGGTGGCGGCCGCCAAAAGACCGGCATGTTGGCGGTCATACCACCGTCATGTTACGAGTTACACAGCCAGGAACGCCAAAAGACAGCCAATATCCTGACATCGCCAGGACTCTGGAGGGTGGGAAATGGGCGGTCCAACCACTAGCACCTTTAGCCCGTCAAGCAACCACCAAACCTATTACGTCTCACAAATCACAATGACAGTTCTTCCATGGCGGCTTTCCAATGGCGGTGCGAATTGCTGTGGTCACCACAGTAATACACAATATCACATTAGTTGGATCAAAATCCACACAGCTTACAAACGAAGGTGTGTCAGGTCACATGAAGAAACTGAAAAAACAATGAATTCCATCCACTCAGGCTCCCCCTCGGACCCCTGCCCCCATCGCATTTACAACAAAGCCAGCCCAACCATCGCCCCCAAGCTTCGCGACATAATCAACAGCTCTTTTGACGACGCCACCTTCTCAGGTCCCTGGAAGCACGTAGAAGTCACTGCACTCCTGAAAAAGCCCAAGGCTGACCCTGATGATCTCACCAACTACCGCCCTATTTCACTCCTCCCCTTCCCCGCCAAGGTCGCTGAGAAACTAGTGAACACCGCCTGTCCCACTTCCTTGAGGAAAACAACACACTCAACCCCTCCCAGTCTGGGTTCTGCAAGAACCACAGCACTGAGACCGCCCTCATTGCATGTACTGACGACATCAGAACCAGAGTCAACAAGGGCGAGTCCATCGCACTCATCCTCCTGGACCTCTCCGCTGCCTTTGACACTGTCTGCCATCAAACACTCCGCACACGCCTCCACAACACAGGGATTCAACACACAGCCCTAGACTGGTTCACCTCCTTCCTCACTGAAAGAACCCAGAAAGTCCGCCGCCCTCTTTTCTACTCCACAGCCACCAAAATCATCTGCGGAGTCCCCCAAGGGTCCTCCCTCAGCCCTACCCATTTCAACATTTACATGACCCCGTTCGCCAACATCCTCCGACCACACGGAATCAACATCATATCCTACGCAGATGACACCCAGCTCATCATCTCCCTCACCCGTAACCCTACCACCGCCAAAACCGACCTCCACAGCAAACCACCTTAAGCTCAACTCCAACAAAACCGAAATCATCATTTTCGGCCCCAACAAAACCATATCGGACGACTCCTGGTGGCCCACCGCCCTAGGCCCCCCACCAGCCCCCGCAAACCATGCACGCAACCTCAGCATCATCCTGGACCCCTCCCTCTCCATGACTCAGCAAGTTAACGCCGTCACCTCCTCCTGTTTCAACACACTCTGCATGCTGCAAAAAACCTTCAAATGGATTCCAATAGAGACCAGAAAGACCGTCACCCACGCACTCATCAGCAGCAGGCTGGACTACGGGAACGCCTTCTACGCCGGCACCACACTCAAACTCAAACGCAAACTCCAGAGAATCCAGAACGCAGCCGCCTGCCTCATCCTGGACCTCCCACACCATGAACACATCTCGTCACACCTCAGATCCCTTGACTGGCTTCCTATCAACAAGAGGACGGCATTAAAAATCCTCATCCACGCACACAAATCCCTCCACAACACCGGACCAACCTACCTCAACGATAGAGTATCCAACGCGCCACCACCGGAGGCAGATCATTCTCCTACCTCGCCCCCAAGGCCTGGAACTTCCTCCCCACCAACCTTCACAAGACCCAGGACCTCCTGCTCTTCAGAAAAAACCTCAAGACGTGGCTGTTCGAACAGAAACCCCTCCTCCACCAGCGCCTTGAGACCCTCACGGGTGAGTAGCGCACTCTATACATTTTTTGATTGATTGATTGATTGATTGACAAACTGCACTATAAAACACACCCTTTCACACACCACAATCCTTTGCATTGACAACGCCACACATAGAAGCCAATGCCCAAAATCAGAGTCACAGTACTATAGATTTGCCCCCCTCGAACTTTCACATAGCCCGTATCCCACACCTGCACAACACAGCCACCACACAAAATAAAATCTCTACACATCATCTACTAACCGTCACCCGCTCACCACACAGCACATACACCCAGCTTCCTTTTTTTGTGTTGACTAACATCACCATGTCACCACAAAAACATCCCAGTTTCACAGACGACGAGTTAAGAGTCATGATGGATGAAATTATCAGAGTAGAGCCAGACATATTTAGAGTCCAAGTCCAGCAGACTACAATTGCGAGGAAAATGGAAATGTGGCACAGAATAGTCAACAGCGTGAATTCTGTAGGCAGCTCTCCGCGCACAAGGGACGACATAAGGAAGAGGTTGAATGACCTCAGGTGGGAGGTGTGGTCCATGCCATCCAGGCACTAGCTGACGGTCCCCAAAACTGGAGGTGGTCCCCCACCTACTTCCCCACAATTCAGATCATGGAGAGAGGATGTCCTGGCCATTCTGCATCCAAAGGGCTTGACAGGAATACCTGGGGGAGTCGATGCGGGTGAGTCAATACACCAATAATGCCACCAAAATGTATTGTCATACATGCTCACTGATCACCTTTTGCCACCTTAACAGTCTGCCCACTCACCACCCCTGTGTCCAACTGTCCAAATACCCCTGTCTGGCAACACACATATGA
This sequence comes from Pleurodeles waltl, assembly GCF_031143425.1. NCBI lineage: Eukaryota > Metazoa > Chordata > Amphibia > Caudata > Salamandridae > Pleurodeles > Pleurodeles waltl. The sequence goes on from NC_090448.1 coordinate 475,319,526, forward strand.
GGTTAACTCACCTGGGGGCACAGTATCGGTGTATTATGTGGGTAGTACAGGGATTGACAGCACTACAACTCCCAGCAGGCACTGTTCTACTGTTAGAAATGGGGTTTCTGGTTGGCTAGGGTATGCACCTCAGCCAGGCAGAACCCACCCACTCTAGTCAGGGCAAGGGAGTTACACGTCCAAGATAACCCTGCTCACCCCCTTGGTAGCTTGGCACGAGCAGTCAGGCTTAACCTGGAGGCAATCTGTAAAGGGTTTGCACAACACACACAACACATGTGACGCAATATCCCCACCACAAAGGAAACACAACACCAGATTATATGAAAATATACTGTATTGTACACAAGGCAATTATCAGACCAAACATCACATATCAGTACTATCCTGCTACCTTAGCAGTTGTCAGAACGTTACACATTAGTTACTCTGCAACCTAGCAGTAGTCACACATAAAACACAGGTTATTCAGTATTCTGCAACATAAGCAGTAGTCAGGAAAACACGTTATTACATCACAGCACTTGTCATAAGAATATCATAAAATGCCCATAGTAGGAACATTAGAAAACATATGGGAAGTTAGAAAAAACATATTAGCAAGCATGTCCATAAAAGGAACATTTGCATACACATATGTAAAAACATCAAACGCAGGTAGGTAATATATGAACCAAACAAAAGTCTGTAGAAAGAACTTTGGATTGCAACTATATTGGTCCTTTAAACAGTACCTGGTTGGATGAAGGCACCTCCAGTGCCTAGAAGGCGAACAATGGGGCGCCCGGCGCTCCTATGTGCAAAACGGGGGCCTCCCTTATACTCTGGGGTCAGAGGAGGGCGACATGCACCTCCTCTCTTTTATAGACAGGCCCCTCTGGAGAGCGTGATTACTGGGGGCCCCCCAGGGCCTCAACCGGCCCTCGCGAGGGGGGCCAAAGCCAGCAAAAACAACTTAGGGCAGGAGGGGGGCACCACGCACCCCCTCCGGTTTGATGACAGGCCCCTCCCGGGACCGGCGATCTCTGGGGGCCCCCCCGGGCCTCCACTGGCCCTTCCACCAAGGGGGTGGCCCACAATAATGCCCGTTTTACCTAACAGCAGAAAAGGAGCGTCCTGCTCCTAACGCAGAGGCCAGGGGGAAGGGGGCACTCCCTGCGCCTTCCCCTGGTCCTGCCGTGAAGCCACAAGAAGATCAGACACTCGCCTGCACCCGATGCGGTGCACGAGTGTTCTTCCAGCTTCCTGGGCCGCTGCAGTGATCTTATTTAAAGGGGCACAATGCAGCAAGGAGCCTACGAGCTCCCAAGGCTCCATAAGCGTGCTGCAATCAGCGCTATGGCAGCCACAACCACGGAGAAGCGCCCCTCGTGAAGAAATGGATGCAGGGGTCAGGGGCCACAGTACCCTGCCCCTGGGGAGCAGAATCTTAAGACAAGGTCCTCAGGTGGAGGGCCCAGCTACAGGCCAGCACAAGGGAAAGGCAGCAAGTGGCAAGTCCTTCACAGTGACCAGGCAGGTCACAGGTCAGCACAGCAGCAGCAGTCCATGGCGGTTCCTGGTGAGTCCTTTCAGCCTTTGGTGTCCAGTTCCAAGATGATTCCAAGAGTCTCCAAATTGTGGGGAAAATTCACCTGTACTTATAGTCAGTTCTTACAGTGTTTTACAATGGTAGGGAGAGGAGGTTCCAGCCAGTTACAACTGGTTCTGGGAGTGCCCCCTCTCTCCTTTCAGCACAGGCTCCAAACATCAGTGGGGGGTTAACAACCCTATTGTATGAGGCCAGGGCACAGTCTTTACAAATGCAGGTGTGCCCCGCCTCTCCCTTCTCTCAGCCCAGGAAGACTATTCAGTATGCAGATGCACCTCTGTGACACCTCCACCCTCCCTGTGTACAGGCTGTCTGAAAAGTATGCACAAAGCCCCAACTGTCACTCTGCCCAGACGTGGATTGGAGTCAAGCTGCAAAACACCAGAGTCATAAGCACAGATAAATGCACACTTTCTAGAAGTGGCATTTCTGTGATAGTAATAAAAAATACACCCACACCAGTAAGCAGCATTTATTATCACCATCACAACCATACCAAACACGCCTACGCTACCCCTCATAAATCAGACAATACCCCTTACACATAAGGCAGGGCATTTCTAATGCAATCCTATGAGAAGGCAGCACTCACAGCAGTGAGACACCAAGTTAGGCTGTTTGTCACTTCTAGGACAGGCCATGCAATATGGCACATGTCCTGCCTTTCTACATACATGGCACCCTGCCCATAGGGCTAGCTAGGGCATACCTTAGGGGTGACTTACATGTAGTAAAAGGGGAGTTCTGGGCCTGGCAAGTAAGTTTAGATGCCAGGTCCCTGTGGCAGAAACTGCGCACACAGGCCCTGCGCTAGCAGGCCTGAGACAGGTTTGAAAGTCTACTTCAGTGGGTGGCGCAAGCAGCGCTGCAGGCCCACTAGTAGTATTTAATTTACAGGCCCTGGGTATAGAGATACCACTGTATAAGGGACTTATAGGTAAATTATATATGCCAATTAGGTATAAGCCAATCATACCAACTTTAGATGGGAGAGCACCTGCACTTTAGCATTGGTCAGCAGTGATAAAATGCTCAGAGTCCTAGAGCCAACAGCGAGAGGTCAGAAAAACCAGGAGGAAGGAGGCAAAAAGACTGGGGATGACCCTGCGTAAGGCAAAAAGTCCAACACAACCCCCTACCAGCCAAAAGCCAGGGGAGAACAATCAATACCTTGATATACTTCCCTGATTGGGGCGATAGAACAAGGACCCAGGCCCACAACAGAAGGGGCATGTTCCAGTTCTACGCCTTCCTGACTCCACTTGGATCTCTCTGTCAATGCTTCCCAGGCAGCCTAGACCAACCCACGGGGGTTCTCTAGCTGCCAATGGCCAGAACCAGGCCCCAGTCCATCTAGGAGTCTCTGGTCTCTGAAACCATAACGAGTGGGGGGGGCGGTAGCACCAGGTGCAAAGCAACCTGTCTCCACTCCACTTCCAATCAGTTCAGGGGCTCTACCCTGCCACTGATCCACCAACCTAGGGTCCGCACCGATAGGTTCTACAGGGGCTAGAGGCGAGGCTCTTCTCCCTCTACCCCTCCGTCTAGGGTCCTGCCCTCCTCTCCTAGGAGGGTTATCACCAGAATCCACATTTGCCAGGGTGCTGGGTACAGCAGCCCTGCATAACTCTCTCGCCAGCCCAGGATCACTACCTGGCGACTGACCACCCAACCTAGGGATGACACCCTTGGGTTGCACCGGGGTCCGGGGCGGGCTTCCCCCTCCCTGAACCCCACTTCCAGAGTCCTGCGTCTCCCCACCTTGGGAGAAGCCACCAGAAGTTTCACACGGGGGTGAGCACACTAACCGCCCCCCCAACCAGGTCAGAGTTTACCCCCTGAACCTGTCTATCTAGTCCAGGGACGACACCCTTAGACTGGACCATTGCCCAGCGAACCAGGACTTCCTTGGGAGCACACCTACCCCCTACCAGATCAGAGCTTACCCCCTGAATCTGGCAATCCAACCCAGAGTCACTACCCTGCGGTGGAACCACTGCCTGGCGCACCAGGACTTCCTTGGGAGCACACCTACTCCCCATCAGGTCAGAGTTTACCCCCTGAAGCTGATCATCCAACCCAGAGTCACCACCCTGCGGTTGAATCATTGCCTGGCGCACCAGGACTTTCTAGGGGGCACACCTACCCCCCACCAGGGAAACACCTTCCCCAAGGGCCACACAAGAGTCTGGCTGGCGCAGGTATCCTGACCTCTGCCCATCTGACAGAGTCCGGATTCCCCTCCAGCCCAGAAATGGTCTCACCAAGGTCATTCCTATGGGGCTCTGCTCTCAGAGCTGACCCCTGACCCTCCAGGTTCTCAACTTGGGCCCGCAGCCCCCTCTCAACCCTATGCCTGGATTTCCGCCTCCTCCGCTGTAGAGCGAGACTACCAGACACCAGGACCGGGGGAACGCTATTACCAGCCACCCTCCCAAGTCCCAATGACAAAATGGGATCCTTCTGAACAGCTGGCCCTACGGCACAGGCTAGGCTCACCTCCTAGCGTTCACTCATGGAACCCTCCAGGACCTGGGACTGGAGCTCGGGTACCCTGGGCCTCAGCCCAACCCCATTCCCTCTCCTCTGAGACTGGCCATGGGGTGCCTTACCCGCCCCAATACACTGGGACCTACCTGGGACACAAGCCTTTCCCACCACACCTGGTTGGGAAACACCTAGACCACTCTCATTAGGAACACTCCCTAATGCCACACCAGACCCTCTGGTACGCAACCAGAAGTCTGCCTCCTTTGCCAGCTCCCTGGGGTCAGAGAGCTCACACACCGATAAGTGTTGGCGTAACTCTGAAAAACAACAGCGAAGCAGGTGCTCTCTGACAATCAGATTAAACAGCCCTTCAAAATTGTTTACTGTGCTACCCTTCACCCATCCATCTAGTGCAATGCAGCAATCCTCCACAAACTCCTCCCAAGACTGGTGGGACAGTTTCTTACCACCCCTAAACCTTTTTCTGTATTCCTCAGGGGGTAAACCATACTTCACAATCAGTGCATTTTTTACAGTGGAGTACCCCTCCCTGTTACTCTCTTCTAGAGTCAGTAGGGCATCCCTCCCCTCCTCAGGAATAAAGCTCCCTAGGCCAGTTCCCCAATCCTTCTCAGGGATCCTGCGCTCTACCAGAGCCCTCTCATATTCCTTTAACCACTGACGTATGTCACCCCCCTCTTGGAACCTAGGTACCAGAAATATGGGTATGTGAGGAACATCTTTGCTACAGCACTGTACATTGCTGCCACCACTGGACTCCACCTGCAGCGCTGGTGAGTCCAGAACCTTCAGACTGCGCTCTAGAGCGAGTCTTTCTCTGGCAAAGGCCTTCTCTGCCATCCTCTCCTGTACTAAGGCCTTCTCTACCTCAGCCCTTCTCTCCTCAACAGCTAGGCGTGCTAACTGCAACTTCAGGTCCCTCTCTTCCCGCCTATCTCTTAGCTCACAAGGCGTCAAGGAATGAGAGGTAGCCCTGCTTCTTACACTGGACCCAGCAAGGGACTCCCTATCACTGGGGCCTTCCCTGTCAACTGGCATCCCCAACCGGTCATTCTCACCCTCCTGATCAGTCTCTCTACCACTCTCTAGGGATGAGGTCTGGGAGCCCTCCCATTGGGAACCCTCGCTACACTCAGGATCCTCTGGGTACTCCCTAAGCACACTCCCTCCCTGGGTATATGTCACAAACCTTTCAAAGAAATTCAGAGATCTCCTGAGGTCCCCTTCTACAGGCAGCCCTCTCTCTCTACAGAACCCCTCTAATTCCTCCTGCGTGTAAAACGGCAGGTCCTCTAAATCAAAGGTAAGCCCCATCTTGAAACGGTACAAATAACTCAAATGTGACAACCACAATACCCAAGCGTGAGGACTGAAAACAGGAAAAATGACCAAAGAGAGAAAGTTTAAGAGAAGCCAAACATGTGATGGTCTAAACGCAATCCTTGTAGTGAAATAATGAGTCACAATGGTATTGTGCAAGCGCAAGTCCTATCCTCACCGCTGACAACCAATGTTAGAAATGGGGTTTCTGGTTGGCTAGGGTATGCACCTCAGCCAGGCAGAACCCACCCACTCTAGTCAGGGCAAGGGAGTTACACGTCCAAGATAACCCCTGCTCACCCCCTTGGAAGCTTGGCACGAGCAGTCAGGCTTAACCTGGAGGCAATCTGTAAAGCGTTTGCACAACACACACAACCCATGTGACGCAATATCCCCACCACAAAGGAAACACAACACCAGATTATATGAAAATATACTGTATTGTACACAAGGCAATTATCAGACCAAACATCACATATCAGTACTATCCTGCTACCTTAGCAGTTGTCAGAACGTTACACATTAGTTACTCTGCAACCTAGCAGTAGTCACACATAACACACAGGTTACTCAGTATTCTGCAACATAAGCAGTAGTCAGGAAAACACGTTATTACATCACAGCACTTGTCATAAGAATATCATAAAATGCCCATAGTAGGAACATTAGAAAACATATGGGAAATTAGAAAAACATATTAGCAAGCATGTCCATAAAAGGAACATTTGCATACACATATGTAAAAACATCAAACGCAGGTAGGTAATATATGAATCAAACAAAAGTCTGTAGAAAGAACTTTGGATTGCAACTGTATTGGTCCTTTAAACAGTACCTGGTTGGATGAAGGCACCTCCAATGCCTAGAAGGCGAACAATGGGGCCTCCGGCACTCCTATGTGCAAAACGGGGGCCTCCCTTATACTCTGGGGTCAGAGGAGGGCGACATGCACCTACTCTCTTTTATAGACAGGCCCCTCCGGGGACCGTGATTACTGGGGGCCCCCCAGGGCCTCAACCGGCCCTCACAAGGGGGGCCAAAGCCAGCAAAAACAACTTAGGGCAGGAGGGGGGCACCACGCACCCCTTCCGGTTTGATGACAGGCCCCTCCCGGGACCGGCGATCTCTGGGGGCCCCCCCCGGGCCTCCACTGGCCCTTCCACCAAGGGGGGGGCCCACAATAATCCCCATTTTACCTAACAGCAGAAAAGGAGCGTCCTGCTCCTAACGCAGAGGCCAGGGGGCACTCCCTGCGCTTTCCCCTGGTCCTGCCATGAAGCCACAAGAAGATCAGACCCCTCCTGGGGCCCAAGCAGACACTCGCCTGCACCCGATGCGGTGCGCGAGTGTTCTTCCAGCTTCCCGGGCCGCTGCGGTGATCTTATTTAAAGGGGCACAATGCAGCAAGGAGCCTACGATCTCCCAAGGCTCCATAAGCGCGCTGCAATCAGCGCTACGGCAGCCGCAACCACGGAGAAGCACCCCTCGTGAAGAAATGGATGCAGGGGTCAGGGGCCACAGCACCCTGCCGCTGGGGAGCAGAATCTTAAGACAAGGTCTTCAGGTGGAGGGCCCAGCTACAGGCCAGCACAAGGGAAAGGCAGCAAGTGGCAAGTGCTTCACAGTGACCAGGCAGGTCACAGGTCAGCACAGCAGCAGCAGTCCATGGCGGTTCCTGGTGAGTCCTTTCAGCCTTTGGTGTCCAGTTCCAAGATGATTCCAAGAGTCTCCAAATTGTGGGGAAAATTCACCTGTACTTATAGTCAGTTCTTACAGTGTTTTACAATGGTAGGGAGAGGAGGTTACAGCCAGTTACAACTGGTTCTGGGAGTGCCCCCTCTCTCCTTTCAGCACAGGCTCCAAACATCAGTGGGGGGTTAACGACCCTATTGTGTGAGGCCAGGGCACAGTCTTTACAAATGCAGGTGTGCCCCGCCTCTCCCTTCTCTCAGCCCAGGAAGACTATTCAGTATGCAGATGCACCTCTGGGACACCTCCACCCTCCCTGTGTACAGGCTGTCTGAAAAGTATGCACAAAGCCCCAACTGTCACTCTGCCCAGACGTGGATTGGAGTCAAGCTGCAAAACACCAGAGTCATAAGCACATATAAATGCGCACTTTCTAGAAGTGGCATTTCTGTGATAGTAATAAAAAATACACCCACACCAGTAAGCAGCATTTATTATCACCATCACAACCATACCAAACACGCCTACGCTACCCCTCATTAATCAGACAATACCCCTTACACATAAGGCAGGGGATTTCTAATGCAATCCTATGAGAAGGCAGCACTCACAGAAGTGAGACACCAAGTTAGGCTGTTTGTCACTACTAGGACAGGCCATGCAATATGGCACATGTCCTGCCTTTCTACATACATGGCACCCTGCCCATAGGGCTAGCTAGGGCATACCTTAGGGGTGACTTACATGTAGTAAAAGGGGAGTTCTGGGCCTGGCAAGTAAGTTTAGATGCCAGGTCCCTGTGGCAGAAACTGCGCACACAGGCCCTGCGCTAGCAGGCCTGAGACAGGTTTGAAAGTCTACTTCAGTGGGTGGCGCAAGCAGCGCTGCAGGCCCACTAGTAGTATTTAATTTACAGGCCCTGGGTATAGAGACACCACTGTATAAGGGACTTATAGGTAAATTAAATATGCCAATTAGGTATAAGCCAATCATACCAACTTTAGATGGGAGAGCACCTGCACTTTAGCACTGGTCAGCAGTGATAAAATGCTCAGAGTCCTAGAGCCAACAGCAAGAGGTCAGAAAAACCAGGAGGAAGGAGGCAAAAAGACTGGGGATGACCCTGCGTAAGGCAAAAAGTCCAACATCTACCGTTAAGAAAACCAGAACAGTGTACCAAAATGAAAATAGCCTTGCATGTAAACTAAATAATGGAGTATACTCACCTGAATGTCCACAATTGTATAGTTTGTGGTAATGACAGCAATGCTATGGACATCTGCTAGTACAATACTGCTAACACACAACTACAACTGTATCCTCTGCTACTCTGCCCGTACTACCTCCCATCACCTATAGAACTGTACCCACCTAGGGGGATAACAATTGTATAGTCTGTTGGCATAGGACACCTATTGACAGGAATGCCAAATGATAGCTGCCACTGACATACCCCTCACAAACAGCTACAACTGTATCCTCTGCTACTCTGCCCATACCACCTCCCATCACCTATAGAACTGTACTCACCTAGGGGGATAACAATTGTATGGTCTGTTGGCATAGGACACCTATTGACAGGAATGCCAAATGATAGCCGCCACTGACATACCCCTCACAAACAGCTACAACTGTGTCCTCTGCTACTCTGTCCCTTCTACCTCCTAACACCTATTGGACTCTACTCACCCAGGGGGATCTCACATATATGCATTATGTTGTACGTGGTGTAACCTGTCACATATGGCCAGGTAGAATGGTTACTCCAAATCTGATGGGCAGGTCATTCGGAGCCGGCCCCTGTGTTGCGGCCTCATTCCCGCTGGGCCGGCGGGCGCTAACTTGGTTAGCACCCGCCGGCCCAGCGGGAATGTCAGAATGGGGGCCGCTGAATTTTGGCCGCGTGGCGGCTAAATGGCGGTTTCTGCCTGGTGGGCGGCGGTAGCCGCCCGCCAGAGTTGGAATCACCCCCAAAGTGTCCTTAAAGCCCTGTAGGTGCCATCTGTGTGCTTAAATAGTTGAGTTCCTGGGCATGTACCTATGTGAAGTGACAGGTTTAGAGTCTTGAGGAATTGTGGAGAGTCTGCAATGAGTGTTCCCTGACCCACCTTGTGATTGTTGCACATGGTTAGTTGAGGTGTCATGACAGCCATCACCAGGTAAATTCCATCATCAGATGTGCTTGATGTGCGGTCATATGTGGTAACATAACAGCAGGAGGTGTTGATGCATGTTGATTGCCAATTTCTCTCCATACTTGTGCCCTTTCTGTATCTGCACATACATCTGTGGCCACATCTGGCATTGTTGAATTGTTGTACTGAAGCCAGCTAATTACACTGTATGGCCCTAAGCTCTGAACAATAACAGCCTTTGCTAATTGGCTATGGGACACATGAAGTATTGTGATGCGTCTAACCTTTTGGGACATGGTATTATTTGTGGATATATGCGGTCTGCCTGCAGAGAAAGTTGCCTTTTCAATTGCCACTTTCTGTAAATATTGCCATCTGGACTGTTATTGAATAGTTTTTGTACTGCAGGTGTGAGCCTGTATCCACACCCTGTATCCATAAACAGCATGTGAAGCTTAAAATATCATACCACACTACTAAGTTTGATCAACTTGAGCCTGAGTCCAGTGTTTACTATTGTTTTGGCATTGGGTGCATGGTGGGGAACTGTGACAGATGTGCTCATCACAACTCTGACCATTTGTGTTACATTACTTTGACAGGTCTCATGATCACACTGCACAGTTTGCTCCTTAATCCAGCTCTGATGCGTAATGTGGATGCTCCTATTTATTTGGACATTGAACTTCTGCAAACAGTGTGTTGTTGTCTGATGATCCATGATACTTGACCCTGTGTTTTGGGCATGAGGTAGGACATGTCAAATGCAAGGCTATGTGTATCTTACTTTGAAATGGTATTTGTGTGCACACATGATTTGGAAGTATATTTCACATTTTTTTTACTGATACAAAGAGCCGCACTTCCTGAAGTAGCATTTGGGTGCATATGTATGTGCATAGGTGTACACATGTAGAGGCTTGCATTTTTGTGCGCACAACATGTGACTTCCTTGTATGTTGTCCTGGCTATATGGGCATGTCTGTAGCCTGGCTTTGACCTGTGGAAATCAAATGCAGCTTGTGATGATCCGGGGTTGTGGATGTATGTGTGCAATGTTTCCCATTTGATGTAGCTGTCACTTGCCATTTTCTGTGATATGTTATATCATGTTCCTGGTCAATGTAATGTGGATTGCTCATGTCACACAAAACACACTGCTCTACTAACTGGTCAGTGCAAGGGCTGAGCTGGTGGTTGTGATGCATACCCTTGTGGTGAGTGTTAGCAGTAATGTCCCTATATCCAATGTCTGCTATGTGCCATAGGTGGACAGGATGGTCAAGACAGGTTATTATCGGCTTGTTGGACTGACTTTTAGTTCACTCTGCTTGTTCTTGTGTGGGACATGTGGACATGTTTTCTGTCTTGTCTTTTGCATCCATGCAAGTCAATGCCTTATGCATCCATGCAAGTCAATGCGTTCTTGGCATGCCATTGCCAAGAAGGTGTGGATCCTGGGACTCCGCAGTCAGCAGAGCACCCACTGTCTGAAGAGATGGGAGGACCTGAGACGCTGGGCCCGGGAGATCGCAGAGGCCCACCTGGGGCAGTCCTCCCAACAAGGATGGGGTGCCCATCGGACCATGACCCCCACTAATGGCCGGCATTTTGGCGGTGGCCTACCCTGCACTGGATGTGCGTTTGAAGGCAGCACAGCAGCCACAAGGGGGTAAGTAAAGACCTAACTCATTTTTGACACTTTACCAGGTGATTGAGTGAGGGACAGAATGCTAGCTCTGACAATGTGGGAAGTGTCATGTGTCACAGGTCCTTTGTGCTTACATTGGTGTACACGGGTCATGTATTGGCAACAGGTGTGCACATTTTGGTTTGGGACATGGTACTCAACTATGGGGACCCCTCATTCCTACGGCACAGAGTGGAGCACACAGGACTGTGTTTTTTGTTCCAGTAATCTGCTTTTACTACCCCAGTGGGTGTTAGTTCCCACCAACAGATCACTCCTCTCTAATGCCACAGTAGAAAGCTGGGTAGGTTCTTGCTCTCTGTCCTCTGCTATGTATCAGGGGTTAGGTCTGTGTGTGAATTTAATTCAGGCAGGGGAAATTCATCTCCAGTGTTTGTAGGTTTCTGATGTGTCCCATCACATTGTGATGCAGGGGTGCCCATCAACCATGTCACATTACTTACATAGCTAACAACTTGACACCAGTTGCAAGGTAATTCTTTTTGTTAAGTGAGGAATGTACACTGACATGTGATGTCCCATCAGAGTTGACAAAAAATGCATATTGGATACCAGTGTGCATGTACTACATTTGCACTGGGACATATACGTTGGTATCAGATGTAAGCATGTGATAGCCATGCTGATATCCTGATAGCTGAAAGTTGTCACATCTTTGTTTATGGGATACGTTTGTTGGTATGATACATAGGCAATGGCTGACCACTCGAAGCTATGGCCCAGACATTACAGTGTCAACATCATGTGTATTCAGAATACAAAAATCATGCCTCACTGTTGGATTTTATCATGTGTACCTGCTGTCGCTATGAAGGATTGGACACATGAGCCCACAGTGTTTGGGAACTTCATGTTTGACGATTAACTTATTTGGTGCAGTTGTGGTAGTTCATATACATCTGTGAGAAGGTTGGTAAGTGTGACCTGGATGTTGGCTTGCATCATGGTTGGTATGCCAGTAATGTTTGCATCACTTATACTTTGCCTCTTGGAATCCTACAGAGACAGATGCCATGCTTGCCATGTCTGATGTCTGGGTATTTATGATGCATCGCATTCTGTACCAAATTAGTTTACTCATGTGAGTGTTTGCAAGGTGTGTCTCCATCCTTCCTGCGCAGTATAGTAGTCTATTTGATACATACACAGAATAGTTAACTTTTAAATGTTTGTGGTACATTGGTGTGAGCTTACTTGGTACTTGCATGACTACTATTGTTTGTCTTCTGGAGACAATTAGCCTAGATAATTAGGACCTGAGTCCATTGTTACTCCTTGCTACCTCTGAATTGGGGCATGTGTATGTAACATGTGTACTACCTCCTTGACTAACATTTGGCAGGTGTTGGATGTTGATATGTCATATGATGGTATGTGTCCATAGTAATATGGTTGATTCTATGCCACTTGATGCAGGGGTGGCTTGTTTGTACCAGGGATGCCTGCCTTTACTTGGAAACATATGTTATGGCCCGGTACATGACATCAGGGTAAGGTATTTGTGTGGTAAGGATTGAATCTGTGTATTTGGGAAGCTAACTTACAATGGGAATCCATTGCTTGTCTACTGCTTGACTATTTTGTGTAGGATATGGCACCTGTATTGGGTGGTATAGTCACCTACTCATGGTATGGTTAGTGTGGTAGCTCAACTTTATTCCTGCTATTATAGTTTTCTGATAGCTTGCTTTGCTGGTGTGTGACAGATGTAAAATTGAGGAACTGTTGTTACATGATTTTGGGACTTTGTGGTACTTCCTGCGTGGGGTCATTGGACATGATGGTATGTGATTTCTTTCTGATTTGTTATGGAAGTGTTATCAGGTGTTTATTATGACCCTACTTCATTATCTATTTCCAGAATCAACACCGGCAGGCAAAGGTGATGGCGCACAGCCGAGTGGGGAAGCTTCTGGTCATGGGACATTCGGTCACGAGACAACAGACATCAAGGGACCCAGTGGCCCAGAAGGTGAGGAGAGTGCAACGCGGGAGACAAGATCTGCTACATCTTCTTCAGATTCCACCTCAAGTGGCCACTCCCTAGTGGTGGCCGATCCATCGGGGACCCCTCCAGTACCATCTCTGCCCGCCACCTCCCATTCTATCACTGCCCTCCCTGTAGCTCCCCCCCAGTTGGCCGTGACGTTCACCCAAGAGGACTGGCATCTCCTTTGCCCCATCCCCTGTTACCTGTGCTGCCCTCAGTGAGGAGGCTATTGACCTCCTGAAAAGCATCTCTGTGGGTCAGTCCACCATTGTGAATGCCATCCATGGACTGGCAATGCAGGTCCAACAAAGCAATGCGATCCTGGATGGCATTCACAATACAATGGCTGGCCTACAGAGATCTTTTCAGGCTTTGGCCTCCACACTGAGGGCAGCCAAGTCACCCCTTTTCTACCGTCCCCCCTCCACCTTCCTCTTCCCAGTCCAAATCCCCCTTCCCCGACCCAGCCAAATCACACAAACAGACTGGCATGCATCCACCTCAACAGAAAAGGGAAGCGCAAACAAACATAAGCAGCACGAGACACACCACCGGCACGCACACAAACAACATCCAGCTGCAGACACAGCAACAGTCACAACTTGCCCTGATACCCCCACCACCTCCAGCATCACAGACACAATACCTGGCACACCTGCATACACCACACCAACATTCACTAATCCAGCCACCACGCCTCTCCTACCCGCAGACACCACCCAGCAGACCCTCAGACATCCACCCCATTCACTACACCCGCAGACACCACAACCACTTACATGCAGCACATCCAGCATACCTGCAGTCACCACCCAAACAGACAGCTATCCACCAACCACTGCACCCCCCTCAGCCCGAGACGCATAAACGTTCTCACTAACCCACCCGACAGGCACCCACCTCACACAAGCACACCTCCCACAAACACACACACAAGACATCCACACAGCACATCAGACAACCACTCCCTCACTCTACACACCCAAACCCCTTTCTGATGGCCAGCCCTGTGTATCTAAAAAAGTTTTCCTTTGTAACCTCGACCTTTTCCCTACTCGGTCTCCCACTGTGACACCGCTAAAAGGGCTGTTACCCTCCCCAAGGCCATCCCTTCCACCTCCAAGGCCTCCCCTACGCCCCCCTGCCAGCACCTATGCCCCTCCCCCCACCAAGAAGTCACCCCTCCCAAGAAGCACCCTCCCAAACCAAAGCCAAAACCCACCCATACCCAGACCCCCCCGCCACCCCCCCAATACTCCCTGAGGTGCCTGCCTGCCCCCTTGATGCCCCTACCTGTTCAGGTAACATGGCAGTCAGGAGTCAAGTTGGGGCACCATAATGTGCCTTCGGTGCAATAAGGACCCTTGTGGACTGACCAATGGCCTTGAACTTTCATATTTTTGCCACATTTATATTATTAAAGCCAGCCAGTTTTTCTTTTGGTTACATCTTTATCCTGCATTTCCTTTCCTAGGTTTCAGTTGTTCCTGGCTGACAGTGGTTGTGTGCCAGTATTTCTGTGTGTGTGCTGCTTGCTGCTTCATATTGTGTATTGGCAGTATGGGAGTTTGTGTCCATTGCTGTTGTCCCCCAGGGGCTGGGGGTGTGGTGTGGTGTGTGATAGGTATGTGTATGTAGCTGAAATGTTGGTGTCATGGTACTGTTTGTAGTGATATGTGTTTGTTGTAGTGATATGCGATGTGGTCCTGTATGGTGTATGCCTTTTCCCCTGATGTGGCTATTGTGTAGATGTGTTGGGTGTTCAGGAGTGTTTTCAGTGTAGACATGAAGTGTGTTGAGTTGTGCAAGCATGCTTTACTTTTGTGTGCATGTGACTATTTTGGTGTGTGTCTTTCAGATCTGGCTGGTGTCTTGTATGGTTTTTGGAGTAGTGTTGACTTTTTAGACTTGCCCTTCACCCATTAGTGTGACTGTACATTATATTTGATGTTGGTATTGGTTATGCATGAGATCTAGATGGGGCCTGTTCGTGTAGGCATGTTTTTGTGGGACTTGTTCAACATGAGATGTGTCCCAGTACGGCCTCCTTCCGTGTATGATTTTGCTACTCCCATCACTGCTGTGGTGGTTTTATTGTAATGTGTCACTTGGTATATTTTGACTGTTTGTGTTTGCGTGTGTTGTGCATGGCTTAATAGGTTTGATGTGCTGTGTGTGTGTGATGTGTGTGTCGATTGCTAGGTTGTTTGATGGTGTTGTGTGTTTTCGATTACACATGGATGTACATGTGTGTTGTATGTGTGTTGAGTCCCTGGCCTTTGTTGGGTGTGAGTGTGTGACATGTATTTGTGCAGTTGTTGTGTTGTTGTTACGAGTTTGTATGTTGTATGGGAATCTGTGAGCCTGGGCCTATGCTGCGTTGCTGTGCGTATACGTGTGGTATTGACATGTGGTGTGTGTGTG
Source organism: Pleurodeles waltl (assembly GCF_031143425.1). Taxonomy (NCBI): domain Eukaryota; kingdom Metazoa; phylum Chordata; class Amphibia; order Caudata; family Salamandridae; genus Pleurodeles; species Pleurodeles waltl. The sequence continues at coordinate 475,334,897 of NC_090448.1, forward strand.
CTGGCTGAATTGTGAGTGATGTGTATGTGTGAGTGTCCTTGATACACTATGTGAGTGTGTCACTATGCTGTTACATGTGAGTGCAGCCCTTCGCTACCCCCTCCCTATGATATGTTATCTGACTGTACCAATTTATACATTTTAGAAATGCAACAGGTGAGTGTGTATACTTACGGTTGTTGTCATCCTCATCAGCGATGATTTAGTTGTCTTTCAGCGAGCAGGAGCAGCGGGATGCCATCTAGTTGTGGTTCCAAGGCGGCTCCGGACTTGTATGGCTCCCTGGAGGTGAGTGTCTCCCTTTATTGTGTCCTTTTCTGCCTCCAGATGAGTGGTGGTTTGACTGCCTTCAGACGACTGCCGCGGACTGACCGCTGGCAGTCTTCTGTGTGCACCGCTGCCAAAGTCATAATTTGGTGGTCTGCTTCGCCAGCCTGTTGGCGGTAGGACCGCCACCGCCAACATGGTGGTCACAGGACCGCCAAACTTGTAATAAGGCCCCAAGTGCCTAGAGACGTAATTCCTCTGTGTGTTTTACACTGTTTTGTTCTCTTCTTTTCTTTGGAAGTGGTTTCAAATATTTTTACAGAAGTCCTACTGGGAGACTAATTGTGGCTCAATTTTTTTAGACTGTCTCCACAAAATTCTAATCCGCATGATCGTTTTCCATATTTTTGTTCAGTATACTGCCTTTTTTACCACAATCTGTGGATATGCCTATCCTTTTATATCTTTACTTCACATTCCTCGTTTTCGGATTGACGGAGTGTCTAGCATTAGTTTATAAAGTAAAAAAAGAAGGGAGCCAAATACAGGTACATTTAGTGGGACAAATAGTGGAAGTCAAAACTAGTCAAAGCTAAAAATCATTAATACCAAGAATATATAGCAATTGTAATTAACTGATATGTGGGAAAGAGAATGAACTTTGACAGAATTATTTATATGTAAATCCAGTCGATCTTTGTAGATGTTGATATGTTTCAGGCCGAAAACACTATGTCCAAGCAGGCTTTAATTAGCTGTAGAACTACAGCAGTTACTAATCCAAGTTTAGAATGCCAGAAAGTGCCACCCCTCAGTGTAAAACAGCAGTTCCTAACATGGGGTCCACGAACCACTGGGGTCCATGACACCTACACAGGGGGTTTGCAACTGTTTAGAAAATTAAATAATTTTAGCAGACTAACAAGATATATGTACATAAAAAGCACAACTTTAAAACACTCTTGGAGGCTAAAAATTAAGTTGGTATTCTTGGCTTGAATCATGGGAGCAGCACAAGAACAGCAAACAGAATATTCTGCAGACAGTTGGTGGCCTCAAATGAAGCACCGATATGCACTGACAGAAAGACAGCAGGCATTAGGAGAAAAAAAGACAAATTCAATCAATCAATCAATCAGGGGTTTGTAAAGCGCAACTAATCACCTGTATCGGTCTCAACGCGCTGGGGGGAGGGGTTACTGATCTGACTGGGAGTTGTGGTTCAGTCGAAGAGCCAGGTCTTAAGTTCCTTCTGGAATTGGGCAGCGATGGAGATAGCCTGAGGTGGCAAGGCAGGGTGTTCCAGGTCTTTGTGGCGAGGTAGGAAAAAGATTTTCCTCCGGTCATGGTCTTACGGATCCGATAGATTGTGGCCAGGGTCAGCTGGGCACAGAAGAGGTTTCTGGCTGGTGCGTGGAATGAGAGGCGGTGATTGAGCTACTTGGGTCCTGCATCGTGGAGGGCTAGGTAGGCGTGTGTGAGGAGCTTGAAAGTGACTCTTTTGTTGACAGGGAGCCAGTGGACTTCTCCAAGGCGCTCGGTGATGTGGCTGCAGATGGGAATGTTTATGACAAGTTTGGCAGCAGTGTTTTGGATGTTCTGAAGTTTCTTGAGGAGTTTCTCAGTGAAGCCGGCACAGAGTGCTTTGCCGTACTTTAGTCTGCTACTGATGAGTAGGTGGGTGACCGTCTTCCTTGACTCTGTGGGGGTCCACCTGAAGATTTTTTGGAGCAAGAGCAGCGTGTAAAAACAGGATGATGAGATGGCATTGATCTGGCGGTTCATGGTCAGCGAGGAATCCAGTATGATGCTGAGGTTTTGTGCATGGTCTGTGGGTGTGAGCAGGTACCCAGCACGGTGGGCCACCAGGAGCCATCCCAAGTGGAAGGAGTCAAGCCCAGGATGAGGACTTCAGTCTTATCTGAGTTGAGCTTGAGGCAGCTGTCCCTCATCCAGGTGACGACGGCCTTCATCCCATTGTGAAAGTTTCTCCTGGCGACTATGGGTTTGTAGGTTTGGGAGAGGATCAGCTGGGTGTCGTCAGCATAGGAGACGATGTTGAGTCCATGGTTCTGGACGATGCCTGCGAGCAGGGCCATGTAGATGTTGAACATGGAGGAGCCCTGGGGCACTCCGCAGCTGGTCTCTGTAGGTTCTGAAACTAACAGTGGAAGTCTGACTCTCTTCGTTCGGCCAGTGAGGAAGGAGCGGATCTATTCCAGGGCTTTGTCACAGATGCCATCAATGGGGAGTCTTGGGCATAGCGTGCGGTGGGAGATGGTGTCAAAGGCGGCTGATGAGGACTGTTTTTTTCACCTCAGTCAAGGAGGGAGCGAATGTCGTCTGCAGCGGCAAGGAGGGTGGTCTCGGTGCTGTGGTTGCTTGGGAAGCCGGATTGAGAGAGGTCCAGGGTGTGGTTGGCTTTAATGAAATAGGAGAGCTAGGCAATGATGGCCTTCTCAATGACTTTAGTTCGGTAGGGGAGCAGGGAGATGGGTCTGAATTTCTTGAGTTCTAGCATAGCTCTTACCATGCTTGTATATATTTTTTCATTTGTGGATTAAGTAAAATATTTTGGAATTAGTGTATTTGTTTGATGTGTACTTGTTTCTGTTTTTGTTCCTATTGCTTTGAGCTTCAAATCATAGAAATTGTGTAGACAGAGGTCCCTGGCTTTCAGTAGTGATTCAATGTGGGTGCACTGAAATCAAAGGTTAAGAACAGCTGCCAAAAAATATAAAATATCAATAAACATAGGAGAGAAGTTACACAGACCGGCACATAGAAAATTAGTAACAATACCTCTAACACAGTAGATTGTTTTAACAGGAACAAAATTAGTTTATTGCTTCAGATTCCAGGCTAGCACACTCAGTAAGAGAAAAATTCTATGCAGAGACAAAACTTAAAGAGAAATATTTAACACTTCTATGAAACTACTAGCCGTAAATTTGTCATCGATGAAAGCCAGTGTCCTATTAAAGCTACACAATTAGGCTCAAAGCAAATAAGTGCTTTCCAAGTGTGAATAATACTCCCGTGGGCAGTTTCATTCTTTTTAAAGATCAGTGGGGTAGTGGGTCGCTGTATTACGCATGCTATATTACATGATGATAATATTACGTCCACCACATTACAAGATCAGTATACCATTGCTATTCTGAACTTCACTTATACTTACCAACTAGAACTATAGAAGGAGATAAGAAGAGGAATGACCTACTTACATTGTTAAGTGGTGGTAAGAAAAGTTGTGCATGTGACATTAACGCCCCTTGCCTCCGTCTCACCCCCCACAGGCTGATTAATGCTACAACTGTCCCATCACATTCATATCACAGTTTCAAACTGGGGCTGAATTTAGACTAAGCAATCGAAAGTAGTTAGTAAATGTCAGCACTGTAGACGACCCAATCTCAGCTTTTCAGAGATTGCTAAAAAGAATTTGTGAAAATACACCCGCTTTCATGTTCTGCCTATATGAGTTACTAGTTCAAAAAGCTTTAAATTACTCTTGGCGTGTATTCCGCCAGTATTTCCAGTCCACTGTGCTTGTTTTGAAGGAGTTGGGGGTGGGTATGTTCAAGCCTATAGCTATTTCTTTGAGCTTCTTTACTGGCCTTGCAACAGGCATGTTGGCCCTACTGGTAAAAATAATATCCAAGTGGGCGCCCCTCACCGTTTCCTCCACATAATACCGCAGCAGTAACAGAACACAGTAGCATGATTTGCAGCCTGCAGTTGACTCCAGGCTGGCAACTGCAGCCTCGGCAGCGCGCGCGGCAGCTTCCTGGTCGGGGTGTGCAGCGAGGCGGGGGCAATCCTGACCGAGGGAGCGGCGCATCGATCAGAGCAGGCTCCAAGTGACTGTGCCACGACAGGGTGAGGTACAGGAGTCCACCCATGCCCACACAGCTGGAGAGGCTAGGCTGCGAGCCCTCGAAATGAAGCCTAATAGCGTGTCAGAGCGAAGTGGGGTGGGGGTGCTGACTGTGTTCACCACATAGCAGGTAGAGGCACACAGCAGCGCAATTGGCGCCATTTTAAAGGGGCCATGCAGTGAAAAGAAACATCTTACACGCTTACCCAAACTGCACCATTACAATCACTAAGACAAGGTGCTTAATGGTTTTCAAAATCAATTTATTAGCAGACAATGAATAAAGTACGCGGGCACATAGCAACTTAATTTGAGAAAAAACTCTGGAAAGCACCGCTGGTGTACGTGGTATAGCGCGAGTCAAAGAACGGCAGAAAAATGCTGACGTGACAGAGAACAGGTTGTGCAAATCTTATGTAAGAGGCACGGGGAGACCTCTGCTAGAGCTACTCTTTTAGAGGGCAGCCTGCGCTGAGGAACAGTACGGTGCATCACAATAGGACGGTGCCGTCACGAAGCTGGGGTTTAATAATATATGCAATGTATCGGTTAGGAAAGGAAGAGAGCACTGAGAGACCTGGAGAAGGGAAGTCTGAATATTTTTTTCTAGATAGTCTTTGAAGGGTAAAGCTATTATTTTCAAGCGGGAATAAGGGCGCAAGACCACGTGGGAGACTTTGGTCCACGGCCGCAGGGAAATTTAACAGGGCGATACGGGCTTTTAAGAACTACAGCAGCACTCTAAAAAGAACGGCGGTTCATGGCGTCCCAGACATTCATAGGGTGCACCGAGCCTGCTCTTGATTGCGCATCGTGACCTCCGCGCAGACTAGAATCGATGGCATAAATCCGGCCCCTTACATTCTTGCGGCGTGGTGGGCCCCTTTTCAGCCTAAAGCCTATAAATATTTTTGCGATATGAGAGTCTCTAGGGCCCCTCTTCACATTCTGTAGGGAGGTCCCTTAATTGCGCGCCACGTCATTGACTGTCTGTTTATTTAAATGTATTACCGACTGGGGGTTCATTTAAAAGTACCAGTGCAATCACACGAGCGTTCTGAACAGGAAAGGCAGAGCGAGGGCCACGCATATCAACAGAGGATACAGGCCTTTAGGAAACACGGACTCGTGTCTGTTTTTCCTGATACTATGTTCATTTAGTTTTACAAAGGTTTTTTTTTCTCTGAAAGGGGGTGTCTGGCAACACCCCTTTACAAGTATGAGGCCCCGTGCACCCTGTTGCATCTCCATCAAGGGCGTTTTCTATTGCTGCTTCCATGCGCCATCTTGTGGTCAGTGGGAGCATACCAAGCATTGGCTAAAATAGTTATGCAATAACGATTTGGGAAGGAGTGAACAACACCACGACTTGTTTTGTGTGCAAAAGGCTGCTTTATTGGAACAGGTGCCCCTGACAATTACCCCCACCTGGGCCTTTGCCTCACAAAACTAAAGCCTCACTAGACATCGAATAAACCTATCCCAAGTCCTCCCCCTCCCCTACCCCGCCCTCCCCTTCCCTACTCTCGTCCTGCCTTTTCTTCACCCCTCTCATCCACCTAATTCCCCCGTCCTACCCGCTCTTTTGAACCTGTCCGCTAATGAGCAGTTTCATGCCTGTCCATCTCCGACTAATGGTCCTTCCCCCTATAATAACTGAATTGCCCTGCCATCTCTATCCTCCACCCGAGCTTTTATTACCTGCCCTGCAGCAGTCACCGCCGCGCCCGCACCTGTCCAAAGCAACAACCCAAAGCCAAAATGCGCACCTGCTCCAACAAGACAACCTGCCTTGGGAGGGAGGGGGGGACTGGCACCTAACCGCCTCTAACTCCGGCCACCTGGTCACCTTCCACAAAATGGTGACCTGGCAACAAAATGTCTGGATAAATAGTTGCCCTCCCACCTACAAGTGGCACCCCGGACGCCAACCGCGTCGCGGGCCATACCACCCTTCCCAAAAAAAAACAGGGGGGAACTCCTCGTTCCTCCTCCTCCCCCCCGGGACCCCATTGGGAAGGAGTGAACAACTCCACAACTTGTTTTGTGTGTAAAAGGCCGCTTTATTGGAACAGGTGCCCCTGACAATTACCCCCACCTGGGCCTTTGCCTCACAAAACTAAAGCCTCACTAGACATCGAATAAAACTATCCCAAGTCCTCCCCCTCCCCTACCCCTCCTTCCCCTTCCCTACTCTCGTCCTGCCTTTTCTTCACCCCTCTCGTCCATCCTAATTCCCCTGTCCTACCCGCTTCTTTTGAACCTGTCCGCTAATGAGCAGTTTCCTGCCTGTCCATCTCCGATTAATGGTTCTTCCCCCTACAATAACTGAATTGCCCTGCCATCTCCGTCCTCCACCCAAGCTTTTATTACCTGCCCTGCAGCAGTCACCGCCACCAGAAAAAGACCCCGACTTTTTCTGCCCCACCAAACCAAGGCCTCCCTCAGCAAGGCCTTCAGGTGCTCTTTCATTTGTAACAAATAAAAGTTCCATCCCGATAAAAGCTAGATGGACCCCGTCGTCCCTAAAGAACTCTGCATCCTCAAACCGCAAGTCCGAATGCACTAAAAAGGACAGACCTCTCTCACCACAGAAAATCCTCATCTCCTTATTCAACTTGTGCCGGGCCCTCTCTATTGGCCCCGGTTTCCTGCCCCCCGCCAAACCCGACGTGGAACAAATGCTGTGAGCACCACATGACACCCCTTCCACTGAGTCACCAGAGTCTCTAGGTCCCTCTTCATGCCTTTTATGAGGTCCAACCCAGTGGTCACCACTAAATAATTTTCCCCTAGGTGAATGCATAATAGATCAGGGCAGGGCCCCCTCCCCGCCGCACCTTGCAGCCGCGGCAAAAGTTCACTTCAGCGCATCCCACCTTTCCCAAACCACCGGACCTTGTAACGCGCAGGGTCGAAATCTAAATTGCCCCCAAGTGCCATCCTCCGGGCCTGGCGCTGGGCCCATTTTACAAATGAGTGTCCAATCACCCAAATATCGAGGTATTCCGCCTCCGGACCCCTCACCACACCTGGAAAAGAAAAAGAAAATGAGAAGCCATATATCACTCCGTCACACCACACTAAACCCAAAACTCTTGCCCTCGCACATATCGCCTAAAGCATTCTGATCTCCACCTCCCCAATGCCATCAGCTCGTCTCTACCCCACCCTTTGTTTCCAGCATCTGTCGCAATCCCGATCCTGAAAGAGTGGGTATCAAAAGGCGCAGCATCAACCCCCAGGTAAGACAACCCCTTCCGCAAAACTGCCAACAACTGAGACGCTGTCACTTCCTTCCCGTCCGCATGCCGAAATACCAAGCCCTCACTACGTCCCGTCACCTCCCTCAACTGTGCCTCCAAAACCCAAGGACAAATGGCTCTATCCGGGTAGCACCAGAGGAAAACCGTAGCACCCACACCCACTGATCCGTCTTTGATCTCCTGATTAGCAGCGTGACCCCGTCTACCCCGGGACGCACCTCACACCACTGGAGGCCCTGGTGCCCCGCTAAACCAAGCAATTCAGATACCCTCAGGGCCCCAAAGAACATCCACAACATTAATTTCAGAAAAATCAGTGCCTCCCGCGCATCAAAGCAAATCACCCCTAAGGCCGGACCTAGGTGCTTCAACAATTCCAAAGACACAGGACGCCTAACACGCCCTTGAGTCCCCATTTCTTTTGCCTATCCCTCTAAAATTATGTGCCCCAACTCACCTGCCGAAGGAGGATAACCCCACAAAAGCTTGCCCATAAACCCCAGGGTCGTTAACTTACCCGATATCGTCACCTTGGACTGGCCTTTCTCAATCAGGCCCATAATGAACTGCACCACAACTTCTACCATGTCCCCCTGGCTTACTAGTCGCCGTGCCCCAGAGCCCAAAAACTCCTCCCACGCCTTGACATACTCCCGTCTGGTAGACGGCGCCAAAGAATTCAGTACGAGCCGTAGCATCCTGGAGTGCATATCCTCCATAGCTCCCCCCGCCTGCATATCCTGTGCAGGTCCACACCCGTGGCTAATCCACGGAACCACTCCCACTGAGAACAAGACAAAGCATCAGCGATGTCATTATTAACACCCAGCACGTGCCTCGCTCTAAAAAAGATATCATTCCTCAAACATTGCAGCACAAACACCTGCAGCAGCTGCAGTACCTGCCCGTCCCGCGCCGACTGCCGATTCACCACATGTACCACTGCCATGTTATCCACCCGAAATAGCACCCTCGAATGCCTGAGCTCCTGACCCCACAAGCATAACGCTACCACCAGCGGAAAAAGCTCCAAAAATGCAATGCTGCGACCTCCACTCTTCCACTCATCCGGCCATTCCTTCACGCACCAGCGCCCCTCCCAATACAGACCAAACCCCGTCACCCCTGACGCATCCGAGAAGAGATGCACATCCCACTCGCAGTCCCGCCAAGCCCTCAGAGGAATCCCATTAAAGGCGTGCAGAAACGTGCCCCACATCCTCAAATCCTCCTGTACGCCTATTTTCAAATGGACCTGGTGATGCCGCATCACCCCTCCCGACAGTGCCAACGCTAGTTGTCTGCAAAAGGTTCTTCCCGCTCTTACTACTCGACAGGCGAAATTCAAATGCCCCAACAACACCTGAATGTCACGCACAGTGACCTTCCTCTTCCTCAACATATCGTAGATTCTCTGCAGCATGTCCACTTTTTTCTCCTCCGGCAAACGGGCCGTTCCCGTCACCGTATCCAGCTCGATCCCCAGAAATGACAGTGCCGTACATGGCCCCACTGTCTTGTCGGGAGCCAAAGGCACACCAAGGTCTCCCATGATCTCCACGAATTGACCCAGCACCGCCGCACAATGCGGGCTGGCCGCCGGAGCAGCAAAAAAGAAATCATCCAAGTAATGAGTCACGTGGTGGTGACCCGTGAGCCTCGAGAATATCCATTGCAGTGCTGAACTTAAGCACTAAAAAATCGCACATGAGCTGGAACACCCCATAGGGAGGGCTTTGTCTACGTACCAAGACCCTTGAAATTGAATTCCCAGCAACTCAAAATCCTCCGGATGTACCGGCAGTAACCAAAATGCTGACTTAATGTCAGACTTAGCCATGAGCGCACCAGGACCTAACTGCTCCACCATTTCAATAGCCACGTCCACAGACGCATATGACACCTTCGATAAAGCCTCTGGGATAAAGTCGTTAACCAACGACCCTTCAGGCCATGACAAATGGTGAATCAATCGGAACTGCCCACTCTCCTTCTTGGGCACAACCCCAATCGGGGACACGATCAGGTTCTGCATCGGCCAATCCGCAAAAGGGCCAGCCATGTGTCCTTCTCTCACCTCCTTTTCCAACTTCTCCCGCACCAACTCTTCTTTACCACGCACCGATCGAAGATTCTCCGCCCACCGCCGCACCCGCGGAGCTTCATACCCCAAACGAAAACCGCACCGGAAGCCCCGAATGAGGAATTCCGCATCGGATGTTCTGTCATAGCCCACTAAGGATGCCGCCAATGTATCTACCTCAACCGGAGTATGAGCCTTTTCCCGCAACACCCGAACGCTGGCGCTGGGCATCCCTGCCCCCATAACTAGCCGGTTGACCTCCACCGCCCCCTTGCCCTTGGGCACTTTCAGAACCGGAGGCACCTTGAGATCCAGTACAGTGCGTAACCGGGTGGCGGCCCACGCATTTCGAGCATTCGTGGCAGAACTTGCAATACTCCCTCGTGCACAAGCCCTTGTTGTAATCCCAACAGGCGCCGGAGCGCCCCGTCCCCGAAGTGCTGGAGTGAGCTGGACTAGATCCCCCGGACCCCACCCCTTGGGTGGGGCGCTCTCGAAAGGGCCGATAAGTAATGGGCAGCCCACTGGCCATAAAGACCGTCTTCCCAAATTTTGCGGGACCCATGGTATGCTGCCAAAGGTCGGAATCAATCTCGCCCCATTTCACCTCATGATCCGCAGCCTTCCTGGCCCGGAATTCTTCATCATATTGTCTCCACGCATATCCCCGTAATTAAGCTGAGCCTTCCGTATAATATCCATATATTTGAACAAAGCTACTGCCCGCTCCGGAAAGCGCTCGCACCATACGCTCGCAAAAATCAAGAAGGCCGCTGTCCAGTTCTCATTATTAACCGGCACCTTTGGCCTCCCTGAAAGCTCTCATTCTTCCTCCCTGGAGCTCTCCTTTGCCCGCACCTCCAGGTGTAGCAACTTCAAGACATCCAAGTACTCCCCTTTCCATATTTTGTCCTTGGTCGTTTGCATTAAATGCGCCCCCAACGGTTTCGCGGTGCCCATGTAGGGCAACTTAACCCGCTTAGGGGCCGGTTCCCCTTCCTTTTCCTCTTTTGCCGTACCCGATGAAGAATTGACCTGTCCGTCGCCAGACGCACCCCCTTTTGCATCCCCCCCCCTTTAGTGGCTCCGTCCACACTGCTACCCACCCCAGTGTCCGTGGCCACCCCCGTTTCCTGCACGCACACTCCCTTAACCAAGCGCACCGAGTCCTCCCTCGCTTCTGTCGCAACCGAAACCATAGAGCTCGTCGACTCCTTACCTGGAGAGAGTAACGGGGGCCGCTCCTGAGCCTTCCGCACTTCCATGCCATAACCGCCGCTCCTGCTGCCACGAGGGTCACCATCACCCGCGTCTCCTTCTGAAATGACTTAAGGACAGGATTAACAACCCCCGTCCCCTTCCCTCTCTCCCACCAATCTGACTCACTCCTACTCTCCACCAGCTCCCCTTCTTCAATACTCTCGTCCGACTCCTCCGTGCGGCGCTCACTGCCACCGTACTCATGGTCCCGACTGCAACCACCACAGACCTCGCACCCAGCAGGCATAGCTCCACTCTCCCCCCGTATACCTGATGGGCCCGGACGTTGCTCCCCCCCGGGCAGCAGCGTCGGTGGGCGCAAAACCCTTACCGCCACACCGCCCAGCGGGAGCATCCGCAGCCTTGCGCTGTCCTCCGCTCCATCCCGTTGACGCTATCCGGCCGGCCGCTCCAGGCCCCGCCTTCCCCTCTTGCCAGGATGACTGAGCCGCAAAATGCTCACCTGGCTCATCCTCTTCAAAGTCCAGCGTGTCCTGCCAAAGAAGGTCCGGTGTGCCGGATAGTGAAACTGACTCCACCACTAAACCCTCAGGCAATCCTCCTTCCTCCTCCCGAATTGCCCCTCCACTTGCCCTGCACATCCCCTCCCCCACCCTCCCCCTTTTTGCACCATAAACCTTGGAGGGGACCTTAGGGACCCCACACACTACTTGAGGATCTTCCCCCACCCACCCTCCCACCTCCTGCTCCTGCTCTGCCTCCTCTTCACTGCTGCTCCATTGTAGCATAGTGGGCCACTTTTCCGACAGGGGCACCCTCGGGTCCCCCAAATCTTGCTGCCACTCCCCCATTCCCCCTCACCCCATCCCACACGTCTGGGGCGACCCCCCCCTCCCCAACCCGCGTCCCCAAAAGCACCCTATCCCCACTACTGACCTCTTTTCCCTGTGGCTTCTGAAGGCCTTCTGCCGTCGTAAGCAGTAGAGGCGGCGCACGCCGCACACTCCGGCGCCCGCCTTCCGGCCTCTTCGCGCTGGCCCGGTGCCTCGTCCCCATGGGAATGCGCGCCGGGCCAGGCGCTTCCTGCATTCCCTCGCAGGCCGCGCCCTCGGCTCCAGGCTTGCGAGGAGCGCGCCCCGCCCTCTTGGGCTTTCCCGAAGGCCCAGCCCCAACCGCCCGCCTCCTGGCTTCCCCCAGACCCGCCCAGGCCGCGCCTCCCCTCCCTGGCCCTCCTGCAGCCCTCCCTCCCCTCCTCACCTGTAAACCGGAAGACGCGGCGTGCGGTGGCGAATATGCCAAAACCGCTGCCGCCACCCTGCAGAGGCCTGACGTGCCGGGCGCTCCGGTGTCAAGGCCTCCGTCCTCACCAGGTCCAAGCGTCCGGCCTGCTCAAGCAGCACCAACGCCCTACGGACCTTATCCTCCGACATGGCCACGCTTCAACGCTTCAGGATCACCGCCGCAGGCAAGTACCAAAGCTACTGTGGCTCTCCTGTCGAATATTCTGTGGATTTAAGTTCGCTTTTCATTTTTTTTTTTTTAAACTCTCCTAACTGCCCACGTGTCGAAAGCCCAAGAAAAAAACGGCACCTAACCACCTCTAACTCCGGCCACCAGGTCACCTTCCACAAAATGGTGACCTGGAAACAAAATGTCCGGCTAAATAGTTGCCCTTCCACCTACAAGTGGCACCCTGGACGCCCAACCGCGTCGCGGGCCGTACCACCCTTCCCCAAAAAAAACAGGGGGGAACTCCTCATTCCTCCTCCTCCCCCCCGGGAGCCCAATAAATGAAAATCCTTTAGCTCACATGCCCTGTGTCACCGCAGAGTTTGCCAAGCATTATGCAGGCAGTCCTTAATTGCCCCTGCACATGCTTAAAACCGCCTCTTCTTCCCTTCTTCTAGCGATAAGTGCATATGTTCATTTTAAACTTCATGAGAACAGTTTGGTATTGAATACTATCTAGTGCTTTTTAAATTAGTTTTTGTAGTTCTTCACTTGTTTTTTGTATTTATATGCAGGACTCTATGGGCATTCATGTTATTTTTCTTCTATAGCGCAGACATTATCCAGGTAGACTTTAGAAGGCACTAAAGATAAGAAAGATCTGATTATATAGGGTGCAGGGGTTATATATCTAATGTACATTAAACAGAATCATTTCGAGATAAAATATTGCTTAAAAGGTGCAAAGTACACGCCCATTCAAATAAAGGTAAAATTAGAACATTGGACTACCAGTATAAGTTTGAGGTGTTTTTAATTAAGTTGGGGTAAGTGTTTTTAGTAAATTAAGCCAGGGGTAAATGTTTTTAGTAAAGTTCTGAAGGTGGGAAGGACGGGTTCTGTCTCGATTCAAGAGGGATGTTATTACGTCCTTTTCCACTTCTTCTTTCCAGTCATTATTCGCTAAGGAAAGTCTGCATCCTCACACCGACTATTATGTTGTCCTACTTCTCTTTCATAAAAAAACCGAATAAAGATTCCTCTTCGCCTGCAAACTGGATGAAAGGACTACCCACCAGGAAAACATCATGTTTTCTTCTCTTTCTGGGGCATGAATACCTGGCCCACACTTTTGGGCTATAAGGGTGTGTTGTGTTTTTTTAATTCCCTTATGTATTTTTTTGTATTAATTTTCTCTCCTTATGATTCTAAATTTAATAGAGATATCTAGTGCTAGCCACGGTTTGCAATCAGGAAGAAAAAAACTATATATATATATAACTATATATTGATTGAAAAAACAAAGGTTAAAGGGACGTTGTAGTTAGGAAATAGAATTAAATAAAACATAGAAATTCACTTAAAAAAACAAAGGCTACAGGGGCGTTATAGTTAGGTTCACATTTTAAATGTACCAAACCATAGACATTCACCTCATAGAGTTATCTCAAATAACTATAACTCGGGCCCTAAGGTAACTATAACTCGCGCCCCCGCCATGCACAGTTTTATCATCAAGAATTCTACTGCATATATTATATTGATATTATCAATGATGTTATCAAAGATGTCATGAGTGCCGTAATTTGTGGGTTAATTAACTGGGCATAGCAAGGCCGCAAGCTATAGTTGCCTTAGGGCTAAGCTCTGCGGCCAACTCAAATAACCACCCAACCCCGCGCTGTGCATAGCCTTTGGCCATGCGTAGCGCAGGTTGGCCGCAGGGCCTGGCCTGTGGCCAGACTGTGTGGCCAAAACCCCTATTACCCAACCCCACGCTGCGCACAGCCTTTGGCCATACACAGCTGTAGTTGGGTGCAGGACCACATGGCACCCTCCCCTGGCCATTTTCAGTCCCAGGGAGCACAACCCCCAGGGGCCAGCCTTCTAACATTTTTTTGGGAAGGGAGGCCCTGCGGCTCTCCTCTGCAGGCCCATCTCAGCCAGGCCTAAATATTAAGGCCCTCATTATGACATTGGCGGCAAATGCCGCCTACCGCCATGGCGCCAGCCGCCAACATACCGTCGCCATAGCTACCAGCCGACAACCGCATTATGACCGTGAACGGAATTCCGCCAGAAGGCTGGTAGAATTCCGTCGGCGGTCATGGCGGCGGACGGCCGTATGGTGGCGCTGCTGCCAGCAGCAGCGCCGCATCCCGTCTCCTGCTGGAGGACCGCCTGCAAGCAGGCAGGTTGGGTTCTCCAACCGGAGAGGGGGTGAGGGTGTTGTGTGTGTGGTGGGCGGGTGTGTTTTTGGATGGGTGCATGCGGGTGTGAGTCGCGTGGAATGCGTGTGTGAATGAATTATGTGAGTGTACGTGTATGTTGTGTGTTGTGAATGCATGTGTGCATTAATGAATGTTGGTGTGTGTTGCGGTGTGTGGGTATGTATGTGGGCATGCGTGGGTGGATGTGGGTATGTGGATGAGTGTGTATGTGTGCACATGTGGGTGTGGATGTCGGGGGGATGGAAGAGGGGGAAGGTGGAGGAGTAGTCTGGGGAGGGAGAGGGAGGCAGGGGAGACCCCTATCAGTGCCAGGGAAGGAGTTCCCTGGCACTGATAGTGCCTACCCCCATTTGTGGCGGTAACATTGCCACAAAAACCATGGCGGTAGGCGGGGTCATAATCCTGAGGGTGGGATTGTAACGGCCGCGTGGCTGGAGACCGAAGTCTCCAGCCTGGCGGCTGTTACCAACCTGGCGGACGGAGTGGTACAATGGCGGTTTGGCTTGAGCCGAGATCGGCTGTGGAGAAGGGGGCCACACAGTCCTCCTCCCAATTTTTTAAAAAATATAAATAATTAGGATGGGACCTGGAGGATGGGGTCCCCAGGGTCAAGATCAGCCTGTGGAGGGGGGTCACATAAGAAGCACAGGGTTGGGTGTTTGGATGGTTAAAGGGGTTGGCCACAGGGCCTAGCCTGTAGTCAGGCCTTGCAGCCAACGTCCATTGCGCACTGCCATAGGCAGTGTGCAGTGCAGGGTTGGGTGGTTATAGGGGTTGGCTGCAGGGTCTCAACCCCCACTCCTCACAGCCAAAGGCTGTGCACAGTGTGGGGTTGGGTGGTTATAAGGGTTGGCTGCAGGCCCTGTGGCCGACCGCCCCACGCACAGCCAAAGGTTGTGTGCAGTGGTGGTTGAATTAACACATAGTAATGAAAATTACTTTACGTTAAAAATCACTAGTAATTCACTGAAAAAAACAAAGGTTATAGGAACATTATAGTTAGGAAATAGAATTAAAAAAACATAGAAATTCACTTTAAAGAAAGGTTACAGGGATGTTATAGTTAGGCTCACATTTTAAACATACAAAACCATAGAAAATCACCTGTTATAGTTAGAGTTATCTCAAGTAACAATAACTCGTGCCCTAAGGTAACTATAACTCATAACTAAAAGCTGTATGTCTGTGCAAAGTTAGTCGCCATTTCAATGGAAAATGTGCTCTCTGAAAATGACATTGCACTACCACATGATTCTTTAATTACATTAAAATGTTCCCGCATCAGGACCATTAAAAGTAGGTTGGTTGCAAAGGTTTGTTTTTCTAAAAAGTGGGTCATGGTTCCTAAAAATTTGGAAGTACTGCTTTAATCCAGTCTTGTGTACAAAACAGTAAACGCCCCATGATCTTCATATTCTTTCTCTACCTCTGTAACAACTTTCACATCTTCACAATGGCCGTCTCACATATCCCATACACAATTAGACACATTCTCCATCCTTTATATACTTAGCACTACTTCAGCAAGTGTGATAATTTTTGCTGAAAGATTTTGTTGTACTCACGTGCTGTTAGTGCATCTCACCAAGTGATCCTTGACTAGGAGTTTGTGAGATCATCAAATTTACAAGTTTGTACCAGTGTCTTCAAACATGACATATAGCTTCCAACCTTCTCACTTTTTCAACGAGTTATGGTAGAGAACTTGTGGCTCTTGAGGGCGACACTAATACAAGTTCCAAAATGTCTTTCCAACATTAAGACAGACATCTAGAGTACATCATATGGTTCTCCTTCAGCGTTCACAATGGGATTTTAATCCAAACTTTCATAAATGTTTCTCCTCTCTACGCCTGAATTTTTAAGGACTACACCTTGTTTCCTCACAGAAGAAAACTTATTACCTGCAAAAGCTATGAGGTAAGAAGTTAATTACTTCTTTATTTGCCTCCATGGCAATGGAGGATCACCCTTCTCTGAAAGAAATGCTGAGCACTTTGACATTCTGCCTGCTGCTTTAAGCAGATGATTACTCTTACAGAACTAAAGTTACCAAAAATTAATGAATAACCACATTGTTTCACTATGTAAAAGAGTCAATAAATAATAATAGCTAGGAAAAAAACATTCCACAACTCAAAGGTGCCTTGTTTCCTTGATGGTGTGCTCACACAGTTAAACGTTTACATGAAATAAGTATAAATGAAATGAGGCAGTTAGAAATATATATTTAAGATCAGTACTTCATGTATAATACAATGTGATTAAAGTACTAAAGTTTTTGGATAGTTAACAATGCCTTTAATAGAAATGAACCATAACACAGTGTTCCAAGTAAATCACTTCTACTAAAACAAATGGTGCCGCCACTTCAGTTTCCTTAAAAGTAAGTAAAGGATCGGCACCTCCATGTGCGTTCTAGTAAGGCTGCCACTTGATGTCCTGCATCAAGACAGTGCGTGTGATGCAGGCAGCTGACTGGTGGACACTGAGGTGGTCATTCCGAGTTTGGCGGTATTTACCGAAGACCACCGTGCAAGCGGCTGCCGAAAGACCGCCAGTGATGGCAGTGCAAAGACCGCCGCATTACGAGTCACCCACGCAACACCACCCAAAATACACCCAAAAAGGATGCGGCTGCACCACGAGCACCGCTACGCCGAGAACATCCCGCCCACCAAAAAACGATTCACAAATCAGACCCTTGGTCCCAACACAGCAACAATCCATTGGCGGTCCAAACCGCTGCGGGAAAAAAAAGGCACCGCCTCCAGAACATTGCACCACATTGGACAATGCCATTAAACAACACTTGAGACACATACACACACCTGTCCACAGAACTACAAAATATACCCTTGTGAGAGAGAGAGGCAAGAGCACACTGAAAGGAGGCACTGCACCTAGATATCACAGCCACCATCATACTGAACACGCATCAAACAACACACCACTGCAGACAAACACCACAGAGCTCATGCACATACTACTACCCAAACTCACACCAACAAACAGCACACCCAGCATCCCTACACAACATACTCCCCCACCCAGAACCCAACCACCATGGCACCACAAAAAAACCACAATTTACAGACGAGGAGCTGAGGGTAATGGTTGACAAAATCGTCAGAGTAGAGTCGCGACTGTTTGGAGCACAGGTCCAGCAGACATCCATAACCCAGAAGAATGACTTATGGCAGAGGATAGCTGTCAGGGTGAATGCAGCGGGGAACCATCTACGCACAAGGGAGGACATTAGGAAGAGGTGGAACGACCTATGGGGGAAGGTATGGGTCATGGTTTCCAAGCACCAAATCGCCATCATGAGGACTGGTAGTGGGCCTCTACCGCCTCCTTCAGAATTGTCATTGTGGGAGGAGAAGGTCCTGGCCATTCTACATCCAGAAGGGCTAACGGGAATACCTAGTGGACTGGACACTGGTAAGTCAACCTCACTCCCCGGCCAACATGTACTCATGCACAGCATGTACCCCCACTACCCTCTCACCCCCTCACACCACCCTAACGTGCACAAGCCCACCATGGACCCAGTACCCACCCTTGCATGCCACAGCCCCCTACTGACATCATTCCCTCACAGGCCCACCTAGTGCATGGATACCCCACACTGCAGCAAGTACCACAACTACCACAATGCAACACTCTGTACCCTTGCATGACTGCTACAGCCACTTCACATCTCTGCAATTGCACGTTAAACCATGTCACTCCTCATCGCCGGTAAGTATGAGGAATGCACTTCAGTACATGGCAATGACAGTGGCAAGACAAACATTAACTGTTCACTAAAATAGGCCCATTGCAACATTCCACTCATGGTAACACAAGCAGTGGACGAGTAACTGTCAATGCCATTACTGCCCCCCAAATCCAGTAAATTATGGCTTACAACAGTGTGTGTCATTGCTACAATACCATCATCTGACACAATACCTCTCATTACACAAGTCTCCCAAGTAATGACACACAGCAGAGGAGCCCAGTGACAGAAATCCCAGGCTAGGAAACAGCTCCAATAGGGGAGAACTACCCTGGAAGTCTGGAAATGGATGACAAACCTGGCCCATCAGGCATGAGTGGTCAGTCAACCATCAACAGCCTCACCCTGCCCACAACTGAAACAACCTCCCTTGTGCCAGCCAATGCACAGCAGAGCCCACCTTCTTATACCAGTGTCCCAAGGTCGCATGAAACATCAGTGTACCCCACTGAACACAAACACCACAGAGCTCACGCACATACTACTACCCAAACTCACACCAACAAACAGTACACCCAGCATCCCTACACAACATACTCCCCAACCCTGAACCCAACCACCATGGCACCACAAAAAACCCCACAATTCACAGACGAGGAGCTGAGGGTAATGGTTGACAAAATCGTCAGAGTAGAGTCGCAACTGTTTGGAGCACAGGCCCAGCAGACATCCATAGCCCGGAAGAGTGACTTATGGCAGAGGATAGTTGTCAGGGTGAATGCAGCGGGGAACCATCTACGCACAAGGGAGGACATTAGGAAGAGGTGGAACGACCTACGGGGAACGGTACAGGTCGAATCATATCAGTCCGTTGTCATGTGCTCCATCCTCATCTGCCTCCCCCTCAGCATCAGAGTCACGGGCCCCAAACACTGCTCCAGCATCAATATCCCCCTCCTCCAACAGTGGGATGTGCCTTCTAAGGGCCAGATTTTGGAGCATGCAGCATGCAACTATGATCTTGCAGAATTTCCCTGGTCGGTTCTGTAGGGCACCACCAGACACATGGATACAATGGAATCTAGCTTTCAACAGACCAAAAGTCAGTTCAATCACTAGGTTTGTCCAGCCATGTGCCTCATTGTACCTGTTCCCCCATACTGTAGTTGGATGTCTCACAGGTGTCGGGAGCCAGGGCAGGTTGGGGTATCCGGAGTCACCTGTGTGGAAAAGGGAACATGACTATAGATAACAATGCTAGGCTGAGTGCTGACTGTGTCTGGAGGGGTACAGATGTCTGACACGGAGAGCAGTACACATACCTATGTACCATGCCCTTTCTCCCTGTAGCTGTGACATCATTGCAAGGACACTGCTGTTCCTCAGGATGTAGGAATCATGTACTGATCCTGGGAATTTTGCATTTACATGTTATGTATTTGTCTGCAAGACACACTACTTGTACAGTGAGCAAATATGTACTCTTCCAGTTTTTGTAGAACTATTCATTGGTCCTCGGAGGTAGCAAGGCGATGTGAGTCCAATCAATGGCCCCAATTATATGTGGGACATTTGATATGTTGTAGACAGTTTTCTAATATGGGTCATTGGAAAAAACATCTAGAAATTATCAAGATGAAGTATGTTAGGACAACTGAGGCTGTTTTTAGATTTAAAATGAAAATTGGCAATAAACCCCTTAGGGAAATGCTGCAAATCTACAAAGGTAAATCAATTAACAGCATTACGTATGGTTCTGCCCTTTGGGGTTCGATGCCCGAGATCAGTTCACAGAGAATACATTTTTTTGCAGATTACTTGCAGTGCCAAATACTACCTCCATATTTATGGTACACAAGGAGTTGGGTTGCCCTTATGTGGAAGATCTAATATATACCAATGCGTTGTTGGCCTGGCATGGTATTTGGTCTAAAGAAGGGACGCATTTTACCCAAAAGATTATTAAAGATTGCCTTACACTAGAATATTGGGATAGAATTCCATGGTTCGTGCATTTAAAAGATTTGTTGAAAGGTATAAATCTAGTTCCAAATTTGGACAATCCAGGTATTATCCTCCAATTTAGCAAGAAAGAATTGAAAAATCAGCTTATGGCATGGAGGGTTAGTGATAGAGAAAATAGAGAATGTAGGAAGTCAACAGTAGCACACTATATATGACTGAAAATAATGAGGTAATGCCAAATTATTTGCTGATAGTAGCAAACATTCAGGATAGATTTTATCTGACTTGAATGCGCTTTAGAATGTTGCACTTTTTGGTGGCATTCCCAAAGATGAGGATTTGGAGTAAAAGCCTACCGAAGTGCCCCTGTGTGGGACGATTTGCACAATCCACAATGCACTTTATTATATCTTGTAAATTTTATCACGATATTAGGAAGCAATTTTTTAAACCATTATTTATTATTAACAAATTATTTTATTGTAGAGAAGCTTTTAACTACTTATGTAAACTGGATACCAATGAGAAATGTGATGCAGTGATAAAATGTATCCTAAATGCCATAGAACAAAGGAAAAAGCTGTCGTACTTAGAAAATCTCTGGTATGAGAATGAACAATTCCTCAATTTGTAGTAGCAAGGGTTTTTGTTTTATTTATCAGTAATTTTTTTTTGAAGTATCTTATTGTATATTTTTACCATTTTAAAGAGATTGTTTATCTTTTATGGAGTAAAATCCGAATAAAGATTGTTTTGACTTTGACTTTGATATGTTGTAGAGGGCTGCTTTTACAATGGGCAATTCATGAAGTTGTGGGAACCTAATGTACCTGTGCACAGGCTTGAGTATGACATCAGCACATTTTGCAACACCTTACTGAACTGGGGCTGTGAGAACCATGCAGCCAGTCCCATTGAGACCTGAAAAGAGCCACACACAAGAAAATGCAGGACTGACAACACCTGTACTGTTGGAGGAACAGCATGGGGATTTCTCAAACCCAGCAGGAGGTCTGGCTTCAACTGGGCGACCAGTTCCCTGATGCACAAACGGTTCATTTGATAGGTCAGGATGATGTGGCGCTCTTCCATGGTATCAAGATCTACGAGTGGCTGGTAAACTGATGCATTCTTCATCACTCCATTGTGGTGATATCTTTGCGGGGACACAACATTCTGGGAACCTCTCACAATGTAGTACACCAAGTATGACATACAACAGTCACAAAGTTTTGTTAATGCAAGTTGGCTGTTATGTTGTGGGAAGACACATTACTCCACACTCCATTCCTAACCAGACGATGGCACATAATCCCTGTGACAAGGGACGTATACAGGACATGTACACGTTCACCTTCCATGTGTTCCACCATACGGATCATATATACTGACAACTGCAGTGACAAGTGTGGTTATGTCACCAGACACTCACTACATATGTAATTATCCACGATGTGTGACCTAATCTATCAATTAGTGACGAGATGCAGGTAATTACACAGTGTAAACCCAGGACCGTCATGTTACAGACTAATATGGCATTGGCCTGTCCGGCATGCATTGGACAGCTGGAAGTGACCTTGTTCCGCCGGCAGAAGTCATCATGGCGGAAGGAGGTCTGAACTGCTGTGCAACTCCTTATTGGTTAACATTGATGTCTATTGGAGACTGGGACCAATGACGATCACTGCCAGTGGTGACGGTCATGACCGCTGCGGTCGACATCGCCATTTTGTATAGGCCAGCTCACTTGACTCCTGGCAAAATGTGCAAGGCAGACCTCCAGTTTGTGTGCTGTTGTGTCCTGTATCTTGGAGCAACGATGGCACGCACTGCAGGGGATAGAGCCCCAGCATTCAATACCGAGGAACTGAAGAAACTGGTAGACGGTTGTACGGTGCTTCAGGGCAACAGGTCAGTACAACAAAAAGGTCAGTACAACGTCCTTTATCCCACATGTCGGGTGGTGTTTGACGATATATGTGTGTGCACATTGACATGTCATAACTGATCAGGTGTTTTGCCTGCACATGATATGTGTGGAATATTGGCAGTGTGCATGGTCCATGCTTGTTGTGTATCGCCAAAGGTAACAGCTGTATTGGTTACATTTACATAATGGCCCCCATTTTGTGAATGTTTTCCGTGCAGATCAGCGCCTACCAGAAAAAAGGGTTATGGAGAGCCATCGCCTAGGAAGTGCGGACCTTGGGGGTCCATAACCGGCGGAGCACCCACTGTAGGAAACGGTGGGAGGACCTGAGATACTGGACCTGGAAAACTGCAGCGGCCAAGCTGGGGACGGCCTCCCAAGGTGGGAGGGTTGCCCGTCGGACCCTGACCCCCCTGATGGCCCGCATACTGACAGTGGCTTACCCAGAGCTGGATGGGTGTTTGAAGGCAGCACAGCAGCCACAAGGGGGTAAGTGCTGACTGTTAGGTGACTTCTGCATGGTTGTGTACTGTGAGCCTCACTGGACGTGGAATTTACGTGGTCAGATGTGATTTAGGGAATGTACAGTCCTGGTTGTCACACAAATTATGTATGAGTGTGAGATGTTAGCTATGTTGAGTCATGCAGGAAAAGAAGTGGTGGTATTGTGACACATGTTCACCTGTACGTATGGATCGCTCAAGTATTAACAGGCATGTTACATGTACATTGCAACTGCTTCACTTGGTACATCAATAGACCTCTGTACCGCATCTATGCCACATATTCCTATCCGTTAATTAGTGTGCTCATTCCCTCTGAGCTCAGATTTGAATCATCCCGTAATGGATGACATGTGGTTGGGTATGTTCCTGGGCTGGATTTTTGGATAAGTCATTTAGCCAGTTGATAGGCATGTAGTGGTTGTCATTCAGGTGTTTAGGCTGCAGGGGTGAGGTGATCGCTGAGGAGTTTGGGTCTCGCTTGCATGACTAAATTGTAAATGATTGCAAAATGGTCTCTTGTTTACCCGGCAGGGGCTGAATTATGTATAGTGTTTATGTGAAGTGGATGTGTGGGTTTCTGTTTCTCCCCTCCTTCTCTTTCCACCTCTGTATATGTGTGCATTAGCATCACCTGGCAAAGGAGGAAGGGCACCGGCGAGTGGGGATACAGCAGTCCACGACACCCAGGAGGCTCGCACCAGCAAAGCCGAGGGGACCAGTGGGACAGAGGGTGAGGGGAGCACCATGGAGGAGACCGGAGCAACCAATACATATGATAGATTCTTCCTCCAGGGGTGGCTTCCTGGCGGTGGTGGACCCATCTGGGACCACCCCATCACCATCCTTGTCCGCCACCCCCCTTACCAGCACCGCCCTCCCTGTAGCACCCCACCCAGTTGCCTGTGCTCGCTCACCCAGGAGGGTGGGCGTCTCCTTCGCTGCAGGCACTTCTGCCTCTGCCCCAGTCAGCCCTACTGCCCTCAGTGAGGAGACTATTGACCTCCTGAGGTCCATCTCTGTGGGGAAGACAACTATCATGAATGCAATGCTGGGACTGGCATCCCAGATGCAGCAGTCCAGTGCGTTCCTGGAAGGCATTCACTGTGCTTTGTCTGGCCTACAGAGATCGTTTCAGGCTCTGGCCTCCTCGTTGACGGCAGCCAGTGTCCCTTCATCTTCCGTCCTCCTCCAGCTACCTATTTACATTCCACAACCCCTCTCCCTACACCTGTCCGAAGCACACCTACAGACCAGCATACACCCACTACAACAGACAAGGTGCACAAAGACAGTCATATGCATCACAAATGTTCACACAGGCATGCACACACACAACACACATCTGCAGACACAACAACAGACACTTCCGCCTCCACCTCCTACCTTACAGTCACATCTCCACTCACTCCTGCCAGCACTGCATCATCACACAGTGCTCCTGCTAGCAATCCTGTCATACCCTCAATGACCACAACAGCAGACTCACAGACACACACCCCACACACCACATCTGCACTCACCACGACTACCGTCTCTGCCACCTGCAGCACATCCACCTCAGTTGCACACACCAACGCAACATTCACTCACACATGGTGGTGTAACATCTGTGTACAACAATGTGTGAGGTCTGTGTATGGGTTGTGTCTGTGTTGTTGCATGCCCTGGGTTGATGGGTTGTGCCATGGGCATGTTGTAATGTGTCTGACTGTTTGCTTGTGGGATTGTATGGGGTGTAGTGTGCATCCGTGTGTATGGTGCTGGATGTGTGGATTCCCTTGAATGTTGGTTGTGCATCATGTGTCACCTGTGCCATTGTTTGGATGTGTGTTCACTGCTATTGATTGTGTGTCATTGCTACATACAGATCATGGTGTGTGTGTGTATGTATTTTGTTGCACAACATCCCTGTGTATGTCTGCTTTGAGATGCTTGTGGTCTAGTTGTTGTTGTGTGGTTATGGGGTGTGTTGGTGGTGTTTTGTGCATTGTGCTGTATGTTTGGCACATATCTACTTGGCTGTGTGTGTTTATTGGGTACTTGGCATTGACGTATATATTGTGTGTGCATGTGTGTGGCCTTCGCTGTCTGTGAGAGGAATGTGTGTTATGTGTGGGAGTGTATCACTGCCATTTCCTCCACTCTGTGCTAGGCGTACTTACGATTGTCGTCTTCATCATTGTCGGTGGCCGCGAAGGTGTATGGCGAGATATAACGTTGGGAAGACTAGCAGTTCGTTTGCCAGGGCGGGCGCGTCTCTGTGCCTCGAGGTGGGTGTCTCCTTTTGTGCTTTCTGTTTCCGCCATGTTTTCATAGCGGCCAGCCTGCCCCAGATATCCTGGCGGTGTGGTGACTCGGAATATGGTGGGCGGGACATTGGCTTTCGCAAGAATGAAGTTGGCTTCCACCACAGGATGCTGCTTGTTGGCACTGGCAGTGAGTTGTCTGTGTTGCATTGGGTTCACCGCCTTACTTGTTATATGGCGGTCTGCACTGCCACCCTGGCGGCGGTCATAACCCTGCCACCGGCATGGCGGTCAGGATACCGCCAAACTCAGAATGACCACCTCAGATGCCTTCTGCTTCTTTTGTGTCGCTTGGCACTGTTGATGGAATTTAATGAGCAGGATATGCTTTTACTGCTATTTATATGACTAAAATTTGAAAAAAAACAACTCCAGGATTATAATTTACTGGTGAAGTTGAGGCGAAGTAGTGCTAATTCACAAAACAGCCTTCAGTCCAACTGAAGGAAAACACAGCTGTGTTGTCTGTGGGGCACCAAAGGGGAGTCACTAGTTGGTCACTTGTTCTCTTTTCAGGTAGAACTTGCTGCAGGTCTTTATTTCATAGAAGAATGCAGGATATAGGTAAGCAAAAGTTGATTTATTGTAGTCAAACAGAGAAGAATACAACAACAACCATGTGACTGTGTGACATCTCCAATATTCCACTGACAGCAAGATGACATAGAGCTCTGTATTATGGAGTGGGTGGAAAGACTGTCAGAATGTACTGTCACAACAATTTTTATTCTGGGTCTGATAGTGAGGTATACTGAATGCATCTAGCTCTTCGATCTCTGCTTTTATCCCATAACCGGAGCTAGGCAACGTTGTCATTTTCATTTGATGGCTGAGAAATTGACTGAAACAGGGAAGTGCGCAAGGAGGTAATGGTTCAGTTAATTACTGGTAATTCCGTTGTTCCTTGTTCAAGTCATTAGGACCAACCCATGTAGCTGGTAATCGCAGGCCATATGTAGATAGAAGCTTGGGATGTTACAGGATTTCTTCTGGCTGGGTGGACCTTTTAACCACCTTGTATGTGGTGAGGAAACTTTTCAAGTTTTTTCTTAAGAAAGCAAAGTAGGACAGCACAATGCCTATCCAAGTGGGTTGGCACTCCTCAAAGAGTCATGACTGAATTGAGGAGAAATTACCAGTAAAAAATTGAAACATTTAATTTCTTGGGAGAATACTCAGAGAAGGTGCAGGACCGTATTGTGAACTGAAACACAAGCAAACCAAGGCCAGTTTTGCCCTAGTTTCTGAGCAAAACTGGTCTTGGGTTGTTAGTGTTCCAATTCAGAGAGGACTTGGCTTGGCAGTTTGGCTGAACTGTTTCTATAGGTGGACTAGTCAACAAATTAACAGGGAGAGGAGAGCCAGAGCCAAGCCAAGGGTCTGGCTGGGGTCTTAGAGACCCTGCACAAGCCATACTCTGAAAATATTTGCTATGTAAATAATACAACAAACATCACATAAAGTAAGATAACGTCTGTTTAGAATTCAACAAACCGTATAAACTTAACATCTGAATGCTTTGACATTAATGCATCAAATTATAGCACGGCAGTGAGAATAGCTCATTAAAAGTGACAGGTTTGCAATTTCCAAATTACGATCTTTACCAAATTACAATTAGGCAACTGCAATTTCTAATGTAAGAAAAAATACATCTTTTAAATAGTGATTCATAGTGGATGGCAAAATCATCCTACCTTATGAATATTAATGAGGTAGGTCGTAGTTTGCGACCCATTAGGAATGATAGCCATTACAGGGATGTTGGCCTGCTGGGGGTCAGCAGACAACCATGTCTGTGATTGCTTTTTAATAAACCAAATCTTTTTTTTTTAATGCAGAGAATGCATTTAAAACATAGAAAATGTAACTTTTAAGTTAATGAGATGTGAGATGTATTTAAAACTTAGAAAATGAAACCTTTAAGTGTCATTTTTTAAGAGGAGGCAGTGGTCCGTTGGACCACAGCCGCCTCTTAAAAAATATCTTTGTTTACATTTTCAAAGGGGAAAAGATCCCTTGGGGACCCCTTCCCATTTGTGAATGGTTACCACTACATTTTAGTAGTTGATAATTAATGTTTCATGACCATAGTTCAGCCACAAAACATTATTACATAGCACTGTAACTCGGTAGTTGGAAGGGATGCTTTAAACAACCCATTTCCAAAGACTGAATTGTGATTCTGTAACAAGTTACCAAATCATAATTTGGCATTTATACATTACAAGATGCTTCTTTGTGGTCGTAAACGGGATGATTCCTAGATTCAGTCTGTGACTTTGAATGTTTTTTGTATACATGCTCCTAAAATACAAGACAGTTATAAACTGTGTACGTGATCCAGAATAGTAAGCATCAACATAATACTCGTTTGAATCAAACACAATAGATTTTTGTACAACTGATATTCTGAACTCACATATTAGGAAGTGCTTTCAGATGCGATCATGTATAAAAAGGAGTTTTGGTGAAATAAAATATTTGCCTATGATTACTTTAAGCGGGATCAATTTAATCAGGGAAGCATAGATTTATCCAGGATTTCTGTTTTCACTTTATACAAATCAGCCAGTAAATGGGTATCTATTTGTCTATTCCTATCAATGTCAAGGCTTTGTTTTAACATATTTGAACAGTTCTTATGTAGCACAAACTCAACCTGGAGCTATTTCAAGTGCTATACATGAGCACCAGTTACAATACACGAGGTCACGTTCATTGTTTTTAAGCACGGGGAGATTAAGGTGGTCATTACAACCTCAACAGCCTTTTTGCAGGACCGTCGAGGGACCGCCGTCCTGAAGAGCGCCAGTGCAGGCGGTTTTCCGCTCGGCGAATTATGACTGCTGGCAGCCCTCCGTCCTTTTCCGGACGGGGAGCCGCCAGCAGCCATACTGGCGGTCGGCGGGGAAGTGGAGGTTGCTCCACCTCCACCGCCCCATCAACAGAACACTGCCCACCGAGTGGCGGTGTCCTGTTGACGGGGTGCTGGCGGCGGAGCAGCCCCCATGGATCCCGTCCCCTCCCGGAGGATCAACGAACCAGGTAAATTGATCGTCCGTTAGGGGAGGGGGTGGGGGTGGTGTTGTGTGTTGTGTGCGTGAATGGAGGTGTGCGTGTGAGTATGTAGAGGGGAGTGTGAGTGCGTGTATGCATGAGGGGGTGTTGTGTTTGGAAATGTGTGCATGTCTGTCTGTATGTCTGAATGGATGTGTGCATGTATGTCTGTATGTGGGTGTGCGTGTATGACTGTGTGTGTGGCTGTTGGCATGTTTGGTGATATGTGTGCAGGTATGTGTGTTGGTGGTGTATGCATGCGTGTACGGTGTGCCCGGTGTCAGCCGGGTCGTGATACCGCCGGCGGTCTTGTGACTGCCGCCGGGCTAGAGACCCAAGTCTCCAGCCCAGCGGTTGTCTCCGCCATGGCGGTCAGATCAGAGAAGTGGCGGATGACCATGGCGGTAACCACCATGGTCATAATTCCAATTTTTTTACCGCCAGCCTGTTGGCGGTAAGACCGCCACTTCTCTGCCAACCGCCAGGGTCGTAATGAGGGCCTAAGTGATTTGCCCAGAATCACAGGATGTCAACCTGAGGCTGGGAGCTGATCCCGGTTCACAAGTTCCAAAGTCAGCAGCTCTGGTTGTAATGCCACATCCTGGGTACATGGAGGGAGGCACACAGAAACCACATGAAAGCTTGGCTCGTTATGGGCTTGAGGTTCCAACAGGACTTCAAGCTGTGCTAGAGCTTGGCTTCAGGCTTGAGCCTGGCTCTTGCATTCAGTGGCTCGAAAACCTCTAACTAGTCTATTAAAGTAGGGTTTAGGCTAATTTGCACATGGCTGGGTCTCATCTAAGGTGGCATGGTGAGCAAAAGAGCAGTGGGTTAGAATGATACCCTGAGCGATTGCCAGTGGTTAGACAAATTGCAAGCACTCCTCCCATCACCTTTTGTGTGTTTGAGAGAATCTCTCACCTACAGGTGATACCTTAGAGTCCGTTATGATCTCCGAAATCAGTGCATACACACCCACACACGTATTGGTATTTTATATACTTTATGGGTATTTATCATGTACTCTTCATCTATACACTATGTGAATGTTTAAATGTTATGAACAACTCAGCAAATAATATATACAAAAGGTCGAAGGTTAGATACACCCTAATCATATTTCTTCACAAAATGCCAATGAATGAGTCTACTCCCTTTCTAGGTTATAACTAGGTGTACAAGTTTATTTGTAGTCAATTAAAGCCTCCTTCTCGTGTGTCTTATTATGACATTTGGCCTGCATTTGGAATGCCGTATTTCAGCATCCCTCCAGCAGCCAGTCCATGTGTCTAACTCCACCCTTAACAATTGTATTTTATATATCCTTCTCATCCATGGAGCTCAATGAGCGAGGAGGGGGGCAGCTTATGCTCGATTTTTATATTGTATATAGAACAGAACAGTGAACCCTTCTCTTATTCAAATTATAGAGGAGGTCACGGAAGTCAATTATTTCAATTTCCCTCCTTCCTTTAAGACAGAATTTGCAGGGTCATCTCTATTGATAGGCACATTTGAGCTGCCAAGTTTAACCTATTCGCTGCCAGGCCTTTTCCCTTCCTGTGCAGAGCCTTTTTTTGGCTATTTGGGGCAGTGCGTGCTTAGGCTCTCATAACTTTTTGTTCTCATAAGCTATCCACACCAAATATGTGTCCTTTTTTCCCAACATCCTAGGGATTCTAGAAGTACCCAGAGTTTGTGGGTTCCCTTGAAGGACACCAAGAAATTAGCCAAAATACTGCGAAACATTTTTTTTTGGTTTTTTTAAAATGAGAAAAGGGGCTGCGGAAGAAGGCTTGTGGTTTTTCCCCTGAAAATGGCATCAACAAAGAGTTTATGGTGCTAAAATCACCATCTTCACAGCTTTCAGGAACAGGCAGACTTGAATCAGAAAAACACATTTTTCAACATAATTTTGGCATTTTACTGGGACATCCACCATATTTACTATTTTTGTGCTTTTAGCTTCCTTCCAGTTAGTGACAGAAATGGGTGTGAAATCAATACTGGATCCTAGACAGCTAAACATTTCAGAAAAGTAGACAAAATTATGAATTCAGCAAGATGTCGTTTGTATAGATCCTACAAGGTTTTCCTGTTGAACTTAACAGCTGAAATAAAAACAAATATTGAAATTGAGGTGAAAAAACTGCCATTTCTCCCCACATTTTACTCTGTAACTTTTTCCTGCAGTGTCAGATTTTCAAAAGCAATATACCATTATGGGGGTCATTCCAACCTCGGCGGTAAAAGGCGCTTACCGCCGTTCAGAAGACCGCCATAACACCGCCGCGGCCGCGGTAAACCGCCACGGTCATTCTGACCCACAACAGGCAAACCGCCAAAATACAGACATCCACAAAAGTCCGCCACACCAAAGGGCAGCGGGAAACTGGCGATGACCAAACCTCCACCGTCACACCAACAGAAATACGCCCACACTATCACGACACACGAATCCACGCGGTGGTCTTTCAACCGCGGTATTCCATTGGCGGTACACACCGCCGCGCTCAAAATACACACACACTTACAAAACACAACCACATTGGACAATTCAAAATACACACACCTGAGACACATACACACACCACTCCCACACACCCAATTAAATATAAAACACATACCCACATCACCCACAAACCTCCACTCCTAGAGATTCGTGAACACGCACCGAGAAAAGACATCCGAGCACCCAGACGCCCAATTCACTGTCACCCAGCAATATTTGCACACACTTCACACAACACAACAATACACATCACCACACTTATCACCACACAATCCACCCCACACATCACCCACACCACCCCATGGCACCGCAAAGACACCCCAGGTTCTCTGATGATGAACTCACGGTCATGGTGGAGGAAATTGTACGAGTAGAGCCACAGCTGTTCGGGGCACAGGTGCAGCACACCACCATTGCCAGGAAGATGGAGCTATGGAGCAGAATAGTCGACAGGGTCAACGCTGTGGGACAGCACCCAAGAAATCGGGACGACATCAGGAAGAGGTGGAACGACCTACGGGGGAAGGTGCGTTCCATGGTATCCAGGCACAACATCGCGGTTCAGAAGACTGGCGGCGGACCCCACCTCCTCCCCCAGAATTTACAACATGGGAGGAGCAAGTCTTGAACATCCTGCATCCTGAGGGCCTCGCAGGAGTAGGCGGAGGAATGGACTCTGGTAAGGCAAATCTTAACTACTTCTCCCCCCCACCCCACCTGCATGCCAACTCATACCCCCACCTTCACCGCCATCACATCCTACTCCTTGCAACTGTCTCACCATCACAACCCACCCATCCCAACACCTAGCCCTGCATGCGTCCACAAAGCATGGACACCCATCACCTAAGCATGCCCACTGCACATACACATACAAACCCCCCACCCCCCAACCACCGTCACAACAGCCCCCACAAAGGAATGCCAGCACTGGGGTACACGGGCACCCACCCATTGCACGCTATGACACACACAGAAGAAATAACCATGCTTTTATACCCCTGCAGGACCCAAACGCCACGTCACAGCGCATGAGGGTCCACAAATGTCCCCTCCACCCCCAGAAGAGGCCCACAGTGAGGACAGCAGCTCTGTCTCCCTGGATCTAGATGACCAGCCCGGTCCATCGGGGACCTCGGGACAGTCGGTTCCCCTCACACAGCCACAGGCCACAGTAGACCTTCCCCCCTCTGGGAACACCAGCACAGCACCCACCCAGCGGGCCCATACCTCTGTCCCCAGGACACGTCAATCAGCGGTGTGTCCACCACTACAGGGAACCCAGGCTAACCCACCACCCTAACAACAACAGGGACCTGGGGGCAGTGGTAGTGGGCACACGGTCCAGGGGACAGAGGCCCAGGGAAACAGGGGAACTGGGAGGGCTGCTGTGCGACAGGGGGGGGGACAGGCCCAGGGAACCCACTCTCCACGAGGCCCTCACCTCCATCATGGGAGCATACCACCGCTCCCAGGAGACGATGGCGACGGTCCTGGCTAGGTTTCAGGAGATCCAGCTTCTGCAGGAGGAACAGTATATGGGGTTCAGGGAGGAACTAAGAAACATCAGTTCCGCCATGGGTACCATCGTAGTGGCCCTGAATGAGGTAGTCACGACATTGCGGAACACTGTGGCACCTCAAAGGGCCCCTGACACTAGCATGCACCAAGAACTGCCTACCACCTCCGCCGGCGCTAGTGGACAGGAGGCCCCGACACAGGACCAACAGGCCACCAGAACCCCACCCCCTGCAGAAGGAGAACCACCCCGCAAGCGGGCCCTGAGATCCAGGAAGAAGACAGAGTAAGATGTCAAGACCCCCGCCAGCAAAGGATACCGCCCTGATTGTCAACCCACTGTCCCACATTGTCACCCTGTCCAACCTTAAACTGCCCCTGCTCCACTTCCCACAGGCATTTGGACAATGCACCTGTGAAACTGATAGTCTGGACTCTACCATGGACAATCCTCCACCATCACCCCTCACCGATTTGCAACCACCCATCCAATTTAGAGCACTTGAATAAAAACACTTATTGCACAAAACAATCTGGAGTCTGGCTGTGATTTAGAACAAATGTATTAGACATGACCGTGCCAAAATGTTCATTCACATTGTGATGGTAACAAACCGCTGTCACACAGCTGTAGTCCATGGGGAAACAAAGCAGATGTCACGCAGTGGGGCCCACAGCTCTGAAAACGGAAGGGAAAGTCACAACACAGTTACCATACACTGGGGGAAAAAGTCAGACAGTAGAGAGGTAGGAGTCATTAAGTAAATGTAATATGCCGGTGTCTACTCTTACCTGTGTGTCACTGAAAATACTGCTGTATTACTGTGTTCCTGTTCTCTATGTCGTCTTCTTCGGCTTCCTCCTCTTCACTCTCGACAGGCTCCACAGCTGTTACAACACCACCATCTGGACCATCCTCCTGCAGAAAAGGCACCTGGTGGCGCAAAGCCAGGTTGTGAAGCATACAGCAGGCCACGATGATCTGGCACACCTTCTTTGGTGAGTACATTAGGGATCCACCTGTCATATGGAGGCACCTGAACCTGGCCTTCAGGAGGCCAAAGGTTCGCTCGATCACCCTCCTAGTCCGCCCATGGGCCTCATTGTACCGTTCCTCTGCCCTTGTCCTGGGATTCCTCACTGGGGTCAGTAGCCAGGGCAGGTTGGGGTAACCAGAGTCCCCTAATAGCCACACCCGGTGCCTCTGGAGTTGACCCATCACATACGGGATGCTGCTATTCCGCAGGATGTAGGCGTCATGCACTGACCCAGGGAACTTGGCATTAACATGGGAGATGTACTGGTCAGCCAAACACACCATCTGTACATTCATGGAATGATAACTCTTCCGGTTCCTGTACACCTGTTCACTCCTGCTGGGGGGGACCAAAGCAACATGTGTCCCATCAATGGCACCTATGATGTTGGGGATATGTCCAAGGGCATAGAAATCACCCTTCACTGTAGGCAAATCCCCACCTCAGGGAAAACAATGTAGCTCCGCATGTGTTTCAGCAGGGCAGACAACACTCTGGACAACACCTTGGAAAACATAGGCTGGGACATCCCTGATGATATGGCCACTGTTGTTTGAAATGACCCACTTGCTAAGAAATGGAGTACTGACAGCACCTGCACTAGAGAGGGGATCCCTGTGGGTATTGGCGGATGGGTGACATCAGGTCTGGCTCCAGCTGGGCACACAGTTCCTGTATAGTGGCTCGGTCAAGCCTGTATGTCAGTATGACATGTCGTTCCTCCATTGTCGACAGGTCCACCAGCGGTCTGTACACGGGAAGATTCCTCCATCTCTTCGCATGTCCCAGCGGACGGTGCCTATGAAGGACAACAGCGAGCACAGAGTCAAGCAACCCACAGGTACGTAACCACAGCTTGCACATAGCACGATTCCCAATGCATTGAATGGCTTGTATGAGTGTTGGTGCATGGCCTAGGTATGTGTGACGCAGTTGGTAATTAGGCCATGTGGGCCCTTGAAATGGCGGCTGCCTGACCTGTGAAGTGCGACAGTGGGATGTGAGGTCAATGCGCTGGCGTGGCACACCGCGGCGGTAGGTGGTCGAATACCGCGGCGCTAAGCCACATTGGTTAACATAGAACCCTATGGGTTTCAGGAGCCAATGACGATGTGCGCCGGCGGTCACAGTACGCACCGCCGCGGTACGCACCGCCACGGGCGTGACCGCCATTTTCTATCTGCTTAATCACTCGATACCTGATCTTCGACAGGATAGGACCTACACTGCAAGTGCTGCTGTGACCTCGGTCTGGAAGAGACAATGGCTCATGCGACTGGGGAAAGGGCCCCTGCCTTCACTGCGGAGGAGTTGGAGAAACTTTTGGATGGGGTCCTCCCCCAATATGCGCTACTCTACCTTTCTCCAGACCAACAGGTAAGTACACTGGGACCATGCTTAGTGGGCAATGCCTGGGTTGAGTCAGGTGGATGAAAGATGGTGGGGAGGGGAGCGATTGAGGCATGCATCAAACGACAGATGAGAGCATGTGCCACATGGCAAGGGTGGGGATGGGGGCCACTCACATCGAGCATGCAGAAGGTGATGACAATTTTTCTCTCCCTGCACATGTCACATAGGTCAGCGGCCACCAGAAAGTCGCGATTTGGTGTGCCATCGCCAAGGACGTCCGGACCCTGGGGGTCAACAACAGACCGGGCACCCACTGCCGGAAGAGGTGGGAGGACATCCGACGCGGGAGCAGGAAGACGGCGGAGGCTCTGCTGGGGATGGCCTCCCAACGTAGGAGAGGTGCCAGTCGTCAATTGACCCCCCTGATGTCCCGGATCCTGGCGGTGGCCTACCCCATTTGGATGGGCGCGTGAGGACATCACAGCAGACACAAGGGGGTGAGTACAAATACATTCTGCTGACTTTGCGCGCAGTGGAGGTGTCTGGGTGGGGGAGGAGAGCTGTGGGTATCCCTAGGCCAGGGCGATTTGTGTAGGCTAGGCCCCTCCGTAAGGCATGGCCCTGTGCCCCGCCCCCCACCTCTGTAGGGTACCAAGTACAGGTATCCATGGCCCTGTGTCATCTATGTGTGCAGTTGTCGTCCATAGGCTTGTAGGCCATGTCCCACGGATTGCGTAGTGGACCCCAAGTGCGCGGCGTAGTGCAGGGGGCTTCTGTGTCTGTCTTGTCCGCCAACGGTAGCGGTAATCCATGCACTCAACATGTCTTTATTTCTCCTTCCCCCCTTTTTTGTGGTCTTCCTGTTCATGTGTGCATTAGCATCATCAGGCGGAGGAGAAGTGGCATCGGAGCACGAGGGAGCTGCATCTCACATGGCCATGGCGGGCCATGCAACTGACTCGGATTTCACCAGTGAGACGGAGGGCGAGGGGAGCTCCACAGCGGGGACTCATGCTGATGTCAGTGACAGCGACTCGTCCTCTGAAGGGAGCTCCCTTGTGGTGGCGGCAACATCCGTGCCCCCCGCAACAACGGGTACAGCCGCCACCCAGCGCACCAGCACCGCCCTCCCAGCAGCCCCTCAGCGTTTGCCCCGTGCCCGCTCACCCAGGAATGTGGGCATCTCCTTCGCCCCAGGCACCTCAGGCCCTGCCCCTGTCACCCCTGCTGCCCTCAGTGAGGAGGTCATTGACCTCCTAAGGACCATCATTGTTGGGCAGTCTACCCTTTTGAATGCCATCCAGGGTGTACAAAGAGAGGTGCACCAGAGTAATGCATACCTGGAGGGCATTCATTCGGGTCAGGCTGCCCATCAGCGATCGTTCAACGCTCTGGCCTCAGCACTGACGGCAGCAATTGTCCCTGTCTCTAGCCTCCCCCCTCCAACTTCCTCCACCCAGACCCAATCCCCTGTACCTCTGCCTATCCCAGACACACCTACAGACCAGCCTGCACACACCTCAACACCCAAGGGAAGCTCATCCAGACATAAGCACCACACATCACACAAGCATTCACACAAGCAACATCCACATGCAGACATACCAACAGCCACTGCCTCCACTGTGTCCCCCTCCTCCTCGTCTCCCTCCTCCCTCCCTGTGACGTCTCCACTCACACTTGCATGCACAACATCTTCAGCCACTACGTCCATCACCAGCACACCCACCAGAACACTCCGCACACGTGCAGTCACCACCCCCACTACCATTTACACGTCCCCTGTGTCCTCTCCAAGTGTGTCTGTCACCCCCTCCTCCAAACTACACAAACGCAGGCAGCCACCCACCCAACAGCCATCCACCTCACGACAGCCTCCAGCCCAAGCACCTGCAACCAAAGACACCAGACTTCACACTCCTACAACCACATCCTCTTCCTCCACTCCCATACCCACTACATCTACTCGTCCCTCTCTTTCCAAATTGCTTTTCCTTTCCAAACTTGACCTCTTTCCTACAACTCCCCCACCCCGTCCATCTCATAAGACTCCAATCAGCACCTCAGCCACCACAAAACCGGGACCAGTGAAGACTGTTGTCCATGGACTGTGGAGTCCCCCACCCTCAAGGGCATCCAGTTCAGCTAGGAGCCAAGGCACGGCCAGCCCACCACCGGAAAAGCATCCTAAGATTGCCAGTGCCCGGCGCGAGCGACGAAAGACCCCAGGGACCAAAATCCCTACATTGGCTCCGTCAGGAAGTGAGGTGCCACCTGGCACACCGCCAAAGGTGGGAAAGGGCCACAAGCGTGCAGGGAAGGGTGGGAAGGGCAGCACGCCTGACAAGTCCGGCAGCAGGCCAGCTGGCCAGGAGGGCCCAACCAGCCCCATCCCAGGTGTGCAAGAGGACACACACAGGCCCGGTACTGCAGCCCAGGAGGGCCCCGCCAGCCACAGCCCAGCTGCCCAGGAGGACCCCGCCAGCCACAGCCCAGCTGGGCAATGAAGGACCGCCAACTCAAGCACTGCTGAACATGGCAAGGACTGCCAAGGCAAGCACCGCTGAACAGGGCAAGGACGGCCAAGGCAAGCACCGCTGAACAGGGCAAGGACCGCTGAACAGGGCAAGGACCGCCAAGGCAAGCACCACTGAACAGGGCAAGCACCGCTGAACAGGGCAAGGACCGCCAAGGCAAGCACCGCTGAACAGGGCAAGGACCGCTGAACAGGGCAAGGACCGCCAAGGCAAGCACCGCTGAACAGGGCAAGGACCGCCAAGGCAAGCACCGCTGAACAGGGCAAAGACCGCCAAGGCAAGCACCGCTGAACAGGGCAAGCACCGCTGAACAGGGCAAGGACCGCTGAACAGGGCAAGGACCGCCAAGGCAAGCACCGCTGAACAGGGCAAGGACCGCCAAGGCAAGCACCGCTGATCAGGACAAGCACCGCTGAACTGGGCCCTTCATCTCAAGCACCGCTCCGCTGGGCACCGCCGTCTCAAGAACCGCTGCACTGGGCCCTTCATCTCAAGCACCGCTGAACTGGGCCCTTCATCTCAAGCACCGCTGAACTGGGCCCTTCATCTCAAGCACCGCTCCGCTGGGCACCGCCGTCTCAAGCACCGCTGAACTGGGCCCTTCATCTCAAGCACCGCTCCGCTGGGCACCGCCGTCTCAAGCACCGCTGAACTGGGCCCTTCATCTCAAGCACCGCTGAACTGGGCCCTTCATTTCAAGCACCGCTGAACTGGGCCCTTCATCTCAGGCACCGCTGAACTGGGCCCTTCATGTCAAGCACCGCTGAACTGGGTCCTTCATCTCAAGCACCGCTCCGCTGGGCACCGCCGTCTCAAGCACCGCTGAACTGGGCCCTTCATCTCAAGCACCGCTCCGCTGGGCACCGCCGTCTCAAAAACCGCTGCACTGGGCCCTTCATCTCAAGCACCGCTGAACTGGGCCCTTCATCTCAAGCACCGCTGAACTGGGCCCTTCATCTCAAGCACCGCTCCGCTGGGCACCGCCGTCTCAAGCACCGCTGAACTGGGCCCTTCATCTCAAGCACCGCTGAACTGGGCCCTTCATCTCACGCACCGCTCCGCTGGGCACCGCCGTCTCAAGAACCGCTGCACTGGGCCCTTCATCTCAAGCACCGCTGAACTGGGCCCTTCATCTCAAGCACCGCTGAACTGGGCCCTTCATCTCAAGCACCGCTGAACTGGGTCCTTCATCTCAAGCACTGCTGAACTGGGCCCTTCATCTCAAGCACCGCTCCGCTGGGCACCGCCGTCTCAAGCACCGCTGAACTGGGCCCTTCATGTCAAGCACCGCTGAACTGGGCCCTTCATCTCAAGCACCGCTCCGCTGGGCACCGCCGTCTCAAGAACCGCTGCACTGGGCCCTTCATCTCAAGCACCGCTGAACTGGGCCCTTCATCTCAAGCACCGCTGAACTGGGCCCTTCATCTCAAGCACCGCTCCGCTGGGCACCGCCATCTCAAGCATCGCTGAACTGGGCCCTTCATCTCAAGCACCGCTGAACTGGGCCCTTCATCTCAAGCACCGCTCCGCTGGGCACCGCCGTCTCAAGCACCGCTGAACTGGGCCCTTCATCTCAAGCACCGCTGAACTGGGCCCTTCATCTCAAGCACCGCTCCGCTGGGCACCGCCATCTCAAGCACCACTGAACTGGGCCCTTCATCTCAAGCACCGCTGAACTGGGCCCTTCATCTCAAGCACCGCTGAACTGGGCCCTTCATCTCAGGCACCGCTGAACTGGGCCCTTCATGTCAAGCACCGCTGAACTGGGCCCTTCATCTCAAGCACCGCTCCGCTGGGCAACGCCGTCTCAAGCACCACTGAACTGGGCCCTTCATCTCAAGCACCGCTGAACTGGGCCCTTCATCTCAAGCACCGCTGAACTGGGCCCTTCATCTCAAGCACCGGTCCGCTGGGCACCGCCGTCTCAAGCACCGCTGAACTGGGCCCTTCATCTCAAGCACCGCTGAACTGGGCCCTTCATCTCAAGAACCGCTGCACTGGGCCCTTCATCTCAAGCACCGCTGGCCCATTGGCGGAAGGGGCAGGCCCGCATCTGTGTCGGGCAGGGCTGCACGAAGCACTCTGGGCACTAGTCCCCCTCCAGTACCAGTGGAGACTGTTATCCACTTGAGAGACTGTGGCTTTGCACTCCCCAGGATATGGCAGTGGGCAAGCCACCCACTGTAGAGACTTGAGAGACTGTGGCTTTGCACTCCCCAGGATGGCACAGTGGGCAACCCACCCACTGTAGAGACTTGTGAGACTGTGGCTTTGCACTCCCCAGGATGGCACAGTGGGCAACCCACCCACTGTAGAGACTTGTGAGACTGTGGCTTTGCACTCCCCAGGATGGCACAGAGGGCAACCCACCCACTGTAGAGACTTGTGAGACTGTGGCTTTGCACTCCCCAGGATGGCACAGTGGCCATGGAGGCCCCTCGTGGATCTGGCGTTGTGGACTCATCTGGCTGAGGTGCCCCCCCTTCCCTTCCCCCTGAGGTGCCTGTAGTTTTCCTATCTGATGCCCCTGCAGTGTTCTCTCCGTTGGAGGCAGGTATCCTGTGTGGGCTTTGCCCATGTGTTTTGGCCCAGTGGCCCACGAACAATGGCTGATGGACATATCGGACTGGACAATTTATGTATATAAAGTTATAGATGT
Organism: Pleurodeles waltl; assembly: GCF_031143425.1. Lineage (NCBI taxonomy): Eukaryota > Metazoa > Chordata > Amphibia > Caudata > Salamandridae > Pleurodeles > Pleurodeles waltl. The sequence continues at coordinate 475,374,404 of NC_090448.1, forward strand.
GTGATATATTTTATACTCAGTCTTACAATATAATTCTATATTTATAATCATTTCCTTTTGCCTTGGCATTCTTCCGGGGGGTTTGGGGGTGTAACTGTGATGTGTTGCTATGCATTGATGTGTGTGTTGTAGTGGTTGAGGGTGAGGGTGGGTGTGTCGCATACGTGTGTCCCCGTAATTTTTTGCCTCCCCCTCCCCTGTGTCGTAGGTGCAGTACTCACCGTTGTCTTCTGCGCTGGCGTTCGTGCTCCTGGTAGAGGAGCAGGAAGACAATGGCTGGTAGGATGTGTAGTTCGGGTTCCATGCTGTCCAGATTCCTCGTGGGGTGTATGGAGGTGAGCGTTTTCCGTTTGAAATGTCTGTTTCCGCCGTGTTTTTATCAGTGGGGCTACCGCCCCGGAAAAGGTGGCGGATTGGTGGGTTGTGATAGGGTGGGCGGTACATTGTCTCCCGCCTGTCTGTTGGCAGTGACCGCCGCGCTGTTTGTTTGTCCCGCCGTGGTGGGCGGTGTGTTAAAGTGGCGGTCTCTGTTGGCGGTTTCCGCCAGGGTCGGAATTGCATTTTCTTTACCGCCAGCCTGTTGGCGGTTTGACCGCCGCTTTAACACCGACCGCCAGGGTTGGAATGACCCCCTATGTCTGCTAGACTTTTCTGGTTGCGGGGACATATAGGGCTTGTAGGTACATCAAGAACCCTAGCTACCCAGAGCCAATAAATGAGGTGCACCTTACAATGGGTTTTCATTGTATACAAGGTATACAGCAATTCATTTGTGTAGGAAGGTGGCTCTATATGTACTATTTCAAAGTAAGTAATAGCGTGTACAGAGTCCAAGGGTTCCCCTTAGAGGTAAGATAGTGGCAAAAATAGATAATTCTAATGCTTTATTTTGTGGTAGTGTGGTCTAGGAGTAGGCTTATCAGAGGGTAGTGTTAAGCATTTGTTGTACACACACAGGCAATAAATGAGGAACACACACTCAAAGACAATTCCAGGCCAATAGGTTTTTATATAGAAAAATATAGTTTATTTTAAGAACCACAGGTTCAAGATTTACAAACAATACTTTAAATGAAAGGTATTTCACTCAGGTATCTTAGGAACTTTGAATCATCACGTAGCATGTACAGTTTTGGCAAAAATGACAATAAGCTATTTTAAAATTGGACATAGTGCAAAATTCAACAGTTCCTGGGGGAGGTAAGTATTGGTTAGTTTTGCAGGTAAGTAAAGTACCTACAGGGTTCAAAGTTGGGTCCAAGGTAGCCCACCGTTGGGGGTTCCGGGCAACCCCAAAGTTACCACACCAGCAGCTCAGGGCCAGTCAAAGTGAAGCCCAAAACGCATAGGCTTCAATGGAGAAGGGGGTGCCCCGGTTCCAGTCTGCCAGCAGGTAAGTACCCGTGACTTCGGAGGGCAGACCAGGGGGGTTTTGTAGGGCACCAGGGGGGACACAAGTCAGCAGAAAAAGTACACCCTCAGCGGCACAGGGGCGGCCGGGTGCAGAGTACAAACAGGCGTCGGGTTTGCAATAGATTTCAATGGGAGACCCAGGGGTCTCTTCAGCGATGCAGGCAAGGGGGGGGGCTCCTCGGGGTAGCCACCACCTGGGCAAGGGAGATGGCCACCTGGGGGTCACTCCTGCACTGGAGGTCGGATCCTTCAGGTCCTGGGGGCTGCGGGTGCAATGTGTTTCCCAGGCATCGGGTTCTTTGAAGCAGGCAGTCGCGGTCAGGGGGAGCCTCTGGATTCCCTCTGCAGGCGTTGCTGGGGGGGCTCACAGGGGTCAACTCTGGCTACTCACAGGCTTACAGTCACCGGGGAGTCCTCCCTGTAGTGTTGGTTTTCCGCAGGTCGAGCCGGGGGGGTCGGGTGCAGAGTGGAAAGTCTCACGCTTCCGACGGGAAACGTGTGGTCTTTAAAAGTTGCTTCTTTGTTGCAGTTGCAGCCTTTGTGGAACAGGGCCGCTGTCCTCTGGAGTTCTTGGTCCTTTTAGATGCAGGGTAGTCCTCTGAGGCTTCAGAGGTCGCTGGACCCTAGGGGACGTGACGCTGTTGCAGTTTTTCTTGAAGTGGGGAGACAGGGCTGGGGCCAAAACAGTTTGTTCTCCGTCTTCTCTGCAGGGCTTCAGGTCAGCAGTCCTCCTTCGTCTTCAGGTTGCAGGAATCTGATTTACTAGGTTCTGGGGAGCCCCTAAATACTGAATTTAGGGGTGTGTTTAGGTCTGGGAGGGCAGTAGCCAATGGCTACTGTCCTTGAGGGTGGCTACACCCTCTTTGTGCCTCCTCCCTGAGGGGAGGGAGGCACATCCCTATTCCTATTGGGGGAATCCTCCAAAATCAAGATGGAGGATTTCTAAAGGCAGGGGTCACCTCAGCTCAGGACACCTTAGGGGCTGTCCTGACTGGTGGGTGACTCCTCCTTGTTTTTTCTCATTATCTCCCCTGGACTTGCCGCCAAACGTTTGGGCTGTGTCCAGGGGGCGGGCATCTCCACTAGCTGGAGTGCCCTGGGGCATTGTAACACGAAGCCTGAGCCTTTGAGGCTCACTGCTAGGTGTTACAGTTCCTGTAGGGGGGAGGTGTGAAGCACTTCCACCCAGAGCAGGCTTTTGTTTCTGTCCTCAGAGAGCACAAAGGCCCTCACCACATGGGGTCAGAAACTCATCTCTCAGCAGCAGGCTGGCACAGACCAGTCAGTCCTGCACTGAACAATTGGGTAAAATACAGGGGCATCTCTAAGATGCCCTCTGTGTGCATTTTTTAATAAATCCAACACTGGCATCAGTGTGGGTTTATTATTCTGAAAAGTTTGATACCAAACTTCCCAGTATTCAGTGAAGCCATTATGGAGCTGTGGAGTTCGTTTTTGACAAACTCCCAGACCATATACTTAATATGGCCACAACTGTGCTTAGAATGCCTAAGAATAGACTTAGACACTGTAGGGGCATATTGCTCATGCAGCTATGCCCTCACCTGTGGTATAGTGCACCCTGCCTTAGGGCTGTAAGGCCTGCTAGAGGGGTGACTTACCTATGCCACAGGCAGTATTTGGTGTGCATTGCATCCTGAGGGGGATGCCATGTCGACTTTGCCTTTTTCTCCCCACCAGTACACACAATCTGCAATGGCGGTGTGCATGTGTTAGGTGAGGGGTCCCTTAGGGTGGCACAACATATGCTGTAGCCCTTAGGGACCTTCCCTGGTCACAGGGCCCTTGGTACAACTGGTACCTTTTACAAGGGACTTATCTGTGTGCTAGGGGTGTCCCAATTGTGGAAACAATGGTACATTTTAGGTGAAAGAAGACTGGTGCTGGGGCCTGGTTAGCAGGGATCCAGCACACTTCTCAGTCAACTCAGCATCAGTATCGGGCAAAAAGTGGGGGGTAACTGCAACAGGGATCCATTTCCTTACAATTTGGTATCGAGGAAACCTTTGTATTTCCAAAATAGGCACAAGATAAGATGTTGAGAAGCAGTGGCTATTTGCACATCTCTGAATTCCGGGGTCCCCATACTAGCATGTGAATTACAGGGCATTTCTCAAACAGATGTCTTTTTTCACACGCTGTCTTACATTTGGAAGCAAAAAAATGTAGAGAAAGACAAGGGGCAATAACAAATGTTATGTTATTCTGTGTTCCCCTAAGTCTCCAGATAAAAATGGTACCTCACTTGTGTGCGTAGGCCTAATGCCCGTGACAGGAAACGCAACTTGGCACATCATATTTTTACATTGAAATCTGACCTGTTTTTTGCAAAGTGCCTAGCTGTGGATTTTGGCCTGTAGCTCAGCCGGCACATAGGAAAACCCAGCAAACCTGGACATTTGTGAAAACTAGATGGCTAGGGGAATTCAGAATGGGGTGACTTGTGGGGCTCTCACCAGGTTATGTTACCCAAAATCCTTTGCAAACCTCAAAATGTGGCAAACACAAACACTTTTTCCTCACATTTCGGTGATAGAAAGTTCTGGAATCTAAAGGGAGCCACACATTCCCTTCTACCCAGTGTTCCCCCAGGTCTCCCGATAAAAATAGTACCTCACTTGTGTGGATACGCCTACTGCTCACAACAGGAAGTGCCCCAAAACACAACATGGACCATCACATTTTCCTGAAGAAAACTGACCTGTTTTTTGCAAGTTCCTAGCTGTGGATTTTGGCCTCTAGCTCAGCCAGCACCTAGGAAAACCCAGCAAACCTGGACATTTCTGAAAACTAGACAGCTAGGGGAATTCAGAATGGGGAGATTTGTGGGGCTCTCACCAGGTTCTGTTATCCAGAATCCTTTGCAAACCTCAACATTTGGCAAAAAAAAACAATTTTCCTCACATTTCGGTGATGGAAAGTTCTGGAATCTGAGGGGAGCCACAAACTTCCTTCTACCCAGCGTTCCTCCAGGTCTCCCGATAAAAATAGTACCTCACTTGTGTGGATACGCCTACTGCTCGCAACAGGAAGTGCCCCAAAACACAACATGGACATATCACATTTTCCTACAGAAAACTGGCCTATATTTTTTGCAAAGTGCATAGCTGTGGTTTGGGGCCTCTAGCTCAGCCAGTACCTATGAAAACCTAGCAAACCTGGACATTTCTGAAAACTAGACAGCTAGGGGAATTCAGAATGGGGTGACTTGTGGGGTTCTCACCAGGTTCTGTTACCCGGACTCCTTTGCAAACCTCAACATTTGGCAAAAAAAACACTTTTTCCTCACATTTCTGTGATGGAAAGTTCTGGAATCTGAGGGGAGCCACAAACTTCCCTCTCTCCAGTGTTCCTCTAGGTCTCCCGATACTTCATTTGTGTGGGTGGCCCAGGAGCCTGCAACAGAAAAAAGCCAAAAACGTGTAGAGATTGAAGGGATAGCACAGCGAGTTGAAAAGCACAATTATTTAGTTTACACATCTTTAGGCTGACTCTGCTTTGGGGACCCACACAAGTGAGGTATCATTTTACTTGGGAGACTGAGGGGAACACTAGGTGGTAGGAAATTTGTGTCGGCGCAGTGATCCTACAAAGAAAAGTGAGGAAAATATGCTTTTTTAAGCACATTTTGCGGTTTGCGGAGGAGTCTGGATAAGAAAAAGTTGGGGGATCCTCGCAAGCCACACCTCCCTGGACTCCTCTAGATGTCTAGTTTTAAAAAATGTTTGGGTTTAGTAGGTTTCCCTAGATGACTGCCGCACCCTGGACCACAAATGCAGGTGACCCCCCCGAAAAACAGTTAGTGTTGTAATAGATCATTTTGATGTGTGCAAGTCCTTCTGTGATGTTCCGAACAATAAAATTATGAAAAGAAACACACTTAGGTTATGTTAAGAAGACCCCTCACACACCAACACAGTTGGTGGCATGCTTCATCATCGGGGTCCCACTGAGACACCTAACATGTCACGGGTGTGCTCTGATGCCTGATTACAGCAGAGCAGGTTTTGTCATTTTTACCACACAGTCATTTTTACCAAACTTACTGGTTGGATGTGGCATGAGGGTGAGTGATAGTTCAGCAGATCAAATTTTATTAACAAGAGATTTCACAAAAATGAAATTCACTGTTTATAACTGAGAGGCCAAAAAACTGAACTGTAAAGCCGAAACAAGGCACCAACCGCTTTACAGTCCATTCACATACCTTTCATACATGGCATGCACAAGACCATTCACACCGCCAGCCGCGGGCCTAGCTCATTACAACACTCGCATCAACAGACAGCGCCATTCAAGGGCCCAGCACTTTCATACACCCACATGGCTGAAACAGCAATCACACCAGCTGATGGGAGTGTGTGGACTGGTGTTTGGCTGGCAGTGTGTTGCAGTGGCCAACAGCAAGACACTATTTATACCGCCAGCCAAGCGCCACTCCACACACACCATCACTAACTAATTAGAAATAAGTACAAACCTACAAACACAAAAGCTCTAACTAAATACATGACAGTAATGGAAACCGTGAAAAGGAACATTTGAAAAAATAAAACAGGCAGTTTACGGTCACGGTATTTCGCAATAATTCTTTTGAGTGTGGTAACTCCTGAAACAGCCACCCACACACAGCCCAGGATTTGAAGGACAATCTGGGCAGTACATACGGGTCTCCCTCCAGACACCTCTTCGAGCACAGACTCTACATTTCTTAGCGGAAAAGTTTTTGTGGGCCGTGGGAGGAATGTGCTCAGCAAAGTGGCGATCTTTCAACCTAGCCACATTCTCCATCACTTCTTCTCTCGGAACTCTTGCACGTTCCACCACAATAAGGCTCTCTATCACTGACTCCTTAAATTTCACAAATGTCATCTTTGACTCTGGAGAACTCTCCTTGAACACAATAAAAGAATTAAAAGTTGCCAAGCGGAACAGGTGAATCGCTAACTTCTTATACCAAGCGTAAGACTTACGAACAGCAGTATAAAGTTCCAACCTCTGATCATCTCTATCTACACCTCCCATGTGCTTATTATAATCTAAAATGCACACAGGTTTGTGCACTTCGGCAACCTGACCCCAAACAGTCACAGGGGAAGTACTCTCATCATGGATGGTACTGAGCATGTAGACATCCCTTCTGTCTGTAAATTTCAGAGCTAGCAGCTCATCATTCCGCAAGGCACTACACTGTCCCCTCTCAAGTTTTTTTACAGACAAGCTCCCTTGGATAGCCTTTCCAGTTACAATGAATTGTGCCACAAGCAACAGTGTCCACTCTAACAATTCCTTGAACAACTGCACTCTAGTGTAGGAGTTATCTACGTGCAAATGGTGACCTTTGTTAAACAGTTGTCTACCAAGTTCCCACACAATTTTCTCACTAACTCCAAAAGTGGGCAGACAACCAGGGGTGTCAATACTGGAATCCCTACCAGTTTAGACCAGGAAATTATACACATATCTTGTACTACTTTCAGACAGCATATACAATTTAATTCCATAACGTGCCCTTTTGCTAGGAATGTACTGCCTAAAAACCAAACAATGCTTGAACAGGACCAAAGATATTTCTTTGCCTGGAACATAGACCTCTGAAAAACGACCTACAAAATGATCAAGGACAGGCCTAATCTTAAAAAGACGGTCAGAATCAGGGTGATCTTGTGGCAAGGCTAAAGCATTGTCAACAAAATGCAGCATCCGAATAAGAAGCAAATACCGATTGCGACTCATGGTTACAGGAAATATAGCTGTTGCCGTCAAGGGACTAGTAGACCAATAAGAAGCCAGTGACGGCTTCCTTATCAACCAATCAAAAAAGTCAAACCAAAATCTTTTTCATCTCTTCCAAATTTGTGGGAATCCACTGGGTGCTATAGAGTGTGGCCTACGTCTGGCAGCGTTGTCCCTCAAATACTGCTCTGCATACAAATTAGTCTGCTCAACAATCTCTTCCAAAAACACATAGTCCATAAACAACTGAAAGAAATTGACAGGCAAAAAGTTTTCCGTATTGACTCTACACCCTGCGATGCCAGTGAAGGCAGGCAACTCTGCCTGCTCCATGTTTGGGGCAACCCAGAGGGTCTTCCAATGGGAAACCTTTCAGCCCAAGGCTGCTGCACTATTGGCACATCAGTGTCCTTCTCTAAAACAGGCCCTTCATCTGCACTGATAGTGGCTTCCTCATCAGAAGATTCCTCTCGGACAGAAAATTCACTGGCAGAATCTCTCACTTCCTCCTCTGCCTCAGATGCGGAATCAGACTCATAATCATGATCAGACAATGACTCAAAAAACATCCTGACAATGTGCTGAGTAGTCATCCTGAGTCTAGCCATGATCCTACGAAAAGTAACTGGACCAATGCACCACCAGCAACCAGCACTGTGTAAGATAAGTACAAACAAAGTGTGGCTTTATCACAAGAGTTATGTACTGAAAAACTCTACTACTCACTTGCCTGAAAAACTTTAATACCAGCAACTACTCTGCACAGACACAGCAATCACCAGTGATATCACCAGTGATATCCCACTAGAAAGAAAAGCAAATTAGACACAAGACAACACAAAAATCATTGTGTACAAATCTAAGGACAATTTCACACACAATCCTGCATTTAGTTCACCACCTACAAACATGTCATTCATGCATGGCAACAATACTCCTTTGGACTAACTTGTTTTTACTTACCTAAAACATGCATCTATGCAAACCGCAGGTCAACCACTGCCAAAACTGCAAGGAGCCACAGCAAAGGAAGCAAAAGCTTTGAACTAAAACAAAAAGGAGAAATAAACTGTTATAATCACAAATGCACATACTTCGCCAGTTGACAAACACCTCACCATCAAGCATTTAGAAATTTTCCCTGGTGCCTAAGTGTATTCTGCCCCCCTTAGGGGCAGATGGGCCTGCAAAAAATAGGCCGATCTGCCCACAAGGGGGTCCGAAAAGACCTTTAGTAGTGTGTCCCCTTGGGGAGCGACCCTTGGCCAAGGGGCCACCCCCCAAACAAAAAAACACACACACACACTATCCCTGGTGCCTAAGTGGCTTTTTTTCCCCTCTGGCCTAAAAGAAATAGGCCGATCTGCCTCCAATGGGGCCAGAAATGGCCAATAGTTCTATGCCCCCCACAGAAAAAGACAAAGAAAAAAATCTCTGGCGTTCCAGCGGTTACAATCAGCCTAAGAAATAATAGGCCGGTCTGCCCCCAAGGGGCAGAAATGACCATAAATAATGTGCCCCCCTAAGGGGAGCAACCCTTGCCCAAGGGGCGGCCCCTATACAAAAAACACACACACAAACACTATCCCTGGTGCCTAAGTGGCTTCTGCCTCCCTAGGGGGCAGATGGACCTAAAAAAATAGGCCCATCTGCTCCCAAGGGGGGCAGAAATGGGCAACAGTTCTATGCCCCCCTGGGAGGCGACCCTTGCCCAAGGAGGCACCCCCCCACAGAAATAAACAAATTTAAAAAATGCCTGGCGTTCCTGTGGTTTCTGCTGCACTTTTGGGCAGATCAGCCTAAAAATAATAGGCCGATCTGCCCAAGGGGGACAGAAATGGCCATAAAGTATATGACCCCCAAAGGGGAGTGACCCTTGCCTAAGGGGCTGCTCTCTTCGCACACCAACCACACAAAAACACACACATTCCAAAATCCCTGGTGTCTAGTGGGCATTCCTGCTGCAAGAGACAGCTTTCCCTTGATGCCTCTGTGTGCAACCCGCCCCCATGGCCGGAGGAGAAACTTTCCTGTTTCTCCGAAGACGCGCTGAAAGCAAATGGCTGGGCGACCGGCACCCTCTAATGATGTCAGCGCGCAATTGCCTACTGATGTCATTAGAGGGGGTTGGGGGGTCAGGGATGGAAGAGGAAGGGCTTCCCCTTCCATCCCTGCCCTGGTGGTTCATGTGCTTTTACATTATAAAAGCACATGATACTTCATGATTGCAAATCTATTGTCCTTTATATATGCATATTAGTACTATAGCAATATACATTTATTACTTAATAATCTTTACGTTATAGATGGTGAGTATTAAGTGTCTAATTATATATATGGTTTCATGCATAAGAAATACTCAATTGGCTACTTCAGTGATTCAGTGTATGAAACCACTGTTTTCATCTTCTTGTTTTCCATTAGTGAATCATTGAGTGTGAAATCGTGTTTTTAGTGTACTTTTTGCAGAACATCATTTCACAATAGAAACAATCAGGTGCATGATGCTATCTTCTATGCAGTATCGTGATTCATTTCGATCTACTCCTATTCTGGGGGTTATTGTTAAATTCAGTCTTTGTACCAGTAATACCACAATTATTGTCACTCAGCCAACTATTATTATTATTATTATTATTATTGAGCCAAGCCAGAAAAAGACTATATATATAAAATAACCAAGAGCTTGTGAGGCTCATACCAAATTTTATTTAAACGTGCTTTGCAATCGTTTAACAGCTACATATGCTGCATATGTGGCGCTAACCTTGTTGTGTATGAAGAATGCAGAATTGTTTCAAATGTCTCAATAAATGCTAGTGATTAAGCTAAATGAAGTGATTGTGTTTTCTGAGTTGGCTATTGTATATCTGAAATGTATAATCTCTTGCTAATTTTAGTGTTATATAATACATGAGATTCTGTAATCCCTGTAGAAATGCACATCTCTAATATCTTTATAATCAGCATCAAGTGATTCACTCGCCAATTAAAAGATGTCAGAACTTGACTATTATAAGTTATTGCAGTCAAGTTCTGACATCACAGTGCCTGCTGCCAGCAGCCAAGGTGAAAGGCTTGTCAGGTCTCAGAGCAGCTGTTTACAGCAACAAAAATGAAACGTGCTTTTCTTTCTGCTGCTCTATTTTTCAACCTTACAGTGGCTAGCAGACAGCACATGGTTCTTTATGAATTCCTTAGATAATTATAGAAAAGGTAGAATCTTTGTGCATGTTTCTAAAAATGCTGAGTTACTGCAGCTTTTTTAAAATAAAAAAACGGACTTGTATTGAACTGTTTCTCATATCTCTTTGCAACAGTCATCTAACAGGTTTTAGATGTGTTTAATTTTGCACTATAGGTTCTATTTTTATTCTTCATGGTTGCAGACACACTCTCTCTTTTCTATGAAAGAGCTATGTACCAAAGTTTTAAGTGGTTTGTGGGGAAGGTGATGGTGTGACCATGTATTATATATGAGAAAATACCCCTTGCCACACATGATAAGGATATTGCAAGTCACCTTGGAGTTCCATAACCTAATAAAGGAACTCAGCCTTTCTCCTCTATATGATTATAGGACTCCTCTACGGATTGCAATATCCTTATAACACACAGCGGGCGACTTTGTGCTTCATACCTTGTTTTAATCACAGTGCAACCATATTGGCTAGTTTGTTTAAGATTTGCATATGAGAGCCTATTGATATTTGGCAAATGAAGCAACATAGCTGCTTCCTGTGGTGTCAAAATAAACATTCAACTCTTTCACTCACAACAGTGACATGACTGAATCTTTCTTTTAAAGAATAGCATGAATATTGCAGATCTTACCAGTTAAGAATAATTTTACATCAATACAAATTCCTCAGAAATAGATTGTTTCGCTAATACGGTCAATGTGCATTTGTTAATAAAATATGATCAATACCATTCATTGTGTAAAGTGATTTGTTCCCATACTAGGGAAGTAACTAATCAGTTGTGGCTGGTGGCGGAGTAAAGTTGCCGGGTGGTGGTAGGAGGTGGGGGGTGAACAAAACTAAATAAATGAATCAGCAAATAAATAAATAAACTTACCTCAATCCCCGCCACATCTGCATCGCCTCTCTTCTGGCTCCACCAGGCACAGGCTCCCATACTGCCTGCCGCTAATGCTGCTCCCATGCTGCTGCCAACATGGGAGCAGAGTCAGGATTGGTCTGAGTGCATTCACTTTGTGCTCCTAGACAGACTGGGAGCCTTTGCCTGCTGTCTCCAACCCGGCAACACAGCTCAGGTTGCAGAGAGCTAGTGCACATGTGGGTTTGTCCGTCCTGAGACGGCCCCCCAAACCCACATGCGCACTGACATCAGTTCCTTCCTGCCTGTCATCCCTCATGGTCCGACCCCTAGAAAAATAAAATGATAATAAACATTGTTTATTATCGTTTTATTTTTAAAGTTTTTAAGCTGTTGCTGCTGGCAGGGTGCGACGCTCCTCAGCAATAGCGGAGGACGCTCCGCTCTAACTAATGGGCTTATATATTTTTCTGTACTTAAAAATACAGGCTGTTTTTCGAGCAAGCCATGTAAGAGGGGGAAGGAATAATAAAAAAATAAAAAGATTTACCTGCTGTTGCCATGTTCCTCTGCTCCTGCCGCCTCGTCTCTTCTTGCTCCACTCCCCACCCAATCCCGACGCTTCTCTCATGCTGTTGCCCAGCATGAAAGAAGTGCTGAGTTTGGCCAATGAAATGAAGCATGTGATACCACGCTTTTATGTGGAGTGAATGAAGACAATTCAAAATCTTGTACCGAGACCAAATTATAAGTGGAATCTTCTTTATTGAACATTTTTTTATGTGAGCCCATACCATAATGTTCAAATATTATGAATTAATTGATAAGGCCCCATGGCACTCTGGCTATGATTTAGAGTTTGTTAAACGGGTTACTCTGTCACAAGAATGCAGAGGCCATATTACAAGTGCATTATAGTCTGCGGCACCTGTAATACAGCAGATGGAATATCTGTCACGTTGAGACTTCAGTCCGCCAAACTCTAAATAAGTCCCTTTATGTGATTTCAACACCTTCAAAGAATATCGAAATGAAATTGTAGCTTTGTATTGTTCTTGCTTTGTTGTCACATTTAAGTGCTTTTTTTACAATGTTAATGGCTGACGATGTCAATTCGAACATGTTTGTGTTAGCATAGTTAGATCGCCATCTATTATTTTCAGTGTATATTTAATATATTACAATTCTAGAGCAGATAGCTGACTTTTGCCCCCAGTACTTTTTAAATCATGCTCACGGATCACTTTGTAGAGCTGTAAGTATCTTCTCTGCCTATATGCACTTCTGGCCTTCATTACAAGTGGCCGAATAATTTCTGGCAAGTCTTAGAACCTTAGTCATCACACATAACAGATTTCAGAATTTCCGGTCAAGCTGTGCAACTCTGCAATTTTCCCTGGGTACATTTCAGCAGGTCAAACCTGACTAACTTTACTGAGAGAAATACTTGGTAAAACAGTAACATGTAGATTTTGTTTCATTAAGCTCTAAACTCCACATGCTATTGTCCATTATCAGTAAAAAACTTATAAAGTGGGCTAGTTGATTGCGCCTAATAAATTATGACCTCTGTCGTGTTGACTTTTATTGGGTGCAATAAATAATCAGGGGCAGCTTTTCTATTAGGGCGGTGTTAGGACTCGCATTCACACACACACGCTTCTTGCTGCACCCTCACAAAATAAATCAGCATGTATGAAGAACAACAAAACATGTCATGAATGTGTTTACAGCACAGCACCTCACTACATTGCATGTTTGTTTATATTGATAAAAGCAAATGTTGCTCCATTTGTGAACAGTGTGTCAAGTGGTTTATGGAGACATCGAATTCCTTCATATGAATGATCAGAAGTGTTTGATGACTCATTACCAGCATGTGTCTGATTCATCACCAGAATTCCTTCATATGAATCATCAGAAGTGATTGATGACTCATCACCAGTCTATAAATAGGACTGCCAAGGTGTTTCCTGTACTTGGCTTTGAGTCTTCCTTCGCTCGCAGGTGTTCCCAGTTCATCCGGAGTTCCGTGATTCTTTCAGGAGTCGTCTTTTCAGTGCAAGGCTTCATCGGAGCTTCCATCTCTGGAGCGGATTACTTTCACAGCAGATGGAGAATTTATGAGCAGTATTCCATCTTCCTCAAATAATCAAAACATTCCAGGAGAAGTTGGTTCGTGAGTAATTCCCCTCTTGTCTCCCTGTTTTCAGCCTTCTTGAGGTTAGTGACCTTTTAGTGCATTATGAAAGGCATTCGTCGATGTTGAGAAACCTGTGATACAAGACTATTTTTCAAAGACAGCTTGAGAAGTATTTTTAAAAGCAGCATTGAAGTTAAGTGTTGTAAACTCCTGAAAGCATCACTCGATATCTATGCAAACTTAAACGTTTATTCTGATTGTTTTGGAGCAAGTCTATTGTGTGAAAACGATCAACAAAAGACAAATTCATAAGTTTGATTTTATAACGCTTTTGTTGTGAGTTACAAAAGCGTGCTTCATAGTTGAGCAATCGAGCGCTGGAAATTATTGTGACTTTGCTGAAAGACTAGGTGATTGCCCAAATATAATGATAATAATTATTGTTATTTTGCTGAAAGACTTTGTGATATTTGTAGGTCTTTTGTTTTTGATATGTTTTTGGTCTTAGAATTCCTGCACCAAGCACCAAGGCAACTTTCTTAGAACAACAGTGATGCTCCATCGTGAACTAGTGTGTTGTTTCTCTTCCCTTCCCAAATCCCTGTTCCCTATCCCTTTCCCCCAGAGGCTATTCGCTCGTTCCCTGTTCATTTCAGATACGAGAGAATAGTGTTTAGAGGTGAGGGTTTTATTCTCTTCGCTCCCGCGCAACCTGGAATTCAGGTGAGTGGACATGGTCTTATCAGACGGAGGAGTGTCGCCCCCCCCTCGCCAGCAGAGGAGCTGCAAAACTTTAAAGTTGTGATTAAACTGTTTCAGTAAGAAAGGCTCCCCGCTGTAGAGGTATGACCATATTTTTTTATTTAAGTATAGAAAAAGTGATGGATGGAATGCTGAATTATTCTAACTCACTGCTAATAAACAGAGCCGCCTCCCAATCCATCGTTATTTTGCACAACATGTCACCTCAGTTTGGACCTAGCCATATGCAAATTTGGCTTGACTTGTACTAATAGAAACAGAAACAGTCCATCCCGAACAGCCAGTCCAGCTCCTCACTGAACTGGAACACAAGCAACCAAGGAACGGTTTCCCTTGATTGGGGATTGTTAGTTGGATGAAGCTTGGTTCCAGTGGCAAAGTGAGTGTAGGACCCATGCCAGGGCGTGGTGGATGGAATGCTTGAAATAATCTCCCAGCTCATCATTAATTTGCACATAATGTAACTTCAAGTTTGACACAGCCATATGCAAATGAGTCTTGACCCTGCTCCAATAGGAACAGTTCATCCCAAACTGCTAGACCAGGTCCTGCCTGTTGAACAGAAGCAACCTAACTAAGGGGAAAACAATCTTTAGTGGCCTGTGGTCAAGCTTAGGACATATTCGAGCAGGGTCAAGACTACGTGCTCAGTGCTTTTAATTTCCTTTAGAAATGCGGCTCAAATGGATTGCCAGTGGTAGCAACACTGTCTTGCGTTGGAGATGAGGTTAATCAAACTGGGCTGGTCAGGTTTTGAGAAGGAGATTCAGTTGTTCATTGATTTTTTGGGAAGGTTCTTCTAGTTTAGGTTGTTTGATGGAAGCTCCAGAGTCACTTTGATCATTCTAATATTTTCACTGAAGACGTGGAGAGCTCGCCCCACTCATATTTGGAGGCAATTGACACCAAGGGGTGAGCTTGGCCTTGAAACACTATGGGGGTCATTACAACCCTGGCGGTCGGTGTAATAGTGGCAGTAGTACCGCCAATAGGCTGGCAGTCCATAACCATATTATGGCATTGGTGGTTTGGCTAAAGCCAAACCGCCACTGTAATACACTGACCACCACGGCAGTAACAACCGCCAGGCTGGTGACTACAGTCTCCAGCCCGGCAGCCGTCACTAGGCCTCCTATGGCAATATGACCCCGGCTACCACCATGGTTTCCGTGGCTTCTGTACCGCCACGAAAACCATGGCGGTATGCACTATCAGTGCCAGGGAATTCCTTCCCTGGCACTGATAGGGGTCTCCCCTGGCCCCTCCCCCTCCCCAGAGCACTCCCCCACCTTCCTCCTCCCGACCCCCCGACATACACACACCTGCATGCACATACATACACACACGCATACCCACATTCACCCATGCATGCATACATTCCTACACACACACAGCAACACTCACTAACATACATTCTAGCACACACTCAATCACACAATACATACATGTACACTCACACCCATTCATGCACACACGCATTTCACACGCCTCACAGCCGCATGCACGCATACAAACACAGTTACACACTCCCCCACACACACACACAACACCCCCCACCCCCCTCCCCTGTTGGAGAACCCGACTTACCTGCTTGCAGGGGGTCGTCCGGCAGGAGACAGGACGCAGCTCTGCTGCCAGCAGCAGTGTCCACCAGCAGGACACCACCAGGCAGTATCATGGCTCATGATACAGTCGGCGGCATCCTACTGACGTGGCGCTGCTGCTGGCAGCAGCGCCACCTTACTGCCGTCCACCGCCATGACCGTAGCCGGAATTTGCCAGCCTTCTGGCGAAATTCCGGCTACGGTCATATTTTGGTGGATGGTTTGTAGCCACGGCAACGGTATGTTGGTGGCCGTCGCTGTTGCGGTAGGTGGCATTTACCACCAGTGTTATAAAGAGGGCCTATGTGTGATTGCAGAATGTTTTTATAATGATTTGTGGTGTGATCTTCACTCATAATAAACGAGGTATAAGCTTCAAAGATGTGTTTTTATTGTTTGTCCCTGCTTTCCAAAAACAGGTCAGCGTTCTCATTGATGCGTTTTACTGCAAATTTCGTTCTGTATGTCTGAGGGCTTTCAAGTCTTTTTGGTCAGTTTGTTATATTTTAGTCTTTTACAAATTTAGGCACCAGGGAGTCTGCAATCTTTGGCATCAGTTTAGGATAATGATTAGTAAGGTTATTGATATTAGTAGAAGTGAAGTGTGAAAGTCATGAAATTCATGTCCCAATTTGGTTATGAGGGAGTCACTGCCTAGGTTTGTCAGGTATCTTGTCCAGATTGTTGGTCTTTTGGATTTGCTGTTGATAACGGTTTATTGAGCTGATCAAGAAAAACATTGGTCAGTGATCTTACTTGTCAATTCAGAGTAATTGCAATGATGATGTCAAGTGTGGCTCCTCAAGAGTCGGTGCTAGGCAGAGTTGCTTGAGATTGTTATTAGTGAGGTAGGAAGAGAGATACTGGGAGTCATTTAGGTGATCTCATGGAGATTAAAGTATCTGAAGACAATTTTATTGGCAGAATCGATATATTTTTTGGGGAGGAATTGGGTATCTGTTCAACAAAGATTAATTTGAGCTCCAATGAGACAAACTGAAAAGATTGAGGCTGTCTTTTAACACACTTTCTGCAATTGAAGGAGTCTTTAGTAATGATCATTACTCCTCCTTCATCCTGTCCAGGTGTATGGTAGAATGACATTTGGAGACCAGTAACTATAAGGCTGGCAGTGAGGTTCATTGAGCCATGTTTCAGTAAGAAAAATTATGTTGAGGTTGTGTTCCAAGATCAGATCTCCTAATTGTAGGTTGTGTTTCACTGCAGACAATGTCATTTAGTGTAGATTGAAGTGTTTTAAGTTTATGTGTGCAGATGGTATGAATGTCTATCAATTGCTGTGGTTAATGCCTTGGACGGGCATACGTTTCTCTCTCTGATCCCAATGGTAGGGGAATGGAGCGCGGTCCTGATTGTGCCTGCCTGAGTTCGCTCTATTATATTTGGCAACCACCATGGCGAGCCTAGTTATGTTAATGTGTAGCATATTAAAAAGTCGGTTAGGTGTGGACTGTGGCTTGCTGGTGGATATATTGCTTGGAATATGTGGTCACATTCAATATGGTTGACCTTATTGTAAGACTTGATGGTAGCTTTGGTTGACACATTTTTATTTTTCTGGACAGGGTTATGCTTGGAAAGAATCATATGAAGAGACAGCAGTGCATGTCCTACCACAGAAGCAAATTACCGTTGTTTAGCTTCACATTCCAATATGTTGAGCAAATGTCCAGTCTGTTGCATGGGAGTTCGTGCTAAAGGAGCAATTAAATGTTTTCCCTGAATATGTAGATTTTGTTTTGGCTTTCATGTCAATCCACAGGTGGTTGAAGTCAACCAAAATAGTATTGTCGATAGAGTTTGTATGCGTGGCACTTGGCTGATCACGTCTTCAAGGAACAAGGTATCACAACATAGGGTTATGTAGATTGCTACCATGATATGTACGTTGATAGCATTGTTAAAGCATTTAACAGCTAAGGATTCAAGTGAATCACCCATAGTGGTTGGAATGTAAGCAGACAGTAGAAGTTTTTTGATAGAAAGTTGCCACACTTCCTTCATGGTTTCTGTTTTATTGCAGGGTATGTCATGGGAAGGAATTAGCATCTCATCAGGGATTGCTATACAGTGTACAGAGGACCAAGTCTGTAACAGTCAAGAAGATTTGGGTGGGCTTTCTGATGTTAATTTTTTCCTACCTGGGATGGCTACGGACTGCATGGCCATCCCATGCTGGAAAAGGCATATGTGCAGTCAACATGAGCCTTTGGTAACGTTTTGTACTACACAAGGTTGTGACATGGGCACTCCAATATTATTAAAATTAATTTCAAATTTGCAATTGTTTGTGTAGAGTAGTTAACTGTAAAGTTTAATTGTTGTCAGATAGAACATCAGAATAGGAGGGGAAGTTGGAAGAGAGTGAACCAGAAGGCAAGATAGAATTCCTAGTAGAGAGTTGAGTAATAAAGTTTATGCGGTAGAGGATGTGTGTAAATAGAGCAGAAGATTGGGTGACGGATGGTGATACTGATGAAAGTGAGAGGGATTTGAGAAAGGGGGGTTGTATGGCAGGTATGGAGTTTGAGGCTTTTAAGAGAGTGGTGGATAAATCAAGCGTGGTTGGTGCCAGCACCTGTATTACATGGTACGTTGATAAACTGTGCTCCTGATGGCATCAGGAATGGAGTGCTACGAATTAGAGGCTGAGGGAGTTGTATTGGTATCTCTAAATGGATACTGAAGCACAATGATGTAACACCAGCCCCCCACAACTCCTGCAGTATGGGGGGGCAGAGCTCTCTGTTCTGAGAGCTCCTGGTTGAGTGGGAGGGGCTCCATTTGCTTTTCAGGGGGAAGGAGGCCCAAGTTTTGTTGTGCCACTGCTGAGGCAGGGATTGTGTTAAAAAATGTAAGGCTTGTAGAAAGAGTGGTAAGTTGTACAAAAGAAAGACACAGCATTTTTATCCTGTGACATTTCATGTGAAGATATTTCAGAGCCAGGGCTCATGTATGGTAAGGCATGGAGATATGTGTTGGTCTATGTAGATTATCATTGCAAGCAGACAGAGATTGAATTTGAAAGGCGTGCCACAGCTAAAAGCTCCTTTGGATTTTTGGAAAGAGTTCTGAAGAAAGAGTTGTGACTAGAATTGTCACAGACTGTGTATTTAAGTTGCGGTCATCAGAGATAAAGGATTGTTCAGATGAGCAGGACATTGTGAACCAGTGCACCACTCTGTACAATCTGAGGGTAAATAGAATGGTATAGTGAACATGTCTGTGTGTGTGTGGAGTAATGGAGATGACAACTTTCTTCAGTGGTGCCGATGATTTCTCTTTTTGCAAAACTTGCATCTTATATTGATAAGATCCAACTAACAGGGCAAAGCAGGAGGTCTTATGCCATGTCAGAATAGGAGTTGTGTTTCTGAGCATTAGACAGAGACTTCTGTGTTAAAATAAGCTTTTAAAGCTGGTGATTCCGCAGCCCCCCTACATAGCAGACACTTAATTAACGTATAGTAGAAAACACAGACTTAGTAACGGTTTACACCCACATGTCAGTGACTGCAGCGAAACGCTTAGACAAAGATCAATTTTAGAGATGATCCAAGAAGGTAAAACGTTTTTTCTTGAGGACTGTTCAACAAAAATTCTATTTGCAAAGTATGTTTCATTGACACTTTCAACAAACAGTAATGCCCCAAAATAATGTAAATAGCTCTTGAGTACTTACAAACTATATTTCAACAAAAAGTATTTATAAATTCAGATTTGCATACACCTTTTTTAAAGGATCTGGTTAGATAGGAAAGTCTGCTGAGAATGCTTTCTTCGCAGATCTCTTTTTAGCCTACTGACTCAGTTTGTTGCACTCCCGCTTTCTCCTCTGAATCCTAAATTCACTGATAGACCTCTAAGGATCACATGGCCACCAAGCACCACGACCAACTCATAGGGTTTAAAGACTTTTCACCTCTTTTAAACCCTTTAGTTTTCTTCTGTTCAGAAATTAGCAGGTCCCTTCTTCATATTTAAGGTAGGTTCACAACTTATTCTGCTTCCGGCCAACCTTCTCTGGCAATCTGTTTCTGCCTTCAGATCTGCCAGTTCGAACTTTAGTTCAAGTGACCCTGGAAATGTGACTGCCCGATGCTACAGCCTTTCAATGCTTTTAAACATATTTTGCGTTGTTAACCATTCTTTTGTAATCTCCCTGGCTCTGAAGTGATTAGGGGCCATATGTACGAACACATTTTCCCATTGACACAGAATGGGAAAAACCCTTTGGTACATCTGGCCCCTAGGTTCCCATTTCCAACTGCTTGCTGCTTATATTCTCCCACCACTCACGCTTCCAGAATCCCCTGTGGCTTCCTAGGTTTATGAAATGTCTTTTTTGTAACTTGACCCTAGTCTTCTTAATAACCCAATGCCAGCTTACCAGCTTTCATGCCATTTAATGCTTCTTCACCATCCTTTTGTTGTTGCCTGGCAGTAGGTGACTACCGTTTACATTTGCCACTTTGGGGTTTCTCAGTGATTGTTTACCCCAACCTGCTCCACTCTCAAAATTGCACATGGCACCATGTGATGCCCTGAGTGGAACAACAAGGTTATATGATTGCCACAGAACCCTGCCAACTTATGGCATTAAACCCTTTCCTCTCCTTCTTCACTCCATTTTATGTCGCCTTCCCTCTCTGGACCTGGGCGGATCTCCTTTTCTCACCTATAAAATGCACAGTGCTCATTTGAACTCCAAAGGTCATGCTCACACAATCCATGACCTCATCCTTGAATTTAAAAATTTACTCTTGGATTGCTTGACCTTATGTTTTGTGCCAAGGCCCATTCTCAATAAGCCTACTGTTAGGGCACCCTATAATGGTTTATGAGCATCCCCACCCGCCGGCATATCACAGATGATCAGTCCTCATCTATCTGGAATGCATCAGCACTGCACCCGGCACTACCCCTTCAGCAACAAATCAAATAATGAAAATCTGATAGAGCAGTATCTGACAGAGAACCCAGGACAAGGCCAATCTTGCCTCAATATTAGGAAGGCAAAATGAGGTGAGCGTCTGTGCCTAGAAGGTGGATCCTCTTTTTGTGAATTTATCTAAAACATGTTTACTGGTGTCCTGGAGCAACTGCCAGCACTTTAATGAATACTTGCACCATAACATCTTAGATTGGTACTCTCTTGAACAACTGCACTCAAGCATACCCATGAGAGGCAAATCCAAAGAATACTAATAGAAAGGCCACACTAAAATGTGTAATGGAATAACAGACAGGGCAAGAAAACATATACTCTGGCAGCAGATGGTCTTTGGGTGATGAGGTGGTGCTGGCAGAGTGAGCACAGCAGATGGGTGGAGTGTAAGGTGACATGTTTCCTAACAGGTTTGTGCTGAGGTGAGCAATTTATACATTGATGTGTATTGTTCTGAAAGCCTACAGGCCTGGTATTGCAGGCAAAGGAATAAGGGAGATGGTATTGGGTGGGAAGGAAATGTGAGTGTTCAGTCATAAAGATAAGAGAAAGTACGAATTGGCCTTCTTAAAAGGGTTGAGAAAAAAGCTGTGCAGTGCCACCCAGTATCTGATTACAATTAGGTGATTAGCAATGCTTCTGCAAACATAGAATACCTGTGTGTTCTCTGCAAACAGATGGTGGGAGAATCTAAGTAGCATATTGTGCTGCAGAGAGAGGTGATGCATGGAAAAGAGATGAAGAGAAAGACATTTCTGAAGGGTGGCCACGGGCAGACGATTGATGTGCGTTCAAAGACAGAGTTCTGCAGGCTGCCCTCGCTGCAGATGAACAATGAGAGGGTGATGCCAGTAGTACCCATGAGAGGGATAGGTTAAACAGGACAAAAACATTCAGGAGATGCAGTACAGAGAGCAGTGGTAATGGAGTTGGATATATGTGTTAGATCAGTCTCAGTGAGCTGCCATTTACAGTTCCAAGGTTGTAAACGACCAGCCTTTGCGGGTTAAGAGTCCTGCTGGGGCTCCTGCACTAGTCCCAAACCCTGCAGGTCATGGCACCAAAGATGTTGCTAAAAATCATCATCCACGAGTGGTAATGAAATACTGATTAGTCAAGTGGGGGTGGAAGGCTTGATTTGCAAAATGTTATGAAATATTACAATGCTGATGAAGAGCATGAGTGTTTAGAAGAGAGAACTCTATAGTGGAACTAGATGATGCCTAGGAACAGCCTTTCAGGGAGCCTGCTTAAGTATATCCTTTGCTGCTTAAGAGAGACAGGCCTGGATTTCCTTGCATTAATGGCATCATGATGACCACATATTCCTTCTGGTGTATGCTACATGGGCAGAACAATATGACCCTCTTTTTCCTGCTCCCTGATGCACGTTATGTTATGTTATAAAAATTTCTAAAGCACACGGATACCCTCAATATGGCAGCAGTAAGACACTGAATGGTAGCCTTTTTGGAAAACAACCAGGATTTCAGCTGTTTACGGAGTTGTAAGCGGTCCTGAATTTTCCTAATGTTAGGTGGCATAGAGTTCCATGGGCTCGGAGCTAAGACACGAAAAGAGCGGCCTTCCATTCTGGCTCTAATGTAGCGGGGGACGTAGGCCACATTTAGATCAGCAGAGCAAAGTGATCTAGAGGGCGTGTAGAAGTGCATCAGAGTTGACTGGCTGCGATCTCCTTGCTTGTAGCACACACACATTTTGTCAGCTGTCCCATGACATGCATCCCAGCCAATGGAGCACTGCGGTTCCCTCCTTTCTGGTTTACAACGGCGGCCATCCTAGAATTCTCAGGCGCTGGGAATGCCTAATTACATTCCACTATATGCCACTCCACTGTACATCACTTGACTGAATGCCACGAAACGCAACAGTATTCCACTCTACACTATTCCACTGTACACTTCTCCACTCTGTAGCACTCCACTGTATGCTACCCCACTGTACGTCACTGCCCTCTATGCTATTCCACTCTACGTCACTCCACTCTACCCCTCTCCAGTGTACACTATTCCACTATATGCCACTCTGCGGCATGCCACCCCACTCTGTCAGTCCACTCTTCATTATTCCGCTTCATGCGTCTACACTGTACCTCACTCCTCTCTATGCCTCTGCACTGTACGCTATTCCAGTATAAGCTATTCCATTGTATGCTGCTACACCGTACAACACTCCAGTCTATAGAACTCCACTTTATGCCACTCCACTGTACGTCAATCCACTCTATACTATTCCACTCATTACCAATCTACTGTATGCCACTCTGCTATATGGTATTCCCTTGTACACCACTCCACTGCATGTCACTCCACTCTACACCTCTCTACTCTACCACATTTTACTTTACTGTCACTCTGTTCATTGCCACTCCAGTCTACGCCACTCATGTGTACGACATACAACTCTACTGCAGTCCACTCTGCTCCAATCTATGATACTATACTGTATGATAGTATACTTTACAACAATATCATCCTAGTACTGTACCACACTCCACTTAATGAAACTCCACCCGGTAACAGGAGAATGGACAATAAAAAAATAAAAAAAATAATCAAACTATTGAAATTCCATGAAAAAAAAAAGTTAAGGATAAGTTATAGTTGGGAAACTTTATTTCTTCTTTGTATACAAACCCAACTTAAACTACACAAACATTAGACATTCTAAAGTTACAGTTATAACTTAATGATTATGTGATAGATGGCACAAATTAGGCCAAGTATACTCATAATAAGGCAAAGATAGCTGCTATTATGTCATGATTAGTCCAAGGATTCCTGAACATATTTCAAGATTTAAAATTATTATGCCAGTGCCAACAGTATGTCAGAAATAATTATAATTGTGCCAGAGATAAATCTCTTACATTGGGGCACCATATACCTTTAGTTTTCCCTGACATTAAGAGCGGTTTTTCGGGTGACACACTGTCTTTCATGGAGAAGCACAACACACATACACAAGACATGCATACTAGCGCACAAATGCATACATATTCACATATTTAAACAAATGTATATACATGCACAAAACAAAACCGCTACCTTCCTCCACTTACACTCCAACTTATATTCCCTTGTCTGCAGAATTGCTAATGCATGGATATCACATACTTCCACTCTGCGTCTGGCAGTTCCCCCATGTAGTGACTCCACTTTGGTTGTGGTGGGCACTTTTCAGGGCCAGTTTTCACAGGTACTTTATAATCATAAGAGAGAGAAGTTTGCAAAATGACCAATCTCCATGTGACTTTGCAAACTGAGAGTGAGGGCAGACGTTCATGTTGCAGGTACAGCAGGCAATCACAGTGTGTGTCTGTGTGTAAGCATGTAGCTCAGTCACTGGTTTGGTTGGCAACCACTCCGAGGACACAGAGATGTACAGCGCTGTCATACTCAAAATGGTAAGACCCTCTGAAAAATGTTCTATGCTGGGCAGTGCTTCAGGGAGCTACTTTCAGGGTACTGGCAAGCTACCAGTAGCTCTCAAGCTACACTTTGAAGACCCCTGGCTTAGTTATGGCAGGCCTGTGCTGTTACTAAAGAGCCTTACTTTGAATGCTAGGAGCTCATCCAGTTATTTAGCTTGTTTAGACAGTTTTGTTTTTGAGGTGGGTTATAGAGTGTTCCTTTGTTAGCTCTTGGTAGCTTTGTTTTAAGTGTTTCTAGGAATTAGAGTGACTTGGCTTCTTGGGACGTGGTGCTGTCATAGACTTTCCACCATGTAAGGTGATACTTGGGTTAGTGTCTGTGGCCTGATCGGAGCAGGTGGCCATCCCAAGTAGCCTCAAAGTAATCCATTAACGGAACTTGCTTCATTTCAAGTTGTTGGTACTAGGGGGACTCAATTAGCATGTCACAATGTTTAATGACTTCTGTTACAGAGACATATGCTAAAGATATTTGCTTTTTACTTCATGTTAAAATTCTAGGTTAGTGGTGTGTTCTATGCTCTGGGTGGATTTCTGTCGGTGCCTCCATATGCCCTAGTTAAAGCGACAGTAGAACATCTGAATTTTAGTGTGCTGAGTAAATTTTAAGTACGGTCAAAATCATTGCTTGTTCTAAGTCTTTGATGATTTTTTGTGGGTTATAGTTGTTTGTATGGATTGTACTACTGAATATCCATCATACAAAAATTGGGATTTAAGAATATCATGACAAAATACTGAGGGCCAAAATATCAAAAAGATAAGTGTATGAATACTGAGTATAGATTTACTGTTCATAACTCCATATCTGTGCAACATGAAGATATGTTGTCAATTTACATATATGTGACATGAGGTATAGAAAATCTATACTTGCTTACCTTTCGATATTTAGGTTTTGATATATTGTCCTCAGTATTTCCCTACCGCTGTATCCTTTCATTGCTATTGAGAGGACACAGCGTTAGTTTGTTGTTTTATATGTGTTAGCATTTTATTCAAAGTTGCACTTTGCTTGTAAGGTAACACTACATACACTAATGAGATGTTTGTATTTTGATATTCACCTTGTATTGTGTATACCTGACTGAATGGAGGAAAGTACACTTAAAAGTGGCATCCATCATTCAGGGGCTACATTGAGTTAAAGTTAGTAAATTGTTATTGCTAGCATAATCAAGCAATTAAGGCCCTCATTCCGATTCCGGCGGGCGGCGGAGGCCGCCCGCCAGAATTCCGCCCTCCATAATACCGCTCCGCGGTCAGAAGACCGCGGAGGGTATTATGAGTTTTTCCCTGGGCTGGCGGGCGGTCTCCAAAAGACCGCCCGCCAGC
This sequence comes from Pleurodeles waltl, assembly GCF_031143425.1. Lineage (NCBI taxonomy): Eukaryota > Metazoa > Chordata > Amphibia > Caudata > Salamandridae > Pleurodeles > Pleurodeles waltl. The sequence continues at coordinate 475,399,903 of NC_090448.1, forward strand.
CCAGGGAAAAACTCCCTTCCCACGAGGATGCCGGCTCGTAATAGAGCCGGCGGAGTGGGAAGGTGCGACGGGTGCTGTTGCACCCGTCGCGTATTTCACTGTCTGCAAAGCAGACAGTGAAATACATTTTGGGGCCCTCTTACGGGGGCCCCTGCAGTGCCCATGCTGTTGGCATGGGCACTGCAGGGGCCCCCAGGGGCCCCGCGACTCCCCCTCCCGCCATCCGGTTCCCGGCGGGAGAACCGCCAGGAACTGGATGGCGGGAGGGGGAGTCGGAATCCCCAAGCCGGCGCAGCAAGCTGCGCCGGCTTGGAGGATTCCTTGGGGGCAGCGGGAAACCGGCGGGAGAGCACCGGTTTCCCTTCTCTGACCGCGGCTAAGCCGCCGCAGTCAGAATGCCCCGCGGGGCACCGCCGGCCTGTCGGCGGTGCTCCCGCGTGCCGCGGCCCTGGCGGTTCTATACCGCCAGGGTCGTAATGAGGGCCTAAATGTCTGTATTTTTATTTTATTTTCCTTTTAGCATTTATCTTTCTTCTACAGGGTTCCCCTGTAATTAGGACAGTGGCTACTCGTTAGATGCTAGCAGCCAACACCTGATGTATATTGGACAATTGTAAACACCTGCAAAACACACTATAAAACACACTCCATTTCAGAACGTGATCCTTTGCAATTCCATTGCTGACCATCAATCTGAGGACAACCTTGCCACTGAACAGCCTGGTTATTTTCTTTTTCAATTCTCCCTTTCATTTTTTCATTACTTTTCAAATTACTTGATGGGCACCAATATATATATTATTTTGACCCCTTTGGCAGAGAGGAGGAACCCACGTTTAAGAGAGGGAGAATTGTCTGTCATGGTGGATGAAATTATTAAAGTAGAATCACAATTGTTTGGAGCACACGTACAAAATACAAACATATTGCAGAAAAGGGAAAGGTGGACCAGAATAGTGAACTTATTGAATGCTGTAGCTAACAATCTGCGCACACGGGAGTAAATTAAGAAGAGGTTGAACGACCTGCAGGGGAGAGTGCATTCCCTGCCTCCAAGCATCACCTGGAGGCCCAGAGGACTGATGGTGGTTCTCCCAGCTCCCCCCCTACAACTCTTTCCCTGGGAGGAAGTCTTGCAGATCCTACATGACTTGATTGGAATCCCTGGAGGAGTGGACACTTGTTTTGTGATTTTGTGATTGTTGAGCAACGTCTCAACAATCACAAATTGAGTTCTTGCCCCTATGTTAGCTGTTTAGAATAATTCAATACCCTTATCAAAACATATATATCTAAACTTGAGTCCACAAAATATCTTGTTTCATACCAATTACTAGCATCATGGTTGAATCTCTCTTTAACAATGAACAATATGTTTTATCAGAGTGTGTGTTGTTCCCCATGAATCATCCCTTGCATCTACCACATCCCTTGCTTTCTCCAAATGTATGTTGTTGTTCTCTAAACAAAAAAAGGTCCTAAATTCCGTCAATTTGCACATGAAGGTCTAGTGCTTGTAAGTGGTATTTTCACCTATTCACTTTCTACACATATGTGTGTACATGTTGTAAATGTGTGTTCATCTCCACTATAGTCATTGGAATAGGTATGTGTAACTCACTTGTTAACAGGTATTATCAATGGTGTTAACATATGACTACAACTACCATGATGCTCTGTTCTTGTATCTGCAAAACAATAGTGCAGTGTAATGCTCTATCACCCTTACATTAATGTACTTGCTCACATAATTCATAGTCTGCTGAATCCAAGATTTGCTACAATGTTATGAGGCATGCTGAATAGTAGTAGTATCAACACACAATTTACTTTGCAGTTTCCCTATAATGACCAAAGCCATTTCTTCTGTTAAGTTGTAATACAGTTTGTCTAATATTTTTTAGCCAGGTAGGCCTTGGAATGGATAAGTACTCAAATCTCCTCACTACAGTGTTGGGTTGAACGCCTCACACGTGTAATGTACACTTCATAAATAACATTTTGCATTTCAGGACATCTCTTCAACATCATTACTGGAGTTTGCATCTGTGTATATAAGCCTGCCTGTGTAAAATAATGAAAATCATACAAAGGCCTAATCAATCTATTGATCTGAATTTTCATTTATAGTTTCCTCATTTGTAGCTGAAGACACATTTGAGGTACAATCCAGAATTTAATTTCATATTGTCTTTATTCTTTTCAAGTCCAACACCCAGGGCCAGTGGACCACCATCTGCTACTGAAGACACCTCCACTCCAGACCAAGATGAAGCCTTCATTGAAGACTCCAGTCCTACAAGTATGGATGATCAAGAGCTGCCTGATCCATCTGGTCTCTCTGTGCAGACAGCTTCAGTAGTCTCACTCGGCCCACACCTGCACCTCCCATCCCAGCTGCCAGTAATAGCCATGCTGACCATGGTGCCTCAAGACACCTCCACTTCCTGTGTCTATAGGAACTTTGCACCAATACTGTGCCCCCCCCAATCCTGGCTGCTGTTGAGACAACACCACCACAAGTTGTTCCAGGATCCCTTGGGATGGGGCATACTGCTTCTATGGCACAGGGTAGTGGGGGCAGGGGTTGTGGGAGGGAATCTGTGGGCCAGCAAAGTGAGACCACTGGCATCATTGTCACCCACATTGCCTGAGTCATGGAAGCACAGCAACAGTCCCAGAACATGATGGGCCAGGTCGTAACCGAGGTCCAGGATATTAGCAGGTGCAGAGGGAGCTCATATTGGAAATCAGGAATCACAATGACAAAATGAGCTCCCTGACCAAGGTGCTTTTCGATGTATTCCATCATATGTGCAGGGCTTTTCCTGTACCATCAGCTCCTGTCTGTGGTCTTACTACATCTGGAGAGAATTCACCTCTGTCAGCCACAGACAGGGAGGCCCTACCACAACAGGATACTTCTCCATCCTCTCTAGTCCCTGGACTTGTGCCCCCCCTCCCCAAAGGGGACGGTCATCCGGACCACCAAGAGAGGTTGGCAAGAGCTCCAGCACGACCTCTAAGAGATGCTGATCATAATTTCCTCCGGTGTGTGTCTACCATTCATTATGTGCTCTATTTCAGGGACACATTTACCTTTTCTGAGGACAGTTGTATTTTGTACCTTGGACTTCAGATATTTTGCCTGTACTACTGTACTTTCATCCACCATGATAGACTTTCTTTTGTTTTGTTCATTGGTTTTCTAAAACATTTTTTATTTCATTTGTGTCATGGAAATAAATACAAATGACACATTCTCCAAGACTGTTGCTGTAATTATTGTGGTGTTTCCTTTGTCATGTCTTCCTTTCACCTTCATTTTGTTAAATCTATTGAACAATTAGTTGCAACGAAAAATTAGATATGACAAATAGGCAATGTGTTACTCATTTCATTCAAATATAACAAATCAAAATCACAATGTGTTGATGTCATGCATTTGGAGGTAACAAGTCTTTGATGAAATCAGAGCTGATTTTCACAAACCATGCATAACCCCAATAGTTTGTGCCATTTAGAGGTTGACAGTCCACGACCTTGACACCATTGAAGAAATTGCATTTTTTTTTTATCCAAATTAAATTAGCAAAATATCATTGATTCAGGGCATCAGCTGGAGCCCAACATTCTGTCCTCGCAACAGGAAACCGACACCAATAACACCAATAGTCTACATCATGGCATTACAAAATTTGAGGTCACAGAACCATTTAAGTATACTGTGGCAGTATCTGGAGGCATGTCACAACCACCTTTAAGTGGTGTGCTACAAAACTGTTCTTGCAACTATGCTGAGACACATCAACAGCTTCATACACTGAACACAAATTGAAGATTGAACCAATGTGAAGGGAGATCACTATGCCATGGCTTGTCATATACATATGGTTGGAACAAGTTAAGCAGTACATTTTGCCTTGGTGGCAAGATCCAACAGAAAACAGGTCTGATTCAATCTCAATGACTTCCATTCAATCACTGTGCAGGTTGTCTCTGTACAATAACCATACATCCAAAGTGGGTGCCTGTCCCAGGATCAACCCATGTTTCTTTTGTGCTTTCCAATAGCAACATATCACTGCAAATGTCACAACTTTGAAATGTCCCAATGAAGATGACATGCCGAAGGATCATAAAACAGAATAACAAGGGAATGTTAATGGTTTCTCTGAAGAAATTGGACTCAAATGATCAGTTAGAACACACATACTTAGCACAAGCAAAGAAAAGCTACCTTAATAAACATAGTAGTCAATGTATGGAAACTGATCAATAAACATCTTTATCTTGGACTTTCCTGAACTGACCATTCCTACTGAATTTCCATCACTGACTGATATGTTCAGTATGTCACAAGTTGTTCTGATATTGGATGTTATAATATGCAAGGGTACACTCACTCTCAGGTAAAGAAGTGGTCAATGACATCTTGACAAAGGTCATTTCCTTCCTCTTCACCACTGTAATCTTCAGTGGGCATTTCAACATCCTCACCTGGTGGCTCTTCACGGTCGCAGCCTTTGTGATGATTGGGATTTTCTGTTGCAGGGTGATGTTGTGTAGCATGTAGCAGGTAACCGTGATTTGGCACACTTTCTCGGGTGAGTAGAGAAGGGCTCCACTGTTCTTTTCCAGGCACCAAAATTTGGCCTTCAGGAGCCCAAACGTCTTCTCCACTGGCCTCTCTGTTCTTCTCTGGGCCTCATTGAAGTGGACTTTCCCTGACGTTGTTGGTTTCCTCATATTAACAGTGTCGCAGTATGTGGCATCTGATTTGTGTTTGGGGGTAATCCTAGGGGAACACTTCCTAAAATCAAGGATATTTTAGATTTTAGTTTAGTTACCTGTGTCCTGCTGTGTTTCTCAGCTAATCGGTCTGCCACGGGTCTCCCATTTGAGCAGAAGGAGCTGGGACACATCACTCAACTGCTGCCCTGATGGCCTCCATATTGGATGGCTTGTGCACAGCTGAGCAGCATTGATGATACTCTCCTGCACCATAAAAGGGCAGCCTGGTACCGAAGCGCAGCAGACAGGGCGCCCTAATGGTACTACACTCTAGATATTTTTATTTGCCTTGGCCTCATTTTGACCATTTTTAACCTGTTCATTTTTTTATATTTTCTGTTTACCTGCCTGTGATTAAAACTGTATCAGTATGTGGCATCTAATATGTGTTTGGGGGTAATACCTGTGGGAACACTTCACAAAATCAAGGAGTTTTTAAATTTTAGTTTGGTTACCTGTGCCCTACTCTGTTTCTCCCAGCTCCTCGGTCTGCCACAGGTCTCCCATCTGAGCAGAAGAAGCTGGGAAGCATTGCTCGGCTCACTCTGCTGCCCAGATGGCCTCCGTCTTGGACAGCTTGTCCACAGCTGAGCAGCATTGGGAATGCTCCCCTGCACCATAAAAGGGTAGCCTGGCTCTGACGTGCAGCAGATGCGTGCTGCTGGTGCACCAAAGGCAAGCCCATCTGCACCTGCCCACATCCAACAAGGGCCAGGACCCTGACCCCTGCCCTTCTATGAGTGCCAGAAAGATCTTTTCTGCGAACCAGCTCATAGTGCCCCACCCAGTCTGCGCCGATGCATGCCGCTCATCAATTAATCTCTCTGCTCACAACGTTAGCTGCAAACACTGGTGTTTTTCTTGTAATCCCAAAAACGCCACCATATTCACAGAAAAAACACTAAAGATCCCTGTTGTGGCCAATAAGAGGAGGAACATCTCGATAAGAGGTGCCTCGACCAGATGCAGTTTCTGCTTCTATAGTATAAATTGTCACTCTCAGACCTGCCACCGAAAGCACATCCATGATTTTCTTTTAGATTAAGCCCCTGATGCCATTTTCTTGACAGAAGCATGGTTATATGAAGCTTCTCAGCCAGATGTTATCACTGCACTACCACAGAAATCCTGGATCGTTAGAAGGGACTGCAAGGATAAGATAGGAGGCGGTATAGTCATTATCTACAGCAGTGATCTTCAAACTTTTTAATGCTGCGCCCCCTCTTCCCAGTGGAAAAAAAATCATCAGCCCCCTTCTGAATTTTTCCCAATTACTCTATTAAATTAGCAATGTTTAAATATGTCTACATTTATTGAAACATTGAAGTTAAGTTCTGTTACTGTTTTAAAAATGCTGTCAAATACATGATGCCAAATATACATTCTGGTCAGGCAGGCCTTACTCACTAATGTGTAAAAGTATTCACAGTGTGATTATTAAAAGTGAGGGTGGGGATTTTGAAGAGTATTTGATGTTCCTTCCCTTTTGACACATACTCCCATCATGGATATAAATGACAAAACATGTTCCATAGCCCATTACAGAGTGGTTTACTTCTTGCCGTTTTGTCAGCTTAAGACAAAATCCTTTTATTAGCATAACACTTCTTTTGGCCAGAGCCTGGCACCCCCCTGGGATCACTTGAGGCCCCACTAGGGGGGGCCACCTCCCAGTTTGAAGATCCCTGATCTACAGAGATGTTTTTTGTGTACAACGTGTACAACGGAGGAGTTTCCCTCTTTAGCTTGCAAAGCTCCTATCTTTTCACTCAGCCTTACGCCCAAATTCACAGTCTCTGGTGTCCTAATTTATCGCCCTTCTGGCTATGCCAGAAACTGGTGCTCCACAACAGCTGACTTTACAGTATGTGTCCATACACACTCAAATACACCAATTTCTCTCTGCTAGAAGATCTCAACATGCATCTAAATGATGATACATGTAAACTAAATCAAGCTCTAATTGATGACCTGGGTGCCCTTAACCTCAATTTAATCAACTCTTTCCACACATATAAAGTGGGTCACTTGTTGGACTCCATTTTTCTAACATTACCTCAGACCCACCCTTACCTCTACTCTGGTCAGACCACCTTACAGTGCCCTTTTCCCTACCCTCCCATTCCTAACTTACCCCCCCAGCAACCAAGCTCAAAGTCATAGCCAGAAACTAGGCCAAACTTGACATCTCTGCCCTCAATATGTGTCTATCAAATACCCTCCCTCTACTGGTACAGCAGGTTGACCAAGATCTATCCATGCTTGATAACTGGCTCCAAAGTTCTCATGACTCAATCCTGTCAATTAAACCTAATTCCGTGTCCAGGCTCCAACCTCCTGCCCCCTGGTTCAGGAGGAAAAGAAGCCTGTAAAAGACTTGAAAGAATCACGAGGAAGCGATATGATAAGGATTCAATATGAAGATATAAAACGGCCTTGCAAATATATAATTAGCACTGCAGAATTGTTAGAGCCACCTTCTATTCTGAAAAAATTATAAAAAATCCCAAAGTGCCCTAAAACTCTCTTCACAGTGGTCCAAGACCTGTCAGATCCCAGCAACAATTCCCTCTCCCCTCTCTCTCACAGGTCCAATGTGAAGAGTTGGCGGACTTCTTTGTCGAGATAGTGACAAACATTCGCCTTACATTGGCTACAGCAGGAACTGACATGATCCTGTCCAAAAGTACCAGCCTACACTCTAAATCTATTCCCTCTCCCATCAAGGAAGCAAATCCCTCAGATACGACCCAGTCACTAGCCCAACTACAATATCTGCTCCTCTTGGATTCCTCGTGTCCTCTGGATCTACTGCTCTCTATCAAATCAGGTTCTCCACTTTACCCACTCTCCTCAACCAGGCTTAATATCTTGAGCTCTCACCTTATGTCATTATTAGTCGATATTTTGAACTCTCTTCACATTGGGAAAACCCTAAGCTCTTAGAAACTGGATGAAGCTGTTGATGTGTCTCATCATTGAAGCAAGGACTTTTTGTAGCACACCACTGACAGTTGGCTGAGACATGCCTCCAGAGACTGCCACAGTGTATTGAAAAGATCCAGTGGGCACAAAAAGAAGTACTGCCATGAGTTTCACTATTGGTGTTATTGCTGTTGCATTCGTATTGTGAGGCAGGAGATCAGGCTCCAAGTGGTGACACAAATCCAATATAGTTTGCCTATCTAACCTGAACTTTTTATTATGCCCCTTTCCTCCATGGTGCCACGGTCTGGAAATAGTCTGAAGATTTGAGGACGCTTTCTTCTACCCATCCCTGGTTTTATATGTCTGCATGTAAGGAAAAAAACAGTCACTTAAAATTGTCACACAAGACTTTCACAATACACACACAACGTATGCCTTAGTTAGATTAGTGATCTTATTGTGTCGTATATATGGTCCCATAATTGTAAAACATTTTTGCTACTTCAAGTCTATTTATTTTACATGTCTCACATTTGTTACAAATAATGTGTGAATAATACATTTTAAATGTATTAATTGCACATGATTTTTTTTTTACAACTACTGTCAACTAACAACTAACTAACGTACACTGCAACACTACTGATGTCAAACATGGCAATGGTTCTCTTTTTTTATGTGTCATATTTTGGTAAAAACAGTGTCATACATATCTGAGTTTTGTATACAAAGTAGCCACTATTTTGAGTGCTTGTGGCGCACAAACAATAAAAAAATACAAAGATTCACATCCTAAAATAATAGGTGCCTGATCTTGCTGTCAGGACATTAGCTACCTGACGGCTTTTGTCAGAAGTTGACTCTGTAGTAGGCAGAACTCTCCATGGCAGACACTGCCATAGGTTAACACGTGTGATGCCTACGCACAAAAGTCAATAGCTATGCCCATCTACGCCATGGAGTGCATATGCCGTGTACTTATACGCGGTGTCTGGAAAAAAGCTAATTTGCCTCCTAACACTGCAGCTAACAACACCTCCTTGAGTTTTGCTGCTGGTACTGACCTCGGGGAGCCCAGATGCTGGGCAAAGCAGGTAACGGGGCCCCTGCCTTCTCCCCTGAGGAGATGGAGATCTGCACCAGGGAGGTCCTGTCCCTGTACAGCCAGTTGTATGGGAACCCAGAGGAACAGGTGCATGTTTGAGTGGTAAAGGTATGTCAAAGTAACTTGTTCCTCCTTTGTACACAGACTACTTTGTCACTTTTTGTTAATGAGTGAAATGTTATTAGAGTGTAGTGAACTGAATGATTTAGCTGGGTATAGAATGTTGTTTAATAATATTAGAAATGTCTACGTTGAAATGAAAAGTCACCTGAAAGAATAGCCTCATTTTTTTCAGTTAATGTTACTCCTAACTCCAGATTTAATTAGGCAAACTGTAGTCCCCTTACTTCCAGTGGCCAGTAGACACTATGCCACTAGTATAAATGACTACATAAAGCCCATGTCGAAATGAGTGAAATGTAAAGTGCAAGAAGAATCTTCAAAGTTGTGGTGTTGTCTGATGCTGTTCTATCAAGTGAAATTACATCCCATAATTTGAAATAAGACTATTTGTATGTTTCAAACATGTCACGGTGCCACACATGGGACAAGGTATTTCCTGTGCTGCAAGTCTAAATGACACAGGCTCTCAATCAACCATACAAGTATGCCCGATTACTACACACACTTGTTCATACATCACTTAACGCCAATGACGCCCTTCCATACTGCCCTTAGTCACTGTATGTGGTGCAAACCATATTATCTGGATCTTAGACGATTAGGTATGAAGGCAATGTAGCTATGCATTGGGTTATGTGTAAATAATGTACAGGTTTTTTGGTTTTTAGTAGCTCACAGTGATTTAGACTAACCAGGAGTGGCTTTCACTACAGGAAAGGTTTCCTAGCCCTGGCCCAGATGATGTTTGTAGCCTGGAGTATTAACATGAGGAGATAGAAAGTGTTGAAGGTACTCAACAGATCACTGCAAATTAGTATTTCTTAGAAACTTTGAAATGCTTGAAAATAATCTGTACTGACTGTTCTGTGAATGCATGTGAGGGATGCAAAACAATTGTGCCACTGCACTACAGACAAACAAAATCGCTCAAAGCATGTTATGTTGCTATTTGTTCTCATCCATACAGCTCAACGCCCATCAGAAGCGGGACTTATATAGAGGGTCATCGCAAAGGAGGTGCGGACCCTGGGGGTCCATAAGCAGCACAGCCAGCATTGCAGGAAGAGGTGAGAGGACCTCAGAGGCTGGACCAGAAAGTCAGCAAAGTCCAACTTGGCCAGGCCTCCCAATGAGGCAAGCATGGATGCCGCACCCTGACCCCCTGATGGCCCGCATCCTTGTGGTGGCCTACCCGAAGCTTGATGGGCAGTTGAGGGCCCAACTGCAGCATTAAGGGGGTGAGTTATTATAAGTTGCTATTCTTGTTGTTTAACCTTTTTAGTTACAGCAATGTTATTTGGCATCAATATGACAGTTGGCACATATCCAAGGCAGACGAGGATTTCTGGAGGTGTAAGTTTTTCAGATGGTGTCTTATGCTGTGTTTGGTGTATTGTTTTGTGCTAAAGGTTTTCACTAGATTCATCATCACAAGACAAGTACTGTCTTGAACAGACATATGGCTGCATGCGCAAAAAGGGGTACCTGCATTTTCTCCATGTTGTGAAGGACATTTATACAAAAAATGCCAAATTTGAGGATTGGGTCAGGTGTGATGCTCCATCACAAATGTGAGTAGGCAATGTAGGCCCTATTACTGGTGAAAAATGGCATACTAAGCACTTATGATACAGTTGATGTTTCAGACTTTACATTGCTAAGTAGGTACAATTACATGATGATCATGAGCCTCTGCACCAAAAGGACTGGAAACATGAACAAAGACATCATTGCTTAGCAGAAATGTTAGAAATATGTTTCAACAGCAAGATTTAAGTCAGTTCACGTAGACAGTAGCAGATTATCATGATGCCTTAGTCTTCACAAATGTGCATGTAAGCCATTCTGTGTCAACCAACATTAATTCTTAAGCCAAACTGTCTTGATTTGAAACAGACAAGAATGTGTCCACATTGGTAACAGAGTTACACATACCCCAAATGACATTTAAGTGTCCCTGGTTATGTCCAGATGAGCAATCTATGATGGTGAGAAAATTGATACTTAAAAGGACATTTGCAGATGGAAGGTTTCATCACATAAATGTTGGAGTATCCCATCTCGATAAGTCAATATCAGGCCCAAATCACAACTCTTTTGGAAATGAAGAAATGTTTTTTCTTTGTACTGAAGTGGGTTAGGAATGTATCTAAGCCTATGCATTTACTTGTGCTGTCAAAGCCATTTGTCATGCAGAGAAATCAAAGTGGATGAGAGACAAATGGCATACATGATATGAGAGTTAGCATTGGTGATTTCTAGACTGTGAGCAAATGGGTTATGGAATCTTCCCTACATGCATGAGATACTGATGATAGAGAAGCCTAGTTTGAGAGCCTTGAAGATGGCTTAATATGAAGACATGGCAAATGTTTTGTAAGCAAAGATCATATAAATGCTCTATTCTATTTACACAAATGCACTCAAATGGTTGTATCTGTCTTTTCAGCATCATCTGGGCAAGTCGAAGGTGACAATGGCCACATCGGTTGGGAAGAAGCTGGGCACTGTGGTCCGATGCAATCATCACTGACACGGAGGGACCCAGTGCCACGGAGGTTGAGGGGACTGGTGTGAAGGCCACGAGCAGCTCAACATCATGTTTGAGGGCCTCATCAGAGGACCAGTCCCTAGTGGTGGCAGACACTATTGCGACAATTCTACCTCCACCTGCATCGTTGTCAGCCACCCACAATTCCATCTCCTCCCTCTCTCTTGCTCCCCCCCAGTCGGCCAAAGCCACCCCCTAAAAGGGGTGGTGTCACCTTTGCTACAGGCACCTGACCCCTGTCCCTGTTTCCCACGCTGTGCTCAATTAGGAGGCTGTTGACCTATTATGGAGTATCTCTGTAGGCCAGACTGCAGTACTGAATGCCACCCAGGGGCTTAGTGGTCAGATGACACAGATGCTAGCTTACCTGGATGACATTCACAGTGCCATGTCTAGCCTACAAAGATCATTCGAGGGTCTGGCCTCAGTGACTGCAGCCTCCCACCCATTCCAACCTGTTACTCCAACTCCCACCCATTCCCTATCCAAAATCCATCTTCCCAGCCCTATCCAAAGCACACACACTCCTTTGTACACACCCACTCAAACACACAGAAGAAGCACATCCTCACATAAACAGAAACACAGCAAGAAACACACACACACACACACACATATGTAGACCCCACCACCACCTCCAGCATACCCACAGACACCACACCCACCATAACACAAACATCCACACCCACCACCAGCACACCCACAGAACCACACCCACCATGACACAAACTTCCGCACCCAGTGCAACCACACCCACATACACCGCACACACCATGACGCAAACATCCACACTCACCACTACCACACTGGCAGATACCACACCCAGCATGGCACATACATGCACCAGCACATCCACATCTACAGGCACCACAACACACACTGCATCTCCACATCAGACCCATCCACACAAACACATACTGTACACAAATACCCACACTCACCCACACAACAGTCACCCAGTAAAAACACAAAGCAAAACACACATCACATACACAGACCCACAGGCACCGCACCGTTAACAGATGCATGCACATCAGACACTGCCACTCCCTCCCGAACATCCTGCCCATTTTCCTAAAGATTACATTATGGGCCTCATTATGACCCTGGCGGGCGGTGGAGGCCGCCCGCCAGGATGCCGCCCTCCAAAATACCGCGCCGCAGTCAAAAGACCGCGGCGGGTATTACAAGTTTTATCCTGGGCTGGCGGGCGGTTGCTGAAAAACCGCCCGCCAGCCCAGGGGAAAACGACCTTCCCACGAGGATGCCGGCTCGTGATCGAGCCGGCGGAGTGGGAAGGTGCGACGGGTGCAGTGGCACCCATCGCGTATTTCAGTGTCTGCAAGGCAGACACTGAAATACTTTGCGGGGCCCCCAGGGGCCCCGCGACCCCCCCTACCGCCATCCTGTTCATGGCGGCTTTCCCGCCATGAACAGGATGGCGGTAGGGGGGGTCAGAATCCTCATGGCTGCGGAGCGCGCTCCGCAGCCATGGAGGATTCACACGAGCAGCGGAAAGTCAGCGGGAGACCGCTGACTTTCCGCTTCTGACCGCGGCTGAACCGCCGCGGTCAGAATGCTCGTTGGAGCACCGCCAGCCTGTTGGCGGTGCTCCCGTGGTCGGTGGCCCTGGCGGCCACCGGCCGCCAGGGTCAGAATGACCCTCTTTGTTTGTCCTGACCCCTTCTTCACCCCAAACCACCCCTCCCAAACATAAAACACCGCTCCCAAATGTCTTGCTATCCCTTCCAAACCACAACCCACCACTACCACATTCCAATCCAATCATTCCACAGCCACCCTTCCCAAATCCAAGCCCACCCCTCCCAATCCTAAGGACCCCCCCCAAAGCAATATAATTGAGGTGCCTGCTCCCTGTACCATAGATGTCCCTTCCAGAGGACGTTGATTTTGGCAGTATGACTAGGAGGTAAGTTCTGGGCATGCATCCCAGACCTGGGACATTTAGGCTTCGAGCCATTGTTGTTTTTTGTGCTATTATTTAAAATTTATGAAAGACAGATCATTTACATAAAAATAAACATTTTAATCTGACAATACTTTTGTCCTGGCCTTATTTTTTGATTGTTACTAATTGTTTCTGATGATGTTATTTCTGCAGATGTGTGTGCCATTCTATTGACATGTGGATTAGGGAAGTATTGGAATGGGGAGTCACAGAAGAGCAGCATATATGTCTCTCCCGCACAGATGACCAAGCCACCGGGACTGTGGCGACCCAGAGGCTGCTACTTGATGATTTCAATGACCCTGGTAGCTCGGACTCTGATTCAGACCAGGAAGAACGACAAACATGAATGTGTATTGGGAATTGTTACCAGATGTCAAAGTTGTGTTTACCAAGTATAAACCAGATAATTGTACAGCTATGTTAGCACGCTGACTAGGTACATGCCCTGATGCTCACTTTATGTATTATGTCTGTCTTATTTTGAGACATGAGACACACAGAATGACACCTGCACTTCTGGATATGCATTGAATGTTCTGTTTATTTGTTATCTTAAATGCAAAATAAAGACTTTAAAAAATGCATGTGCCATGCACTTACTCTCATTTGTGACAGTGACAAGCACAGGCTTTATTTGTTAGATATTTTTATAATGCATACATTAGTGTTGTATGTTAGGTTTGGTAGCTTTTTGGCGTGTCTCCCCTGTCTTTTTGCCTTCTGACCTCCTGTTTTTATGGCTTAGTGGACTCTGTTTTTGCTGGTTTATTGTCCGTAAGTGCTTTGCATGTAACCAGGAGGGTCACATGAAGGGAGATCCCAAATGTCCCAAGTGGACACTGCCACCCAGTGGTGGGCAGACCAAGGGGCCAGTGTAGGGCTAGGGGAGGAGGTGGTCCCAGGTTATCCCAGGTGGGTGTGGGGATCCCACAGAGATGACCCTTGTCTCACTTTGGGACGGTGAGATGGTCCAGAGAAACCTAATGCCTGATAGCACTAAGAAATACAGGCAGTGGGTGACCATCAATGGGCAGAGGGTAGAGGATCTCAGTGATACAAGAGCCAGTGTGACCACGGTCCGGTGTCATCTGGTGTCTGAAGAGCAAATAATCCCTGGTGTATTCCACCAAGTAGTTGCAGTAGACAACTCAGAGCACCAATGTAAGGTTGCGCAGGTTCCCTTTGAGTGGGGAAGGGTCTCAGATTCCTGGAGAGTAAGCTCTGAGTCCCACCATGCCAGTTGACTGTCTGCTAGGCAACGACATGGAGACTTCCGCCTGGAAGGAGGTGGAGCGCAGGTCGCACTTGGGGAGGTTAGGGTTGCCAGCTTGGGCATGCTTGACCCCTCGGTCCATAGCAGCCAGACATGGTGATCAGACAGACCTGGAGCATGAAACAGTGGCCAGGTGACTGTGTGTGTACATTGATTTATTTGAAAGCGGCAATCCTTGATCCCTGATGCCTGATTTTGTGGCCCCTGGGTCAGTCAAAAACATATATTTTTCCCCAGTATGCATATTTGAGATGTTGGCTCCTGTTGGTAATTGGAGGGCCTAGATATAACTGGGCACATTAGGGTCTCAGGTCCTTACTTTCATGGTGTACCTAGAAATGGATTGCCTCCTTGTACAATCGTTCTTCCCATCATTTGTTGGGGCATCACATGGGGTGCATACATTTGCACTGATCCAGAGGGAGAAGGCAAGGTCTGCTGGAGAAGTTTATGGTAGCACATCGGTGTCTGCGGCTGTAATTGTTCCGCACTCACTGCACTGGCTGCTCAGCCGGGTGCTGTTGACCTAAAGGAGCCTGAGGACCATAATAATAGGTACCTTGGTGTGCTTGATATTGATACTGCATATTGTTGTCTTGCTGGGGCTTCCTAAAGTAACATTCTGCTATAAGGTGTCCTTTCCTTCCACAATAGAAACGTTATATTTCTTTTATCTCCTCCTTTTTATTTGGCCCCTTCATATACCCATACACTGTTGTTGTTGTAATTGGGGACACTGCAGGTATGTCCCTATTAGTGCCACAGGCACCACAGAGGCTGCATATAATGGCTGTGGTGCCACCACTGGAGATACTGCAGCTTGAACTGCCTGAGTTACAATATTCGCTCCTTGTTTTGTGGCCTGCTTTTCTAACTTTTGAGCTGAGCAGAAGTGTGTTCATGCACTTCTTCCCCCTTCTTCTCTTTCTCATCTTTCTTTATATATAATATAAAATAGTGCCTTGTACCTCTGGCCATTTCCTTGTTCCAATTGTTACTACAGCATCTAATTTATTTTGTATATCTTTTGGCAGACCATTCTCGACAATGTGAAAAAACATCCTGCAATTCTGTGGGTTGAATTCTCTCATCTTTATCATCCACAACCTTTTCATTCTGTCCATATATTCTAAAGCTGTGAAATCTTTTCCCATTATCTGACTCATCATACTTCACACATTGGGGATTATCTAGATACCTAAATCTCAACTGATTCCATACGGCTGCACATATACTATTAAATTTGTCACCATCTCTGTTATTACTTGTTAACTTGATCCTATTGTTTGGCTGCCCTGTTGGTACTATACAGTGAAATATAGTATTAACATCATCTCCTCCAGTGCTGGCAAGGAGGTTCTTCACATCCCCTATAGCCAAGACCACCCCTGCTGTGTGTTGTTCAAAGGCGGCTATCCACTTGGATGCTCCTTATAATAATGGTGGTACTTGTTTTTGTAAGTACTTCTTATCCCTGTGCTGCCATGGAACATATACAAGAGGATTGCACTATAAGGATCACTCTTCCAAATACTTTTCTTTAAACATCTACTTTATTCCATGTACAATATAACATGACATCTTCAGAACAGCTCCATCTATTAGTCCTCTTCCCTTCTTCTTCTCAGTGCCCCACTGTTCCATAAGATCTCACTGCCTACATCATCACATTCCAACCTTTCCCTGTCACATCTCTAGATTATCTTCACACATCTCACCCTACAATACATAAACAACATAATATGCACTATACATTTTTCATCCTACAGCCTAAAAAAGAAACATCATATATCAACAAATAACTAATAATAAATTCATAAATGTCTCACAAGATATGATAAAGATTTTTCTAATTTAACAATTAATTTTACATACACTTCCCACACTCCTTGACGAGTCATTTTCCAAGACTACTACATTTCTCTTAACATCCTTGACTAACTTAGGAGCAGAATATCTGCTATCCCCTATTAAGACAATTCCACCTTTCCTTGTCACCACCCACTCACCCCTCTGTATGTGACAAAGTTTCACATCCATTCTTCTGTTATAATGTTGGATGTTCTTCCTTTGCATTTTTACAACTTTTTCCTTTACCACCTCTCTATCTACTATTACCGTTCCTCTAGTTTTTAACCACACAGGGCACTCTTTCACACGTGGCTCTCTTCCTTTTAAAGACACAAATGGTGACACTCCTGTTATAGAATGTGTGGTTGTACGGTATGTCCACATCATTTTACTTAACTCCCTTCTCCAAGGAAGGTGATTGGTCAATGATAACTGAATATTCTCCATCACTATACGATTTCCCTTTCTACCAAGCCATTGGCCTGTGGATGGAACAGAGCAACTCTTTCATGGGCAATCCCCATCTTCCATAAATAATCAGTCATTTCTAGTGACACAAATTGTATGCCATTGTCTGATACAATTGTTTTGGGAATCCCTTCTCCATGAATGTTTCTTCAAAGAATTCTATAACTTTCGAGGTACTTACCTGATTGACTAATTTGACAACAAACCACTTAGTGTGATAATCCACCAACAACATTATGCACCTATTCCTCAAGCCCAGTCTTGAAACAGGACCAATAAAATCTACAGCTAATTTTTCCCAAGGTCTGGCTGGAGAATTAATAGGCGCTAATGGGGTTTGCCTCAGTACCTTAGTCTTATCACTATTAGCACACGCAACACAATTCTTCACTGTTTCCTCCACTTGCTTATCCATCCCAGGCCACCAAAAAGGACTCTCTTACTTTCCTCTTCATCATTCCTCAGCCTAAATGTCCTTGATGAGTAATATTAATGATGTGTTTACGCACACCTTCGGGAGGAACAATCTGATCCCTTCTCAACAGTTTCCCATTCTGTATGCCTAACTCATCTCTCACCTTGAAATAACTAGCCACATCACTACACTGTTCATCCTCATTCCTCCACCCATTGATTACTTTGTCCTCTAGTCTCCTCATAACTGGATTACTTGCTTTTGCACTCTCCCACTCATGCACACTCACAGCCACATCTCCCAACACTGTTTCCACGCTACTTTCAAATTTTTCTTCCACAACCTCGTCCACTTTTACTGGCATTCTTGAAAGATAGTCTGCCACTACTTTTTTATTACCTTTCATAAATTCTATATCAAAGTTGTAATCCATCACAGACAACAACCATATTGAAATACGTGGTGCAATGTTACCTTCCAATCCATATCCACCTTTAAAAATATTTGTTAACAGCTTATGATCAGTCCTTAATCTGAAAGGTACTCCCCACACGTAAAATCAGAAATGATTGATTCCCCAACAACAAGCTAAGGCCTCCCTCTATCACAGAATACAAAGTCTCTGCAACCTGTAGTCTTCTCGAAGCAAACCCAACTACATATTCTTCATCCTTAACCTGTGTCAATATCGCTCCAATGCCCACGTTACTGGCATCAGTAGTTATGTAAGTTTTTGCCGTCACATCAAACACTCCTAAAGTAGGAGCTTCCAAGATACAGGGGGTTATTCTAACTTTGGAGGAGGTGTTAATCCGTACCAAAAGTGACGGAAAAGTGACGGATTTACCACCAGCTGTATTACGAGTCCATTATATCCTATGGAACTCGTAATACGGCTGGTGGTATATCCGTCACTTTACCGTCACTTTTGGGACGGATTAACACTCCTCCAAAGTTAGAATAACCCCCACAGTTCTTTATTTCCTCAAAAGCATGCTTACACTCTTTATTCCAATCATACACCATACCTTTCTTCATAAGCTTCCTTAAAGGTTCAACTATCTCAGTAAAATTCTTTATGAACTTTGCACAATATTCTGCAAGTCCTAGAAATTACCTTAACTAATCCCTATAACCAGGTTCCAGTGCATGTTCAATCGAAGCCACTATACTTTTCTTAGGTCTAATACCACAGCTACTTATCGTGTGTCCCAATTATGTCACTTCAGGTTTCCGAATCTGACACTTCTCTTCCTTAATGGTTAGGCCCTTTTTTCCTAACCTATTCATCACTTCTTCAAATAAAAGATCATGTTCAGTCTCACTACTCCCCACAATTAGTATATCATCCTGAAAACACAAAACTTTAGCCATGTCCCCAAAAATATTTCCCATTATTCTCTGGAATACGGCAGAGGCTAGACCAAAAGGCATTCTTTTGTAATGGAAAGCCACTAAAGGTGTCACAAATGCTGTCAAGTGTCTAGAATCCTCATGTAGGTTTACTTGATGATAGGCAGATGACATGTCCAGCACACTAAATACACTCCCTTTCCCTTCCACAGATAACATTTCTGAAATGTTCGGTAAGGGTTGCCTATCGACCCATATATTTCTGTTTAGATCTCTAAGATCAATTCACAGACAATTTTTCCTCCTTCCTTAGGCGCCACTACAACTGGAGCAGCCATTCCGAAGATTCGATGGGTTCAATGATGTCATCCTGTAACAGTCTATCTAATTCTTGTTTCAATGGTTCTCACATCAAATTTGGAACATTCTGTACTTTATGAACCACGGGTTTTGCATTTTTCTTTAACACTATTTTGTGAGAAAAACCCTTCAACAAAAAAACCTCTGGGTACTTTGTAATCAAATGATGCCACAACTTTACACTTACTTCTTTAACTTTTGTTTTCTGTAAGCATTATTGGTTCTTTAGCATTAGGGTCCAGAACTATGCCCAAGTCTCTCTGATGTCGCCAACCCAATAAATTTGTCCCATAGTCTGTGATATATATCTTTACTTTAACAGCACTATCTTTAAAGGAAATCGTCATCCATTGCATTCCAACTGTCTTGATCCTTTTTCCAGCGTAACCTACAGCTTTTATATCCGGTTTCATCAAGTTATCATTTCCTGAATTTATCCATTCAGATTCATATACTTGCTTTGAAATAAGTGTGACAATCTTGCTGAGTCTACTAACATTTTGATTGGTACTTTGCTCAAAAATATTTGAGCATGAGGTTTCTCAGGCAAGTCAGTACTTTCCATTTTGACTTGTTCACTTGACAATCCCATACATGAAATTTCACTTCCAACATTGCAACCATTACAGTCTTCTTCTACATTTAAAATTATCTCCTCAATACTCTCACACACATCCTGAATTTCTTGAATTGTCCTGCCACCACCACTGCTAGACTTGCATTTACAGACTTTGGTAAAATGTCCTCTTTTGCCGCAGTTGCGACAAATCGCATTTCTGGCTGCACACATTTTGCTAGAGGCGATGTGTCCTGGAGCATCACACCGATAACATTTTATTTCTCTTACCCCGAACCTTTTCTGGTTTTCTCCATTTCCTCCTTTCATGCCTTTGCTATTCTTCGTAGTTGTGATTTTTCCTGTATCGATCTGTGAATCCTTCTTATTCTTAATTTCACCAACAATGCTCTGTTTCACTTCTTTATTGGATTCATCCATTTCTTGCAACCAGATAGCAGTGTGTTCCATCCTCTTAACTATCTGTATCGCCTCCTCCAAATTTGGATCTTTCATTAACAATTTCTCCCTTATTTTCTTGTCATACGTGCACCTTACAAGCTGATCCCTTATTAAAGAATCAGATAATTGTTAAAAACGGCAAGACAACGCAAGTCCTCTTAGAGTTGCTACATAGGACGCTATGTCTTCATCCACTCTTTGGATTCTTGAAAAAAGTTGGTGACATTCCATAACAAGATTAGTTTTAGGAGTAAATTAAATGTCCAGCATTTGCATAGATATATCAAATACATTTGTAGGCTGCCCATCACCCATTCCTGAGGACATTTCAGGTAAGTCCTCATATATTCTTCTTCCTTCAATACCTAGATGGTGTAGAAGAATTGCTCTTGCCTCCTAAGTGAGCCATAACGATCACGCCCAATCGCTAACATGTAAGTCACAAATGATTTTTTCCATTGTTTCCACGGAATGGGCAGTTCACCCAATGTTGCTAAGAAAGGTGGTGGTGAAGACATGCTTTGATCACCCATTATGTTTATAGTTTTGCAGATGCAGTCAAATTGAATGTATTATTCCATTTATTTATATTTTATTTATTAATAATATTTCTTCTCAATAAATTTTAAATTATGTTTTTATTTGCAGCTGTTTGTCTCCATTCATATATTAGTTAATAACATGTTAAATATACTTTGCAGTGAAAGTCCTTCTTTTGAGTCTGCTATTTACTGTGTCCATCATCTGTTTTGTTGCAGGAAACGTAATTGGATGTTGTAGACGCGGAAGAGGTGCCACAAAGGTAAGATATTTCTTTAAATTTTCATGTTCATTAAATAAACGTTAAATTACTTCAAACATGAATAAAACATGGAACAGGAAAACGCCATAAAACATTGACTTCAAGTTAGCGAATTCAAAGTTTTAATTAAGTCGTGCCGGCAAGCACGATTAACAGAATAGTGCGGTCGTGTTGATTTTCTTTTTATTCTTATGTAAAATTATTTCAGGCGGCGTCAATGCAAACGCATGCTGTCAAGCATTGCGTCCGCGTTGGTGAATTCAACGTTCTAAACAAGTTGAGCTGCCAAGCGCAGTTAGCAGAGTTATGCACTCGTATAATTGGCCATGTCAATTCAATTCAAGCGTTAGTGCCGTCAAGCATCGCATACGTGTAAAATGTCTTATGTAAACTGCAAAAACATCCGATTCCGATTTATAGATTAGTTTAGTTTACAAGGCTCAAGGCAACGCAATGAAGAGCTCAAGCGTGGAGTCTTTTAAACGAACTTCGGCCCGGAGCACACACGCTTGAATCAACGTCTGTTAAGTCTATAAAAACGTTTATTTTAGAGTTTATGAAGAAGCGATTATAGATTCATTCTTCAAGGTTTCTTCTGACAAAAAAAAGTTACCATGAGATGTATTCCTTATGTAGAAGGAACGATCAATAAAATTCATCAGGAGCTGTTATTTCATTCCAGGAGTGAAGATGTTTCATATCAATCCGTCTGCTGCACAGAAAGTCCCTTGTCGCCAATGTAAGGATCACTCTTCCAAATCCTTTTCTTTAAACATCTACTTTATTCCATGTACAATGTAACATGACATCTTCAGCACAGTTCCATCTATTAGTCCTCTTCCCTTCTCCTTCTTCTCAGTGTCCCACTGTTTCATATGATCTCATTGCCTAGATCATCACATTCCAACCTTTCCCTGGCACATCTCTAGGTTATCTCCACACCACACCATGGGTGTCATTCAGACCCCGGCGGGGGGCGGGAGCCGCCCGCCTGGCGGGAACTGCCGAATGACCGCACCGCCAGCCCAGCGGGAAACCCCTTCCCACGAGGACGCCGGCTCCGAATGGAGCCGGCGTAGTGGGAAGGGTGCGACGGGTGCAGTTGCACCCGTCGCGAATTTCAGTGTCTGCAATGCAGACACTGAAATTCTATGTGGGGCCCGCTTACGGAGGCCCCTGCAGTGCCCATGCCATTGGCATGGGCACTGCAGGGGCCCCCAGGGGCCCCACGACACCCCTCACCGCCATCCTGTTCCTGGCGGTCGGAACCGCCAGGAACAGGATGGCGGTCGGAATCCCCCATGGCGGCGCAGCAAGCTGCGCCGCCATGGGGGATTCCTCAGGGCATCGGAAAACCGTCGGGACACCGCCGGTTTTCCTGTTCTGACCGCGGCCAAACCGCCGCGGTCAGAATGCCCTGCGGGGCACCGCCAGCCTGTTGGCGGTGCTCCCGCCAACCCCGGCCGCCGGGGTCGGAATGACCCCCCATATCTCCAGTACCATGTTGTATCAGTGGTAATACCTTCAGTGCTGTTTCATGGTTTTCTTGGGGGTGTCTACCATCATACTTTTTTGCATACTGTTGCAAGACACGTAATGAGTCTCTCATACATTACATTCGTAATCCCGTCCTGAAGGTCCTGCACCCTCCATTATACAATCTTGAGCTGTGGCTAAATCTCTTTGGACAAAGGACCCCACCTGACACCAGGGAGTAAATCTCTCAGGGTGGTGTTCAGTATAATCTGCTAAATCATTAGTAAAGGCAAATACATTAAGGGGGTGATTCTAACCCTGGCGGTCGGTGATAAAGCGGCGGCCAAACCGCCAACAGGCCGGCGGTCCAAAAAATGGAATTCTGACCCTGGCGGGAACCGCCAACACAGCCCGCCACAATAACACTCCGACCGCCACGGCGGGACCGACAAACAGCGCGGCGGTCACCGCCAACAGCCAGGCGGCAGACAATGTACCGCCCACACTATCATGACCCACCAATCCGCCACCTTTTCCGGGGCGGGAGCCCCGCCGATAAAAACACGGCGGAAACAGACAGTACGAATGGAAAACGCTCACCTCTACGCACTCCACGAGTACGGAGGACAGCATGGAACCCGAATTGAACATCATACCTGCTCTCGTCTACCTGCTCATCTACCACGAGTACGAACTCCGGCGCAGACGTCAACGGTGAGTACAGCACCTACGACACACGGGAGGGGGGAGGACGAAAGGTTACGGGCACACACATATGCAACCCCCCCCCCCCAATCTGTACACACCAATGCAGAGCAACAAGTCACAGTGACACCAACCAAACCCCCGTAAAAAATTGCAATGACATTTCAAAATTGTAAATAAATATTTATGTCCAAAATAGCCTCCGATAAGTATTGGTCAACTAGCCAGAATATTTACATTTAAAAAGTCTATATACACAGCAGTGGACAACTGCAGAAATCAGTCCTGCACATTTTACGTAGTAACGATTTGTCCGTGGGCCAAAGTGTAGCAACACAAGGGCAAAGCCCACACACGAGACCTGAGTCCTTTGGAGAGAACACTGCAGGGGCATCTGATGACAAAACTACAGGCACCTCAGGGGGAAGGGAAGGGGGGGCACCTCAGCCACATGAGTCCACGACGCCAGACCCACGAAGGGGCCACCATGCCCACTGCCATATCCTGGGGAGTGCAAAGCCACAGTCTCTCAATGTCTCTACAGTGGTTGGATTGCCCACTGCCATATCCTGGGGAGTGCAAAACCACAGTCTCTCAATGTCTCTACAGTGGTTGGATTGCCCACTGCCATATCCTGGGGAGTGCTTGACAGGAAGGGCACAGCGGAGCGGTGCTTGAGACGGCGGGGCCCAGCGGAGCGGTGCTTGACAGGAAGGGCCCAGCGGAGCGGTGCTTGAGACGGCGGGGCCCAGCGGAGCGGTGCTTGACAGGAAGGGCCTAGCGGAGCGGTGCTTGAGACGGCGGGGCCCAGCGGAGCGGTGCTTGACAGGAAGGGCCTAGCGGAGCGGTGCTTGAGACGGCGGGGCCCAGCGGAGCGGTGCTTGACAGGAAGGGCCCAGCGGAGCGGTGCTTGAGACGGCGGGGCCCAGCGGAGCGGTGCTTGAGACGGCGGGGCCCAGCGGAGCGGTGCTTGACAGGAAGGGCCCAGCGGAGCGGTGCTTGAGACGGCGGGGCCCAGCGGAGCAGTGCTTGACAGGAAGGACCCAGCGGAGCGGTGCTTGAGACGTCGGGGCCCAGCGGAGCGGTGCTTGACAGGAAGGGCCCAGCGGAGCGGTGCTTGAGACGGCGGGGCCCAGCGGAGCGGTGCTTGACAGGAAGGGCCCAGCGGAGCGGTGCTTGAGACGGCGGGGCCCAGCGGAGAGGTGCTTGAGACGGCGGGGCCCAGCGGAGCGGTGCTTGACAGGAAGGGCCCAGCGGAGCGGTGCTTGAGACGGCGGGGCCCAGCGGAGCGGTGCTTGACAGGAAGGACCCAGCGGAGCGGTGCTTGAGACGGCGGGGCCCAGCGGAGCGGTGCTTGACAGGAAGGGCCCAGCGGAGCGGTGCTTGAGACGGCGGGGCCCAGCGGAGCGGTGCTTGAGACGGCGGGGCCCAGCGGAGCGGTGCTTGACAGGAAGGGCCCAGCGGAGCGGTGCTTGAGACGGCGGGGCCCAGCGGAGCGGTGCTTGACAGGAAGGACCCAGCGGAGCGGTGCTTGAGACGTCGGGGCCCAGCGGAGCGGTGCTTGACAGGAAGGGCCCAGCGGAGCGGTGCTTGAGACGGCGGGGCCCAGCGGAGCGGTGCTTGACAGGAAGGGCCCAGCGGAGCGGTGCTTGAGACGGCGGGGCCCAGCGGAGCGGTGCTTGACAGGAAGGGCCCAGCGGAGCGGTGCTTGAGACGGTGGGGCCCTGTTCAGCGGTGCTCTTCTGCACGGTGGGGCCCTGTTCAGCGGTGCCTGTCTTCACAGCGGGACCCTGTTCAGTGGTGCTCTTCTGCACGGCGGGGCCCTGTTCAGCGGTGCCTGTCTTCACGGCGGGGCCCTGTTCAGCGGTGCTCTTCTGCACGGCGGGCCCTGTTCAGCGGTGCTCTTCTGCACGGCGGGGCCCTGTTCAGCGGTGCCTGTCTTCACGGCGGGGCCCTGTTCAGCGGTGCTCTTCTGCACGGCAGGGCCCTGTTCAGCGGTGCCTGTCTTCACGGCGGGGCCCTGTTCAGCGGTGCTCTTCTGCACGGCGGGGCCCTGTTCAGCGGTGCCTGTCTTCACGGCGGGGCCCTGTTCAGCGGTGCTCTTCTGCACGGCGGGGCCCTCTTCAGCGGTGCTCTTCCAGGAAGTCTAGGGAGCCAGACCTGGGCTGGACACCCTGATCACTCGCCCTCCGACTGTGCAGTGGCAGGCCCCTTCGGGGACGGAGTCCTGGGCCCTTTGCTGTCGTCCCTTGCAGGCGGGATGGGGCTTGCGGGGCCCTCCAGCTCCGCGCTCCTGATGGATGACCTCTCCGCCCTGCTGCCCTTTCGCTCCTTAGATGGGGCTCTCGGGCCCTTGCCTCCCCTGGCTGTTGTGGCAGGTGAAGTGGCCGTTGTTGGCTCCTTGGGGGCAGCCGTCTCAGTCCTCTCACGGCGGCCCTTCAGTTTACGTGTCCTCTTGCCTGGGGGTGGGCTGGATGTCCCCTTGCTGCTCAGTGAAGTGTCACTGCCGCCAAAGGGTGGACTCCAGAAGCCATGCACCACTTGGACACTCGAAGCTGGGCTGGTGGTGGCTGAGGTGCTCTTGGGACTCTTAACCGATGGAGGGGGTGGGTCAGGGGAGGGAAAGAGGTTAAGATTAGAGAGGTAACATTTCTTAGGACCAAGGTAAAGGGTAGGAGTAGTGGTGATGGAAGTGGAGGAAGAGGATGTGGTTGTAGGAGAGTCAGGTGTGCTGTCTTTGGGTGCAGGTGACTGAGGCGTAGGCTGTCGTGAGGTGGTTGGCTGTTGTTTGGGTGTCTGCCTGCGTTTATGTGTCTTGGAAGAGGGGGTGACAGACACAGTGGGAGAGGACACAGGGGACGTGTAGATGGCAGTGGGGGTGGTGACTGCACGTGTGAGGACTGTAGTGGAGGGTGTTCTCGTGATGGAAGCACTGGCTGATGGTGGTGTGCATGCAGGTGTGAGTGTAGACGTCACAGGGAGGGAGGAGGGAGACGAGGAGGAGGGGGACACAGAGGTGGTAGTGACTGTTGGAATGTCTGCATCTGGGTGTTGCTGGGGTGAATGCTTGTGTGTCCTGTGGTGCTTGTGTCTGGATGATCTGGCCTTGGGTGTTGAGGTGTGTGCAGGCTGGTCTGATGGTGTGGATTGGATAGGCTGAGGGACAGGAGACAGAGAAAGGGTGGAGGCAGTTAGAAGAGGGAGGCTGGAGACAGGGACAATGGCTGCCGTCAGTGCTGAGGCCAGAGCAGTGAACGATCGTTGATGGGCAGCCTGACCCGAATGAATGCCCTCCAGGTAGGCATTGCTCCGATGCACCTCCCTTTCCACCCCCTGGATGGCATTCAAAAGGGTAGTCTGCCCAACAATGAGCGTCCTCACGAGGTCAATGAGCTCCGCACTGAGGGCAGCAGGGGTAACTGGGGCAGGGGCTGAGGTGCCTGGGGCGAAGGAGACGCCCGCCTTCCTGGGCGAGTGGGCACGGAGCGAAGGCTGAGGGGCTGCTGGGAGGGCGGAGCTGGAGCGCTGGGTGGCGGCTGTACCTGTGGAGGCGGGGGGCCCGGATGTTGCCGCCACCGCTAGGGAGCTCCCAAACGAGGACGTGTCCGTGTCGCTGGTGTCTTCACCGGTCCCCGTTGTGGTGCTTCCCTCGCCCTCCGGATCACTGGTGCCCTCGGTGTCTGTTCCAGTGCCCACCGGGGCATTGTGACTTGCAGCTCCCTCGTGCTCCGACGCCAATTCTCCTCCGCCTGATGATGCTGATGCACAAGAAGACAAAGAATAAGGGTGGGGGGAGAAATAATACAAAGTTGAGTGTATGCCTTGTCAATACCGTTGGCGGAGAGGACAGACACAGGTGCCTCATGCACTAAGCCGCGAAATTGGGGTACACTACTCAGTACTTCTGACTAGGCCAACAGGTCTAGGGACAACAGACGCGCACATGGGTGATGCAGGACCATGGATAGCTGTACTTGGCACCCTACAGAGGTGGGGGGCGGGGGCAAATTGCCATGTCTAAGGGGGGGGACTACACTACAGAAAGCGCCCTGGCCTAGTGTCACCCACGGCCCTCCTCCCCCACCCAGACGCCTCAACTGCGCTTAAGGATAGCAGAATGTGCAGGTACTCACCCCCTTGTGTCTGCTGTGATGTCCTCAAGCGCCCATCCAAATCAGGGTAGGCCACCGCCAGGATCCGGGACATCAGGGGGGTCAGGGTACGACTGGCACCCCTCCTAGGTCGGGAGGCCATCCCCAGCAGTGACTCGGCGGTCTTACGGGTTCCGCGGCGGATGTCCTCCCACCTCTTGCGGCAGTGGGTGCCCCGTCTGGTGTAGACCCCCAGGGCCCAGACTTCCTTGGCGATGGCACGCCAAATGTCGATTTTCTGATGGGCGCTCACCTGTTAGACATGTACAGGGTGGGAAAGAGAATACGTGAAATTTCAGCATGTTTGGAGTACATGCCCCCCCCTCCCCAACCTTGCCATGTGGCCCATTCTCTCATCTGTCGTGCGTTGCAGTCCTCATTTTCTCCCCACCCCAACAACTTACATCCACCCCACTCCACACAGGCATAACCCATTCAATGTGCACTCAGTGTACTCACCTGTTGGTCTGGAGGACCGTAGAGTAGCGCATACTGGGGGAGGACCCCATCCACTAGTTTCTCCAACTCTTCAGACGTGAAGGCAGGGGCCCTTTCCCAGTCGCAGCAGCCATTGTCACTTCCAGACCGAGGTCACAGCAGCACTTGCAGTATAGGTCCTCTCCTGTGGATGATCAGGTATCGAGTGATTAGGCAGATAGAAAATGGCGGTCACGCCCGCGGCGGTGCGTACCGCGACCGCCGGCGCACATCGTCATTGGCTCCTGAATCCCATAGGGTTCAATGTTAACCAATGCGGGTTCGTATAGCGGTCTTCGACCGCCTACCGCCACGGTGTGCCACGCCAGCGCATTGACCTCACATCCCATTGTCCTACTTCACCGGTCAGGCAGCCGCCATTTCAAGGGTCCACATGGCTTAATTTCAACTGCGTCACACAGGCCTAGGCCTTGCATTGCCACACATCCAAACATAGCCATCCATACCTTTTCGTGTACTGTGCATGCAGTGGTGAACGTACCTGTGACTTGCTTGACTCTGTGCTCCATGTTGTCCTTCCTAGGCACCGTCCGCTGGGACTTGCGAGGAGAAGGATGAATCCTCGCGTGTACCGCCCGCTGGTGGACCTGTCGACAATGGAAGAACGCCACATCATACTACGATACCGACTTGACCGAGCCACTATACATGAACTGTGTGCCCAGCTGGAGCCAGACCTGATGTCCCCCATCCGCCAACCCACAGGAATTCCCCCTCTAGTGCAGCTTCTGTCAGTCCTCCATTTTTTGGCAAGTGGCTCATTCCAGACAACAGTGGCCATGTCATCTGGAATGTCTCAGCCTATGTTTTCAAAAATCTTGTCTAGAGTGTTGTCTGCCCTGACGAAACACATGCGGCGCTACATTGTATTCCCTGAGGAGGTTGATTTGGCCACTGTGAAGGGTGATTTTTATGCCCTTGGACATATCCCCAACATAATTGGTGCCATTGATGGGACCCATGTGGCTTTAGTACCCCCCAAAAGACGATGAGCAGGTGTACAGAAACAGGAAAAGTTACCATTCGATGAACGTTCAGGTGGTCTGTTTGGCTGACCAGTACATCTCCCATGTGAATGCCATGTTCCCTGGGTCAGTGCATGACGCGTATGTGATGCGAAATAGCAGCATCCCTTATGTGATGGAACAGCTACAGAGACAACGTGTGTGGCTAATTGGTGACTCTGGTTACCCCAACCTGCCTTGGCTATTGACCCCAGTGAGGAATCCCCGGACCAGGGCAGAGGAACGGTACAATGAGGCCCATGGGCAAACTAGGAGCGTCATTGAAAGAACCTTTCGCCTCCTGAAGGCCAGGTTTAGGTGCCTACATATGACAGGGGGATCCCTGATGTACTCACCAAAGAAGGTGTGCCAGATCATCGTGGCCTGCTGTATGCTTCACAATCTGGCATTGCGACGTCAGGTGCCCTTCCTGCAGGAGGATGGTTCAGATGGTGGTGTTGAAGCAGCTGTGGAGCCTGCGGAGAGTGAAGAGGAGGAAGACGAAGAGGACGACCCAGACAACAGGGACAGAGTTATCCTACAGTATTTTCAGTAGCACACAGGTAGGAATCACCCACGCCATTTACCATTTAGTGAATGCCCCCTGCATCTTTACTTTGTGTATTTCCCCCCAGTTCTTTTAAGCTGAAGTTTACTTTTCCCTTCCCTTTTCAGTGCTGTATGACCCACTGCGTGACTTCTGCCTGGTTAGCCCATGGACTAATGCTTATTGACATCGGTATGTTGTCCACACATATATAACAGAACATTATTGATAAGTAATGTGTTATACATTTGTAAATAATATAGGCTGACTCCAGAATGATTTATGTGCAATGAGTGATTTATTTTTAGTGCTATATTTTGGTACATGATATTAAAACGGTGAAGGGTGAGGGTGGAGTTATGTCCATGGCAGAGTCCAGTTCTCGGTCGCACAGGTGCATTGTTCATATGGCAGTGGAAGGATGGAGCAGGGGCAGTTCAAGGTTGGACAGGGTGACACTGTGGGACAGTGGAATGACATCCGGGGGGATATTAGACTGGCGGGGGTCTTGGCATCCTACTCTGTCTTCCTTTGAGATCTCAGGTTCCTCTTGCGGTGTGGTTGTTCTTCAGCAGGAGGTGGGGTTCTGGTGGCCCGTCGTTCTGTGGGGGCCTCCTGACCACTAGCGCCGGCGGAGGTGGTAGGCTGTTCCTGGCTAGTGACAGGGGCCCTTTGCGGTGCCACATGGTCCCGCAATGTGGTTTCAATGCGGTTGAGGGCCTGGACTATGGTCCCCATTGCGGTAGCGATGGCCCGGAGTTCATTGCTGAACCCCATGTTCCGTTCCTCCCGCTGTGCCTGGATCTCGGTGAACCTGGCCAGTACCGTCGCCATCGTCTCCTGGGAGTGATGATACGCTCCCATGATGGTGGTGAGGGCCTCTTGGAGAGTCGGTTCCCTGGGCCTGTCCTCCCCCCCCTGTCGCACAGCAGCCCTCCCAGTTGCCCTGTTTCCCCGGGCCTCTGTCCCCTGGACGGTGTGCCCACTACCACTGCCCCCAGGTCCCTGTTGTTGTTGGGGTGTTGGGTCAGCCTGGGTGCCCTGTAGTAGCGGACACACCGCTGATTGTCTGTGTGTGGGGAACCAACTGTCCAGAGGTCCCCGATGGTCCGGGCTGGTCGTCAGGTTCTAGGTCGACAGAGCTGCTGTCCTCGCTGGGGGCCTGTTCTGGGGGTGGGATGGACATCTCTGGACCCTCCGTGGCGGTGTGTTGTCGTTCGGGCCCTGCAGGGGTAAAGGAGTATGGTTATTGTTTCTGTGTGTGCCATGGCGTGCATTTTGGGTGCCCTTGTCCCTCAGTGCTGGGATTCCCTTGTGGGAGGTGTTGTGAGGGTTTGGGGGGGGTGTATGGGTATGTGCAATGGTCATGCTTTGGTGGTGGCTGTCTATAGTTTGTGTTGGCATTCAGGGGTTGGTGTTGTTTAGGGTGGGTTGTGCTGGTGAGACATTGGCAGGGAGGTTATGTGCTGGGGGTGAGATTGGGGGTGAGGGGGGGGGTGAAGTAGTTGAGATTCTACTTACCAGAGTCCATTCCTCCTTGTACTCCAGCGAGGCCATCAGGATGCAGGATGTTTACCACCTCTTGCTCCCATGCTGTGAATTGGGGTGGGGTGGGTGGGGGTCCGCCGCCAGTCTTCTGCACAGCGATGTTGTGCCTGGAGATCATCGAGCGCACCTTCCCCCGTAGGTCGTTCCATCGCTTTCTGATATCTTCCCGATTTCTGGGATGCTGTCCCACAGCGTTGACCCTGTCTACGATCCTTTGCCATAGTTCAGCCTTCCTTGCTATGGTGGTGTGCTGCACCTGTGTGCCGAAGAGCTGGGGCTCAACCCTCATGATTTCCTCCACCATGACCCGGAGTTCTTGGTCCGAAAACCTTGGGTGTCTTTGGGGTGCCATGGGGTGGTGTGGATGAGGTGAGGGGTGGTGTTTGTGGTGATGTGCGTGGTGATATGTGGTGATGTGTGCGTAGATGTGGTGTGGGTGATGAAGTTGTGTTCCTGTGTGTGTTGGGGTTTTCTAATGCTGTGCTCGCTATCGCTATCTCTCGCTCTCGCCTTCGCTCCGATTTCCAACTAGTGGGGGTTTGTGGGTGATGTGGGTGTGTGTTTTATAGTTGATTGGATGTGTGGGAGCGTTGTTTGTATGTGTGTCAGGTGTGCGTATTTCAAATTGTCCAATGTGGCAGTGTTTTGGAGCTGTGTGTGTATTTTGACCGCGGCGGTGTGTACTGCCAATGGAATACCGCGGTTGAAAGATGGATTCGTGGGTCAGAATGGCATGGGCGTGTTTGTGTTGGCGTGACGGTGGAGGTTTGGTCATGTCCAGTTTTCCGCGGCCCGCTGATGTGGCGGCCTTCCTTGGATGTCGGATTTTTGGCGGTTTCACAGTTGGTGGTCAGAATGCCCGTGGCGGTCTACCGCGGCGGTAGTATGGCGGACTTCTGACCGGCGGTAAGGGCCTTTTACCGCCGAGGTCAGAATGACCCCCTAAATGAGGAATGCTCCCCCAATATTACTATAATATTAGGTGCCAAACAGTCTTGTTTTACTGCCTTGTTGACACAAATATTGTTAGGACCAAAATACTCATCTTCATCCTCCTCACTGTCTTCTTCTCGGAAGGTAGCATTTTCTTTCATCATAATGCTACCTTTTAGGTGGGTGGGATTCCCATGAGTTCCCTCCAACTTCAACTTATCCAATTCACTCTGTCTCCTTTTCTTTGGCTGTTACGCTTTCATTACTCCACTCATATTTTCCTGTGGTTCTCCCCGTTCTTCTAGTTCTCTGTCTTTCAGTGACTCCACTAACTTATCAGATAAGGTACACACCTTATCTAGGTGACTATTAACTATTTAACTTCTTAACTGCTTGCTCGATCTTCTCTTGCTCTTCTTTACTTACCCTGCCTCACTCTGGTCGACCTGCAAGTACTCTCTGTTCAGCCTCAAACTGGTGCCTTTCCCTACCAGTGAGTTCGCTTATGTGCATGTTCCCCCCCCCCTTTTGAAGTGAGTTGTTTATCTCCTCCATCAAAATTTATGAGGGAGGCATTAAATCCAGTCCCAACGAACTGACTATTCTCTCTATATCGCTCTATATCTAGCAGGGAATGAAATATCTCAATAGGACTCACATACAGGGGTCCTAACTATGTAGGTTATGAGAGACCGCGTAGTGGGAATACCTCGAGGTCCTACCTGTCTCATAAATGTGTTTGTTCCTGTGGTTGCAATTGGCCATCTCCCTTATCCAGCTCCAATGTAAATGTGGCAGTTACCTGACCTGTATATATTTTAGGGCTTTCATCCTCTGGCTCAGTGTCTGACCCTTGTGTGTTGCAATCTACTGTGTCTTTAAACACCTTATCTGAACTATTAGGTCTGTGTCTGGTGTATTTATTGTAGGTGGTGGAGGAGGTATGGCTTCTCCTAGTGTGTGAATGTCTGCCACGGTTCTCTTCAACAAACATCTCATTCATCTCTCGGGGTTCTTCATTTCATTTGAATGTTCATATGGAGGAGGGGTTGCTGTGAGCGGAGGAGGCCAAGGAGTTCCAGGGGGTTTCCCTTCCTGATCTGGTTTTAATGCCTGCCACATGTTCAATGTAACTATTTGTTTCTTTAATCATTTTCCTTTATATGCCCCATGAATATACGTCTATAACTGGCTGAGTACCACTGGGTCAAACACTCCCTCCTTTGGCCATGGGTGCGGACTGTTCTGAGTACCCTGATGCCATTCTTCACAATGTTTAATAATCCTGTCTGAATCTCTTATAAAATTTGTAAATCAATCTGTAAATCAATTTACAGTCACAATACAACAACTCCTCAGTTGTTCATCAATGTGTTTACAATATTGTCACATCATAATGACACTTTGTTTCTGCCTCCCCATAAATGGCATAAAACGGATTACCTCTTATCATTCAATTTGTGCAGACACTTGAACGTTCATGATGAGACGAAAATATGACCAGACTCATAGTCTGCCTCACAACCTGTACCTTATGTACCTTCCAAGAACCTCAAGAGGGAAGGGAAAACAAGGGCAACTCTAAGACTTTGGAGACCACCTGCGCTCACCTGTCTGTCTAAGCCATGAGGCCTGGACCCTCTCCCTCATGGCAGATTTTGCATAAACGCTGGTATCTGCTTACCTGTAAGTGCACTGATCATTGGAGGGGAAGCAACAGGGGTAGTCTGCAGAGCCTGGCTGGTCCAGCCCCAAGGGTCCTCCTGGCTGGCTCCTCCATTGTCAACTCTGGACAATTTATCTTCCTCTGCCCTTACAAATTACCACAGCCTTCCGTCTTGGGTTCTCAGGATAGACTTTATTTCCCGGCAGTACAAGGGAGTCTCAAAGACCATCTGACAACGTCCAATATTTATAAACTTCAACAAGCATTGAATGCAATAGCTGATGCACATATAACAAGCTGCTAGCACATCTGTAAGTCATGTGATTTCTTTCTCAGCCTCTATTTTTCACACACATAAGTGTCACCCGTTGGACGTATGTTACCCACCCTACACTCCCTGTGACTGGGGGTGTTCTGCTGACTCTAGATAACCTGTGTTTCTTGTAACTGTTTGTATTGTTTCTCTGCTTACGTGTTGTGACTATCTATATACTGAAACACAGGACGTACCACATATTTTATGAGTTTGTTTTCTGCACATTCGTTTGGTTGAATGACACAACATTGAGCCTCTTCACAAGATGGAGTTAAGGGCCTGTTTCCTATCTCCACAAGCCATGCTGGGGGTTCTGAAAAAAAGGACTATCAGGATGGAGGAGGATGGTGTTGTGGTGTTCAGAGGGTGGCTCAGAGTGACCCTAAAATGCCCTCTCCTCTTCCTGTACATACTTTCCTGTTCTTGTGGTAACTGGAGATCTCTGCCCCGCATGCAAAGTGTGGGGGGGATAACGCATGCAAGAAGGGACCCTCTGCATGCAGAGAAGACACCTCCGAATGCAAGAAAGGAGAATCCTTCATGTATTGGATCATACAACTTATAGCTGTGATAGTGTGTGCATGTAAAAAGTCTATTAAATGTAAAGCTTCTCCTATATTTCAACTAAAACATAACAGTACTATGGGAGGTTGGTAAATGTTGTTAATGAAAATTGTTTGAACGTTATAGCAGATAAAAAGGCAATTATTGTTAACTAGAGCATAGCATGTTTTACATGACATTACGTAAACTTAACAGAGCTGTCTCTGGATGGTATATATGAATGGTGTGGTAGTCCACCCACATCATTGACAAAAGAATGTCCAACCACATAAATGCAGTGACCAAAGTAGCAGTACAAGGAAACAATGAGGTGGTGGAGCTACCAGCTGTTATTGTGAACTATCTGATCTTACAGCTGAATATCCTGATCTCTATTCCTTACTCCACACCGGGTATCTCGATATGGGCATAAATCAGG
The DNA here is from genome assembly GCF_031143425.1 of Pleurodeles waltl. Classification (NCBI taxonomy): domain Eukaryota; kingdom Metazoa; phylum Chordata; class Amphibia; order Caudata; family Salamandridae; genus Pleurodeles; species Pleurodeles waltl. The sequence goes on from NC_090448.1 coordinate 475,434,742, forward strand.
ATCAGAGTCTATATTTAAGCCCTGTCGTATGGCGATGTTGTGCAACAATCAACAGGCTACAACAGTCTTGCACACTCCTTCTCAGGAGTATGCCAGCACCCCCCTGTAGGTCAATACATCTGAAGCACAACTTTAGAATTCCAAAAGTGCTTTCAATACTGGCTTGTGTACGTATGTGTGCCCTATTGCATCTCTGTTGAAGTAGTGTGGTTGAAACTCTGTACGGTACGCGGAGTTGAGGAGAGAGACCCGGCATCACCTGCAGCAACCACATTTGTATTTATTTATTTATGTTTTTATTATACTAAATTGAATATATTATGCCTATATACATGCAGTTGGTGCCAGGGTAATGTGTATCTATTTTGTTGTAGTAATTAATGAGTATGTTTCGGATGCAACCCCCAGATGCACATGTACCGCCAGTGTGGGGTGTTGTTACTTTTACCAATGAGCTGCATGTCACTGAAATCTCATGCAAGATGTAACCGTTGTGTGTGCTTTGTTTAGTTTAAAGGCAGCATATACATATCAGTGAAGCAGCCCCTGACATTGTAAACAGCTTGAACCTTTGATGGAGTAACTACTTCAGAAAAGGTGTGCTGTGTGATGAAGTAGCAGAAGTACCATGTGGATGCAATCATTGTCACCTATTACATGAGGGAAGTGAGCAAAGGGAAAAATTCCCTTGCTTCCCTTTGTTTTTGTCAAAGAGAAGCAATTTCCCTTGCTTTTCTTTGGTGATAAACTGGTGTACTTTTCTGTTGATGGCATCTCAGTATCTGATGCAAGTATTGAAATGACGAGATGCTTCCGTTACCAGAGCTGGCCATCTGGAAAGGCACAAAGACCATGAAATGTAGTGCCAAAAGTACTTGACATAGGCAGTGATAAGCTAGCAGCAGGATATAGGATGAATCAAGTTCTTGTTCTCAGTCCGCAACTATGAAAAGGATCAAATCAGGTGAAAAGTGGTATCGGGCAATAAATGTTTCCCTGGACATTGCAAAAATGTTGACCCCTTGCCTGTAAAGCTTCTCTTATTCTTCAAAATGAGTGACAATTTTTAAAGCAATATACTGTTACGTCTGCTTGACTCTTCTGGTTGCGGGGATATATAGGGCTTGTAGGTTCATCAAGAAACCTAGGTTCCCAAAGCCAGTAAAGGAGCTGCACCTTGCAATGGGTTTTCATTCTATACCTGGTATACAGCAATTAATTTGCTGAAATATAAAGAGTGAAAAATAGATATCAAGTAAACCTTTGTATTTCCAAAATGGGCACAAGATAAGGTGTTGAGAAGCAGTGGTTATTTGCACATCTCTGAATTCCGGGGTGCCAATACAAGCATGTGGATTATAGGGAATTTATCAAACAGACGTCTTTGTTTACACACTGTCTTACATTTGGAAGGAAAAAATGTAGAGAACGACAAGGGGCAATAACACTTGTTTTACTATTCTGTGTTTCCCCAAGTCTCCCGATAAAAATGGTACCTCACTTGCGTGGGTAGGCCTAATGTTCGCGACAGGAAACGCCTCAAAAAGCAACATGGACACATCACTTTTTTACATTGAAATCTGACGTGTTTTTTTAAAAGTGCCTAGCTGTAGATTTTGGCCTCTAGCTCAGCTGGCACCTAGGGAAACCTACCAAACCTGCACATTTTTAAAAACTAAACACCTAGGGGAATCCAAGATGGGGTGACTTGTGGGGCTCTCACCAGGTTCTGTTACCCAGAATACTTTGCAAACCTCAAAATTTGCCACAAAACACTTTTCCTCACATTTCGGTGACAGAAAGTTATGGAATCTGAGAGGAGCCACAAATTTCCTCCTACCCAGCGTCCCCCCAAGTCTCCTGATAAAAATGGTACCTCACTTGTGTGGGTAGGACCAGTGCCCGCGACACGAAATGCCCCAAAACACAACGTGGACACATCACATTTTCCGAAAGAAAACTGGCCTGTATTTTGCAAAGTTCCTAGCTGTGGATTTTGTCCTCTAGCTCGGCTGGCACCTAGGGAAACCTACAAAACCTGTGCATGTTTGAAAACTAGACACCTAAGGGAATCCAAGATAGGGTGATTTGTAGGGCTCTCACCAAGTTCTGTTACCCAGAATCCTTTGCAAACCTCAAAATATGGCAAAAAAACACTTTTCCCTCTCATTTCGGTGACAGAAAGTTCTGGAATCTGAGAAGAGCCACAAATGTCCTCCTACCCAGCATTCCCCCAAGACTCCCGATAAAAAAGGTACCTCACTTGTGTGGATAGGCCTAGTGCCTGTGGCAGGAAATGCCCCAAAACAAAACATGGACACATCACATTTTCCCAAAGAAATCAGAGCTGTTTTTTGCAAAGTGCCTAGCGGTGGGTTTTGGCCTCTAGCTCAGCCGGCACCTAGGGAAACCTACCAAGCTTATATATTTTTGAACACTAGACACCTAGGGGAATTCAGAATGGGGTGACTTGTGGGGCTCTCACTAGGTTATGTTACCAAGAATCCTTTGCAAGACTCAAAATGTGACAAAAAACACTTTTCCCTCACATTTGGGTGACGGAAATTTCTGGAATCTGAGGGGAGCCACAAACGTCCTTCCACCCAGCGTTCCCCCGGGTCTCCCGATAAAAATGGTACCTCACTTGTGTGGGTAGGACTAGTGCCCGCAACAGGAAATGCCCCAAAACGCAACATGGACACATCATATTTTCCAAAAGAAAACTGACCTGTTTTTCGCAAAGATCCTAGCTGTGGATTTTGTCCTCTAGCTCAGCCAGCAGCTAGGGAAACCTAGCAAACCTATACTTTTTTTAAAATTACACACCTAGGGGAATTCAGAATGGGGTGACTTGTGGGGCTCTCACCAGGTTCTGTTACCCAGACTCCTTTGCAAGACACAATATTTGGCCAAAAAAAACACTTTTTCCCCCACATTTCGGTGATGGAAAGTTCTGGAATCTGAGGGGAGCCACAAACTTCCTTCTACCCAACATTCCCCCAGGTCTTCTGATAAAAATGGTACCTCACTTGTGTGGGTAGGCCAGTGCCCGCGACAGGAATGGGTCACACAAGGGTCAATGGTAGTCCTTCCATGGGGGCTACTGTTAAACTTGGAGTGATCCATTTCTGGCACAGGCACTAAGCGCAGGCACACAAGGGGGGTTGTGTTTTTATCAGGACAAGTGGGGAAACACTGGGTGGTAGGAATTTTGAGGTTCCCTGCACATTCCTGTAGTTTATGTGATGAAAAAGCAAGGAAAAATAGTGTTTTTAATCAACGTTTCACATTTGCAGGGTGTTCTGGGTAAGAAAACTTTGTGAAATCCAAACACACCACACTTCTCTGGACTGCCTTGGGTGTCTAGTTTTCAGAAATGTCTGGGTTTGGTAGGTTTCCCTATATGGCTGTCGAGCCCAGGACCACATACTCAGGTGACTGTCTTACAAAACAAAGCTGTTTTGTGGTAGGTAATTTTGATGTCTCCACAATCCGTTTTGGGTACGTCCCTGTTGTGGTCACTTGGCCACTCACTAAAGTGAGGCATTTTTTCACTGGGGACTTAGTGGAACGCTGAGTGGTAGACATTTTGTGGCTGCCTGCAGATCCCTGGACTTCTGTTCACCGAAATGCAAGGCAAAAGTGTTTTTAAGCATATTTTGTGATTTCAAGGGGATTCTGGGTGAAGGAAAGCTGGTGAGAGTAACGCAAGTCCTGCACCCTTGGACTCCCTTGGTACTAGTATATTAAAGTTAACCCACCACTCACACTGGTTGGTTTTAGCACCTCCAGAAATTATGGTTTCAAAGCATGAATACTTATCAAAGTATCTGAATATTGAAACCAAGCCTTCTGAAGGTGGGCCATAAAGCCACGTCGAGGCACCAATCTCTTTATGGTCCATTCACACGCCATTCACGCACAACAAACAACCCTTTCATACCGCCGGCCACGGGCCCAATCCATCCAATCACTGCACTCACATTAACTTACCCCTGCCACACAAGGACCCATCACATTCACAAGCCACAGAACGGAATAAGTTTGACTACATTTTACCACCTGTCAAGTAACCGTCTCCTTCTTCCTGAACATTACCGAATGCATACGTAATTAACCTTTACTAATGACTCCCATGGCAGCCACCTGAGGCTCAGGAAGACATGTTTTTCATGCGCCTTTAACAAACTCACTGTCCTAAATACAACTCCTTCCAGTTTGTGGATGCAAGTTGGGGGTGTCCGAGTATGCCGTACAAAGCGATTCCTCGAACTGAGTGAACATATCTACCTTTGAAACTAAGGGAGACATTCTGGGGAATTCTCGTGATATTCCCTAAAGATAAGGTCATAGGCTATGAAAAATTGTAGTGTTTGGCACACAGGGAGTCCGTGAGAACGTAGCATATGTCCCATCCAACATTATGTGCAGTGCAGTGACTGTAATGCACTTATCATACAGCAAACTAAACATCTGCTAAGTTCTGATGGAAGATGAACATGAAAAGCAGGTCAAACACTGACCTATACATGTCATTGTCCTTCAGTGCAGGGACGGCACCAATGGGTTTGAATCCATAGGTGTAGATGATGTACATCTGTACTACCTTTACTATCTGCCTTCTACCTGTGCAATATCCCTCTGGAGGCACACCTACCATAAGCTTTCCTTACCCATTCATGTCTCTGTTCTCATCAGAGTCCAGACGAATCCTGTATAGTTGTCAAGTGAACCTATACTAGTTTGTGGATGCAAGTTGGAGGTGTCCAAGTATGCCTTGGGAGGCCTATTCCTCAAAATGAGCGAGCACATTTCTCGTTGAAACTAAGGCAGACATGCTGGTGAAGAAATCCTAAGCTCTCTAAAGTAAAAAGTCAAACAAATATCCTGTGGGGCTCATTCACCAACACTTCTACTTTTGCTTTGAAAGTGAAGCTACAAATTGAGTTTGCACAATTTCAAACAAGTAGAAACATCGGTGAATATGTCCGACAGGACATTGACTTATTACACTTACTCTGGTTCTCGTTGGAAATCATGGTGGTCCTTGTGTAGTGTACTTAAGTTAGCTAACAAGCACTTCAAAATTCAGTCATGCTTTTAACATTCTGCCACACAGGGTACTCTGTGATAATGTGGCATATGTTCTGTCCACTACTATATGCAGTATGGGGACTATAATGCACGTTAATTGAACAGAACACCTACCACGTTCTGATGGTGGATTTAGGTTTCAAGCAGGCCATAAGGAAGTCCTTGATTTCCTGAAGTAGATGAAGTAAAATTCTATGGCTCCTTGCCTAATGAACCAGTGGCCAATGGACAATCGGTATCCATGCACTGCCACTGAAAGGATTACCCAACGGCAGCTCCACCGCAGTCGATTTCCCAGAACTTTGCTTTAGTATGATACAACGTAAAGCAAGTAAGGACACAGAGGCCTGGTTGTGGTGGGCACTGGGGACAGTAATACAGACTCTCCTGCCGCTTTCCATGCTTCGAACACACTTTACAGCGACGACATGGACGATCCTTTTTGGGTGTTTTAGGAATGCGATCACAAAGTGTCGCTCCTGCAGCCTTGCCACATCCTCCAGAACATATGAGGTGGAGACTGCTGCTGCTTCTGTAACAGCAGTGAGGCTTTCAATTACAGACAACTGGAAATCAAGGAAAGTCAGGAGTCTTCCTGTGGTTGTCTGACGGTAAACAACATATGCATTGCATGTTGCCATCTGGATCAGGTGGGTAAACAGTTTCTTGTACCAAGTGCGAGTTTTATGACATGCATTGTATGGTTGAAAAACCTGGTCAATCTTGTCCACTCTGTCCATGTACTTATTGTAATCAAGTATACAGATGGACTTGTGGACCATCTGACCCCAAACCGTGATGGGGAAGTGCTCTCATCATGAATTGTAGTGAGCACGTATACATCACGCCTATCCAAGAACTTGGCTGTGAGCAGTTCACTGGAACGCAATGCAGTACTCTGGGATTTCTGGAGCTTCTTGCAAACAAGCTCCTGCGGGAATCCTTTGCGGTTACAACAAACTGTACTGCAGTGCCAGCTTTGTAGAGCTCACTGAACAGCTCTACTCCTGTATAGAAATTGTCTGGATAAAGGTTATAATCTTTGTGAAGCAGTGGCTGGACAAGTTCCCATGCAATCTTACCTGTGACCCTAATGCGGGAGGGCAACCTACAGGGTTTAGTGTAGAGTCCTTCCCTGTATACACTCTCAAGCTGTACACATAGCCAGAAGAGCTCTCACACAGCATGTTCAGCTTTCGCCATAGCGAGCTCTTTTGCTTGCAATGTACTGTCTGAAAAGCAGCCATCCTTTGTACAGGACCAAGGACTCATTGACTGCTATATTCTTTCCAGGAGTATAGATCTCTGGAAACCTGGCAGACAAATGTTCCACGACAGGCTGAATCTTGAACAACCTGTCATGGTCTGGATGGTCCCGGGGCAATGCAGCCGAATTGTCATTGAAATGCAGCATGCGCTGCAGTAGCAAAAAATTATCTCTGCTCATGTGTGGTGCGAAGATGAGGGTTACCCAAACTGTGAGAGTCGTCCAGTAGGACTGCAAGCTGGGTTTCTGCACTAACCCCATTTTGAGCGTACGACTCCAAAATATCTTCAGCTCCACCAGCAAAGTGGGATTCTACTGGCGTGGCCTAGAACGGGGCTCTAGAGTGCCTCCATGCTCCCTCAAAAATTGGTCTGCACGCAAATTTGTTTGCTGCACAATTTCCTGAAGGAAGTCAACATCCAAAAATAGATGGACGTAGTCGACTGGCAAAAAGTTGGCCGAATCGACTTTACATCCAGCATCCCCAGTAAAAGGTGGAATTTGGGGCTGAACTAAATTGGGGGGCTGCCAAGAGAACACTCTCTCTGTGCTTGCGGCTGCACGCACCTGCTCACTGGGTTCGGCTAACCCGCTGTTGCCCCGCTGCACAGACTGTGCTTACAAAGAGACAGCATGACTGTCGTCATTGTCTCCCTCAGAATCACTGGAAGAGATGTCGTCGGATAGGACTCCGCTAACTGAAAAACCACTCCCAGATTCTGCCATTATTGTCCTCTCCCTCAGATGCTGTGTCAGTCTCTGATCCTGCCTCAGAGCTATCCTCCATAACCTGAGTTAGGGCTTGAGCAGCAGTCATTGAACAAGACGCCATCTCTGCTACTGGCTAAACTGTCCCTCTAAAGTACTAGCCTACGTAGAAGTCAGATAGAGTCACAAAATTGCTTGTGGGTGTGTGTGATGTGTACAATAGTAAATGTCGTCACCTTACCTTCGCTTCTTCTCTGATTCAGCAGATTCTCAGAAGACACTGAAAATAACAAAAAGAACCACATACCCATCATCACAGCCTTTAGCGCTGTGGCACCCAGTGCGACAGTCATTTTTGGTGCACTGCCTCTCATGACCTCCTCTTCTAATTCCATCAGTACCACCCAGCAAAAGTGCCCCTCATATCCCCATTGCCCCCCCTCCACATACATTTCATTTGTTTTAAAACGCAGGTAACGCCTGGCTTTACTAATCCACTCCGCTAAATACATGTATATCCGTTGCAGCAGGCATATAAACCATCTGCGCTACTTTATGGCATCACAAGCCATGCGTGTTCAGAAGCCCGGTTTTGTGGGCAAAACGCATTATACGAGTAATAAATGCTATGACTGCATGAGCTTGAGAGTGCATCATTTATTGTTTGTCTTGCCATTGGAATTAATTGCCAGATTTCTCCGCCACCCCCCACGGGTTCTTACTTCACTTCAGGAGGAGCAACTGTTGGTTGTTATTTATATATATATATATATATATATTTATATATATATATATACACACACACACACATACATATCTATAGAGAGATTTGTCTCTTGTTACATATATATATATATATATATATATATATATGTATATATATATATATATATATATATATATATATTTTGCTATATATATATATATATATATATATAGAGAGAGAGAGAGAGAGAGAGAGACTGACTCTCTATTTCACTTCTTTTTTTTCATACATTTGTGCTTTCCATGGGCCCAATCGTGACCCCATGGCAAAGCACACATGTATTAAAAAAAGCATTTGCAATACAATGGGTCTTGCGTTTGCTCGAGTTAAAGCTATTAGCGTTGTAAACCCCTAACTGGACTTTTCTTGCCACATAAACTGAAAAGTAAAACAGTTTCACATAAGCGAGCCAACGGCCGCTATGAGCGCAAAGCAAACACACAAAAGGAAACAGAATTTCGCTTGCAGTGAAACATATTGGCAAAAGTGCAATGATCCATGTAACTGGCAAAAGTGCAATTATCCATTTACCTATGCATGCCTTTCAGTAATAAAATCAAGCTAATTTTACAAGGCAAGCCCACGAACCAACCAAACTGATGGGCTTAACATGGGCATGGTTAAAAGCCCACAGACAGATTACAACATGAACAGAGCGTTTTGCGCTCGTCCATGAAAATGCCCCCATTCGGGGTCAACATTTTCATTTTTTTTAAAATATTCACTGGGGGGAGAAATCGCCCCCCAGGGAGAAACATTTTTTTTAAATTATAAATATTGCCCCCCGAGGTCGGCCCATGTAAAAAAGGCCAAACCGCCATTTTTTTTAAGTTACATTAATTTTACTATCTGGGGGACACGATCGCCCCCCAGAAGATCCCCAACATCTGTTTATGATTAACTGTGCCCCCATGGGGGGGCTGGCCCACTCACAGAGGAGCGGACCACCCCAAACAATATCCCTGGTGCCTAGGACTGTTTACTGGCCATGGATCGTAGCCCGCTGCGATCCATGGCCAGGAAACGGTGCCAGGAAGACATTGATGGAAAGGGGAGACTCTCTTTTTGGCCTTTTTATCCACATCGGAGTGGAGAGCGGACACTAACCTGCTCCTCTGCTGCTCCAGTGGGGAAAAATGTGACATCTGCGCGCCTCGCGGTGCGCTGACATCATAGATGGGCAGGGGGGGACGAGGAAGTTCTTCCGCGTCTCCCGGGGTAATTAAAAAAAAAAAAGAAATCCTCTGGAGGATTTTTTAACACCCTCTCTGGTGTCGCCCACTGGTCGTGACCCGCACCAGGGAGGTAGTGTGGGCGTCGGACAGTGGCCGACGCCCGCACCAAAGGGGTTAACGAAAGATGAAATATGAATAAAATTATAATAAAAATTATACTAAGTATGTGAAAACATGAAGATGTGTACTTATTAGCTGTAGCAAATGGCATCAAAGCAGGAACCTACATAGGATGGCAGAGCTGGGAAAGCCATTGCAAACAAAAGTAGGAGAGCTGGTTTCTTCTGCCAAAACTCACTAAACTTTGAACCAGAGGTAGCAGGAGATGGCCACCGCCAGTGCTTGATTTGTAAAGAAATATGTGCACAGGGCCCCAAAGTTATCCTTCAGAAGCCCCCGCTGACACTAACGAATGTCGGGAGTTCCCTTGGCATATTGGCTTATAGAGAGGACCCTGTGGCCATAAGATGAGATCTGAATTGAGCATAATTCCCAGGTTTCTTACTTTTCCTCTGATTGTGAAGGGGAGGGTTTTCCTTTCAAACTCAGGCAATATTTATTCCATCATGAGGCTGCACCTCTGTTTATGGCTAAAGTGCCTCGAAAACAACGTGTTGTGGTGTACGCTATTTAAATATTTATTTATATAATATTTTATTATTTGTTACTTGTTGGTCATTTCAGACAGAGGGAACTGTCCTTCATCTTGTAGAAGATTTAACTGCTTATGTTTGGTTGATTTCTTTTGGCGCATTGGTCTGTTAAATAGCTATAGGGTTGCCAGTGCCTTATATGCACACATGTGGAATGGTAATTGATACAATGTAATCACCTTAGCAACATGGATGCTAAAAAAATAGTGGCAGGGCTAAACTTTTAAACTACTCCACAGTTCACCTTCAAAATAGATTAAAGTGTGGTGTCAATTCATTCACAGATATTCAGTGTGAGATAAACCCCAAAAAAATGTGGGCTCACTCATAAACAAAGAGATCTCATTTATTTTGTAGAATTACAGTAGTAAGAAATGCAGTCCAACGCACTCTGTCCCCTCTGTTCTCAATCTGCGGACATTAAAGCGCAGGATGAAAGGGATTTGGATGTTCTTTTCATATCTCGTATCCCTTTGCAAAATCTGTCATTGTTTGGCGAATGCATGTATTCAGCCAATATGTTGAGGCCATGTTAATTATGGATCCTTTTGGTTTCATAAGCACATATCGTAGTAGTATCACCTGGTTGACAGAAGAGCTGTTGGAAGTGTTCCAACCGATGAAGGCATATAGGGAGCATCATTTTCTGGACCTTTTTGCATAAATACCAGTAGATCCGATTCAGACGGGAAACTCCCGATTTTTTAGGTAAAAAAGGTTTTATTTCGGTTGTTTCCTGCCTGAAATTGCCACTCTTTCAATAGAAGTCCTCTTTTATGTTGGGATGTATTATTTTGGGTGTAGTAGCAGAAGCAAATGCAATTCGGATTTGCTGGGAACTCACTAGGGTCCTTTCGGCCAGAAAGTGGTTTCATAAAGAAGTCTCTATGTAAGACAAATATTTAGCACTCTGAACAGGTTATTTCACCCTCAAATGTCCGGTAAAAGAGGCATATATTTTGTACACCTCATGGCAGACACCGTGGTCTGCAATGAAATGGTTTGCAAGGATAAAAATAAGATATCAAGCCAACCAATTATATCCCAGAGTTATAAAATGTAGGATGACATTACACTTATTGAGCACCAGTCACTAGAATATTTCATAATAGTCTAAACCTTTGGGGTCATTAGGAAATAAATCTTTTGTCATTCTAACTCAATGCTAGACTTCTCTGGTAGAGAACCGCATAGAGTACATGATTTTAAAATAGTGCTTCCCAAACTATTTAGAACCATTTTAGTATGAAAAACTGCTGCAACACATCTAGCTTTAATGGACATGAAGTGGGTGATTTATAAATATAACTAAAGCATTGTGTGGTACTGCACTGTCATTTACAGGCAGCACATTTTCCATGAAATGATGGCTAAACTTGTACAGACATATAGGGCCTCATTACGAGTTTGGCAGTCTGACCACCAAAGGTCTGGTGGAGTGGCCTGCCAAATTATGACTCTGTCTGTGATGCATACACAGTCCCACCAAAGCACCGCTGGCATTACCAGTGCAGTCAGACCGCCGCAGTCAATTGAAGCCCTCATTGTTGTGGCAGAGACCATGTTTCCACCGGATTCATTATGAGGTTGCACAACGCCACATTTCTGCTGCGCTCGGACCACACTGGAAACCCAGGAGAAAACAAACTGTATAAAAGGAGATACTCACCTCCAGGAAGTCATACACGTCCGGAGTCGCCATGGAACCACTACTAAATGTCATCCCGCTAATCCTGCTTGCCGAAAGACAACACAATCACCGCCAGCGAGGACGACAACAACGGTAAGTATATACACTCACCTGTTACAGTTGGATATTGTCACAAATTGCATAGTCACATAATATACCATAGGGAGGGGGCTGCGAGGGCAACACTCACATGTAACAGTACACTGACACGTACATTCACATACAACAACAAAGACACCCACACGTACACAACATTAACACTGCAACCAGCACACACACACCACATCAAGAACACACACTTACGCACTGTAATACAGCACAGCCACCAGCCTCACAAAATCTCATATGACATACTAACCAGTCACAACAACACCACAAACGGACCATCATAAACACATTGTCAACCACTCACAACCGACACTGGCCAGGGACTCATCACACATACAACACTATGTACAACAAACCGGGAACGAACACACGCAATCACACAATCATACAACTTAGCAATTGACACACACCACACACACACAGCACACCGTACATATCTTACCATGCACAATACACGCACTCAGACAGTCAAAGCACACAAAGCCACACATCACAACAACAAACACATATCAACACAAACACAACACAGTAACTTGATAACGTGTCTGCAATATACACATGTCCATCACACAACACACTCCATATCCCTGGGGGAAAAAACACTGCACACAACCCCACTGCCCATACAATACAGGAAGCACAAGCACAGCACACACACAAATACTCGCACAGAACCAATGTCAGCCAGGATGAACTCAAACCTAGGAAAGGAAATGCAGGACAAAGATGTAACTAGAAAACCAACTGGTTGGTCTGAATATATATTTTTTAACATTAAATAGGAAAACTCAAAGGCCATTGGCCACTCCATCAATAAAATAGGTGGTGTGTTAAAGGCACTATATGGTCCCCCAACTTGAGTCCTGACTGCCAAGTAACCTCCAAAGGTAGGAGCATCAAGGGGGCAGGCAGGCATGTGATGCCCGTGGTGGTGGGGGTGTTAGGGCAGGTTGTGACTGTTGCTGTCTGTAAGAGTGTATGTTGCTTGTGTGAATGTGATTGTGTGTCTTGTGATGCTTTGGTTTGTCTATCCTTGGATGTTGAAGTGGATGCATGCCTGTCTGTGTGCTTTGGCTGGGTCAGGGAAGGGGGGATTGGGAAGAGGATGGTGGAAGGGGGATGATAGACAAAGGGTGACTGGCTGCCATCAGTGTGGAGGCCAGAGCCTGAAAACATCTCTGTAAGCCAGCCAGTACACCGTGAATGCCCTTCAAGAACGCATTACTCTGGTGTATCAGAGTTGCTAGTCCTGGATTGCATTTAAGATGGTTGACTGACCCAGAGAGATCGACCTCAGGAGGTCAATAGCCTCCTCACTGAGGGCAGCAGGGCCAACAGGGGCTCGGGCAAAGGAGGCGCCCACCCTCTTGGGTGAGCGGGCACAGCCAACTGGGTTGGGAGCTAACAGGAGGGTGGTGATAGAAAGGAGGTGGTGGATAGAGATGGTGCTAGGGTGGTCTTAGATGGGTCAGCCACCGCCAGGGAGTTTCCACTGGAGGAGAATTCTGACGATGAACCTGATCCAGTCTCCCTCCGTGGCACTCCCCTCACCCTCCAGGCCACTCTGTCCCTCGGTGTCAGTGTTCATGTGGCTGAAGGTCCAGTGGCCTGGAGCTTCCCCACTCGGCTGTGGCCCGTCTCCTTTCCTGCCGATGCTGATGCTGAAAAACAGAAAGTGAGGTAGGGTCATCACATTCTTTACATACCAGTTCCATCAAACTGTACACATCCGTAACATCACATCTAGTTGTACAACACCCCCAGGTAGTACCAGTTTAGTGGCAACATCATCTCACAACAAGATACAATGTACTTTCCTAAAAAAAACATTGTCACCCACCCGCTAAGCTACCTATCTCACACCTACAATACCATTATATCAGTTGAGCTATCACACTAAGCAATCCATGACAAGGTGATGTGGCCACATGATTCTGGGTTCCCATCCACAGCAACATAGTCAACCAACAACCAAGCTATAGTGATTAGAGGTAACATAGATCTCCACAGGTAACATACACAAACTCAACACATACTAACAATTGGGCCTTATGCCATGTACCAGAGAAGGAAACACATGGTATAGTAAACACAAGACAGCCTGTTGTACACACGCCATACCCATTTCATGGAACTGAGCTCACAACCTTCACAATGAATATATGCAATCATGCAACTACTCTAGTTGGCTTAACCAAATGTTTGAAGATGAACGAGTCAGAACACATCACCTACACATGTACCAATAGTGATGTTGGAAAGGATTGTACATACTTTGTGGACCAAGTCATGTAAAACATTGTCCTCCTGTACACAAAGTATAGCACTCATAAAAGGGCCTAATTAGCTCTGAGCATTTACTCACACACAACCACAGGGAGTATACTCTTCCAAGTCAATGGACATCTGTCATGTGCATGAAGGTGACAGTCAGTTTAACAAATAATTCCATCAAAAGCCCAATGACTGGCTGGCAACATCACTATCCACACATCAGACATGACTAGCCTTACAACTGTTTGGGACAATCAGTCAAAGATACAAACCACATCTGAGGCCACATGACACGTACACACACTATGATGTAAGCCAAATGCCTGAAAACACATAACATACCACTCTTGTGTGTATGTGAACTACCACACTTGCACCACAGTGTAGTCAGTGCAAACAATAGGTTTCCATATAATTAGGACACAAAGCATATCCAAAATAGCAACAGAAAGTAAGTTTATCACTCATTACAATGTAGATTCATGACCTAACCTTTCAATGTACACATGATGCTGGCAAAAGACAGTTAAGATTGTAACTGTGAATAAGATGTCTTGGCCTATTCACCATGCCTACAACACTATGGCTAAGGTAATAGCTGTGTAGCCACTTCCCACCTACAGAACATAAACATGGTAAAAAGAGTCATAGCCCTGACAGCAATGTTTGTGATCCAATAGGAGTCTAGCAATACCTCCATGGTTACCAACATGTGGGATGTCCACTAAGATGACACATTACAGGGGCCTATGTACATTCCTCACTCACCAAGGGGATTCACTTGTTACAGGTCTGAATACGTTTTGCAAGTATGGCATGTGAAATGTCAGATGGACATCACAGCCTCACATGATGCTGTCACTCATCTGAAATCTTTTGAAAAAGTTGGAACGACTTTGAAATGTCAGACTTTATGTTGTACATAGACATGGATCAAGGGACATTGGAATGAACAGAGGGCAAAGACCTGGACAACTTACCATCATGATATTGGGAGTATTGACCTGTATGTGGGTGGGAACAACCACCAGGGTATGAAAAGCTGTATAGCGGTGCACATATGACACAATCACATGTGCACCATCATATGCTTCTGAACAGAGGGGACAACATAGGAGAGTAAAATGTCCCTATACAAAATAGAATGTGCACACCTGTGTACCAATGTTGGGGACTGTACATCAATGTGTTCCTTGGAAATCTCTGACCCTTTGCGCTTACCATATTGTCACAGCTTAGAAACTTTCACATCATACACTAACCTGGTAAAGGGATGAAAATGTGTCAAGTCTGTACTTACCCCCTTGAGGCTGCTGCGCTGCCCTCAAATGCCCATCCAGCTCCGGATAGGCCACTGCCAATATGTGGGCCATTAGGGGGGGTTAAGGTCCAACGGGCACTCCGTCCTCATTGGGAGGACATCCCCAGCTGGGCCTCTGCAGTCTTCCGTGCCCAGCATCTCAGGTCCTCCCACCGCTTCCTACAGTGGGTGCTCTACCAGCTGTGGACCCCTAGGGTCCGCACTTTCTTGGCGATGGCATGCTAAATCCACTTTTTCTGATGGGTGTTCGCCTGCATGGATGACACCGACAAGAAGAGAATGTCATGTCCACACACACATAACCAAAAGAAGCAGGGTGAAAATACAAGTTAGTGCAAGTAGCCATACACAGAATGCCTTCAACATCCCCCTCAGTGACGAATGACCATCTGCAGTCAGGCCATGTGTGATGTTGAGACAGGTACAGAACATGCATATCCAGCACCAGGTGTCAGCTTCAAACATATGACCAGACAATAAGCATATCTCTAAACATAGTACATCTGTCAAAATATTTTTCACACCACCTGCAATGATCATGTATTACAGTGTGTAGGTGGGTCACGGTACATATATCACACACTCTATTATGTACCAGGACTCAAAATCTATATTTACACATATGCACATGCCCACCTATCCACACACATTACCACAATCCTTCATTCCACCACATTTCCTGGACATCAGCATACACTTTACTCTTCACACATTGCACTATCATTGCAAATACCTGTTCCTCTGGTGCACCATAGAGCTGTCCATACAGGTGTAGGACCCCCTCCACCAGCTTATCAAGCTCCTCCGGGGAGAAGGTCGGGCCCTATCACCTCTAGGGCGTGGCATGATTGCTCCAGAGGGAGTACACAGCAGCTCAGGTATTGGAGGGTTTGCTGGCAGCAGTGTCAGGAGTCAAGTGAGAGATAAAGTCTGAGATGGCGGCCGCCACCTAATAGACCATCACCGTTGGCAGACATCGCCATTGGCCTAACACCGCCAAAGGCAGCTATGTGTTCCAATGGCAATATCCACTGCGGTTGTATCTGCCTATCGCCATGACGACTTCGCCGTCGAACTTAGGTCACTTCCTAAAGTCCAGTACAGTAGGTCAGGCAGCTGTCATTTTAAGACTCATATATCATTGAAGGAGTTACTTAAAAGTTGCGTCACAAGCTGTGAAACATATCTACGACATTGTGTTCACTGCTGGCTTTGAGCAAACATGTAGAAATGTGCATGAATTATGTACAGGATGTAAAATTGATGTGTTTTAAGTAATGTAAATGAAGTAGCATAGGCAGTAGAGCAATGACAATATGACATATGGTATATGTGTCCCATGTATGTGCAACATGTTAAGAATGTTAATGTCACATGGACTGTCAGTGACATGATTTTCCATTTCTAAAATATGATAGAGGAAAGGGGATGTGAATGCAGTAGTAAGCTATTATTTGCCTGGGTATGTTCATTGTACAACGTTTAAACAGTTTCATGTGGAATTATACAGCATTATATGTGAAATAGGTATGATCATACATATGATGTACAGAATCAGTGATACACATACATACTGGTTTTCTCCCACACAGTTACACTGGCATGTGAAGAGTGAGAAAACCTCCAGTATACCGTCCACTAGCAGACCTGAAGAACATTGAGGAGTGACGTGATTCAGATCTACAGCCTGGATAGGCATACAATCATGGATCTCTGATGCCAGTTGGAGCCAAATCTGCTGAATGCCATTCGTAATCCCTATAGCATTCCACCCATTGTATAGGTTATGTCAGGGCTGCACTTACTGGCCACAGGCTTATTTCAAAATACAGTGTCCCTAACTGCAGGGATGTCTCAGCCTAAGTTCAGTCTAGTCTTGAGGGCTGTACTGTCTGCATTGTTGAAACACTGGACAGCTACATCCGATTTCCATAACTTGAAGATTTGGCCCATGTAACGGCTGATTTTTATGCTTTAGGACATGTTCCACAAGTGGTTAAAGCCTTAGATGGCACCCATGTAGCCTTGGTTCCCCCAAATGCAAATGAACAGGTGTATAGGAACAGGAAAAACTTCCACCCCACTAATGTCCAAATGGTTTGTTTGCCTGACCTCTAGATTTCACAAGTTTGTGCAAGGTCAGTCCATGATTCCTTCTTCATGCGGATATCCCACTGCTGATGACAGGACAATACACAGAGAGGGCATGGCTGGTTGGTAAGTCACATATGTCATGTGTGTCTGTAACTTTTATCCTCTAACAAATGTGTGGATGGCAGTTACTTATGTTTCGCCTTTCTATGCTTTTCTTTACAGGGGACTCAAGTTACCCAAACTGTCCCTGGCTGTTGACACCAGTGAGGTACCCAACCACGCCAGGGAGGTCCCCTTCAATGAGGTTCAATGAAGGACAAGGTGTGTCATGGAGCGGACTTTTTGGCTCGTGAAGGCAAGATTCCGTAGCATCGATAAGTCTGGTGGTACCCTCCCCTACTCACACACCAAAGTATGTCAAATTATTGTTGCCTGCTGCATGCTCCACAACCTCACCCTGAGACGTCAAATCCCATTTAAACCACATGAGGGGGAGCCAGCAGTTCCAGTGGGTGAGAATGCAGATTTGCCAGTTGAGGATGAGTATGATGAGGATAAAGCTGGAGACATCAGGGCAGATCTCATCAATCAGTACTTCACCTGACGTTAGGTATGTGATGTTTTGTAATTTGAGTAACTCAGTGGGGTATTGGTGGGGATAGGGATGCTTGAGAAGGGTCTTAGTATGACCATCAGACTGGTCATAAGTAGCTTCAAAGCCCATAACTCAGATGTGCATGCAGAATATTACATGGAGTAGTGTGCAGCTTTTTGATCACCATGGTCTAAGTTAATAACAATGCACAGTCTGAGTTACCACTGTATATAGGAATTGGCTGTATAATGTTTTTGTTTCAATGCGGCCTATATCTTATGTTTGACGTTTATAATTTGTAAATTACTTCACAAGGTCATCCTCATTTGGCATATCAGACAGTGTCACAGGCAGGTGCGACTGGCAGACTGACAAGTGACGTGAACATGGATTGAACCAGGTACTGTCAGGCATGAGATTTGTGATGTGTGAGTTCCATGCCCAGACTGTCAGAACAGTGTGATGGTAGTGTCCTATTTCACTCAATAGACCTGTTTGGCATTGGAGGTTTGTTCAATGGTGCCATGTGTGTGTTCATTTGTCATTCACACGTCATCCTGTGCTATCCATACCCTAAACCATCAGAATGGTTTATTTTGGTAAGAACTAACTTGTATGCAGCTGTTACTGTGTTTCCTCACTGTAGGCCACTGTGCATTTATATCAAGACTAACATAGATGAGTGGCATGCCTACTGATACCTGACCATGGTAAGTGGAAGGTTCCATGACTGGGGGCATTTGTACTGACCTCAGTTTGTATCATGGTGTATGGTCATTTGGGAGCTATGGTATGGTTATGTGATGAGGCTTTAGCTGATGATACATTGAAATAAAATGTTTGCCTATTGGGATAGTGAAGCACTGACATGTCCCTAACTTCAGTAGTCTGTGGGATAGTAGTGATTGACACCTATGCAGAAACATTGAAGTGAACATCAGTACTTCACTCTGTGATGAATGGCAGTCTCCCAACCTATATGTGGAAAAGGTCAATGAAAGTGATTTTAGTTATGTCTATCATTATTATTCAAAATCTACCCTGATTAAACAGTACATGTGAGATGGAACATTACAAATGTCTTACATTTGAGCAAAACCTTTTTGTGCAAGAGGTGTTATAGATGACAGTTTAATATGGTTGATAACTTACTCTCACACATGATCTGTAGTTAAGTAGTATTTATTAAGGAGTGCACAGCAAAATTAGTGAATTGGATCAAATATAACACAAAGGAAACAGTGAATAGTTCAGTCATGGTGGATGGAATCATCAGGGTTGCTGCTACAACGTTTGCAGACACAGGTTTGCAGACACAGGTTCAGTGTCCTTGTACCATAGGAAAATGGAGATAGGTTTCAGAAAAGTCAACAGTGTGTATCTGTGCCACACAAGGGGAACCAATCAGTAGAGGTTCACTTCCTGGCAGTGGTTTTGTTCTTGGCACCTGCTCCTCCTGGAGGTTTTCGAGGACATCCAAATTTGCAGGAGGTCCTTCAGCTACATAGGCAGGGGTGTCTGAGGCATGTCCTTCCCCTGGCAGAGCCTCCATTCCACTAGCAGCCACAGATGTAGAAGTGGCTGATGTCTCATTGCTAGTGGAAGGGGCCAGCCAGTTGGTGTGTACAAAACCTACTCAGGGTGGTATTCATGTCTCTCAGCACCCCTGCAATGGAAGCCAAGAGGGCATTTTGGACCTGCCCCTGCTGCATGACTTCCTGGTGGTTGTCCCTCCTCAACTGCTTTATCTCCCCCATCATGGTAAGTACCTGGCCCATCACACTTTGGGATTGTTGGTAAGCTCCCATGACATGGGAGATGGTGTCCTGGCCAGTTGTATTCCTAGGAGCCCCCATCCTCTGACCTACGCCATCCCTTCCACGCACCCTAACCCCGAGTGCCTGTGCCCCTGGCACGGTTTGCGCACTCTCACTGGTGCCAGGTTCATCATTGTCTGGGTTTACAACAGGAGACTCAGGTACCTGTACTTGGGGGCACAAGATGGTAGACACTGTCCTTGGAACACTGTTTTGGGGGTGAATGGTTGCCTATGATGTTGAAGCAACAGGGCTGGGAGGAGTTGATGTGGGCAGTGTGAGGTTTACAGTTGTTGACTGACCAGGTGTCCCAGATGGGCCTGCTTCGCCCTCAATGTCCACACATCCAGGTCTGTATTCCTCACTGAGGTTTCATCCATTGGGGTAGTGGCAGTCTCTTGTGTCCTTTTCATGGTGACAATGGCTAGGTTACCTGTAGGAGAAGTGGAACACACAGTTGCTGAAAGTAATGCAACAAGCGTTATCAAAGTTTGACCACGAGATATGCTATATAACATGCACACAAAGCCTTTTCTTGATCCTCTGATATGACAATGATGCATGCCTCCAAATCTAGGTTAGAACTATATGGGACACAGAAATTTCAATTTGCATACACCTTCCTACAAGATGATGGAGTATTTTGGTGGCTTGATGACTGTTCATTGACTTATATCTTGTCTGATTGATGACTTGACATTTTATAGTGATCTCCAAGTTAGGTATATAGCATCATTGAGTCAACTAACAGCTGCACAATGTACTATGGTAACAGAGCTGGCCAACAGTATGGGTGTAACCATTATACCTGGGCCTCAGTATGGGTGTACTCCAAGTACATCCAGCTTTCTGTATTAGTGTCTCCCCCAGGTGAGTACATGACATTATTTGGATGGTGATTTGAAGGCCAGTTTAGCAGGGATCACAGCTGTTATCTGTGTATTGCTTGTATAGTACTGGCAGATGGCCATAGCATTAATGTCATTGCCATGGACTATAAAATAGTGGAGAAGTCAGGTGGATTGAATTGATTGTTAGTTTCACATGCAAGGCTATG
Source organism: Pleurodeles waltl (assembly GCF_031143425.1). Lineage (NCBI taxonomy): Eukaryota > Metazoa > Chordata > Amphibia > Caudata > Salamandridae > Pleurodeles > Pleurodeles waltl. The sequence continues at coordinate 475,455,421 of NC_090448.1, forward strand.
TAACTTGTAGTACAATAGTCTGGTTTCCTTAATGGTAGAACACTGCATGCTGGGAGTTGTAGTGTTGTCAGTCCCTGTACTACTCATGCCATACACAGACACTGTGGCCCCAGGTGAGTTTAGCTGACATGTGGGGTGCCAGACAGGGGTATTCGGACAGTTGGGCACAGGTGTGGTGAGTAGGTTGTGTGTTAATATGTCAAAAGATGATCAATGAACATGCCAGATAGAACTCTTTTAGTGACATTATTGTTGTTACCTGACTTCACTCCACCAGGTATTCCTGTCAAGCCCTCAGGATGCAGGATGTCCAAGTAACATGGATGAATCCCTCATCAGAACCAGACATCGCCATAGCCATCCCTGAGGGCTACAAGATCACCCGAAGAGACCGTATCAACAAACCAGGAGGGGGAATCACCATAGTCCACAGAAGCTCCATCAGGATCTCCACCAAAGACGCCCTGGATTCCCCAGAGCATCCAACACTTTCAGATACACATCAACGCCGACACCACCCTGAGAGGAACCCTCGTCTACAGACCATCAGGCCCCCACCCCCAATTCTGCGACGCCATCGCCGACACAATCAACTCCCACGCCCTCACCTCCTCGGACTACCTGCTCCTCGGTGACCTAAATTTCCACCTGGAGAACACCAGCGACTGCAACTCCGCTGCCCTACTGGACAACCTCGCAAACCTCGGCCTCAAACAACTGATCACCTCGCCCACCCACTCAGCCGGGCACACGCTTGACGCCATCTTCTCCTCCAGCAGCCACATCACCTTCACTCACACCACCGAACTCCATTGGACCGACCACCACTGCGTTCATTTTTCCTTCCTGAAGCCCACCACCCACCACCAACAGCATCCGATCCCTCACTGCAAGTGGAACAAGATCTCCAAAGAACAGCTGATCTCCAACCTCGCCCAATCCCTACCACCCAAAACCAACGACCCCCACACCGCCGCCCTCAACCTCAAAAAATTGCTTGACGACTGCGCCAACACCCTCGCTCCACTCAAGAAAATCAGCAACACCTGCATCAACAAGAAAGCTCCTGGTTCACCGCAGAGCTTCAGGCCTTCAAACGAGAATGCCAGAAAGCTGAGAAAACTTGGCGCCAAGAACAATCAGAGAGCAACTTCACCGCCCTCAAATCAGCCATGTCCAAACACCTCCAGCTCATCCGGACCACCAAAAGATCTTCCTACAAAGAACGGATAGAAAACAACGCACACAACAGCAAGGAGCTATTCAAAGTCATCAAAGAACTTGCCAACCCCAAGTCCTGCTCCATCGACCCTCCCCACTCACAAGACCTCTGCGACTCTCTCTCCATCTTCTTCCACAGCAAAATCGCAGACATACATGGAAGCTTCGCAACGTCGTCCCCCACCACCACCACCACTGACATGGTCAACCCCATCGCACCCTGCTGCACCAATGTACGGAGCACCTGGACCCCCACCAACAATGAGGAAACCACCAAAACAATGAGCACCATCCACTCTGGCTTTCCCACAGACCCCTGCCCTCACCACATCTTCAATAAGGCCAGCCAAATCATCGCTCCCCAGCTCCAGACCATCATCAACAGCTCCTTCGAGACCGCCATTTTCCCAGAAAGGTGGAGACACGCCAAAGTCAATGCCTTGCTAAAAAAAAACAAAGACGACCCCAAAGACCTCAAAAACTACCGAGCTATCTCCCTACTCCCCTTCCCGGGGAAGGTCATAGAGAAGATAGTCAACAACCAACTTTCCCGCTTCCTGGAGGACAACAGCCTACTCAATGTCTCCCAGTCTGGATTCCGCAAAAACCACAGCACCGAGACCGCCTTCATCGCCTGTACCGACGACATCAGGACCAGGCTCTACAAAGGTGAAACCGTTGCCCTCATCCTTCTCGACCTCTCCACAGCCTTTGACACCTTATGTCACCAAAAACTCTGCACACGCCTCTTCGATGCCAGAATTCACAACAGAGCCCTGCACTGGCTCACCTCCTTCCTCTCTGAAAGAACACAAAGAGTTTGCCTCCCCCGTTCCGATCAAAGGCCACCAAGACCATATGCGGAGTCCCCCAGGGATCCTCACTCAGCCCCACCCTCTTCAATATCTACATGGCTCCGCTCGCCAACATCGTCCAACCCAATGGCCTCAACATAATTTCCTACGCTGACGACACTCAACTCATCCTCTCCCTCACGAGGAACCCCGCAACCGCAAAGAACAACCTCCACACCGGACTCCTTTCCATCGCCAACTGGATGACAGCAAGCCACCTCAAGCTGAACTCAGAAAAAAACGAGATCATCATCTTCGGCCCCAACAAGTCAGCATGGGATAACTCCTGGTGGCCGGCCACCCTGGGGTCACCCACAACACCCACCACCCTTGCATGCAATCTCAGCTTCATACTAGACTCTTCACTTTCCATGACCCAGCAAGTCAACGCCATCTCGTCCTCATGCTTCAACATCCTTTGAATGCTCCGCAAGACCTTCAGGTGGATTCCCGTGGAAACCAGAAGAATGGTCACCCACGCCCTCGTGAGCAGCAGACTGGACTACGGCAACGCCCTCTACGCGGGATCAATGGCCAAGCTCCAGAAAAAACTCCAGTGCATCCAGAACGCCTCAGCACGTCTCATCCTCAACCTCCCTCGCCACAAACACATCTCTGCCCACCTCAGAGCCCTCCACTGGATACCCGTCAACAAAAGGATCGTCTTCAAAATCCTAATCCATGCTCACAAAGCTCTCCACGACACCGGACCGGCCTACCTCAACGATAGACTTAACTTCCACAACCCGACACGCCAGCTCCGCAAACCTCGCCCTCGCAACAGTCCCTCGCATTCACCGTACCACAACCGGCGGCAGGTTCTTCTCCCACCTCGCCGCCAAAGCCTGGAACTCCCTCCCCACCAACCTACACAAGACCCAAGACCTCCTGACCTTCAGGAAGCGCCTCAAGACCTGGCTCTTCGAGCAGTAGCACCCCCTACCCCCTCCAGCGCCTTCAGACCCTTCCGGGTGAGTAGTGCGCTCAACAAATTAATTGACTGATTGATTCTCCTCCCATGATGTGAAAGTTAGGGGAGGAGGTGGAGGCCTGGTGGCCATGAAACGTACCTTCCCCCTGAGGTCATTCCACCTCTTCCTGATATCCTCCTTTGTGCGTGGGTAGCTGCTTACAGAATTCACCCTGTCGACTACTTTTTACCCCAGCTACATTATCTTGGTGATTGATGTTTGCTGGACTTGTGCTCCAAATAGGTGTGGCTCTACTCTGATGATTTTGTCCACCATGACCGTCAATTCATCATTTGTGAAACGGGAATTTTTTTGTGGGGACATGGTAGTGGTGGACGAGACGGAGAGGAAGGAAAAAAAATAAGAAGAAAAATCAATTAGTGATGAGATGTGGGTGCTGTGATGAGTTGTTCACCAGTGGTAGCAAATGTGTGGGGTACTGATGTAAGTGTTGGGTGTGTTGTGCAGGTGTGGGATGAGTGATATGTGTAGTGTGTAGGGGTGCCTAATCTATGGTTAGTTTTTTTTGTTTTTGTGTGACTTCTATCTAGCAGTGTATGGCGTTCTGGTTTCAAAGGATTATGGGGTGTGAAGGGATGTGCTTTATAGTGCAGTGTGTAGGTGTGTGGATGTGTGTCAGGTGTGGGATTTTCAAACTATCCAATGTGGCTGGTGTATTACTGATGTTACCGCCACGGTTCGCACCACCTTTGGTCTACAACAGTTTGGATTTAGCATTGTTTTTGGCATGACACACTTAGGGCCTCACTATGACTTTGGTGGTCAGACAAGCCATCTGCCAAAGCCGTGGGGAGGAGGCTGTCGTCATACAAGCGACCTCCATCCCCAGTTGTATTACGATGTTTTCACCGTGCTGATCACCAGAAACATCTTATTATGACATTTCCACCGGTCAGCCCGGCAGAAACAGGGCATGGCATTGGCCAAGGCAAATGCTGTCGCACAACAGCACCCTCAGAATTCGCACTGTCTGCACAGCACACAGTGCATATTCCGAGGGTGCTGGCAGGGACGCCCCTAACACTGGCCTTCCTCTAGCCTTTTCATAGTGTGGACCCCGACATGAAAAGGCTGGTGGGAAGAGAGATCAGGATCAGCACGGTGGTGTTGAACTCAGTGCTGCCATGGCTGAGCGTGTCTCAGACTACCGCCACCTCATCAGGATCCATGATCCTGGCGGTGTCCCTTGGCAATCCGACCGCCAGGGTCATAATCTGGCAGTTGGACTACCAGGATGGTGGTGGTCAGACTGCCATTGTGGGTTTGGCAGTCTTCGGACCACCAAACCCGTAATAGGGCCCTTAGTCCTGTCAATTAAGTTATTTGCTAAAATTACTATACTGTTCTGTTTTATTCCTATAGCAATGTTTCGAGGTTCATAGTAAACTTTTTTTATTGCTTTTACTTTTTTGCTGTTTCCAATAATTCAGTTATTTTGAGTTACTAATTCACTAAACAGCCTTGCCTACGTTTATCTCCTTTTCTTTGTTTCAGTGTGTTTAATGTATAGGTGATTTGCGTGTCAGACAATTATTTTGTCAATCCTGTTGGAGTTGCCCCGGCTTCTAAGAAGTGTGAGGTTGGTGGCAGGATACCTGATATTATGGCATTTGCTGATTAGTCTACAAAGTTTGCTTTTAAGATGTTTTATTCCAGTTAGATAATATTCTGCTTCAGCCACAGCAAATGCATTGCTTTTCACACTTGCAAACCTAAGTTCCTTGTTTCGAAATACTTTGGGGCATATTTATACTCCGTTTGCGCCGGAATTGCGTATTTTTTTTTGACGCAATTCCGACGCAAAACTAACTCCATATTTATACTTTGGCGTTAGACGCGTCTAGCGCCAAAGTCCATGGAGTTTGCGTCATTTTTTAGCGTGGACACCTACTTTGCGTTAATGATATGCAAGGTAGGCGTTCCCGTCTAAAAAATTGACTCCGAGGCATGTGCGCCGTATTTACACTCCCGGGCAAAATTCACGCCCGGGAGTGGGCGGGTCAAAAAAAATGACGTACGGCCGCTTTGCGCCGTTCTTTAGCGCCTGGAAAAGGCAGGCGTTAAGGGACCTGTGGGCTCTGAAGGAGCCCAGAGGTGCCCTCCCATGCCCCCAGGGACACCCCCTGTCACCCTTGCCCACCCCAGGAGGACACCCAAGGCTGGAGGGACCCATCCCAGGGACATTAAGGTAAGTTCAGGTAAGTCATTTTTTTTAATTTTTTTTTTGTGGCATAGGGGGGCCTGATTTGGGCCCCCCTACATGCCACTATGCCCAGGGGACAGAAGTCCCCTGGGCATGGCCATTGGGCAAGGGGGCATGACTCCTGTCTTTGCTAAGACAGGAGTCATTTCTATGGGGGTTGGGAGTCGAAACAAATGGCGCAAATCGGGTTGAGGCGAAAAATTTGCCTCAACCTGACTTGCCCCATTTTTTGGCGCCCAAGCTCCATATCCCCCTACGCCGGCGCTGCCTGGTGTACGTCGTTTTTTTCCACGCACACCAGGCAGCGCCGGCGGCTAACGCCGGCTAACGTCATTGATTAAATACGGCGCTAATTTTTTTGACGCAAAACTGCGTTAGCGCAGTTTTGCGTCAAAAAGTATAAATATGGCCCTAAACGTTTCTAACTTATTTGTAAAAGCCTTGTTTTTTTATAATAGTTGCAAAAGCTATCATCACCCTACTCTTCATGGTTCACCATTCTCTAGTTATTTATTGTAGACCTGAAACATGACACCGCTGGCTATACAGGCCTTTAAATGCAGATTAGAGCATTCAGCCCCTTAAGGACAGAATGTTCTAATAAAACATCCCTGCCCAGGAGCCTCATGGGTAGCCTTCCACACCGCCTCGCCACACTTCCTACAGACAGTGTTTGTAACTGATTCAAAGTTACAGCAAAGGTCCCACATGCAGGTGTGCAAGGCTTCTGCAATACTCTGACTGCCACTCGGTTGCCTTACTGGGGCAGGAAAGGCACTGAATGGCCCCTATATTTGCAGCACAGAAATATGGCCAAACGGGTGGGTAAACAAACCACTCTGCTCTTTTTTACCTCCTGCCTGGACCGATTACAATCAAGACTTTTGCATACTTTTCTATAATTTAGCTGAGAAAATATTTGCTGATATCTAATGTGTTTGTTATATATTTCCGTTAGCGAATACTGACACAGAAAAGGACAGAAGGTGTACACTGGGAGGAAGGAATACATAGCAGCAGTTAATACCCAAATAGAATGTATGGAGTATATTTACCCCAACTGTTCCCCATTTTCTTTAGGGGCCTGTTCCACATACTTACTCAACACAGGAACACTTTCAATGAATGCAGATAGCAGTAGACATTTCCTAGTGTTTTAGCCTTCTGATTGGCTGAGCCAATACCAATATTCTGTAGAAAATGTAAATATCCATGAACATGGAGGCTATAAACCCTGAATATTCCAATATGAACAGCTACACTATAGAGATAATGCTCTATTCTAGTGACTGTTTCTGAGAATTGGATGTGGCAAGAATGCAAACGAGTCGCTAAATGTTTCTTAGAAACACAGCAGACTGGAATGTGTGTTACTTAGAACTAATTATTTCCTTCTCGTCTGTGATACTCACCAAGTGGAGATCCTAAGGGAGGTGTTTCCATGGTAACTGTTTTTCTGCATGTCTTTATTTAGTATGGCTTTAATGTATTCAGACTTTTCCTGACTTGCTTTCTTGCTGTACTCAAAGTAAGATAGCTCTTCTGAGTGACCAAGCCCCCAGTGTCCACAGCAGAGCTTCTAGACAATGGAAGAGGCCTCACCATGAACGCCCTCCTCCTGAAATCTGTTCCATTGCTTTTTGTTGAAGTTTAAGGATTGCCTTCAGGTTCCACTGCCAACCCCATGTTTCTATTGTTACTTAGTAAAGTTCACACTGTGGCACCTGTATTTTGTGTTTTTCATGTTAACACTGTGTTGTGCCCACTGTGCTTAGAGCGAGCAAAGCTCCTCATTTCAAGGGGGACAAGAACTACAGTCGGCAAAACCGCTGGGAGAAAAGCAGTAGCATGTTGCAGTTTTGCTAGCAAAGTGCCACAGGTCAGAATGAGGAATAACTTGCAGCTTTGGACATACAGAAAAGTAAAAGCACACCCATTCTCCCTTTCCAGCACGTGTTCCTGAATACATTTCCTTGGGAAATACCTAAAGAAAATAACCTTAAATAGCCCTTCGCCATACACCATTTTGCATTTAAGTAGAAATCAGAAAAGGTCCCCATCAATTTTACTATGGCACTCAATAAGGTCAAAACTTCCTTTTTCCATCTCCCTGCCTCTGAGAGCTGCTATGCTCGGACGAGCAGCAGCCTGAAAACCGCCACCAGACCTCATGAATACGCCGTCTATGCTATTTCTATCTTGGACAGAAAAGATAACCTGCAGTTGTTTCTCTGGACTACAGATTCCAAAATGCACTGGCATTTACACACAAAACCTCTGCGGCCACTTTGTAATGTCATCAGTTAGCATAGTTCTGATTTTACTCAGCACTGAATTCTCTCTTCCAGGATTTATGAGAGAATGGGATTACAGACTCTTGTGACTAGCCTTCTGCGGCCCAGTAAAGTGAGTTTACTGTGAGGCTGCTGCTGTCGGCAACTGCTTATAAACTGCAAGTGCCTAGAGCTCTTCATTCATGCGTTGCCAAATGCACTTATCCGTCTCTCCTTTTGCTTCTGTTTTCTGTCTCTAGCCTGGCAAATAGTGCAGCTCTTACGCTGTTTTCTCTCTGATTTGCTTCTAGTTTGTTCCTTTTTATGGGCAGCACAAGTGCCATTCTGTAATCTCTCTTTGGGCTTTAAACCACGCCCATGCCAGGTCAGCCACTTACATTGGTTCGTGAGCTTGCCTTTTAAAATCCACTTGCTTTCATTTGTCAAAGGCGTGCATACCTCATGCCTTTTCCGGTGTTTAGCCCACCTACACAGCACCGGTAAAGTACCAAAAACATACGAGGCTCGATGTTTTCAGCCTGGAGTCCGGACTACTTTATGTTTATTTTACACGCAGCATGCAATAGCTCTAACTCGAAGAATTGTGAGACCCATTGCATTGAAAATGCTTGTTGTTTCTGCTGCCGTTTCCCTTTGCTTTCCGTCACGTTTCCCCGTTTCGAATCCACCTGGTCCTTTGCTTATTCATTATGTTTCTGTCTTTGGTTCTGAATCTGATCCCCAGTCTCCTCAGTTTTGCTTCCAAATTTATCTACCAATTTCTTGTGTTTCTCTTGCATTCTCTAGTTTTTCCACCAGTTTCAGAATCTGCTTATTACAGTCTCTAGTCTCCTTGTGCTTGTCTTGACATATTTAATCTTCAGCCTTTCTCTGTCTAGCTTCCTAGATTTTAGTATGCTTGTGCTTGTCCTGCCTCGTTTGTTCTCCAGTTTTACTTTGATTTCTTACTCTTGCATGTTTGGTTTAGCTCTTAGGTTCCATTTGATCCTTCTATTCCATTTGGCCTCTTGTTTAGCTCATTTTCTCTACTTGTCCCATAATTGTGTTTCAGTTTCTTCTGCCTTAAGTGTACTTGTTTACTTAGAGCAGTTTTTTGTCTGCTGCTGGCTTTGTGCTCCTAGTGTTTGGTAAGTGTACTATTTAATCCTCACTTGTGTATATTTGTTTTCCTTTTTTATAGATGTTGACTCCTGAAGTTCAGAAAGCGACCCATATCTTATCCTTTATTTTGTGTTTATCTTGCTTTACATACAGTTAGTGCAGTGTGTCATTGCTCTTGTTTTTAAAAATCAACACTGTATTTCCAGATGGACCCATCAGGTCATTCTTGTGTATGTATGTTCATTCCTTATTATTTCCAGATACAGAATCACTTCTACCCTCCTCTCTTTCTGTGGGGTCTGCAGAGTGGCTAACTGTAAGAGTAATCTGCAAAGAGATGATGATCAACACGAGCATACATTCAGAGAGTTGATGCATCTGTAAAGTGGGTATTAATTGATGGCCCACTAAGGGACTAGCCCTTTATATATATATCATATATTCAGTGCTTGAAATGGAAAAATTAAAGTGCAGGTACTCTGTGCCAGAGTACCTGCTTGTTTCCGAGAACTGCCGGTACTCTCCAATTAAAAGTATTACGTTTTTCTTGAGATGTGCCGGTACTCTCCCTCTCAAAATAAAAAAGTGCCGGTACTCAGTACCGGACAGTACCGGCCCATTTAAAGCACTGCAGAACTCTAGATCAGCAGCTAAACACCGACTCTAAATTGCAGAACCGATCCACTCTTATAAATTCGACTTTCCATTCCTGACTTAAACCCTGGCTCTTTGACTCCTCTCAGCCAGCCCTTGATCTCCTAATACCTCAGGGATATGTGATCATTTACCTTAACTAATAGGGAAAAAAAAGTGGAGTGGTGGCTGGTATCCACAGTGCCCAAACAGCTCATTTTTCCTCTTTTAAATGTATTTCTGTTGAAAGCAATGCTTCAGACTCGAAAACCACAATTTTGCTCATCATATGCCACCCACCTGGAGAAAATCTTCTCTTCATCAAACAGGTCATGAAACTAATAGAAGAAAGATTCAATCCCACTATAATGACACCTTCCTGGGGGACTTCAGTCTTTACAGGGGCGCCAGAGCCGATACAACCGATGCAACTGTGGCTGAGGTGTCCTTTTTTTATTTAAAACCTTCTTAGGGGATAAAAAAAGAAACCAAAGATTTGGGGCAGACATTTCTAGCACGTCCACCAGTCTCTACTAGAAACCAAGATTGCAGCAAAACTAATGGACTCGTTAGTTGAATCTGATGCAAACGTGTTAGCTGAAAAATACAGCTCAAACGTTACTGAGGCTGCAAACGAATTTGTTCCTCTAAAACTGAAAAAACATAAGAATAAATAAGTCCACACAATAGTATACATACGTCTTCTAGAAGAACATAAATCCTTTGGAATGATAGAATGCACGTCACCTGAAGCTGTGTCCTGAAAAGCTACAAGCCAAACGTAAAGAGTATAAAAACTAATATTGAGGCCAAAGTTACTATTTGCAGAACAGAAATCAACAGGGTCAAAAACCTCGTGCATCGTAAAGTAGACTACCAACCTCCTAACCTGTCTTGGCATCACAAATGACACAGAATATTGTGACACATTTTCCAAGTTTTCTTAGGAGAAAAAAATATTAAAGACTAAGCAATAGCAACAATCCTACCTCATGTGCATGGGTTACTGAACCTTGTTTAAAGACCTTATTGAAATTATTCTAGAAAACAGTCTCTCCGCCATGTGGTGATCTGCTCCCCTTGCTGATCTTTTCCATACTTCAATTGATTATATATCTTCTTTCCTGGTGCAATGCATGACTCACACGATCAGCGCATCATAAAGAAAAGGTGCAGTTCTGGCATGCTTCAAAATCAGTCACTTACCCTCTTCTCAAAAATCAGGTGCCAACCCTAGAACTTAACAACTTCCACTATATATCCAAACTTCCATTCTTGCAAAAGCGCCTAAAAGCCAAGCCTCAAAGCACTGAAATGTACACATCACATAAAATAATCTCATTGAAATAACCTCATTGATGACCCCCAATTTGACTGGCTGCAGCAAAGAGACAATGTTATACATTTCAAGTTTAATAAACTTTTTTACTCTTCCCATTACTTTATCATAGTGAGATTTTGCAAGTCGGGCAGGGATCCACAACAGTCAATGCATCATCACATCCTCACAGCTTCCACTTTTTTCAGCATGCCCACTCAACCATAGCATATACAGAGACATTACATCAGTACATCATCCCTTTCTTTATTTAGACATAGGACAGAATAGAAATACCACATCACTACATAGGTCAACTGCCTATCGGCCGTGTGAGCCTCCTTTATACCTTGGTAACTAAAGTGACCGGTCTACCCGTGTATGCCTATGTCTGAGCAGAGCTCTCTTGACATAGTAAGCAACCCCCGTAACAGGAACAATCAAGGCTTCTCCCAGTTAGTGTACGCACCTGATGCCTCCTCAAAGCATTCCAGTTCTTCAAATATCACCTGCACTGAGTCTTGGGGACTCCTCAGAGAGACAAATGTGTTGTCTGCATACATTGAAACATAATAGGTGGTGGCTGCTAGTGTGATCTGCTAATCCCACTGCTCCGTTCATTAGTCTGATACATAAGGACTCCACTGCAAATGCAAACAGAAGTGGCAGCCTGCCTTGTAACTCTTCCTGTTGCCCAGCTTTCTGACACAGGCCCACCACCCTTATCTCTGGCAATGGGCTTTGTGTATAACAGCTTAATCTAGCCAAAAAGTTCTCAAGCTGAAGCCTATGTCCTCTACTAAACACAACAGGTAACCACCTCAGAGTGTCAAATGCCTTTCCTTTGTCTAGCACAGCCAGTGCATAATGCTGTTATTCCGCTTCCACTGATAATAAGATATGCAGAAGTCTTTGTACGTTTATAGTGAACAGGGCACAAGTATACAACCACATTGGCCATCATGGACCAAACACTTCACCACCTTCCGCAGCCAGTTGGCTAAAGCTCTGCTTAATATTTTGGTATCACTATTGATCAAATTGAGGCCCAAAAGAGGTCCCTGTCTGTTTTTAAAACAATGACAATAATGGCCTCACATATTAAGGATAATAGCTGCCCTCTGGTCAGAGCCTCCATATAAACATCTAATCATTTCTCACACAACTAGCCTAGAAATGTGTGCTATAGGTCTGCTGGGAAAACATTGGTGCTCGGTGTCTTGACACCATCACCCTCTTTATAACCTCTATTAAATCTTCCCTCATGATTAGTGACCGCTACAGACTATACTGTTCCTCCAGCAACTTTGGCAATTCAACATTGTTCAAGAAGACCTCAATTAGGTGTGGCTTCTTTGCTATGCCGAAGGAGCGTCTCCCCACTGGCTGAGCCAGAAGCAGAAGAAAAAAACAATAGTTTACTATCATTTTATTTGTCTGCTTCTGACACAGCCAGCAATGGAGGGAGGGGCGGGGCTGGGCCACGAGAGGTGGGAGGGAGAGGAGGGGAGAGTGCACCTAAGTACGCATGTGTGTTTGGATGGCCCTCTGAGGGTGGCCAAACACACATGCGCACTTAGGTTTCTCCAACCCGGCTGTGTTTAACAGCCAGACTGGAGAAACTGCACAGACCCCAGGGCTGTGTCTGAGCAGCACTCACTGCCTCTCAGGCCAATCCTGGTGCTGCTTTCATGCTATGTTTTGCATGAAAGCAGCGCCAGGATTGCTGGGGAGCCTGTGCTGGTGTCCCAGCAGTGAATGCTGGGACACCACAAGGAGAGGGGTGCGAGGCAGCAGGGAAGGAGGTGAGGTAAGTATATTTTTTCTTTTTTTTACCTCGTCACTGCCCCCTGCCCCTCCCCTTGAGTTATGCGGCTGCAGCCGCTGACCTCAATCTGTTGTTAAGTGGTTCCAGTTGCCTATAACACTATCTTAAATGTGTGCTAAAGAGCCTCATTGCTACCTATTTTATAGCAGTCACAGTGCCTCCCAACTGCCATATTCTCAATGTCATGGGCCTGGGCTGCTCAATTTGAAGCAGCCATGCTAATAGACTCCTGAATTTGTCCCCATTCTAGTACTGCTGCTGACTGTAGGTGTGAATTTATCTAAGGTATCCCTGTTTTCAGTCAGCTCCATTTTTAACTCAGTCTGATCCTGTCACGTTTATCGGCCTACCACCTCCTCCTTTTCCAATTCAGTGAACCTCTGATCGTGCAGTATGTGAGTTTTCTCTGCTCTGGCCCTTATGTATCGCGTTCTTATGCCCTGCAGTCTGCTACACACTGGTTACTGTCTAAGCAATTAATGATCATGTTCCTCACACTCCCCAGGCAGTTGGTGTCCTACGGGGATTCGGCCTGTAACTTCCGTGTTGATATGCAAGTGCATGTAAACCCTACCATGTAGGTTGGTAGCAGTGGGAGTGGTCAGAGAAGAATTTGCCCAGGATACTGGGCTACTAAGACCCTAGGCTATGCTTCATACAACACCCATTGAATGTATTGTGACACTCACTGTATTATTTACGTGAGCCAGAGAGTAACAGGAGAATTTCTTCTCCTTGGGGTGTAGGGATCACCAAAGATCCCTCAAACCCATATGTTGCATGACCTATTGTAGTGCAGTGGTCACTCCGGGTTTTGAATGCAGCTTAGGAGGATGCCTTTCCATGTGCCCATTATGTCCACAGCCTGTATCACGGGGATGTTGAGGAAGGGATTTCCCACCTCCAGGACACTCTAATAGAAACCTTTGTCATCTATGGTAGGCACATATAACCTGTGACCTGCCTGAGTATGTAATGTGGAGTTGTTTAGGTGAGATAAGCAATGTGTACCATATAATAGTGTGTACATTTAAATCATGCACACAGGGCCACAGTTTGTACCCCTACTTGTATTTTTTGCCAGTCTTTTGGTGAAAGGGGTTCGTCACACATCTGCTGCCAAGCATCCTCAAGTGGCACACCGTCTGTCCACCCTCAGAGCACAGTAGAGATGGGTTATAGGTTTATGACCTATGGCCATTGAGAGCACAGTCAGCAGCATCTGTGTGGAATCAGGCACCTCTGGGATTATGGGCCATAACTGTCATGCTATCGCAGAAATTTTGGCATATTGAATAAATTGTCCAGAGCTCAGTCGGAATATCATTATTGCATCTAACATTGTGATGAAATGACCTTCCAGATATAGACCCTAAAGCATCAGGTACCCCCCTCTTGCCACCTGTCAATCATCACTGTGTGGGCTATCTGCTCAAATGGGCAGATGAGCCTAAGGTCTAGATCTGGGGCATAAGGTGTATGCCCTATCAACCTTTGGATAGTTCTCTCCTATAGTCGACCCATAAGGTGAATTAAATGCGGAAGGGAGGTGAGTAAATCTCGGCCCCTCATGAAAAGAGTCCCCAGCTGGTATCCCGTGTGGGTACCATTCCACAATGTCCTCTCCCAATTAGAATCTGTATCTAGCCAATGGATAGCGTGTTGTAGGTGGGCCGCCAAGTAGCAGAGTTCCAGATCTGGAACCTCCATACCTCCTCTTTCCCGCTCTCTCTTTAAGGTCTGTAGGCTAATCTTGCATTGTTTCCCAGCCCAAAGAAGTTCTAGTACTAGGAGGTCAATATCTAGGAACACCCAAAGAGGGATTTCATACATAGTCCCTTGCATAATATATAATCAACAAAAACATAGGATAACCATTTTTATAAGGACATTTTTTCCCATCAATGAGAGTTTCAATGTGTTCCAAAGGGTAATTGAGGGACGTAGGCCTGCCACAACTCAACCAAAACTTAATTGGTACGTCTGTTGTTCCCCATGAGCAATATGTATTCCCTGATATTTAATGCTATCCATCCGCCATGGTATGTCTGTAGGTGGTAAGCGTTCCAATGGTAAATCTTTCAGATGCCCCAGGGGAAAGAGTATTGACCTGTAGACCTGAGAACTCGGAGAACTCCTGAATGATGTTCAGCATCAGAAGGATGGAGATTTCCGATCTGTGCAGGTAAACTATTGCGTCATCTGCGTATAAAGGGACCACATGAACGGTGACTCCTATCTGCACCCCTATGCAAGCAGTACCTGGTGCAGACAGCATGCCAACAGCTCCATTGCCAGGGCAAATATTAAAAGGGCGACAAATGGCACCCCTGGTTTGTACTCCTATGTAGACGGATTTCTGATGAGACGATCATTCTGTACGCACCCTGGCCGTCAGGGCATTATACTACAATTTGACCCAATGAATAAAGGCTTGACCAAGGCCTATTGTGTCCAAAACCTAACAGACATACTCCCATCACAAAGAATCAAATGTCTGTTCTATGTCTGAAAAGGGTAGGGCACAGGAATCATAATCCAATTCACTGGCATGCAGGACGTGTGTCAAGCGTTGCATATCTTGCAAAGTGCTCCTGTGTGTTATAAATCCAGATTGGTCTGTGTGGGCCAAACGAGTAAGATAGGGCAACAGCCTTGCTGTTAATATGTGGCTAAGACGTTTCTGGTTCACGCTAAACATTGAGATTGGGCGGTATGAACCTGGCACGAGGGGATCTCTGCCAAGTTTCAGAATGAGTACAACATGGGCTTTGTACATAGAAGGCGGGAGGCATCCTTTCTGCAAAGCCTCATCATATATGTGCAGTAATTTGTCCGCCAGAGTTCGCGGGAGCACCTTATGGAATTCTGCAGGAATTCCATCACCACCGGGAGATTTGGCTGTCTTCAGGGCCGTTATTCACTCCAATAGTTCCTGCTGAGACAGAGGGGTTCCCAGCAAGTCTCTATACTCTGAGGACAGGCTTGGAACCATCAAGTGTCCCAGATAGTCAGAAAGGTTGTGTAACTCGGACTGGTCATGCAGTACAGCATATAGAGCTCGAATATGAGCTTCAAAGACGTCATTAATGGCATGTTGAGAAGGTACTATGCGTCCCTGTGCATTTCGGAAAGCAAATATTGGTGTTTGCGTACTCTCTGACAGAATCAGGTGGGCCAAAAGGCAGTCTGCCTTATCCCCTTCCATATACCACCTTCTCCTACCCGTGTGGCAATTGTGTTCCTCCAGTCAATCCCATATTTTGCAGACCTTATGGCACTGCCTATCCCAATCCATTGAGGCTTTTGAATTGGTAGACAATGCCGCCTCCAGTTTCTCCAATGCTGCTTCTTGGCAAGTCAAGTTGCCTTCTAAAGTTTGGCAGATACCAGCTGAGGAGGCCATGCATACCCCTCGGAGCACCACTTTCATGGCGTTCCACTCCTTCGCCCTGCTATCAGTACTTTCCCAATTATGATCAAAGTAGTTTGTCAGGGCTTCCACAAGGGTAGCCCGAAATGCCTGATCTAATAGAGTATCTGGATGTAGTCTCCACAACAGGATCTTCAGCACAACACTCTAGGGAATATGTAGGCAGCAAGGGAGAGTGGTCAGAGATATACTACGCCAAATACTGTACGTCCGCCACTCTATGTATTGTCCCCTTCTGTACAAAAAAAATAACCCAGCCAACTGTGTGTATTGTGTGCTGGAGTATGACACGAATAGGCATGTGTATGTGATTGGCAATGTCGCCAAATATCAGTGAGTCCTGTGAAATCATCTGGGTCAAGGCTAGTGTCATGCGGGGCTTTGTCCCTAGCTTTGGCGGTGACCTGCCCATGTGTCTATCTAGGACATAGTTTAAGTCTCCAGCCACTATCACCTCTTTGTCTAGCGAGACCTGGGCTGCTGTAAGTACCATGCCAAAAAATGTGCCATTGTCTATATTGGGAGCATAAACATTGAGAAGACACACCTTGTGCACATTCAGTGTGCCTTCCAGGATCATGAACCGGCCATCACTATCACTTGAGAAGATTTAAAGGGGACCCCAAATTAAGTCACCCCACGCACATCCCGAATAGGATGTGGCACATACCTATCCCCTCCATCTCCTTTAAAGGTATCCAATACAGTCCCCCAAGAGATAGGTTTCTTGAAGAAATGCCATTGAAATGTCATATCTCCACAGATAGGCGTAGACTCTGTTACGTTTTGTCAGTCCCTGTAAACCTCCACATTCCAAGTTAACATCTTATATTTGGTACCTAGGCTAGGCACTGTCCTCTTGTATGAGTTCCCAGTCCCTGGGCATCAGAACCCACGGTGTGTTCCCCTGATTGAAGTACCTCACAGATATGGAAGCAGCATCCCCCAACAAGATAACCTTGAAGAACTGTAATACGATGAAAACATAACAATCACAACAACCCCACATGCTCTTCAACCACTCCCTCCCCTGTTCCCCCCATGGGTAGCATCTGCGACCCCCCATTATGCCTGACACAAACACCAGTCATAGAGGACCTCGAATCCCGCCCCAAAGAACCTCACCAAATTTTCCCCACTCAACTAGAAATTAGGTTGGATTGTAGAAATGGTCTCAGTGACTAAACTGCCCTGAGTTGGAAGCTCAAGATATAACTCAGCAACCCATAGTAGTTCCAACCCCGGGCCCTCCCGGAGTAGAGATATAAAGTGCACTGAAATAACATTTTAAAACAAATCCTAAGAAGTTTTTTTTTGTACGAGATTCACTCGCCCAAGATATAGCGAACCAAAATGCTTTAATCCCATGGGTCTATGTAATACCTGTAGCCTCGTGTATGAACCCACAAAAGCACAATAGCACATTGTCCCCCTTATCTTCAACCCATCAGCTTGAGTTTCAGGGACCTGGGTCAATTTGAGAACGAGTTAGTTGTTTAGTTTCAAGTGAAAGCAATGCTGACTGCAGTGTCCCATCCAGGGCCCCCAGGATTTGTTCCTGCCTCCCTGCTGCTGGAATCCCAGTTGGGCTTTTTGCTTTGGCACGATTTCACACTGAGCGCCTCACTCCATGCTGTTCAGACTCTCTCCATTCGGACTGCTGCTGTTCATGGGCCAGGCCCAGCGAATCCAGTCAGGATGCGCTTCCTGTGATGAGTTCAAAAGAGAGAACTAGCTTTCATGTTGAACCCAGAGACAAGCCAGAAACATAGCCTCTTTTTAATAGCCAAGAAAGTATTTTTGGTGTAGTCCGGATTGATTTGAATCTGCTTGTCTTTAAATAATGGGGGGGCTAAGTGAGTGGATTTGTTGAGGGGTAATGTCACAGTCTCTATAGTTGAATAGGCTCGCTAGAATTGTTCTCGGGGTGCTCCTGGCCACTGGGGCACCATCAGCACCCTATGGGTTCATTCAATAGAGAAGAAGTTAGAGAAATGCTTAGGTTTCAGACTGTGCACAATCTAATCTTCTAAGAAGAGTTCAGTGGAAGGCCCCTCTGCGCGTTCTGCAACCCCCAAAAATTGTAGATTATTTCTTCTTGGCCGGCACTCTGCTTCCTCCACCCATCCCTCCATGTGGGTAATGCTACATTTCAGACCGGACAACACTGGCTGCAGATCGCTAATCTCCCACTGTGGAGACACCACATCTTCCTCAGTTTATGTGACTCTGTCTGCCATCTTGCAGAGGTCAAGCCACAGGTGGTTAATGCCCATCTTCGCTTCGAGCACCTATCGTAAGCCTTGAATTGCTGCCAAAATCTCCATTGTTTCTGGTGCGTGTACCGCAGGGCTGGTGGGCCCCTCAGGGTATCCCTCCTTATCATGAGGGCCAGGGCTTGTGTATTGTGTTATTGTATTAGTCTGGGGCACCTTGGGCCCCTTGTCCTTCACCATTTTTGTTGTTATTTGTTTATTTATTTTTGGCGGTGTGCAGCACTCCTCCCAGGTTATGTCTCTGCGAGGCTGGACACCTCTGTCACTGCGGTCCACATAGCCCCCGTAGGGCCCCACAGTCCACCTCTGCCAACTAGTAGAGGTGGGTGTCACTCTTCACCCCTCCAGTTAGAGAGGTCACACCAGGCACAGACGCGTGACCCCGCAGTGCCAACAAGGGTCAGCGTAGGGCTCCTGGCTGTGGCCCCTTCACCGTCCCCTAGCTCTAGAGGGAAGATTCAAGGTTAGATTGCCAGGCCTCTCTCCAGCGGTCGATGTCCAATCATCATGGTGCCCCAGTCCACCAAAGCATCCTAGCTCCTCGGGAGCTGTTAGTGTAGTGGCTCTTTTCTCCGCTCCAGTCTCCGAAGGGCCTCCACAATCCCGAATTCTCCTGCAGCCCCCAACCTGCAGCATGCCCTGGGGGGGACGCTTGACCTTCTCAGTCTGTTTCTTATTGTGCAGGCCAGGCAATTCTCATGAGCCGGGGGGTAAGGGGGCTCCATCTCACCTCACCGGCGCTTCATACTGCAATGGAGGCCCCACAGGCCATCAGCCTCTGCTCGTATCCTCAGGGCGGCTCATCCTCCCAAGAGGCAGGCCTCCAGGTGCACCTTCCCCGGGCCGGCAGCCACCACCTCCATCCCCGCTCTATGGCCAATATCGCAGCCAGCACAAGGCAGCGCACCACCAGGCCGTAACACCTCACTCAAGTGGTCCAGGCAAGGGAAAACTGTCTCACCATAGCGTGTTCACAGATGGTGAGCCGCAGCGGGACGTCATCCCTGCGCTGCAGCCCTCCAGCCAGCCGATCGACAGTCAAGCCAGCAGCTGAGGAGGCTCTGGGGGTCTATGAAGGCCTCGATCTCTGTCCTCCACACACAGTGCGCTACGTCTCCAGGCGTCCTCTGTTTCAAGGCCCGTCACTCCATCTGAAGCCTCCTCCTCCACGAGGCATTCGGCTATACCCCAGGTAAGTCCAAGGAGCCAGGATTCCATGCCACAACACCCAGGGGTATTCAGGGGGATATATGCATTCCTCTGCTGGGACTCGACTCCATCAGTGCAGGAGGATTTTCGTCTCAGCTTAAAAGTGTATGCTTTTTTTAACAAAGTGGGACTAGAGGCTTTTTGTATTCTAAAGGGAAAGTTCCAGATTCCAGAATGGAATTGAATAGCTGCGTAAGGGAAGGTGTAATTGTTCCAACAATCTTATGCATCATATTAGAAGGACAAGGATTTGAAGGGGCTCCAGATTTAGTCTGACCAATTAGTTCAACCGCTCTTTCCTCCACGAGTAAAGGAAATTTATCCAAGGCGTTCAAGCTAGGAGCTGTAATATATTGATCAGTGGAAAGGTTAGGAGGTGTCCTTAGTATTAAGTTTACTAAAAATGTTCTCAACTTTATTTTTTTTAAATCTGCAAGTTGGTCGCAAAACAACTGGCAGGGTGGTAAGGTAAAGTTAGAGGATATAGTGGACAAAGTCTCAACAGTTTTGAACAATTCTCTGGTAGAATTCTTTGCAGCATAGATTTTTCCTGAAAATTATTTGGTTTTATTTTGGAGACAATCAAATTTTTGTATTATTGAATTAGCCTGTTATATTTCGTTTTTTCCTCACCTTTATATTGCTTCCTCCACACCTTTTCTTGCCTTCTGCATTTCATATTATCTCCTTGAGCTGTGGAGAGAACCAGGGGGCAGAAGGTCTATTCCTGCGATTCCTAATCATTTTCACAGGGGCGTGTTTAGAAATGGCGGCTTCTAACCTCTCTGAGTATGCCCTTCTTGTGGGTTTACCATCTTTTATGAAATCAGAATAGGATCCCTCAAGGGTAATGTGAAGCACAGTACAGTATCATTCGTGGGTTCACCGTGCACAGGTGTGATATTCTGTAGTGAAGCACTTTGGGGTGCGATGGACCCCAATGAACTCTTCGGTGGAGTCAGACTCTGGATGGGAAAGTCCCAGGGAGCAGGCAATGGAGTGACACAATAGTATATACAAACAGCACATCCCCAGTGACCACAGCATGCTCACCCTGTGTGTAGGCGGGGGATGACTCACTGCTAAATCATGATGCTTTCAAGGCTGAGCAGCAGTACTGAGTATTTCCTAACAAAATGCCACTTTAAGAAGACCAAACAAAGAGGGTTGAACGGAAGAGTTGATGTTTTAGCCCAGAGGCCCTCAGCATCCAAAGAAGAACAAGACTGTGAGGTGGGAACTTTTGTATGCAAAGAAGCAATCCTTGCACAGAAAGAGGCCTTGATAATGTATTCTCTACAAGAGATGAAGTGTACAGTGCATAGTGTCAAGGAGGGAGTGTGTGAGAACGTAAATGGACAAGTTGGAAAGACAGAGCACAGGATGGGGAACCTGGAAGGTTAAATTACCCATTTGGAAACATCTGTGCGGCATCAGGAGGGCAATGCACACAGGTCTCTGAACTTAGATGAATTTGCAGTGCCACCATGGCTAAGTTGGAGATACAAATTGAACTCTTTGAAAATAAGACTTGGAAGTGCTGATAACAATCTTGGACCTAGCACCACTACCTCAAACTGGAGACTTCAAAACTAAGATTCAGTCTTTCCTAAAGTGGTTGCTGACTGTGAGGTGACTGGCCCAATGAGAGTCTCTTGAATCCTCGCAGACGGTTAGTCCCATGCTGAGAGACATTGGCACAATTCTCGTGAAGCTGAGAAATGCAAGCCAGTGGGAAATGTTTGCAAAGGTGGCAGCCACAAAATGGAAGCTACAGTGGACCCACATTTTCCCCAAACTTGTGTTTTTACGCATCAATGCAAACTGAACCACTGACAGTTGAAAAAAGAAGTTGTTATCCCAAGGTGTGGTAAGATCAATGATATTCCTGGTAAGACCAAGAATTAGAGCAAGCTGGAAAAACATTTGTATTTAACCCCCCCTCCCCTAGAAGCAGCTCAAGAGTAAAACAGTAATTGAGAAATGGCAACAGAGGGCTGGTACTGCAGATTTTGAGGTGCTATGACTGCCTACTATGGAGTTATGGACACACAAATTGTCTCACTGTGTAGATGGATGAGAGTGGGTTTCCAAATAGTATTACTTGTTCACTTTGGCACTGTTTTCTATCTGAGAGATTTTCATTAGTTTGCAGAAATCACCTCTACCGGTATGTATTTGTTTATTTACTTAGATTTTTTGCAAAGTGCTCTGGGAAGAGGGGTGAGGAAGGCAATATGGTGGTGTGGACTGTCGTTAATCAATACCAGTATTCAACACAGTGTCCTGTTTCGAAGAGGAGATGATGAACCCTTTAAAGCAGACCCACACAGAATTCTGCTGTCCCATCTGGGTAGCGGAACCATAACTGGTCTTAGGCTTACGACCAGATGCCTGAAGCCGGGCGGGGTGGTGTGATTGGATTCTGAATTATGTGGTGAAGAAGGGCAGGTGTATCTCCTAGTCATACGTAGAGTGGGACAGCACAGTCTGCCTTCTTTTGAAGAATTTTAGTAGGTCATCCTCAAGTCTCAATGGTAATTCCTCAAATTCATCTAATAATGATAAACTGGCCAACAAAGCTTGATGTTTTTTTGTCCTCCAACAAATTAGTCTATGTTCAGTCTGTAGCTGTGACACTGGGTGGGGGGGGCAGGTTCGAAATCGGCAAGTCAGAGCAGTAGAAGGCTGTTAGATCATCTGTTAAAAGCTGGTCCACCAATCCAAGTGACTGTAATGCTGGTGGCTATTACACAGAAACAGGGCCTGTTGTAGCAGCTGCAGTGCTATGCCTTTTTCAGACCATAACTTATGGTTATGAACTTCGGAACTGCAGGTGCAGGGTTGGGTACACCTTCCCTGTACAACTCTGACAACAGTTGCAGATTGTATTGACACTGGCCTGTATTCAAGTGCCACTGGTAACTTGGCAGGGGGTGTGAAGTGGTCTGCACCCTACTTGGAGCACCGCTCTGTCTAAATCCCCAGTTTTCCTTCAAGACAGGACAGCTTTGATGCTTGCTGATGAGCTTGTTGCACAAGCAGTCTATTTCAGGTTAGTCATTCTGTGACTGGCTTGCGACTGCACATTTACCTTACAGTGATGTAATGCCGCAACCATAAATTAATCATGGGTGACAAGAGGCACAACAGCTTCTAGCTTTCAACCACTGTTGATGCAGACTCCTTCTGTACGGGTTTAGCTGCACCCACCAGGTCTAGACTACTGTGTTGAATGGCTCGCCTAGAGCAGTGTACATTTGTGTTTATTTGTATTTCATAGTTTCCCTGGTTTATATGATACACAGGTACATTGCTAACATACCACCATGAATAGGCTCTTTTTCCTTCTGCAGGTGATCTGTCTGATCCATAACCTATTTGTATTTTTGCAAACGCTTCTAGGCAAGACTCCCTGGTTACAGGATGGGGTATTCTGGCAACACATATTCTGCACTGCTATCCGTGATATAACAGATGAGCCTTCTATTCCATTAAACATGTTTGCTCATTTCATGGAGTCAGCCGTTCCACCACACAACTTCCATTAATTGAAATTAGCCATTATTGAGATGACAGTATGCTCTGCACTGAAAATAAGTGGCGGACTCAGAGAAATCCTGTTACGGCTAAAATGCCTTGGGCCAGATTTAAGAAAAGTGGTGCTACATTAGATTTAGCGCCACTTTTCTTGTGGCCCCTTGCGCCCCCTACCACCATCACGTGTGTGCCGAATTTATAATACGGTGCACCATGGCGCAGTGTAGGGGGCCATAGCATCAGAATTTCTGACGCTATTGATGTACTTATTCTGGATTAGCTCCAAAATGTTGCTGCTAACCCTGAATAGTACATAAGGGCCCATTGAAAACAATGGCATGCCCCCTTTTAACGCCTGCTCTGAGCAGGCGTTAAAAATGCCAGAAAAAATGATGCAAATAAATCTGTTAGATTTCTTTGCACCATTTTTGCAGCCCCTCCTTTAAGGGGGAATGCCCCCCTTGCAGACATTATGCCTGGTGCAGGCATAATGTGGAGCAAGGGGTCACAAAGTGGCGCAATGCATGCATTGAGCCACTTTGTAAATATGGCACCGCGTTTTTTGCCATCTTACGCCACATTAGAATAAAAGAAATGATGCTAATGTGTCGTTTGATGGCCCTAGGCCCTCTTAAATCTGGGCCCTTGTGTGTCTGGTAACTAACGAACTTGTGTGAAGTTGTGCAACCTCACAGCTTGCAACTCGGTGTAATATTTATTTAAAACTATAGGAGCTAATGCAGTGCCTTAAGTGGATTATATCCCATAGCTTTAAAAATGAAAAAAAAATATAGGAGCTGCTCAGAGGGAGTAGAGGGGCTGGTGCCACTTGCCAGCCATCCACATCCTGTTGGAAATACATACTGTGACAGAATAGGTGGTCCCAGGGGCCACTCAGCCCACAACCTTTACAAATGAACTCCAATCTAACACTCTGGGCCCTGACGCATGATGATTGCCCCCAAACCAGCCAAACATTATCTGGCCTCTACAAAGTCCCGCCCCATTCACCAACACAACTGTGAATGCCACTTCTACGCAAACCATGATTGCAGGAGGCTGCAGTAGCATGGCTTCACTCTTTCTATTTTCTGCTACCGGATGTCCAGCCAAGGGATACCATAGAGAAGAAAAAGGTTTTATTATGTATGCCTAACAAGCGAGGAAGAGTATGGTACTACTTGTACCTGAATTTGTCTCATTTATGCAAGCTATGCAAGAGTGACAAAAATTATACAAAGCCTTAAAACAGATCAGGGCAGTGCAAGGTTTTCATAAGCCAGCAGCTAGTGCAGCTGATCCAGATTTGTATTTTCTTTGTCAGAAGATGATAGCCTCGAGCTGTTTTAGTGTATTTAGACAACATATATTCCCCAGCAGAGAGGGCACTACCGTCCCAGTCTGCTCCTGTTAGCACTGCTGGCATAATGAATATATCATCACCAGAAACAGCCGATGACACAAAGGCCAATATATTGCATACTATTAGCTCTTATATAACCTAGCTCTTGTACAACAATGCATCCTATTACCTCTTGCACACAATTGAAAGCCCTTGTACAATTTGCATACCATTAGTACATGTACATCGTTGCATGCTTTTAGCCCTTATACAAAGTTGCATGCTATTAAGTCTTGTACAACTATGCATGCTATTACCTCTTGTGCAAAGTTGCATGCTGCTAGCTCTTGTACAGCGTTGCATACTATTTGCTCTTGTACAACATTGCATGCTATTAGTTCATGTACAATGTTGCATGCTATTAGCTCTTGTACAGTGCTGCATGCTACTAGCTCGTGTACAATGCTGCAAGTTACAAGCTCTTGAAAAACAAGGCATGCTATTAGCTCTTGTACAACCTGCATGCTGTTAGCTCTTGTACAGTGGTGCATGCTATTAGCTCCTGTACAAAGTTGCATGCTATTAGCTCTTGTATTGTAATGCAGTATTATATAGATCTTACTATCACTTTGTGAAGCACGCAAGTGCTTGCTTAAAGGGGCAGCAAGCTAAGCCATATAGGGTGTGTGGTTGCAAGTCTGTCTGTTTTTGATCTTATGTGGGAAGTGTTTTCATGTCATATGTGATGACCACTGAGGTGCGGTTATTGTGTATGGGTCGCAAAGCCTAGAAGTGTAGTGGATGGAGAGGTGTGAGAGTTAGACGCACAGTTTTTTTTTTTTAGTAAGCCGGCAGCTTTGAACAGCTCTGCAGGTCCCTTTTAGGTATTTCGTATGCTCATAATCTACTTAGCTGTGTACTGCACTGGTTGTCCAACCTGATATTTTGTTTAAAGTTTCTGGTCCAGAGCAGGCATGGTTGGAGAGAGAAGTGGTGGGCAGATCTGCTGGGATTTGCTTTGTCACTATCATCCCATATCTGATTGCCACTGTGCGATGTAAAAAAGCTGTCATAGTGTGTAGCTAGTTGGGATTCATAGTGGTGGACTAGATTATAGTCACCTGATTCATCAGCAGTGTGTGACAGATCTGTTCAGCCAGTCCATGCATGTTCAGTTTGTTATGGCTGGTTTATTTTCTGGTACGGACAGTACTGGATGATGGCACAAATATGTTCTATGCGAGTGTAAGAGGATTAAGCTATAGTTGGCTGCTGATCTCTAGTAGTCATAGTATTAGTATTAGTGTGGGCCAAAAGGGTTATATACAAATTGATATTAATATAGAATACTCATACTAACAATAAGTCAGCCCTTCTTAGCTTACCTTGCTATAGACAGTAGTCTTCTGGTTGGGTTCTTCCATATTTTTGGGCTGTAGACTGTAGACTGGACTTAAAGGTGTGATTATCTTTCCAGTTTCTATCCCAGGGTTGTGGAATGATAAAGTTGTTTTGGGAAAAGCCATGTTTTTAACGGACCTCTGAAGAGCATATGCTCTTGGATGCTTTGAATACAATGTTGCATAGAGTTAGCTCTTCTACAGCGTTGCATGCTATAAGCTCTTACGATTAACTCTTGAACAACGGTGTATGCTATTCTTGGACAATGCTGTACGCTACTAGCGCTTCTACAAAGTTTCATGCTATTAGCCCTTGTTCATCGTTGCATACTATAAGTTCTTGTACAACATGCTTCCAGTGGCGTAACATAAGCCCCAGTGGTGCGGCGGAAGGCCCAAGCTCCAGGGGGCACCTTCAACACAACTGGTAGGTGGTGAGCTGAGGGGGCACACTCCATGTACTTTGCAGGGAGGCCACCTCAAGTTTTGTTACGCCACTTCGTGCTTCGTAGTACATTGCGCTGGCTTTGAACTGAGGGTTCTCAGTATTCTGTATATTCTGTGGTGCTGGGCCAGATTTTGGCATGAATGGGTGAGAGCACAGCACTCTGCATCAGTGAACTACCCCATAGGGCCCCACACCAGACTTCACTCAACAATATCTGTCTGACTCTGCCACAGTAATGTGGGCTGCAGTGCTGGCCTAAAGCATTTCAACTGAGTGCAGCGATTATATGACGGAACACCGAATTAAAAACAACTACTAACCTTAACAACGAGGTCGGAACACCGACCTCGTCCTTACTACTAATGATTTTACCACGAATGCCTTAACAACGATATTTCGTTGTAAAGGCATTCCTGATAAAATCATTAGCAATAGGCACCATTCACCCTACATCCCTCACCCCACCCCCCCAACCCCACCCCAAAACCTAAAACCCGCTGACCCCCCACCCACTCCCCAAAACCAAAAACGCCCCACCCCCCAACCCCACCCTAAAACCCCCTGACCCCCCACCCACTCCCCAAAACCAAAAACGCCCCACCCCCCCAACCCCACCCCAAAACCTAAAACCCCCTAACCCCCCACCCCCTCCCCAAAACCAAAAACGCCCCACCCCCCCAACCCCACCCCAAAACCTAAAACCCCCAACCCCCACCCCCTCCCCAAAACCAAAAACGCCCCACCCCCCCAACCCCACCCCAAAACCTAAAACCCCCTGACCCCCTAAACCCACCACTTACCTTCGCCAACTCCCTTCTTTGTACCTTAACCACGCATGTTCGTTGTTAAGAACATATGTAGTTAAGGCACAAAAATACGAAGTCGTGGTTAAAAAAAGCGTTGTTACGCTTTCGTTAACCACGACTTTCGTAATTAAAAAGTCGTAAAAAAGGATGTTTCCCGAGTGCAGCATGTCAGGCAGAATCTCAGTGATGATTTATGTGGGTCAGAAACAAGCATGTCTGGGCCTCCTGTGAAAATAAAATGCTGCTGCACCATCAGGACAGACTGGCATGACACACACATCACATCTCTCTCTCACCCATCACAGATGCTCGCGTCCAGCCTGTTCTTGAACGTTTGGCTATGCGGGGATGTTGTCTAAGGCTCTGGCTGACATATGATTGACTTTTCCCCATCCTCATTGCCCATCTGTTAACACTGGCTCAAAGAAGATCTGATGGAGAGAACTGAAAAAGATGGTTCGGTGGAGACGTGGTGAGAGAAACGTCCCTTAAAATGTTCTGTAGGACTGGATAGAAGGCGGTCAAATGGAAGGCTGAGCCTTGTACGTGCCAACAGCCAGCAGGGCGACTCAGACAGCTGAGGGCTCCCCATTAACTATGCTCAACCTTCCATTCTTTTGAAGTTGGTAACAGAGCACTATAAATTGGGTAATAGTAATATTTGTTACTTACACCGTTTAGAAACAACAGAAGCAGGCAATGTAGCACTAGTTAAACTAAAACTATCATTACCATTTCATTGCTCAACCTCTCTTTTACAACAGGGCCTGCATGTGACTGACTTTGCCATACTCGTACTGGCTTGTCAGAAAATGAATTGGAGGTAGCTTTTCGAAATAGATTGGTTAATTCAATGCATATTCATTTAATGGAGCTGTACAATATTGGTAGTTTTTGTAATTAAGCGTTTTGTTTACATTTAAACTATTTTACTGAAGCAACCCCAAAGTTACTTTTGGTAAAGTCACATTAATTTTAAAGTGGATCTAAGGTCAAGTGATGTCATTTTGATATCACTTCCTGTACTCACCCATTTCGCGAGGGCCCATAAAATTCTATAAGCAGCCCTGCTGTGTTGCTGTAATTACGCTTACAATGTTTGACGTTGTTACCCGTGTCGACAATGCTAGCAAAGGGCTTGAATACATTTAATTTAAACAATATTAAAAAATGCCATTGTGTGGTTTGCTGTTAGGAAAATCACAGTACGCATGAACACAGGTCAGTCATGCAACAGAATCAAAGAAGAAATGTCCACCCGAATGAGAATTTGCAGACAATGAAAGTGTAAGCAAAAATGTGCGCCCAGCTTTGAGTCCTGGGCATTGGAGCGTGTTTCCTTGACAGTAAATTAGCCTTCTGACTTTCCAACAGTCACACAGCATTAGCCTGAATCATACAGTGGGTCTATTAATATAAACAAACACTGGCAAAGCCAATATACCTGCCACAAGCATGTTAACAGAGACACACTGCATTTCTGCATGCCTGTGTTTGTCATTAAAGTCAGAACACCCTATGCAGGTGAATAGTATGTGTTTCCCTAAGATCAGGTGAGGTGATTTTTGCAGAATCACTTGCTCTCCCAAATCTGTGTCTCTGTGCTTAATTAGTCTCTGTGCCAGGGGTTCTCAACCCCTTCTGCCGTCCCAAGTAACAGACACCAGTGCTGTGAATAGAGAAGAAAAACTAACAATCTTTCGCCTACGCCCATGCTTCACCATTGTGCTCCACCCAACATCAATTGGATAACCCTGTATTCATCAGAGCACGGGTATTAATTTGTATAAAGAAACAGCTGGTTCTGTTAGAGACTGATGTCTCTTTAGTGCAGTTAATGAACTATGAGCGCAATGCTATCTTTCGCTCTATTTCTTTTTAGAGGTATACACAATACATGAAACAAACAGCAGCACACACGGATTTATCAATAATTTGTTTATTATAGTCAAAATAATTTCTGTTTATCACACTCTACACATGTATCTATTTTCAATTAACGTAGGTTGCTTCACAAGTGCAAGGTGAACAAGTGCTTGTGCAGTGCATTCAGTAACAACAGTGTTTTCAATATTCATCAAAAGACCAAAACTTGTTCAATTCATATCAAGGGGGTATTGGCACACAAAAAATATATTACAGACAGTGAAGATTACAATAAGTTGTAAGAATCACATGCTGGAGCCATAGATAGCTTATAAAAGAATCATTGCTCAGTAGGGCCACTTGTTTCACAATCTCTTTAAACTAATTTAAACTTTTTTGAACATGTCTAGTATATGTATTCATTTAAATTCTCTCACATTCGGTACATTGGTCATATCACCAAATCTCGGTTAATCGTGATCTTTTCAACCACTGCCCATCTTAAGATGTCTGCAGAATGTCCTGATTAGATAAAGTGTTCCACAAGTGGGGCCCCCTGCGCTTTACATCGTATTCTACTACAATGTTGTAGAATGCATGCTTTCACTCTCTGTCGCGTTTGTCCCACATATATTAGGTGACATGGACATTTTATTGCATAGATCACATCCATACTGTTGCAGTTTGCGTGGTTTCTCCCATTGTGATTGAAATCTTTGATTTCCATTGTAAGGTCACAAGCCTTACACCTTCGAATTTGAAATGACCTGTTATGGGAAGGAGATTCCATTGAGTTAACAGGTCAGGGGAGTTGGATGTTCTTAACAGAGCACTTACTACATGACTTCTTAAAGTCTTGCCTTTTTTTTAACACAAATAGAGTTTTTTCGCCTGTGTCCAACTCATTTGCAATCATTTCCCAGTGTATTTTAATGATTTTTTTGATGTCATTATTGCAGGTACAGAATGTGGTAACACAAATCCAAATCATCATTTGTTCCACAACTATCACTCTTGTCTTGGGTTGCAGTAAATTATCTTGAGGGCACAATCAGGCTCTCTTACGTGATCACTTCAAGGGGCCCTTAGGGTAGGTTCTTTCATGTTGCCTCTGGAGTAGAAAATCAGATTCTTGGAAATAGTCAACCCTACTGGAACAATTTCTCCTAATTCTTAGAAATTGTCATTATGGCAGTTTGTCACATACATTTGTAGCATGGTGACTAGTGTATCTTAACAATGTGTTCCACTCTGTTGGTTTTCTGAACAGTGTAGTATAAAGTGTATCTTCTTCTGCTTTAATGCTAATGTGTTGGAAATGAACCTCTTCTCTACTAAGGGACATGGTAAATTTGATGTATTGTGACCTGCTATTATTTAACTAGACAAAAGCTTTTTTAGATTCTGTTTGCCATCTGTCCAAATCATCAAAACATCATCTATGTATCTCTTCCATAATGAAGGGGTTGCTTTCAGTGTAAATATGGGTACATTCATGTTTATCTGAAAAGAGATTGACCAGATCTGGTGCGAAGCTGGCTCCCATCATGACTCCCTTTGGTTGAAAGTAGTAGTCACTTTGGAACACAAAGACATTTCTTATCATGGCTATCTTTAGTAGTCCTACCAAGAAGTCTGTGGGCACCTATGTGGGTTGTTCGCTACTGTCTAGAACTTCTCTAATTACCTGTGAGGCCAAATCCTGAGGGATATTTGTGTACAGGGATGTAATGTCTGTGGTTACAAGTATTTGCTCAGCGGGCTTGAATAGTGGTCCTCTTTGAGTTTAATGACTTCCATAGTGTCCGTTCAGTATGACCTGGTTGTGTGCATCCATAGTTTAAGGAATAGATCGATGTATTTACACAATGGTTCTAAAATAGAACCACATCCTGACACAACTGGCCTCCCAGAGGGTTAGCAAGTCTTTAGTGTATCCTGGGAGGGTATAAATCTTTGGCATGCATGGGTGTTTCTTACTAAGGAAGTCGAATTCCAAATTATTTAGAAAACCTTCCTCTAGACCCTCTTGCATCACATTTTTAATCAGTTTCATTTCCTTTGTGGGGTCCCCCTTTAACTTGAGGTAATTATCTCCAGAGTCTAATTGTGACAACAATTCCTGTTTGTAGTCTTCTACATTTTGGACCACGATAGCCCCCCTCCCTCCCGTATGCTGGTTCCACCATAATTTTGAGTGACTCCAAGCCCCTCTGCTTTTTCGTCCTAATATTATATTTTATGTATTTTCTTCTATTGAGGAGTTGCATCACATCGGGAAGGACAACTTGTTCAAAGGCTAATATTTTGTGCGACATGCATTGGGCAGGTGGTGTAAAAGTCAAAGGGGTCCTCAGTCCAGGGTCCTCTCTCCTATCACTTTTCAGGGGTATCTTATTACAATCATACCTCAGCCTGAGAAATTGGTATAGTTCCATTTTAATATTGAAGCGGCTGGGTACACACGAGAGGCCTTTAGATAATATATCCTGTCCCCCTTCTTTTGTGACTGTGTGACCTGTTGTGCTGTCTCTTCATTTGTATTTCACAGTGGCTCTCTTGCTGGCAAAACCGAACCATTCCTTGGCCTCTGCTCCTCCCCCTGTTCCATCCTTGATCTTCCATAGAGAAGAAAAACTAACAATATTTCTTCTGCGCCCCTGATGCACAATTGTGTTCAGCATGGCTCGATGTATAACGAGTGGTACCATCTTCAAGGAGACTATGGGCAGGGTGCACAAAGGTGCAGAGGGCCTTCCCAGCCATTAAATATAGAGGTACAAACTCAAGTACTGCTGCTCATTTTATGGTCAGGGAAACTGGGGCTCATTTTTCGTGGTGGAAAATTAAACAGCACAGAAAGAATCACTAGGGTGTTATTCCTTAAGAGGGAAATCCCTTCAACCAAATTCGTGCCTGCATCATCACATTAATGTGGTGGCCATCTTACATGAGGGGATCTCCCGCACAGTGATCAGCACTCTGTTTTGCCTGTCGTGGCTGTGAGCAAGCACCTCTGCTTAGTTCAAGAAGCAGAGTAGCACACTCCAGTATTAGATGGAGTAGTGAATTCAGAACTCACTCCTCTGCATGTACACCAGAAGCAGCTCAATCAGCTCTGTGCCAGACACCCAAACATGAACTTCTTTTCAAATCACAGTACCCAAATGTAAAACTGTTCATTAGTCCAGTGGGATGATCCAAAGTTTAAGACACTGTAATTAACCAATGATTGAATGGAACCTGACCAAAGTGACCAAGGCCTGAAAGGTACTGAGCCAAAGCCCCTCTATGTATATGGCTGTTGTTGTTCATGACATGAGCTCTGGCAAACGGCTAATGCTGTCTGTGGCTAAACCTCATAACAGATAACATGGGCACCAAAGTTTCTATCCTAAAAATGACAATACACTTTGCACCGTCTCTAGACTCAGTATAGGAACCAGCTAAAGAACCACTGCCACATTTAAGAACGTATAACTCCCACATCTTCTGCTAGCTGCTCGTGTAAGGCAGTCAGACATCTTTACCTGCTCCTTGTCCCAAACAGGTCATCCATTGGTACTATCCGGTATCTAACACCGCAGCCTGAATGTGGCTGAAATTAGCAACAGGCTGGCAAAGGTCAAAAAAGTGTGTTATACAATCACAACATTCTTCTTCGGAAACTCAGGAAAGCATTTAGGCCCGTATTTATACTTTTTGACGCTAAACTGCGCTAAAGCAGTTTAGCGTCAAATTTTTTTTCGCCGGCTAACGCCATTCTGAAGCACCATGCGGGCGCCGTTATTATTGAATGGCGTTAGCCGGCGAAAGCAGACCGGCGCTGCCTGGTGTGCGTGGAAAAAAACCACGTACACCAGGC
This sequence comes from Pleurodeles waltl, assembly GCF_031143425.1. Classification (NCBI taxonomy): domain Eukaryota; kingdom Metazoa; phylum Chordata; class Amphibia; order Caudata; family Salamandridae; genus Pleurodeles; species Pleurodeles waltl. The sequence continues at coordinate 475,488,050 of NC_090448.1, forward strand.
AGCGCCGGCGTAGGGAAAAATGGCGTTAGGGCGTCTTAAAAATGGTGCAAGTCAGGTTGACGCAAAAAAATCGCCTCCACCCGATTTGCGCCATTTTTAACGATGCCCAGACGCCATTTACATGACTCCTGTCTTAGTAAAGACAGGAGTCATGCCCCCTTGCCCAATAGCCATGCCCAGGGGACTTATGTCCCCTGGGCATGGTCATTGGGCATTGAGGCATGTAGGGGGGCACAAATCAGGCCCCCCTATGCCAAAAAAAAAATATAAAAAATATATATATATATACTTACCTGAACTTACCTGAATGTCCCTGGGATGGGTCCCTCCATCCACTGGGTGTCCTCCTGGGGTGGGCAAGGGTGGCAGGGGGGGTCCCTGGGGGCATGGGAGGGCAGATGTGGGCTAATTTTGAGCCCACAGGTCCCTTAACGCCTGCCCTGACCCAGGCGTTAAAAAGAGGCGCAAATGCGGGGTTTTTTGGCCCGCCCACTCCCGGGCGTGATTTTTGCCCGGGAGTATAAATACGACGCATTTGCGTCGCAGTCAGTTTTTTGGACGGGAAAGCCTACCTTGCATCTCATTAACGCAAGGAAGGCGTTCACGCAAAAAAATGACGCTCTTTACTCATAGTTTGGCGCTAGACGCGTCTAACGCCAAAGTATAAATATGGCGTTAGTTTTGCGCCGAATTTGCGTCGAAAAAAACGACGCAAATTTGGCGCAAACGGAGTATAAATATGCCCCTTAATATGAAAATAAGTTTACAATAACTCTGAGGGAAATATAATAAAAATAATTGTAACTTTATTGAGAAGGGCAAATACATAAATCCTTCCTCGTTTATGAAACGGTTTGAACTCCACAGCAAATTCACAAATGTTACATTGCCTATAAAGAAGTTTAAATTTAGAAGTATGAAAAACTCTTATCTCCAGACAATGTATGATCTCTTTTTTACTCTAATAAAACCTGAAAGTAACTCAGTTAAATAGGCACTGTGGGGCTGTCAATGCAACAAGACAAATATCTACGACTGATCATACTGTTTAATGGTCCTTCTCGCACATGCTGATATCAACTGAATGCTGCCTGGGTAAATACTATTGACACAATGAATATTCGTATATAGTGCCCATTGAAATATGAATCATGTCTAAGCACTCTGAATATAATAAGGCAACTAACGGGCAGGGAGATAGATTGATTTATCAGAGTCATTCTTTGTGGCCGAGTCAGAATTCAAACACTGGTATCTTGATGCTGAAATCAGTAACGTAGACAATACCCACATTCCCAGTCCCAAGGAAGGCAAGGAGATGAGCAAATTGGCCATTGCATGTATGGTAGGGTAGAAGTGGATAAGACTGTGAATATTATTTTTGTCTATACAGTACACTCAGTGGCACTTCCTTCAATACTTTTTTATGTACTTTTGGGATATTAATATTTATTTTTCTCATATCCTATGATTTGGTCACATAAATGTCACTCTTCAACAGATTACCAACCCCACTGGTGCACATAGATCAGTATTCTGAGGTAGGTTTACAAATGCTGAATAGATGCGCTGAGCTCTCCGTTTAGAATTTTGTAAAACCCATCTTTTGAATCACCAAAATAGTTATCAAATGTGCTTTAAAATGCACTGCTTGGTCCTGAAGTATAATGAAGAAAACAATAAATACAAGTTGAGCCTGCAGTTTATTGACGAGAAGAACCACCAACTCGATGGGCGTGGCCAAGACGGCGTCTGGGATCAATGTGTTTTGAGGAGCTCCCTCCACAGCCTGGCCAATCATCCTGCTTCTACCAGCACCCACACAGAGCATAACACCGGGGCCGCAGGGCTCACATCAGCAAGGTGGTGGGAGCCGGCAACAGGAAGCAAAAGCTCATAAAAGGAGTGACCCGAGCCGACGATGAGTGGGCCGAGTGAGCCACGCCTGCAGTGAGCCTTATGGCCACAGTAATCATGGGCACTTGCAGTGGTGAGAGGAGGCTGTGACGGTGAAGCTGAGGGGGCCCTACCCCTAAAAAGACAGCAGTGAAAGTGTCGGAGGCCCAGACCACTTTGACAAAGAGGACCTGACGGAGTCCGGGGAGATGCGGCAGCCCAGGGCAGCGGCAGGTGCACATGGCAAGGAGGTCCCAGCTGAGTTATTGTTCTCAACTGGAGACCCGAGGAGGCCTATCCAAGCCGGGGACGAGAGCAAGGACCCGGGTGCTCTATATTGCTGCGGCTCCCCATGGCAGAGCACCCCTGTGGCAACTTGAGGCCTGCGGGACACCGGACTTGGCCTAGGTGCCAAAGAAGGAGGATACAAAAGGGGCAGGTGGTGCCCTCATGAACGCTGGAGTGTTGCAAGACCCCCTTATAGAGGAGGCGGTCATAGAGGGGCCTGTAGGAAGGCTGAACGGGGCATATGACATGACGGGTGCGCATCCGATTGGACAGGAGGCCTTCCAGTGCAGCGGCCAAATGGGCGTGTTGGTGGATTGGGTGAGAGCATGGGGTGGTCCCTCACCCCACGGATTCCTTCATCGACTGGGAGTGAGCTGCAGGACCTAGAGTGGAGGATACATCAGAGATCGAAGGAGCAGCTCTTGCAGTGGACTGTGACCCCGACCCTGAGAGCCCTGAAGTAGAGGGAAGGGTCTTGTGACTGTGGGGTGATGTGGGCTGACATCATGCTGGGGTTCACACTGTAATCCAAGCTGATGAATGGCTGACCCTGATGGGGGGTCAAGAGGGGTGGCCCTGGTGGGGGCAGAAGGTCTGCAATTCCCTTGGATATGGCGGCCCTGCCGCAGACACCACCAGAACACCAAACGTAGTTCTGTGATTAATGATGGCCACCAGACAATTCTATGGTGCTGTAAGTGTCTGCGAGGGACGAGGAATAAGATCCACGCAGTGGCCCAGGACCTCGGACTCTTGCGGACAGACCAAAAGAGTATCAGAGATAGTGGACGAAGCGGAGCGAGTCTTGGTGATCTGGGGCTCCAGGTTAAGGGTGGTGACAAAGCTATTTGAGCCCTTCAACAAACTGTCGCTCAGCTCCAGGAAAACGTCGAGAACACGGAGCGGCACTCCTGGCAGAGCAATGTGAGAAGAGTGGGAGTCCTGGATTTATCGGAGGGTCCCTGCATGGAATTGTTCTTGGTGGACTGGCTCCTCAAGGAGGTGCTGAGGGGCAAGGCATCAAAGATGTTCACGAATGAACGTGCACTTTGAGTGCCCAGCAGGCCCCTGGTGCCTGGGGCACTGCCTCGACCGATAGCAATGTGTTTTTTTAATTTCTGTGACCATGACCATATCCTACAAGTGGTGCAAGCCCACAGGCCTTAACAGATGGAAGATGCCATGGTGAACATTGATCTCGACTACACCACCGCCGTCTAAAAACAACGAGAATCCTTCTACCCTGTAAAACTGCACCTCCTCACTTTATTTTTCCCAGCAAAACTGCAGGTGTGCGCAAGTGAAGAAACTCACTTTTTCCACACAGCCGGAGACACCTGGAAGTGACTGGAGCAGGGGGGCTACCGCCTCCCGGAACAAGGTTCGCAACCTACACAGAAGGAGTGGCAGAGGCAGAGATCGAGACAGAGACAATGCGACAGCTTGACAGCGACCCCGACGAGATCTCAGGCAGAGGCAGAGTGGGCCAAAGTAGTGGCAGACATCCAACAGCGTTGATCCTGGAGGTCGAACAACAAATGGGAGGCTTTGTTGAAAGACTCAGAAGAGAATGGCAGTGACTCAGGGGGTTCAAGAGAAGGCTTGTAGGAGAATGTCAGACCAATGGTCCCTCCAATGACGTTGGATACAATCATCTGAGATCAGTGATAGTGCAGAGCGGCCAATGGCAGACTGCCAAGTGGCTTCTGACCGGTACAAAGATGGTGGGTCAGTAAGACAACAGTGTTAACAATCTAAGGGGGACAGGCCCTTCCATGGCCCTTACCATTTTGGACTCAGACTCCTGTAGTTATTATTGTTGAGGAAGCTACAGACACCTTGGGCATTGCTGGGCAGGTAGTTTTGAATCTGCAGCACAAGAAGGTTGGGTGAAGGGTGGGTCATTCAGGAAACTGTTAGAGGTGCATTGAGGCACCACCAAATGCCATTGGATCGATACAGGTCCAGGCCGCACAACTCTGACAATGGTCACATATCACCTAGCACACCCGGGTGTCACCCTTAAGGCGGGGGTCTTCAAACTGGGGGGATGGCCCCACTAGGGGAGCCTCATATGATCCCAGGGGAGGAACCAGGCTCTGGCCAAAATAAGCATTATGCTGATAACAGGGCTTTGTTTAAGCTGAAAAGAATTATCTGCAGTAAATCGCTTTGTAATGTGGCATTACTTGTATGTTTTGTCATTTATATCCAAGCTGGGAGTATGTGTCAAAAAGAAAGAGACTCCAAATACTCTTGAAAACCCCCCACCCCTAATAATCACACTGTGGATGCTTTTACATGTTAGTAAGGCTTGCCTGACCAGAACAGTCTGTTTGGTTTGATGTATTTGATTGCATTTTTAAAACAGTAACATAACTGCAATGTTGAAATACGTCTAAACATACTTAAACATTACCAATTTATTAGATTAATTGTAAAAAATTCGGAGGGGGGGCGATAATTTTTTTTTCTTCTACTGGGAAGCGTGGCTTTAAAAAGTTTAAAGACCACTGCCTTAATGTGTTATCCTGGAACGTAAATCGGCTGGGATGCCAACTGGAGAGGGGGTGATGTGGAAGTACCTGAAACAACAGAACCCAGATTTTATTCTCCATCAGGAGATGCAACTTGAGGGAAACACTTTTAGAATACTATACCACAGTAGAAATACCCTACTTGCACATGCGGGGGCTACTCACGGGGTATTTCAGGGGGTGGGTATACTGTCTCACTGATCGCTCCCTCTTAGGGTGACTTACACATGGGTGGATATGATGGGTTGCCAGGCCACGGCGAGCAGTCAGTGGAAAAAGCTGAATCTGAATCAGACCACTTGGTACTTCCCTCCAGGCCCACAGATGTTGGGGTTAGACAAAATGGGAGTGTGGCTAGTGGAGGTGCTGGAGTCGCTCCTGCTGATCAGAGCGGACCTCAATTTGACACACCACAGCGACAGGGACAGAATGACAAAATTGGGTGTAAAACCAAGACAGGATCTACGCCTGGCATCCTTCCTTGACACCATGGGACTAGTGGACTTGTGGCGAGAGGAACAACTGCGGACCCTACAGTACACCTACAATTCTAACCAGATGCGGTCCCTGTCTAGATTGGACTAGATTGGACTACTTTCTTATTCCAAGATCCCAATTAGGCTGCTGGCACTCAGAGATACAGGCTTGGGACATATCAGACCATTCCCCGCTGACTGTACTCCTACAGACAGATATTCAGAAGTCAAGGGAGGAGTGGAAGTTAGACCACTAGGACTTACCGTCCTGGGAGACTAGGAAACTGGTGGTAAAGACCAAAACCCAGTATTTTCATGAAAGCTCAAGAACTGTAGTTTCGGAAGTAACACTATGGGAAGTGCACAAGGTTGTCATGAGGAGATGCCTTTTTACACACATCTCTCGTAAACATAAAGAGAGGGAGAAAGAGGTGTGCGCGCTTGAGTCAGAGTTGTCTCGATGTGAGGCTGATTATGTGCACAGCCCCATCCCAGACTTAGCACGCCAGATTGAGACGGGAAGGGAAGAGATGCAACGCCTGCTCCATCAGGAAGCAAGGACAATTTACAGGGCAAAGCAAGGTAAACTATATGAAGTAGGGAACAAGGTAGGCAGGCTACTAACATGGCTTGCCAGGAAGGAGGAAGATTGATGATGGACAGCAGAAATCAAGGGGGAATCAGGGACCAGGGTGGTGACCCAGGACCTAGCACAAGTCTTTGCGGCACATTTGGAGAACTTATACTGAGTTGGTGGGAGTAGGGGACCTACAGGCCCTTGAAGACTTTGTGGCTGAGGTGCAGGCGCCAATGTTGACAGAACACCTGATCGAATCTCTCAATGCAGAACTATCCAAGAGGGAACTGGCAGACAATCAGCCAGATAAAATGTAGAAAGTCCAACGGTCCAAATGGCTTCCCCCAGAAATGTTTAAGTGTGCAAAAGCGCACATAATGAGCCCACTCAGGTTGATATATGCACCAGACCCCTGAGGGAGGGGATCGTACCCGAGATCTCAGAAAAGCAACAATTGTGCTAATCTATAAACAAGGGAAACCCAGTCTGTAGCTCCAATCAACCCATATCCTTCCTTAATTTAGAGATGAAAATTCTAGTGAAGGCTCTTGCTAATCGCCTCCTACAGATGATTGACACACTCAAGGCCCCCGACCAGTCAGGCTTCATACCCTATAGGGCAGCTAGGCAAACTTCCGTAGGTTGGAGGGCTGCCTGGGGCTATGCGACTGGATTGCTGAGCCAATGCTCCTTCTCTCCTTGGACACCAAGAAGATGTTTGACTCTGTGGAATAGCCATAGCTCATAGTTATCCTCTGGTAAGATTTTTTTGTCATGGGTGGTGCTATTGTACAAGGACCCAGTGGCTAGAGTCAAAGTGAATGGAGCATTCTCCTGAGAGTTCCCTCTGGGAAGAGGCACAAGCAAGGGTTCCCGCTCTCCCCTCCACTGATCAAACTCCTGGCATGCTGGTTGGGAGATAATGCACTACTGTGCAGGTTGAGATGGGACCCTGGTTAGGAAGACAACATGTCTTTATACACAAACAATATACTGCTCTATCTTGCTGACCGTGATCAATCGGTCTTGAGGGTACTGGAAATCCTGAAGGTGTTTGGGTCTTTCTCTGGGCAACAAATCAGCTGGAACAAATCTATCACATTGCTGCTATCAGGGACACTGACAAAGGTGGTCTGGCAATGTTCCCTGATGTGGCAACCAAGAGGATTTAAATACCTGGGTATATTTATAACAAAAGATCGAGACCTATTCTTGGTAGAAAACTGTGGGGAATCCTGGGCTCGTATAAAAGTGAGGCAGAACGTTGGCAGAAGCTCTCCCTCTCTCTCATGGGTAGAGTAGCTCTCTACAAGATAATCTACCTTCCAAGGTTTCTGTATGTTCTACAGAACATACAGCCCAATGAGTTAACCAGGTCAGTGACAGCAGTCATGAGGAGCCTACTCTGAGGGTGGGACCCCGAGAATAGCATGGACATCCCTTATGCGGAAACCATTGGATGGAGGCAACCCCCCCACTCTCCCTCCCAACCTCAGACTATATTAGTGGGCAACCCAGCTACAGACAATCAATAATTGGGCTTTCGCATCTCAATAGAAACCCTCAGTGATAGCAGACAGGAGAGCGCTAGATCCAGAAGGGTATGTCTGGTGTCTACATGATAACGGGGCCTAGTTCCGCTGCCAGCACCAAAAGCAGTAGTGGTTACATCCTGGCAAAATGCTACCAAAGCCTGCGATGGATGGGCAGATTACCGCTAGAAACCCCACTATGGGCCTCTGACCGATTGCGGGGTTACAGCTATGGACAGCCATGCAAACTGGGACATGATAAGGATTTTCAGAAAGGGGACAGTTGGAGCGGGAAAGAGAAGGTGCCATACCCAGAGCTCCTGGACCAATACAAACTCTCCTGGGGCAACACCTACAGTACCAACACCTACATCACCTCCATTGACGGCATAAAGAGGCCCTGAGGGAGGCCCCAGATAACTCTCATCCTGGAGTACAGTATGATGGGTCCCCTCTCACCAGCCATGCAGTGTCCCCACTGTACTTTACCCTATTACAGAATAGCATCCTCCCAATGGATCGCCTCCGAAACAAATGGGAGGGAGAGCTGGGTTGGTTGGAAGATGATGTTTGGTGGGCAGTCTGTAGGGACCCCTCAGAGGTGGCAATCTGGGGCAGGTTTCAATTGGTACAACTAATACTCATCCACAGAGCCTACTATACACGATTGAGACTATTCCATATGGGCATGACAGACATATGTATGGGAGGCTGTGGACAAAGGGGAACCCAACTTCACAATATTTGGCAATGCCCCCTCCTCCCGACATACCTGAGGGGAATAGGAAAGCAACTTTCTGAGGTCCTGGACTGTACAAATGAACTGGCCTCCCAACTGGCAGCCACGGGTATATGGCACAACCAGTCCCTAGACCGATACACCCTACTCTTCTGTAATACTGCATTAATGGGGGTCAAGAGGGATATCATCAGAATGTGGGGAAGTAGTGAGGTCCCGAAGCAGAGGAGCTGGGAGGCCAACTTAGACTGGTGCATGAGTTTTGAAAAAATGGTGTACAAGGCGCATGGCTGCCCAAAGAAGTTTGATAAAGTGCGGGGGCCTTGGCAACAAGCTAGGGAGAACATGTCCGGAGGGAGGAGTGTGTATGGGGAGCCAGGGTAAGTCCTGGTGGCATCCGAGATATATAGTCAACACTATTTGCAGGTGGTTCTTACAAACTGAACGTTATGCGGTAAGATTGGTGGCTCAGTTGAGTGATTCTGTAGTATGATGGCCCATATTTATACTTTTTGACGCTAAACTGCGCTAACGCAGTTTAGCGTCAAAAAATTTTGCGCCGTCTAAAGCCATTCTGAAGCGCCATGCGGGCGCCGTATTTATGGAATGGCGTTAGACGGCGCAATCAGACCGGCGCTGCCTGGTGTGCGTGGAAAAAAAACACATAGACCAGGCAGCGCCGGCGTTGGGAAAAAATGACGTTAGGGCGTCTTAAAATGGCGCAAGTCAGGTTGACGCTAAAAAATCGTCTTAACCCGATTTGCGCCATTTTTTCGACGCCCAGACGCCATTTCATGACTCCTGTCTTAGTAAAGACAGGAGTCATGCCCCCTTGCCCAATGGCCATGCCCAGGGGACTTGTGTCCCCTGGGCATGGTCATTGGGCATAGTGGCATGTAGGGGGGCACAAATAAGGCCCCCCTATGCCACAAAAAAAATAAAAAAAATAAAAAAATTATACTTACCTGAACTTACCTGTACTTCACTGGGATGGGTCCCTCCATCCTTGGGTGTCCTCCTGGGGTGGGCAGGGGTGGCAGGGGGGGTCCCTGGGGGCAGGGGAGGGCACCTGTGGGCTCATTCTGAGCCCACAGGTCCCTTAACGCCTACCCTGACCCAGGCGTTAAATTCAGGCGCAAATGCGGGTTTTTTTGACCCGCCACCTCCCGGGCGTGATTTTTGCCCGGGAGTATAAATACGACGCATTTGCGTCGCCGTCATTTTTTTAGACGGGAACGCCTTCCTTGCATCTCATTAACGCAAGGAAGGCGTTCACGCTAAAAAATGACGCTCTTTCTTCATACTTTGGCGCTAGACGCGTCTAACGCCAAAGTATAAATATGGCGTTAGTTTTGCGCCGAATTTGCGTCGAAAAAAACGACGCTAATTCGGCGCAAACGGAGTATAAATACAGGCCGATATGTTTTAATGCCTCAAGTATGTTGTGCTTGTTTGCGGCACTTCTCCACCCGGTTATATGAACATGAATAAAGAGGTTTTTTTTTAAAGAACTACCAACTCACATCTACAGCAGACAGAGCTGTATAACTGCCACAGAAGGACGTTTGTGAAGAAAGCCACAACATTCTAAAGAGAGTGCTAAAAGGAATCGAAAGAAAGAAGGAAAGGTGGAGGAATCCCATTATTAAGCAAGTACATATTGAAGAGGTAAATATTACAGCAAAAAGATTCGGGGGGGATTTGAGAGGAGGTAAACATCTTCTGAAAGGGGCAGCTCTCTGCGTCACACAGAAACTGCGATCATCCCCTACTTGCTTAGTGCAAGTATAGTTCCCATGCTTAAGAACTATGCAGCTTGACCATAAAGAGCTTTCCTTACACTTTGAAACATAAACAATTCACCAAATTTATAAGATCAAACATTCATATCAACACAAATATATGTAAGCATTGCAGGCCTAACCATGAACTTAAACCTAGTTCGTTAACAAATACTGCCATTTAAATATTTCGAAATGATTTTAGATTCCCTAGGGCTCTAGGGATACTCCACCTTGTACCCTGAAACAGTAGACAGAAGAAGGAGTCATGCATATTTTCAAAGACTGCTTCGCTTCAATTAATTTCTTCTGTAAATGTAATTCTCTTGTCACTTCCATCCATGTTTCCCCTACTTGACTGGTACAAATTCACAACCTCTCCCATGCTCTTGAGAAACATTATCAATGATCACACAGTTCGCCAAATATTCAGCAGGAAGCTTAATCTGTTGTAAAATATTTTTCCGTGGAAGACTTCATACCAAGCCAGATCGACAGTGGCCACCTATGTCTTTGAATACATTTTCCTAAATCAATGGAACAACATCTCACCGTACTCCTCCTCCCAAGACCAAGGCAGCAGGATTGGAGACCTAATCATTATGTAGTGATTTGTTCTACTGATTCACAAGAAAGTAGAAAGGTTAGACCACTTCTTTAACCCTATAGCTTTCATCTCTCGACACATCCGAAATATTAAACATATTAAAAAAGACATCTAATAAGGTTAATTTACAATGTGCGACAAGACTGCACTTTCACAACCGTCAACGACTTCATTTTAATGGTAACATCAATATATCAGTAAACATTTACAACAAACCACCCTTAAAGCCGCTGTGGTCCATGGTACTAAAGTAATTACTTTTCAGCTACAGAGGTTCTTGGTTAGGCGGGGGCAACTTAGTGATATAAGGTGATAAGATGTGCCAACATAGAAGTCTACAACTTGTGGGGGCTGCTTATTTCACATACAAACATTAGATAAGGTGTGCTTTGTTGAATTTATGTACGAGTCCTTTTCATGTTGTTTATTCTTCTTTACCAATTAGAAATGTCAACAATGCTTGCCTGTGTCTGGAATTATAGAGAGGTGTGTGGGGAGTAGGGAAGATTGTGAGCCCCTTTGCATTAATGCTGTTCATAATGCTGTTCTTTTTGAGTAGATATGAAAAAGCAATGGTAAATAGACTTTAAAGAAAACATACTCTTGGCTCACAGACGACCCAGGGCAAGAAAAAAACAGAAACATTAGGAAATTAGAAAAGTTGAGAAACAGAAAGACCAGACAGCTGTGATTTGCTAGATTAATAACCATTAGAAACACACTCCAAACCAAATTTAAGACCCTAATTATCAGTTAGGCATAGTGATAATATATGCTTGCCATGGTAAATAGCGCATGAATGTATATACTCGACTGGTCTAAAGCTTTGAAAAAAGGTAAGTGTATTTATCACATGGTAAATACAGCATGTCTGTGGGCTACTTGTGCTATTGGCTGCATGTGCTATTTACTGCGTGTGACATTTACCAACTGCAAAAAATAACAGATGTGGTAAATAACCTCAATTAAGAGTATGAAAGGTCATGGAAAACCAGTGAAAAATACCACGTTAAAATACCTTCATTTAAAAGCAGATGGCAGAAATTCCAGAAAGTGTAGGCAATGAAAGAAAAGCTGTAAAACAACACAGAAACTGAAAACCAACACAATAATGCAAAAAATACAGTACATCCACTTTTTAAGATAAAAAGCATAAAATCAGATGCACTCACCTGCACACAGGGCTAGATCTATAGATACAGCCATGGACAAGTGTAGTTCTCACATATTGATTGCTGCAGCACACATTTCCATTCAGCAATACACCACCATGGATTCCGCACTGTTGGACCACTATATCATGATATGCCAAATCCATGTTCTACTATGATACACTATGCAGCATGAGGATGGAAACTAGGCCACCAATTAATGACCTCAGATGGTGCAGCAATGCCAGAGACCCAGGATTGACACAGTAAGGCTGGAAAACCGTAGACATGAGTCAGCTTGTGATCCAGAGGACATGCAGACTCAATATGGCCATCACACAAAACATATTATTATCATTATGGTTACCCTGAAGCCCAACATAGGGTTCTACTGCCATTCCCCTTCTGGAAAATGCTAGCAGTGCTAGAATTCTTTTCAACAGGCACCACACATCGGACAGTAGTATTAGTGTGTGTCATTTAGGCAGCATATAGTATTCCCCTTAGATACCCCCACAAATACCAATGCTAGCAAAGCAAACCCCTGTGCTACAGCAGGATTTCTGGATATCCTAGGGTCAATTGACTGCACTTCTGTAAATCTGGTGGCCTAACATAGACAAGGAAATGTGTACTGCAACTGTGAAATGAAGCACACTATTAAGGTGCAATTGCTGTGTGACGTGGACCTGTGTATAGTGAACTGTTGTGTTAGGTGCCTGGATCAAACCACAATATCATGATCCTACTGAGAAGCACATCAGAATTCAACATACTAGGAAATAAATCAACCGTTCATCATCAAAATTACAATATATTATGATTTGTATAGTGTCAACAATCTCAATACGTGTCAAGATTACTATTAGAGAGTTGTTAGCGCCTATAACTGCACATACATGAATCAGTGTGAATATGTGTAACAAATTACATTGGTAACTCTTATTAATGATGATGATTCTCATCCAATTCAAACTTTTAACAAGCACATGTACTTCTAGTACAACTCGTATGTCTCTCACCTACTATTCCTCTGACCTCGAGACCTTCTTCCATCTCAGACATGTTGAGTATGATCATATTTGTTTCTTCCCATACTTGAGATACAGCTGAGGTGGCGAAATACCACTTGCTGCCATGCTTTAGTATGTTGTTTGCAAAAAAAAATTAAGTACCTAGCATTACAAAGTTTAGAACCTGCATTTAATGTTCTCAAGGGGATGTGTTGATACAGTATTGATTTTGTATGTTATGTCCTGGCATATGCATGTTCTTATTTGGTTTTGGGGGCATCTTCAGCATGAGATAGCACACTGGATGGCATGGTGTCTTACCACCTCCATGGCCAGGACATCCAGCTCTGAATCTGTAAACATGAACTTCGTTTCCCTGCTGGTGTGCATGATGGAAGAGTTTGGTAGGTTTCTGCTTGTGAAATTTGAGTGATTTTAGAGGATGACAATGGAAACTGCTTGCCTGGTTTCAAACTGCCTTATCAACACAAAATTAATGCCTACACAATCCCACACAGGAATGAGCTGTTCGTGTGCTTTGGGGGTGTCCTGAGGTCTGTTTGTGTGTTGCTCTGGTAGTGTATTCTCTCTAAGAATGATTTTTCACTCTAGGAACTTTCAGTGCCTTCCTGATCTTTTGTATATGTGTTATTAATTGGGTGCAGTATTTACCACATATGTTTCTAAATGGTTTGTACTGCTGGTGAAGATTCCTGTGAGTTCATTTTTCAACACAAATGTCTAGAGGAGGCCATATTATCATCTTGAACAGTGGATGTATATGTATAATGGGGTAAACAAGGAATAAGGAGGCAAAGAGCAGTAGTGGAGACAACATTAACATTTGTAATGTGCATGTTCACCTTTGGGTCTCTTGGTGGTAAAACCAAAGTTGTTTATTGTTACTTTACTCATGGAACTCATTTTATTGATTTGAAAGGGAGAAAGGTTGAATAGACCTGCCGGGGTATGAGGTTGTGAACCTGAGGTCAAAGACCGATTCCTTGAGTAAATGCTTGGTCGCTGAGACACTGACCCGGAGAGGGTTTTTCTAAACGTGTATTCCCCTACCTCCCTGCGAATAGACACACACACATGCGCACACACACAAACTATTACCACACACAAATGAAGTATTAAACATGTCAGTTGAAAAATTAATTTGATGTATTGATATAGACTTATGCGGAAAGTTGTTTATTCATAAGCAGACATTTCAACGCATATTGTTCACCTTGGTCAGAAGGAAATTCTGATTCTGAAATAATGGATGAGATTCTGTCAATCTCCAGACTGTTTTTTTTTCTGTAATAAGAATTAATCCTGTTAGTGGCACGTATGTCTTACTAGAGATGAGAGAGCTAAAAGTATTACTTTATACAACTAGGGTTAAATGTCATGCCCTCCTCGCACAAATTCCTATTTATAAAATCATTTATCATTGATCAAATCCTACCATATGAGCTTTATATAAAAAATGTAAGATTCACACAAAGAATGAAAGTGGTGTCAACCCTGGTGACAGCCACTTAACTACTATTGCTCCTGGAAAGGATATTCTGCATCCAGGGTGTCTGGGGAACTAAGGAGAGTACCCAATACTAATACCTATTCTGTAACCTGGGCCTTGTAATAGCGCGACGTAATATGGCACAATTATGGGGTTCCTCGACTATGCAGAACTCAGACCTCGACTGGTGTATCGAACATGAACACTCTGTATCCGAGGGGAGTGGCTGCCCACACAAATTCCATAAAGTATGGGACCCGAGGAGGAATTACTGAGGCTTAGCCTAATCCTCACTGTTGTCTACCACTCTTGTGGGCTGAGTCTCTTCCGAGTGGCTCCCTGGGGGCATGTCAGGACTCCCGCCTGTATACAGCTGCTATAGTTGTGTTTATATGTCTGTGTATTGTCACACGAATAAGCCAGCCTGTGTGCTGGACTCAGCACCGCAATTTACTAGCTGTATAACAGCACTAAGGGAAATATTTATACTCCATTTGCACAGAATTTTCATCATTTCTTTACGCAAATTCAGCACAAAACTAACTCCATATTTATATTTTGACATTTGACCCGTCTAACATCGAAATATTGGAGTTTGCACCATTTTTTAGATGCATGAACCTACCTTGCGTCAATGAGATGCAAGGTAGGTGTTCCCATCTAAAAAATGGTTCTAACCCCATAGCCCCATATTTATCACCCCATGCTAAAATGACGCACGGGTGAGAGGAGGGGCTAAATAATGGTGCAAAGCTTGCTTTGAACCATTATTTAACGCCTGAGTCACCCCAAGCGTTAGGGGACCTGTGGACCCATTTCCATGGTTGAACACCATGAAATGGGTCCACAGGTGCCCTCTTCAAACCCCAGGAACACCTACACCAGAGGATGGGGGACTCCATCCCAGGTAAGTAGGGTAAGTATTTTTTGTTTGCAAACGAGACAAAGAAAAGAGAAAGTTGTGGAAGACCTACTGGGTTCCTAGACAGGTTTGATGAAGATATGGAGACCAGTACAAAAGACCTTAGAATAAACATGACAAAGGAGAAAACATTTGTATCCAGCATTCCTCTATCGGCTGGCCTACGGCATGGTAGTACAGTGGCAATGTTCAGAAATACTACAAAAAATGCTCTTGGTTTACTGAAGTCCACCAACACAGTCTCAGTGTTTTAGACGAATGTGGTCAGTACACCGAAATACATTTTTGATAGAAGTTAGAGCCATTGAGCCTTATTCTTAAAGCAATTCAAAAATGTACACCTGCAGGTCTGCACACACTTCTGGGCGCAGATTTTCGAATTGCTGATATTAACAAAGGTGTCCAGGATTATGCCTCTAAAGCTGCAACAGTCGAAGTGTATTACTAGTACGCCTAGAATGCTTTTTTGAATGAATGCTTTCATTCCTCATGAAGAGGTCTTTCCATTGTGTAATTTTACGTAGTGTGATTTTTCTGCCATGGACTGAAGTGTAGGATTTATAAAAATGAAAGTTAAAATCTCTTTGTTTTGGAGCATAATTTCTCATTAGATGTTAAAAAATAGGGTTAAACTGCCCATAAAAAAGGCATGTGAAAGGCTGATATTAAGTATGCGCTACAGAAAAAGATGTTAATTGGGAAGGTAGAAATGTTAGTGATGGGGACTAAAGAGATACATATGTATACGACAGGTAGTCAATAATTCAGTGAAGTTTCCATTAGTACCAGTTCCTTTACTTAGAGCGGATGGGAGAGGATCATTAATAGATTCAAGGTGAAGAAGTCAACAGACGTATGGTTGAAAGACAGCTCTGATGTAACATTAATAGGAACTCTTTTCTATATTGTTTCAGTGACTGGATACACCTGTTCCTATGGTTGAGTAAACCAACCAAAGCAATGCTTTCGTTTGCTTTATCCAGTTATCGGTTCTGTTCATGGTAATTTTCTTTGCAAGGAGCCATGCTGGGGATGTTCGTTGTAAATTATTCTAATGCTCTCTGCGGTTTAGCTCGTCCCAAGTCAAAGAAATGCTTGCATTTTTTAAAAACGCATAACACAAAGAGGGAGGGAAAGCCGTTGTAAAGTGAAAGAATGCGGAATAACTTATAGCCATGTTTCCAGAAACGTCCAGCTGAAATCATTCTCCCGATCAAGTCCTTTTTATCCTGAACAAGTACTATTTTACATTTTCCTGTATTTTGGAAAGTGGCTGTAGTTAAGCATTTGACCTCAAGAGGGAGCTTCATGCCTTCTTTACACTATTTTAGCCGCGTATTACATTTTGGTGTAATGCATGAGGTCCCGCAATCCCTGTTAAAAAGACCCTCTCTAATTTCCATATTAAAGTTGACTTGTGAGACACCTACTCCCCTGTAAGAAAGAAATGACGTAGCCTCACAACTGTATTAAAATATTACAACTGTGTTCTCTCATCACAATGCCTTCTGCCAAAGCTAGCAGCCTGGGGAAAGATAAATTGCAGTGCATAATTAAAGTGCATTTAAAACAAGGTAACCTGTCTTTTTTCCTTCTGCTTTTTTCCTACATGAGCCTGATAAACAGAAAGGGAATACTCGTGGCAACATATTTTTTGCACACTATAGGAAAGATAGAATCTCTACGTTTTTAGACACATTTGCAGCTACAGCACTTTTTAAAATCGGACCTGTATTAAACGGATTGTAATAACTTTCCCAACAAATACCTAACTGCTTTTTGACGTGTTTAATTTTGCCCTTGAGATTTTACCTAAAGTTCTTTATGTTTGTAAATATCCTATCTCTTTCACATGAAAATGTAACACACCAAAGATGTAAGAGGTTTGTGGGACGGGGATGGTGTAACCAGGTATTATGTGGAATAAAGTACCCACTGCTACACATTATAAGAAAACTATAGGTCACCTCAGTGTTTCATGATCTCATAAAGGAACTCGGACTTCAGCCTTGTTCCTCTATAGGGTCATTGAACACCTCAGTGACTTGCATTATCCTTATAACAGCGGTCAATGGGTATTTTATCCCACAAATAATCATGTAACTGAACGATTTGCTTTAATGTAGATGCTCAAACCTAGGAAATGCTAGACCTTAAAAAACACAAATTGGTATGTGTGTTCACACCCCTTACAAAATCCGAAAGAAAAGTTGTCACAAATCTCTAACCGATTTGTATTCCATGTTAAAGTTTTGAGGTGAAATGTAATATTCCTAAGTGGCAAAGTACACCAAATAAATATAGGGCGATTAAAAAAGGACTATGCTTTTATAATGCACTTTACAAAGTGAATTGTATCTAGTCTCTGATAAAAGGCATTATTATCACTCAACTAAAGAACAGTCATTTTACTGAGCATGGCATTGGTAAATAGAATAATAGGTGCCAAGTGTCCCAGTTTAAAAGATCTGTGATAAAAGCTATTATTCTTACCTAACTCATATTAGTCATTTTATAAGCTTTTATTACGCAGAATAGTAAGTGGTAAACGTCCCTGTTTAAGTAGGCCTGTGCATTTGGTGAGTCAGGCAGAACAGTGATTTAACACCTCCCTGGTGGAAATATCAACTGCAGTTGGTGTCCACATGATTTGTTGAGCTACATGGGTTTTTGGCACTGGACTATACGTAAATGGCCAAATAAAAGACATCTTCTGTTGTTGAAATAAAATATCAAGTAAAATTACTAGTAGATCCTTAGATACAAATAATGTTCTCAAATATATCTGATATGAAAATGAGAATGTTCCATAGCAGATCTGTAGATGTCAAAAACCACACACACTAACAGCTGAGCAACTGGAGTTTTTGGCTTCTTGGAAATCTTTTACTTCCAAAACATAATTCAGCCATCCAGGATGGTACTAGAGAAAGTGACTGAATGGTCCGCGGTGTGTGGCATTCAGGGATCGAAATGAGTAGGAACTAGCATGAAAAGGGTTACATTAAGGTTAGTTGTGCTATTGTATTATCCTTTTCACAGATACGGTACTTTTTTTAATCAATAGAAGCATATCTCTTTCGCCTTTACAGTTGTGCTTGATGCTCTCTTTGTTAGCAACTTGTTTCACTTATGAAACAGGGGAGGAATCTAACCCATATTAAGTAGTCTTCAACCGTGCTCTGCCTCTTAGAATCTTCCCTGCGACACCCCAAACCTGTCAACCACATGCCCACTACGTCTGTGTTACACTTCAACCTTTTATTCATGTTTATATGGCAGGCGTGTTTATTTTGTTCATTTTGGTTTCGTATGTAGTAGACTCTGACCAAAATCTCAGGGCACCTCTTGTTGGCTGAATCATTGAGTACAATTAGAAGAAAAACAAATCAATACAACACTTCTAATGGAAAAAACAATCTAAGTTTCATGTTTTCAGTGAGCTCTTAAATGGGAAGATCTGTACAATGTTCTCTAGAATTAGGGCAGGGTGTTCCATAACCTTTATTCGATACTGCAAATGCAAGACCAATCCGGGTGTCAATACTGTGGATTCACAGCTACTCAACTGGGATTAGCTGTCTGGGTAGCAACAGCACTACATAAAAGTCGTTGAACATTTAGGCATGATTTATAATTGACATAGTGTTCATACAGGTACCTAATGCAATTTTTTAATTTAAAGGCTCAATTTTTGGAACTTGGGGGTGGAACAAACCAGGAACGCAGCATTCTGCAGGGATCGCTGATATTTATTTTCAACTTTTTTCTGGCAAAGGAACCTGGAGGCCGTTAAAGTTATCACGTTGCAGGTAAATTAATTTCTTTTAACTGTTAAAATGTATTTGCCAGATGCAAACACAACGTTCAACAGAACCTTAAGGGACAAAGTCATGCCAAGGATGCTCTCAAGCTATTCTCTTTAGTGGTATCTTGCCCCAGTGACTTCAACTCTTTGTTGCTTTGGGTGGGTTTAATCCATGTATAGGATAAGCCCAGTATAAGAAACTTACGTTTTTAAAACATTCTGACATACTCCCTAATTTACAGATGGCATTAATATGAATACTGCAAAAAACTGCGTGGTTTCCTTCTGCACCTCCTGCTGAGTCTTCATGAGGGTGGTAGGTGGTGGGCACCCTGCTGGTGACGCCTTCCATGGCTCCATCACCCGAAATGGTGATATAGCTGCCACCCAATATAGAGCAGAGGTCTGCCACCCAGTGGCAGCTGAAGAACTTTTTTAAACACGGTGGGGTGAAATATGTAAAATAATTAGTGGTTCAACAAGCAGGCATACTCTACCAACAGAAGTGCAGGCACCAGGCGGGAGAGCTTTCATCCCAAGAAGTCATTTTTGAAAAAAAGAAGTAATCTATGCATTTATTCTGCATTTTTACCTAGGGAAATTACACGAAAAGCTATTTTAATATAGTCTTGGAAGATGCCATGGTAACAACAATTCGAATTAAATACGACTATTAGGAGTACAGGCCAAATAGACTACAGGTGCTCATTAAGCCAATGGTGTGGTCAGCAGGACCAAGGCTCCTTATTTCGCTTGTGATGGGGACCACATTTTAAAATGAATCACCACAGGGCACTAGGATATACCCGAGGTGCAGGTATGCTTAGGGGGTGAGAAGGTAGTTAAGACTGCATTCTGATTCATTCATTATTTGTATTCGTTCGATACTGCCAATAGGAATATCAGCTATTACCCAGCTATCATGATGGTTTGCATAAAATAGTACAGAAGAAGATTTATGCAACAACTGCAGTAACAGAGAGTAATGGTTGCCGTAGGCAGAAGAAAGGGTCATACAGTGATCATTAGTGTGTACAGGTGTGATCTCATTAGATTTGATTGTATATTGTAGGAGGCTGACCTGGTTTGTAGTGAGTCCCTAAGGTACTTACACCTTTTACCAGGTCCAGTTATCCCTTATTAGTGAAATGTAGTCAGTGTTCTAGCAGCTTAGGGTGTCTGGAGGTAGCTGTAGCAGAGCAGCTTATGCTGAACTAGGAGACATTCAAAGCTCCTGCAATACCACTATAGTTTCACAGTGCTTATACACAATAAAAGACAATATTCAGTGTTACCAAAAATAAAGGTACTTTATTTTAGTGACACAAGGCCAAAAATATCCTAGAGGCAATACTCCTTCTGGAGGTAAGTATTATACACAACATATACACTACAGACCAAAATCAGGTAAGTAAATAATCATAGAATAGCGCAAACAGTAGAAAATACAATAGAATGCAATAGGCCTAGGGGCAACGCAAACCATATACTAAAAAAGTAGAATGCAAATCACAAATTCCCCCTAGGCAAGTGTAGTGTGTGGAGGGGCGCTGGGAGTGTAAGAAAACACCAAAGGTAAGTAAAATACCCCACCCCAGAGCCCAGGAAAGTAGGAGTAAAGTACTGCAAGTTTCCTCAGGACACACTACAAGCCGTGATAAGAGTTATTGCAAGAACCAAGCAAGACTGCAAGCAACAAATGGTGGATTCCTGGACCTGAAGACCTGTGAAGAGAGGAGACCACGTCCAGCAGTCACAGAAGATTCCAGGAAGGACAGGAGCCCCTGCCTACCTAGAATATGGTGCAAAAGAGGATTCTCTGGTTAGAAGAAGTCTGCAGAAGAGCACCAAAGAAGATGGCTGCGGGTTCCTGTGTGGTGCATGAAATGTCCCACGTTGAGAAATTGGATGCAGGCTATTTGCGTCGCTGGATTCGTCCAACAAGCCTCAGTTCAAGCAAGGTCGCGGTTTGCATCAAAATGGCACTGCCTGGAACCCAGGCAGGACCTGGAGGCCTCAACCCGGACTGAGGAGGCAGAGGTGGCTCCCAACACTGGAGAGAGCCCACGGATGACCAGGCAGCACCCATGGAAGTCCCAGGACACGAGGACAAAGAAGGTGCAAATTGCGGTTGGTGCAGAACAACAAAAGAAGGTCCCACACTGCTGGAGAACAACTCAGCGAGTTGTGCGTCGCAGGATGAAGTGCTGGGGACCTGGGCTACACTGCACGAAGGATTCTTGGAAGAAGTGCACAGAAGCCCAAGGAGCTAGATATGACGCGGTGCACAGGGGTACTGTCGCAAACCGGGAAGGCAAGCTCTTACCTCCTCTAAATTTGGACAGCTGGACCTTAGGACAGTCGGGTCAGATGGGTCCACGACCTGTATTCCAGGGAGCACGTTCATCATCAGGAGAGGAGTCCCAGAGAACCAGTTGTCGTCTTGGAAGGTGCCTGCAGGAGCAAGGAAGTGACTCCGCCACTCCACTGGAGATTCCTTTGGTTCTTCTAGTGCAGGGTGAAGACAGGGAGTCCTCAGAAGGTGCATACCTTGGAAACTGTTGCAAATGTTGGCTGGAGCTGAAGTTGCATGTCACAGGAGTCTTCCTGGATACTTTGTTGCAGTTACAGCGGTTCCTGGAGCAGTCTGCGGTTGATTCAACAGTCAGAAGCTGAAGCAGAAGATGCAAAGTATTTCTGGAGGAGTCTTGCAAGCTGAATCTGAAGAGGAACCCACAGGAGAGACCCTATATAGCCCTGAGAGGGGGATTGGCTACCTACACAGGTATGCACCTATCAGGAGGGGTCTCTGACATCACCTGCTGGCACTGGCCACTTCAGAGATCTCCAGTGTGGAAAACAAGATGGCTAACGCGAGGGACACACTGGAGGAGCTCTGGGCACCACCTCTGGGGTGGTGATGGACAGGGGAGTGGTCACTTCCCTTACCTTTGTCCAGTTTTGCGCCAGAGCAGGGACTGGGGTCCCTGAACCGGTGTAGACTGACTTATGCAAGGAGGGCACCATCTGTGCCCTTCAAAGCATTTCCAGAGGCTCTGGGAGGCTACCCCTCACAAGCCCCTAACACCTATTTCCAAAGGGAGAGGGTGTAACACCCTCCTCCCAAAGGAAATGGAAATGCTTTGTTCTGCCTTTCGGGTACTGTGCTGCTCATACCCCAGGAGGACAGAACCCTGTCTGCGAGGTGGCAGCAGCTGTAGCTGCAGTGCAAGCCTCAGAGAGCTGGTCTGGCAGTAGTGGGGGTCCATGGTGGAGCCCCCAGGATGCATGGGATTGCCCCCCCATACCAGATTTGGAATGGGGGGACAATTCCATGATCTTAAACCCCTTACCATATTCCAAGTTACCATTGTGAAGCTACATATAGGTACCTATATGTAGTGCACGTGTGTAATGGTATCCCCACACTCACGAAGTCCAGGGAATTGGCCATGGACAGCATGGGGGCACCTTTGCTAGTGCAAGGGTGCCCTCAGAACTTAGTAACTTTGCACCTAGCCTTCAGTAAATGAAGTATAGACATATAGGTGACGTTCAAGTTACTTAAGTACAGTGAAAATGGCTGTGAAATAGTGTGTGCACTATTTCACTCAGGCTGCAGTGGCAGTCCTGAAGAACGGTTTGTCTGAGCTCCTTACGGGTGGCAAAAGAAATGCTGCAGCCCATAAGGATCTCCTGGAACCCCAATGCCCTGGGTACCTAGGTACCATATACTAGGGACTTATAAGGGGGGGTCCAGTGTGCCAATTGGAATTGGAATATGAAATCACTAAAATATAGTGACTATTTTGGAAGCCGAGCGAGTATAAGCACACATGTTCTAGCTAGCAGAAATTCAGTGACACAGTTAAGCACTACTGACAACACAGATATAGGCCACAAACTATGAGCAATAGGGTCCTGGCTAGCAGGATCCCAGTGAGGCAGGCAAAACACACTGACAAAAAGGGTTTTAACTATGAGCACTGGGGTCCAGGCTAGCAGGATCCCAGTGAGACAATAAAAACACACTGACACACACTCACAAACAGGCCAAAAGTGGGGGTAACCACGCTAGAAAGAGGCTACTTTCTCACATAACCCACCCCGACACCCAACAAAGGACAATAAGGGTAACCTTGGCCAGTTGAGACTTTACTGTCTAAGTGGTGATAAGTGGAGAGTAGATCTGCAGTAGGGTGGTTACTCTCTTTATCATCCACTGTATGGTTACTTCCCTGTGGGGATGTAAACCACCCTGTTTGGAGATTTTTACCTAACCAACAGTGTGGGTGTAAATTTTCAGAGTTTCTATTTGTATGATTTAAAGTTGGGCAGTAGGATTGGTCCACTGGGCCTATCTCAAATGAAGAGAATGCTAGACAGGGATGCTGTCTCAATAAAGCCATAGCTGGGCAAAATGTTTGTCCATATGGCTGTAGGAGAGAACAGGGGTGCTGTTTCTCTTGAGTTGGAGCAGGGCAGGGTTGCTGTCCTATAAGCTCCACACTAGGACAGGGCTGCTGTCCTAAGTGTTCAGAGGTAGTGCAGGGCTGTGCCACTAAAGTTTCTCTGGGAGGGCTGGAGGGTTGCTCCATATTCACTAAAATGGTGCAATTTTGCACATCTGCTTCAGTGGTTCCACAGAGAGGTACTTTTAACTCTAGGAGTCCAGCTGTGATAGCTGAGGGCTCCTTTGGTACTGCTTCTTCCCCAGGAGAGGTTTCTCCCACCACAGGAATGGTATCATTAGTGGCAGGGTGGGGAAGGGATACTTTGATACCTTTTTTACCTGTTGGTGGAGAGGGATCATAAGATTTCAGACCTTTTTCTCTCCTTTGCTTTTTCATTTCCTCAGAAATTAGAGGAAGCATTTCCTCGGGGATACCCAGCATGGATGCATGGGTCCTAAACTCTACCTCAGCCCAACCTGAGGCCTCTAGGTTATTCCCTAAGAGACAATCTACAGGTAAGCTAGGTGATACCACCACCTGCTTTGGGCCAGTAACTCCACCCCAACTAAGTTGAACTACAGCTAAGAGGAGAGACTGAGTGGAGTTATTGACATCAGTAACTTGGTACTTCTGTCCAAGGAGGTGTTGTGCAGGTGACACCAAGGGGCATATTTATACTCTGTTTGCGCCGGAATTGCGTCGTTTTTTTTTACGCAATTCCGACGCAAAACTAACTCCATATTTATACTTTGGCGTTAGACGCGTCTAGCGCCAAAGTCCATGGAGTTTGCGTCATTTTTTTGCGTGGACACCTACTTTGCGTTAATGATATGCAAGGTAGGCGTTCCCGTCTAAAAAAGTGACTCCGAGGCATGTGCGCCGTATTTACACTCCCGGGCATAAATGACGCCCGGGAGTGGGCGGGTCAAAAAAAATGACGTCCAGCCGCTTTTGCGTCATTTTTTAGCGCCTGGTCAGGGCAGGCGTTAAGGGACCAGTGGGCTCGGAAGGAGCCCAGAGGTGCCATCCCATGCCCCCAGGGACCACCCCTGTCACCCTTGCCCACCCCAGGAGGACGCCTAAGGATGGAGGGACCCATCCCAGGGAACATAAGGTAAGTTCAGGTAAGTATATATATATTTTTTTTGTGGCATAGGGGGGCCTGATTTGTGCCCCCCTACATGCCACTATGCCCAATGACCATGCCCAGGGGACAGAAGTCCCCTGGGCATGGCCATTGGGCAAGGGGGCATGACTCCTGTCTTTGCTAAGACAGGAGTCATTTCAATGGGGGTTGGGAGTCGAAAAAAATGGCGCAAATCGGGTTGAGGTGATAATTTTGACTCAGCCTGACTTGCCCCATTTTTTGGCGCCCAAGCTCCATATTCCCCTACGCTGGCGCTGCCTGGTGTACGTCATTTTTTTTTACGCACACCAGGCAGCGCCGCCGGCTAACGCCGGCTAACGTCATTGAATAAATACGGCGCCCGCATGGCGCTTCAGAATGGCGTTAGCCGGCGTTAGATTTTTTGACGCACAACTGCGTTGGCGCAGTTGTGCGTCGAAAAGTATAAATATGGCCCCAAGTTTTCAGTCACCAAAGTGATACTGGCACCGGTGTCCCTGTAGGCCTGGGCCTGAAAACCATTTATTAAAATTGACTGCCTTTACTTATCCATATTAAGGGGACAAGCAGCCAAGGTGGCAAAGTCAGTGTTGCGCCGTTCCTGGCGGCTGGGCCTGCTGCACCCCTTCTGTTCTTTATTTCCTCGCACGAGGCCCCAAAGTGGGCATGGGGCCTCGGCGAGTCTTGAGCACTGTGCGCCCTCGATATTAGACGTTGGCACCTTCCCCCAACCCCTCACTTACCTTATACAGCCTGTTCCTTTCTTCTTCTTTCTTTTCTTTTTTCTCTTCTTTCTCCTTTTCCTCTTGTTCTTATTTTCATACGTAGCAGCCATGTTCTTCTTTCTCCCAGCATGCCTTTCTTTTCCCTGCATGCCTTAGGACCCTTTTTCAAAATGGCACCTTGTCTCTATGTTCTCCTATGATTCTTTCCCAATCCAATATGGTGTCTTTCTTCTTCCTGTTGGTCATTTCCGGTTTTAGGGTATATAAGGTGTGTGATTCTTGTTCTCCTTGCACTGCAACACTTCCTTTGGTGGTGATCTTCGCTCCTGTTATTTTTTCTCCAGTTTTTTCCCTCGCTTGTTCCAGTTCCTTCCAGTATTGTTTTCTTGTTGGAAGACTTACCTTTTTCCTTCTTTTTTGTTCCAGGGTGTTCTTGCTATAGAGGTTTTTCCCTTTGGGGGTTTTTCCTCTGGGACTCCTTCTGGAGGGTGCGGACTGCCTTTTGGCATTCCTTCGTCAGCAGCACAGTGGCTACAAGAAAGGGCCCCCTCACCTTGGTCAAGGCAGAACCTACAAGAATCAGGATGACTCTGCAGTTCCAGTGGGCCAGAGACATAAACAACGAGTAGCCTGTGACAACCAGTGCCACCAGGTGTGACAGAAACTGCCTTGGGACTGTCTACCCCAGTTTCTATGATGAACCCAAAAGTGAACCCAACTACACCCTTAGTTTGACTATTGCCAGTAGTCCCACCACTATTACCACTACTGCTAGGGGCACTAGAGTTTGATGTATAAGTGGTGGAGGAGTGTATTGGACCCGAAGAAGGATCTTTGTGCTTACTTTTACCCCCATACTTTTCCTGAGATTTTTGATCATCTTTATTTTTGCTGTCCTTCCCACCCCCTGTATGAGCTTTTCTGCTCAGCCTTGTTCTGACCCATTTGTCTGCCTTCGTTCCCAATTCTTGGGGAAAGGTATGATCTGAGTCCACAAGATACTGGTGCAACAAATCAGACACATAATTGTTCAATATATGCTCTCTCAGAATTAAGTTATACAGTCTTTCATAGTCATTCACCTTATTGCCATTTAACCAATATTCTAGGGCCTTCACTGAACAGTCTACAAAGTCTATCCAATGCTGTGAAGACTCCTTTCTGGTATCTCTGAACTTGATTGTATATTGTTCAGTGGTTAAGCCTAGACCATCCAAGAGTGCACTTTTCAGAATGTGCTAGTTGTCTGAGTCATCCTTCCTGACAATAAGTAGTCTGTCTCTCCCCTTGCTAGTGAAAGACAACCACAGGATAGCAGCCCTCTGTTCCTGAGGGACTCTCCGAACTTTACAGGCCCTCTAAAGGCAGCAAACCACTTATTAATGTCATCCCCATCCTTGTAACACTGGAGTTCCTGCAATTAATGCTGTCGTCACCATGGGGAACTAACCCTAACCCCTGCCTTTCCCTTTTCACAGCCAGGGATTCCCTGTCTAAGGCCAACTGTTGCTGCTGTAGGCTCTGTCTGGCCTCCTCCAACCTCAGCTTTCTGAGTTCCCTATCTAGGGACTGGTCCTCAGGGTTGGAAGTGTGTGACACCTCTGAGACAGAAGTGACATGGGAATTGGCAGAGGAAGATATTCCCCTAACTTGAGTCACCCTAGTTACATGGCCTCTAGGTGTGAAGGGAGCCCTAATTGTGTGTGACCCCTTCCGACTACCAGCTACACTAGGGGGTTTGTTGATGGAAAGATTTGTGGAAGGACCCTCCCCAGGATCTTCAGAATGCTCTCCTGAGTCTGTCTGGTTGGTGTTTTCCTCTACCTCCCCCTCTGACTGTACCTGACCAGTGGTAAGTCTCTGGTCATCCTGCAGGAGGATATTTAAGAGGAATTCCTTATTGGGGTTCTTCCCAAATCCTACACTTATTTTAATGCACCCCTCAAACTTTAAAAATTCAAACTTTCATAAGTTGTTTTTACAACCCTGTGGGTAGCCTCTACACCAGACATAGGCCCTCATTATGACTTTGGCAGTAAATCCCACTTACCGCCATGCTGACTGCCGCCAACATACCGCCACTGCGGCAGATATCCGTTCACCATATTATGACACACACACTAATCCGTCACCATTCAGCCACAGACACAAGTCTGCCACACCAAAGGTTAGTGATAAACTGCCAGTATACAAACCCACACCGTTACGCCAACAGAACTATGCCCACCATATTATGACCCATGAATCACCACGGCGGACATTCAATGGTGGTAAACCATTGGCAGTACATACCGCCGCGCTCAAAACACACACAAAACACCACCACATTGGACAATTCAAACTACATACACCTGACACCCATACACACACCACAACAACACATCACTATAAAACACACACGCACATTACCCACAACCCTTTACCATTGCAAACAATTGCCACAATATAGACACCACGACCACAGACAAGACCAGAGACACACCACCATCACCTATACACCACTCACGCACCTCACAACACACACACCAACACATCATCCTACATACCCTCACCCACACTACTCACACAACACCCATGGCACCACAATGACACCCCAAATTCTCTGAGGAGGAGCTAAGGGTCATGGTGGAGGAAATCATCCTGGTAGAGCCACAGCTATTTGGAGCACAGGTGCAGCAGATATCCATTGCTAGGAAGATGGAGCTATGGCGGAGGATCGTGGACAGGGTCAACGCCATGGGACAGCACCCCAGAACAAGGGATGACATCAGGAAGAGGTGGAACGACCTATGGGGGAAGGTACGTTCCATTGCAGCAAGACACCAGCTCGCTATCCAGAAGACTGGCGGTGGACCCCCACCTCCACCCCCACAACTAAGAACATGGGAGGAGCAAGTCTTGGCAATACTGCATCCTGAGGGCCTGGCCGGATTAGGAGGAGGACTGGACTCTGGTAAGCCAACTCTTTACTATTATCACCCCCCCTACCTGCATGCCATCGCATACCCCCACCCTCACCCTTACTCCCATCACTCCAGCACTTCCCACACACCCCACCATCACAACTCACTCCTCACAATGCCAAGCCCTTCATGCCATACCAATGCATGGCCACCACTCACAGACCTGCATGGACACCTATCACCAAAGCATGCACACTAGAGAAAATCAGCTAGCCCACCACATACCAACTTACACAAGTTAAAGCTGCCAGGGCAAATACAAACAAAGAGGGCAACCCACCCATGCACAATATGTCACACACAGAAACAATAACACTGCATTTACGTCCCCATTGATATCCCAGCCAATGTCACCGGAGAAGAGGTGCCAGCACTATCCAGTCCCCCCACAGAAGAGGCCCACAGTGATGACAGAGACTCTGGTCGCATGGATCTGGATGACCAACCTGGTCCATGAGGGACCTCTGGACTGTCGGTTACCCAGGCACAGTCCCACACCACCACAGAGCCTTCCCCCTCAGGAAACACTACCACAGCACCCACCCAGCGTACCCATACCTCTGTCCCCAGGACATGTCAATCAGCAGTGTGTCCACCTCTACAGGGACCTCTGGGACAATCAGGGACCTGGGGTCAGTGGCAGTGGGCACACGGTTCAGGGGACAGAGGTACAGGACAACTGGGAAGCTGGGAGGACTGCTGTGTGCCAGGGGAAGGACTGGCCCAGGGAACCGACTCTTCAAGAGGCCCTCACTGAGATCCTGGGAGCATACCAACATTCCCATGATACGCAGGGCCAGATCCTGGACAACGTGCAGGAGAACAGGCGGCTGCAGGAGAGACAGTACCAGGGGATCAGGGAGGACTTGAAGGACATTAACATCACCCTGGTCTCCATTGCAGGGGTGCTGACAGACATGGCTAACATTATTAGGGAGGCAGTCTTACAACAGCGGGCCCCTGCCACTAGCCAGACTACTGAACTGCCCTCCACCTCCACTGTGGACAGGAGGCCTCGCCACAGGACCAACAGGCCACCAGCACCCCTCCCCCTGCAGAAGGAGAACCACCCTGCAAACGTTCCCTGTGATCCAGGCAGAAGCCAGAGACTATTGCCAAGACCCCCACCAGGAAATAAGACTCTTCTGATTGTCACCGTTGTGTCCCACTCTGTCATCCTGTCCACTGCCATTGCTCCCCTTCCTATGCCCCCTTGGACAATGCACCTGTGCTACAAATAGACTGGAGCAATTCCCTGGACTTTCCTCCATCATCACCCCAGCCCATTGCACTTCCCCCTTTTCTTCTTAGCACTGCAATAAACACACTTTGAAAAAATACAAGTATGGAGTATGTCAAATGATTTAAGTATGTATTTGTTTAACAAGGTTCAAACATTGCAAATCAACTGTACAGTAATGTGCAAATAGGATAGACCTGTAGTTGGCTGCTGTGAACGCACAAGGAGGGATAGTGGGGCACCAACATCTGCAAAAAGAGTTGCCCGAGGGGAACAGTGAGTGGGCATAGAAGTGGGAAATAACAGCCTGCCAGTGACAATGTTAAACAAATAAATGACAGTGAAATGTGAAGTTTCACTGTCTTACCTGTGTGTCATTGGAAGTATTGTCTAATCACTGCAGTTCTGTTGTCCTCATCCTCACCCTCTGCCTCATCATCTTCACTGTCCACAGGGTCCACTGCTGCCACACGGCCATCTCCAGCCTCCTCCTCCTGCAGAAACAGCACATGGCATCTCAAGGTAAGGTTATGCAACATGCAGCATGCCACGATTATCTGGCAGACCTTCTTGGGTGAGTAGCACAGGGATCCACCTGTTAGATGAAGGCACCGAAACTTGGCCTTCAGGAGGTCAAAGGTCCAATCAACGATCCTTCTTGTTCGCCCATGTGCCTCATTGTAAAGTTCCTCAGCCCTTGTCCTGGGATTCCTCATAGGGGTCAGTAGCCATGATAGGTTGGGGTAACTAGAGTCACCTGCAAATATGGAGGGACAACATTTAGCCACACACAATCCTTTATGGCCCACACCATACCCACACACCAACATCCACTGGGTGGGAACCAGGGCTCACATATGAGTCACACCCTGTGCCTCTGTAGCTGGGCCATCACATTTGGGATGCTGCTATTCTTCAGGATAAAGGCATCATGCACAGACCCAGGATACTTTGCATGGAAGTGGGAGATGTACTGGTCCGCCAGGCACAGTATCTGGACATTCACTGAGTGAAAACTCTTTCGATTTCTGAAGACCTGTTCATTTTGCCGTGGGGACAAATGCAATATGTGTTCCATTAATCGCCCCAATGATGTTGGGGATATGTCCCATTGCATAGAAGTCAGCCTTCACAGTCGCCAAATCCTCCACCTGGGGGAAAACAATGTAGCTGCACATGTGTTTAATCATGGCAGCCAGCACTCTGGTCAGCACTTTTGAGAACATTGCCTGTGACATTCCTGCTGCCAAGCCCACTGTCACTTGGAAAGAACCAGTTGCCAAGATATGGAGGCACAGATAGCACTTGCACAAGAGGGGGGATCCCAGTGGGGTGACAGATAGCAGATATAAGGTCAGGCTCCAGTTGGGCACACAGCTCTGTGATTGTGGCCCTGTCAA
Source organism: Pleurodeles waltl (assembly GCF_031143425.1). Taxonomy (NCBI): domain Eukaryota; kingdom Metazoa; phylum Chordata; class Amphibia; order Caudata; family Salamandridae; genus Pleurodeles; species Pleurodeles waltl. The sequence continues at coordinate 475,518,795 of NC_090448.1, forward strand.
GTCTGTATGTGAGGATAATGTAGCTGTCCTCCATTGTTGCCAAGTCTACCAAGGGTCTGTACACGGGAGTATATCTCCATCTCCTATTCATCTTCAGCGGTTGCAGTCTATGGGGCAAAAGAGGGAGGAGTCGGTCATAAACTGTACATTGTAGCCACAACAGCACAATGCATGGTATTAATTTGAAATGTATAAGTGGCATTTGTCCTGTATGTAAAATTGTGATCTGTGACGCAGTTATAATCCATGGCCTGCCCCCCTCCCCTGAAATGGCGTCCGCCTGTCCTGTGTGGAGGGACAGGTGGAAGTGAGGTAATTCAGCTGACGTAGTGTGCCGTTGAGGGAGGCGGTCGGTAACCACCGTGCAATGCCTCATTGGATAATATTGGGCCCTATGGAGTACAGTGGCCAATGGTGATGTACACCGGTGGTGACGGTATGCACCGCCGTGGACATCACCACCATTTTCTATCTGTTCACTCACTTGCTACCTGACCTTCAACAGGAGAGGACCTACACTGCATGTGCTGCTGTGATCTGTGTCTGGAACCTCCGATGTCCGGTGTGACTGGGGAAAGGGCCCCTGCCTTCACCTCGGCGGAGTTGGAGCGACTAGTGGATGGGGTCCTACCCCAGGACAGACTGCTGTACGGGCCTCCAGACCAACAGGTGAGTACACTGTGAGCACGATTCATGGCGCATGAATGCACAGAGTGGTGTGTGTGAAAGCCTCATGTAGGGGGGGTTGGTGGATGTCCCCTGGGCGGCGTGCAGCTTGTGTGCTGGGCAATGTCTTTGAAAATGGGGATGGGAAGGGGTATGGTGGGCCATGAGTGTAACAGGCAGGACGGTCTGACTAATACCTTTCCCAGTGTGTATTTCCTCTGGAGGTCAGCGCCCATCAAAAGAAGGGTATATGGTGTGCCATCGCCAAGGACGTGCGGATCCTGGGGGTCTACGGCAGGCGGAGCACCCACTGTCGGAAACAGTGGAAGGACCTGAGACGCTGGGCACGGAACACGGCGGAGGCCCAGCTGGAGATGGCCTCCCAACGAGGAAGGGGTGCCCGTCGAACCCTGACCACCCTGATGGCCTGCATACTGGCAGTGGCCTATCCGGAGCTGGATGGGCGCTTGAGGGCATCACAGCAGCCGCAAGGGGGTGAGTACAGTGTCCATCATTACTACTTATGCCTGGTGGGGTAGTATCCGTGTGAGGAATGCCCCTAAGCCAGGCCTGACATTGCAGAGTAGGTCCCATGTTGGGCAGGGTTCTGATTTGATATTGCTCCTACCTAGCTAGTCAGCATCCACTACCGGGCAGGGCTGTGCGGGTCCCAGGTAGGCTGCAGTTGGCGGTATGTGTCCCTACCCATGCCCTGGTGACTAGCATTGTTACTGGTAGTGCATTGCATATTGCATAGGGCTGTTCCCTGTGGGTGATGGTGCTGTGTACGCCAACGGTGGTGGTGCAGCAACTGACCCAGTGTATCCTTTGTCTATCCCCCTTTTTGTTTTGTCACCCTGTCCTAATGTGCATTAGCATCATCTGGCGGAGGAGCATAGGCACCGGCGACGGAGGGAGCTGCATCCCACAGGACACAGGAGGCAGAGTCCACCGGAGCTGAGGGCACCAGTGGGACAGAGGGCGAGGGGAGCCCCACAGCAGACACTGGAGGGGACAGTTCGGACACAGATACCTCCTCCGATGGAAGCTCCCTGGTGGTGGCGGACACCTTTGTGCTCACCCTAGCAACACGTACAGCCACCACCCCCATACCAGCACTGCCCTCCCAGCAGCCCCAGGCACCTCAGGCCCTGCCCCAGTTAGCCATGCTGCCCTGAGTGAGGAGGCTATTAACCTCCTGAGATCCATCTCTGTGGGGCAGTCAACCATTGTGAATGCTATCCCAGGGCTGGCATCCCAAATGCAACAAACCAATGCATTTCTGGAGGGCATTCACATTGGCTTGGCGGCCCAACAGAGATCAATCCAGGCTCTGGCCTCCTCTCTGATGGCAGCCATTGTCCCTGTTTCCACCCTCTCCCCCCTCCAACTTTCTCTACCCAATCCCATTCCCCTCAACCCCAACCTATCCCAAGCACACAGGCAGACGAGCATGCACACAAGACAACACACAATAGTGGCACAGGCAAACACTCACACCAGCGTGCACTACATCATCATCCACTACCCACATCACCAGCACACCTATCAGAACACACACTTCACTGGCAGACACCAACCTAACAGCCATGCACACATCCCCTGTGTCCTCTCCCACTGTGTCTGTGCCCCCCCTCCCAAGGTACACAAACGCAAGCACTCAGACGCCCAACAGCCATCCACTTCACAACAGCATCCAGCCCATGCACTTGCACCCAAACACAGGAGACAGACACCTCCTACAGCAACTCCCTCTTCCTCCACTCCCAAACCTTTTCCCACTTCCCACCTCAGTGTCCCTAAGAAGTTTTTCCTCTCCACCACTGACCTCTTCCCTACCCCTACCCCCATCCTTCACGTCTGACCAGGGTGGGTAAAACCCTGGCAAGCACCTCAGCCACCCAGTCCATGGGCTCAGTAGTTTCCACACCAACTCATGGTGGGAAAGGATCCAGGGCACCAGGCAGCCTCACGGAAAGTGTGCCTTCCCCAAGTGCTGGCCGGAAGGGCAAGGAGCCATCCCCACCTGCTGCCAGGAAGGGCAAGGGGCCATCCCGGGCTGCTGCCCGGAAGAGCAAGGAGCCATCCCCAGTTGCTGCCAGGAAGGGCAAGAGGCCTGCACCAGCTGCTTCCCTGAAGAGCAAGGAGCCATCCCCAGCTGCTGCCAGGAAGGGCAAGGGGACTGCACCAGCAGGCAGGAAGGGAGGACAAAGGGCCTGGTGCAGGGATTCGGTCGGAGCCCCCACTACCAACCATGGTGGTGCAGCCGTCCTAGGCTGCAGGGGATGGGCAGGAGCTTCCCCCCACCAGCAGCACCACTACCACCAGTGGACAGCCAGCCGCGGCTGCAGGGGATGGGCAGGAGCTTCCCCCCACCACCAGCAGCATCAGCAGCAGCACCAGTGGGCAGCCGTCCGAGGCTGCAGGGGATGGGCTGGAGCCTCCCCCCACCACCATCAGCAGCAGCAGCACCACTACCACCAGTGGGCAGCCGTCTGAGGCTGCAAGGGATGGGCAGGAGCTTCCCCCCACCAGCAGCAGCACCAGTGGGCATCTGTCCGAGGCTGCCAGGGATGGGCTGGAGCCTCCCCCCACCACCACCAGCAGAACCACAACTGAGCAGCCGTCACCGTCGGCGAACAGTCTGTAGCCCTGCGTCCATGGGCTGTTGTGCAGCCTGTCCCCTGCAAATCCTGTGGGTATGACACCCACCTGAGAGACTGTGACCTTGCACTCCCCAGATCTGCATCACGGGGCTCAATGCCCCCTCCCAAACCAGTGGGTATGGCACCCACTCACCCCATCCTCCCCAGAATGAAGGATTACAGGGCACAATGCCCCCTCCAGAACCAGTGGGGAAAACACTGACTCACCCCATAGTCCCCAGGATGAAGATCACAGGGCACAATGCCCACTCCAGAACCAGTGGGGAAAACACCCACTCACTCCATCCACCCCAGGATGAAGATCACAGGGCACGATGCCCCCTCCAGGGCCAGTGGATATGGCACCCACCCGAGAGACTGTGGCCTTGCACTACCCAGGACCAAGCAGTGGGCAAATCACCCACCCGAGAGACTGTGGCCTTGCACTTCCCGGGACCAAGCACAGGGCATGTTGCCCCCTCCAGGACCAGTGGTGTTGTTCCATCTGCCGGCTGAGGTGCCCCCCCCGTTGCCCCTCCCCCTGAGGTGCCTGCCTATTTTCGATCTGCTGACCCTGCGGTGTTCTCTCCGTGTTGTTGCAGGAGACAAGTGGGGCCTTGGACTTTGTCATGTGGCCCTGTGGCCCACGCACATTGAGGACTGGGCACTGTCCCTTGATTTGTACATATGTATATACTTTTAGATTGGATGTACGTATTTCTACTGTATTTATATTATTACACTCACTTTCATCTATTCCTGTGGTCCTTGCATTATTCCTGAGGGATACGGGGTAAATATGTTTTCTTACAGCATCTGATTGTGTGTATGGTGCTGGGGGTGGGGGGGTGTGTTGTGGGTGTGTGTGTCACTCTCTTTTTCCTCCCCTGTGTGCTACGCGACTGTACTCACCGTGGTCATCTTCGCCGTCATTGGTGTTACGGGGTGGAGCAGGACGTAGAAGATCATTGGAAAAATCTTCAGCTCGGGCTCCATGGCAGCCTGGTTCTTTCCTGTGTCTCCAAAGGTAAGTTGTTTCCCTTCTGTGCAGTGTTTCCGCCAGGATTTTGATGTTGTTGGTACCGCCCCGGAAAAGGTGGAGGATTGGATTGTCATTACACGGTGGGCAGAACATTGACTTCTGCCTGGCTGTAGACGGCTACTGCTGTGGTGATCCAAGAGAATCAAGAACCCACTTTGAAGAAATCAAAAGTATTATAATGTTTCAAATTACGTTCAGGCAATGATACGTCGAATCCGCGTTTTCAATTTAAGTGCATTTATTGGTCCCATACACAGAGATTTTGTCAGAGAATACAAAAAGAGACAGCCGACACATGTTTCACCCTCTTGTGGTGTATTCACCTGGGGCTTTTACAAGGCATTTTCATTTCTTAGTGCAGATAGTCTTATATTCAATGAGGAAATCCTCAAAGCGATCTTGAGATCGTAATCACAGCGTTCCGAACGGGCGCCATGTTGGGTTACGAAAAAACCCAGCATGGCGCCCGTTCGGAACAAGGGGGCGAAACACATGTCAGCTGTCTCTTTTTGTATTCTCTGACAAATGGATTTCCTTTTCTGACGTGGGACAAACTGGTCCACCCCCCAATTGATTACCCACTGTCAAATAATTCATTCTGGGCACTTTTGAGGAAGGGAGATTTGGATGTTGGCTACTTGTTTTTGGCCTACTGCTGTGGTGCCTGTTGTTTGAGCCGTGGCGGTCGGTGTGTTAAAGTAGCTGTCTATCTGAGCTCTTTCTGCCAGGGTCATAATCTAGCGGTATTTACCGCCAGCCTGTTGGCTGTATTACTGACACTTTATCACCGACCGCCAGGGTTGTAGTGAGGGCCATAGTGACAGAAAGAGGTTAGGGAAAAGAGTAAAAAGTTAGCAAACTATTAGGGCTAACTTTTTAGAGAAAAGAAAAAACTTTTTAGAAACGGTTGAAACTTTTAGAAAGTTTTAAAGAACTTTCTAGAAAGTTAACAATGACTTCTAGGTACAATTATGTATAGCTTAAAGTATTGGAGTAAACTTTTCTTGTGAAAAGCACTAGTAACAAATTGGTAAAGCAATTGAAAGCACTTATCCGACCGCTGCACCACTAATGTAGGAGGCTGGCCTGGTTTGTAGTGGGTATCTAAGGTACCAGGTCCAGTTATCCATTATTAGTGAAATGTAGGCAGTGTTCTAACAGCTTAGGCTGTCTAGAGGTAGCTGTAGCAGAGCAGCTTATGCTGAACTAGGAGACATGCAAAGCTCCTGCAATAACACTATAGTTACACAGTCCGTATACACAATAAAAGACAATACTTAGTGTTACCAAAAATAAAGGTACTTTATTTTAGTGACACAAGGCCAAAAATATCTAGAGGCAACACAAACCATATACTAAGAAAGTGGAATGAGAATCACAAATTCCCCCCTAGGCAAGTGTAGTGTGCAGAGGGGCGCTGGGAATGTAAGAAAACACCAAAGGTAAGTAAAATACCCCACCCCAGATTCCAGGAAAGTAGGAGTAAAGTACTGCAAGTTTCCTTAGGACACACTGCAAGTCGTAATAAGAGTTATTGCAAGAACCAAGCAAGACTGCAGGCAACAAATGGTGGATTCCTGGACCTGAAGACCGGTGAAGAGAGGAGACCAAGTCCAGAAGTCGCAGAAGATTCCACGAAGGACTAGAGCCCCTGCCAACCTAGAAGATGGTGCAAAAGAGAATTCTCCGGTTAGAAGAAGTCTGCAGAAGAGCACCAAAGAAGATGGCTGCGGGTTCCTGCATGGTGCAGGAGATGTACCACGTCGAGAAGTTGGATGCAGGCTGTTTGCGTCGCTAGATTCGTTCAACAAGCCTTGGTTCAAGCAAGGTTGCGCTTTGCGTCAAAATGGCACTGCCTGGAACCCATGAGGGACCTGGGGGCCTCAACTCAGACTGAGGAGGCAGAGGGGGCTCCCAGCACTGGAGAGAGCCCACAGATGACCAGGCAGCACCCATGGGAGTCCCAGGACACGGGAACAAAGAAGGTGCAAATTGCGGTTGGTGCAGCACAACAAAAGAAGGTCCCACGCCGCCGGAGGTCAATTCAGCAAGTTGTGCATCGCAGTATGGAGTGCTGGGGACCTGGGCTACACTGTGCATGAAGGATTCTTGGAAGAAGTGCACAGAAGCCCAAGGAGCTAGAGATGATGCGGTGCACAGGGGTACTGTTGCAAACCGGGAAGGCAAGCTCTTACCTCCTTCAAATTTGGACAGCTGGACCTTAGGACAGTCTTGGTCGGATGGTTCCACCACCTGTGTTCCAGGGAGCATGAGTGCCCTCACACTTGGTGACTTTGCACCTAGCCTTCAGTAAATGAAGGTTAGACATATAGGTGACTTATAAGTTGCTTAAGTGCAGTGAAAAGTGCTGTGAAATAGTGTGTGCACTATTTCACGCAGGCTGCAGTGGCAGTCCTGAAGAAGGGTTTGTCTGGGCTCCTTATGGGTGGCTAAAGAAATGCTGTAGTCCATAAGGATCTCCTGGAACCCCAAGGTCCTGGGTACCTAGGTACCATATACTAGGGACGTATAAGGGGGGGTCCAGTGTGCCAATTGGAATTGGAATATGAAATCACTAAACTACAGTGACTAATTTGGAAGCCGAGAGAGCATAAGTACTGATGTTCTGGTTAGCAGAACTTCAGTGACACAGTTAAGCACTACTGACAACACACCCATAGGCCACAAACTATGAGCACTGGGGTCCTGGCTAAGAGAATCCCAGTAAGACAGGCAAAACACACTGACAAATAGGGTTTTAACCATGAGCACTGGGGTCCTGGCTAGCAGGGTCCCAGTGAGATAGTAAAACACATTGACACACACTCACAAACAGGCCAAAAGTGGGGGTAACCATGCTAGGAAAAGGCTACTTTCTCACATATACTATCAGCCACAACATTTCCTGGAGCACTATCAGTGCAGCTGAATCCGGTGCTCTGGATTTGGTGGTATATTTGGGCACACACAAAAGTCAAATAAAACAATTTATTAAAATTAATATAATAAAATATTCCAGGAAAATACCTCCGTGAGTTGAACGCTTGTAGCTGAGAAAATGGGGTACTCTGGAGAGCATGAGTTTGCATTGTGATATTGAAGACTCAGACTTTCACCCTTCAGTGATGGATAAATTAAGTACTAATAAGTGATAACAGTAGCATCTGCCGTTTACAGTGGTTGGAAAGAGCAGAAATGTGGTATTTATCTCTATATAAAAAAGTTATTATTAGAAAAAACATGTGGTTCCAGAAGTTGCCTTTTTTTGGTATTTGAAACGCCCTCAAGCGGGTAAGATAGCTCCGCAGGGTAATCATCCACTGCTGAGTTCTGTATGACAGATTCACAACGTAGGCCCAAAGCTTCTCAGGAATGAAGTCACGTTACATTGTCCCATTGGAGTGGAGAGTAATTACTGCATTTAAAGATGTTCCCTATAAAGTGCAATAGAGATAAGTGAAAAATAAAACAAATCGATTCTGCCAAGAATTAACATCATTATTCTCTGCAAGATGTGCCCTTTTCAAAGTCAAACATTTCCATGCACCATTCTTTGTGTTCAAACATTGTACAGCGTACTCACAAATGTGCACCTTATGCACTTCTTGTGTGTGTGCCTGGGTACTACAAATGCAGCACTGTGCAGAAATACGCTTCTCCCCTCTCACATTAGCTTTTTGTTTACATACAAATACCTATCTGTCTGTTGCCTCTAACAGGGGAAAATGGTGTAAATGCCAGCTGGTACTTTAACTTTTCAGTTCACTATCAAACCTCTCACGAAATGGGGACAGCCAAGAAGAATAAGGAAATGGAGAGAATAGGAGGCGAGAAAAAGGGTAAAGAAAGGGAGGACGGACCAGTGACATGATACAGACGAAGTAGTAGAGGTGAACTGGTGGCCTGAAGCTGCACTTTGGGAACACAGGCAAAGCAGGGTGTTAGATAAGGAGCTTTCAATAGGATTAACTCAAAGATAAACGGGAAGACTGGAATTGGAGAGAGGGAGAGAGAGAGAGAGAGACAAAAGAGGAAATGAAAAAGTGAAGAGTGGGCGAAACTTTACAAGGTCAGATCTAGGCTGACACTGTATGCTTTCTTTTTCTATGATATAGGCCCCAAAAATACCTCACCACTTTTATCAACATAGTGCCCCGGAAGGCTATCCAATCCAATCCTGTGAGGAATGGAAAAGAGAGGGATGACTGCTGGTGAATGATGGCTACCTTTATGCGGGGATGCTGCCTGCAACGCCCTAGGCAGTGATGTCGGCAACATCACTGTCATACACTGAGTATCACCAAACACTCGTATGGCATTAAAGGAATACAGAGCAAGAAAGCCCTGTGCTCTGTGTTACTTGAGTACAGTGCTTAATATGAGCCAGTGGTTTCTGGTGCCGCTTATTTGTTAAGGCCAGCACGTATTTGTCTGCATCAGGCTATTACTGCACGCAAAAGACACATATGGGAAATGCGAAGGAAGAGAAAGACGGTAAAGCGTCACAAAGGGAGAAAGCAGAAAGCTGCAAGGGTGAGCTGAATGGGCGGGGAGTGGCTTTAAATGGATTAAGGATACCCGAAATGGCTTTAGGATTACGCTGCCTCAGTATCCTGTGCTCGCACATTTAACTGCAGCAAGCCCCATGTTTCAGAGGAGAACTTTTGGCACAAGCATGTTTTTATTTAGAAATTAAGCACTGCATGAGCAGCAGCTAATTTACGGCCTGGATTGGTAACGACAGCCGGGCTGGAGACTTCAGTCTCCAGCCCGGCAGCCGTCACTAGGCCGCTCATGGCATTTTGACTCCGCCCACCGCCATGGTTTCCATGGTTTCTGTACCGCCACGGAAATCCATGGCGGTAGGCACTATCAGCGCCAGGGAATTCCTTCCCTGGCACTGATAGAGGTCTCCCCTCCCCCCCAGATTCATCCCCCACCCCCCATCCCAAACCCCCACATATACACACATACATACACACCCATACACACACGCATACACACATTCACACATGCATGCATACATTCATATAAACTCACAGCAACACTCACGAACATACATCCAGGCACACATGCACTCACATGACACAACATGCACGTACACACACACCCACTCATGCACACATGCATTACACACGCATGCACGCATTCACACACAGTCACAGTCACACACAGTCACACCCACACATGCACATAACAAGCCCCTCTCCTGTCAGAGAACCTGTCAGAGAACCCGACTTACCTGCTTGCAGGGGGTCCTCCGGCAGGAGACGGGATGCGGCGCTGCTACCAGCAGCAGCGTCCGCCAGCAAAACACCGCCAGGCCGTATCAAGGACCATAATACGGTAGGCGGTGTTTTGCTGGCGTGCCGCTGCTGCTGGCAGCAGCACCACCTTACCGCCATCCGCTGCCATGCCCGTAGCCGGAATTCCGCCAGCCTTCTGGCGGGATTCCGTCTACGGTCATAATGCCATAGACGTTGGTAGCCACGGCGACGGTATGTTGGTGGCCATCGCTGTGGAGGTAGGTGGCATTTGCTGCCAAGGTTCTAATGAGGGCCTATATCTTTAAGTAAATCTCAGTATTTAATATTTTTTTGAGACATGAGGCTGCAAATTCAGTGGTTTGCAGCCCCAACGCCCTATTGCAGAAACCAACACTGCTGCCACCATGTTTGGTGATGTTGGCAGTGTCAAAGACACAACTCAATTATAGCAGTCCATCATTGAAGGCTACAAATAGTGTCTGTAACATACCAGTGAAAATACTCCAGAATGACAGGGGACTTCTCCGATTGGTGGAAACAGTCTCTTTGGGGAAAAATCACTGACAGCATTGTGGAATTCTTTATATATGGACAATCTATCTTTGTCAGTGTGGTGGATGTGTGATGGCCACCACAATGGCAGGTGTTAAATCTGCAATGTGCCTATATCAGGCATATTGACCGCCATGTTTATCCATCTATGTATGTTCAGAAGTGATTCAAATATGTTACCTCTATGATAGCTCACCATCAATAGCTCCAGCAAAGCTAAGTATCATAAGCAGTAGTGAAGGCAAAGGAGTAGATGTACTGCCATGATGTATATATAAATATTATACAGTCCATTTTGCTCCATTCGGCTGCAGGGTAAAGAAAGACTTTGCAAGTTTGTGAATGTCCATGTTGTATTTATAATACTTTGAACTGGCCACCAGCCTCCCTTTTAGAACTCTCAGACTTCACAGACAAGTGTTTTAAAAGCATGGGGAGTTAAAGTGTTTTGCCCCTATTCAAAAATGGAAGCACAGATTTAAATTCATTCTTTAGACCTCCTTTGAAGTGGTTACTCCATTTGTGTATAGATATTTTAGCCCATTAGGCAATATCATCAGGATAATCTAAAAATCCTAAGGGTGAAAACAGTGTGACCTAGGGTACAAATTTACTATGATTTTGCATTGGCTTCTATCACTTTTGTGGTGCAGGACCGATGCAAAATTATTTTTGGTGTGTGATACACCATGCAAAGCCATTCAAAGTAACGCAAGGCAGGGATTAGCGTTACAAGAGTGGAGCATGGGCTTTCCCATGCATCCACCCATGTGATGCACATCAAGATTTTAAAAAAACTTGTAAACCTGGTTTTGCCCCAAAATGCTGTGCCCACCCAATAGAGGCATAACAAGAAGAAATAGATTTATTTTTCTGTGTTACTTGCTCTTTCCGTGTGTGCTGCATTCTGGAGCACACAGAAAATGGAATATGCATGTAGACGCTATGCAGCACACAGTGTGGCAGTGCATGAAAAGAGGAGAAATTCTCCATATCTTTGTAAATATGGAGCATTTCTGCTCTTTCTCTTTTACACACCGTAGCGCAGCAAGTACCTTTGCTACACTGGGTTGAGAGAAATAATATTAAATGTGCCCCTTTGTTGCTATAGATTATCAAAATCAACTGGACGGTGTTTTATCTATAACTTTTTTCACAGTTTCAAATACATTTGAGGTGAAGATGACAAGCAATGAATGACTGTAATAACTTCATGGATGAATGAAGAAGATGAAATCACAAACGGCTGCACTTCCAAAACTACTGGAAGATATCGAGTAGCATGGTGGAGAAAACTGAATTCCTGAGATCAAAAAGGATCTATAAAACACTATTTGAAAGAAGAGTGGCTAGACTGCTTAACTAAGATATCCAGTGACAAGTGCAAGTCTAGAGATCCTCACGGAATTCCAAAAACCCTGGTGCACAGCCACAAAGGCACCTCAGTCTCAACACTTCTGTAAATCCAACTCAGATCACTCTGTGGTCTAAGTTAAGATGCTAGACCTTCATCTCACCGACAAGAAACCAAAGTCACAGCCTTCTGTAGCTCGGACAAACAGAACTGTGTCAACCAACAGGCATAAAAAACCTGCTTGCATCAAGCATCTCTCACTCCTGGAATGAAATGACCTTTGGACCTGCAGGCTCACATGCCCTCCACAAACCTTCAGACCCATCCACTATTAACAACTGCTCCTACATCTGTAATCAGTATTGTCAACAACTCTCTGTCTTCTGGTACCTTCCTAGAAGGACTCAAGAAATACAACATTTCACAGCACATCGAGAGACACTACCTCGACCCAGTAAACTTGACAGCTACTGGCCAATCTCAAATGCCACATTTCTTGGAAAACCTTCTTCAAGAAAAGAACCTGCTCTCAGATGAACAAACCGGGTTCAACTCTGGGAGAGGCATGGAATATGCTCTAATATCCATCTGGGACAACCTGAAAACCACAGGGGACAGATTCAGAGTTTTGCACTTGTGAACTGTAATTCATGCATTTCTGTTATCACACTATCTAGCCAGGCGGTCTCCAACAAGTAACTCAGGAACTACTTTTAGCTCACCAGTCCCCTTGAAGTAGCTCTCAGAAGCCTGCCCAGTACCACATTCCGAGGGTCTGTGTATATCAACCATATGGGTGCAGGTCACGACCAGTGGCCGACACCAGGCAGGGGTTTGAATAATCCTCTGGTGCGTTGCACTGGAGGATTTTATTTTTATTTTAATCCCTCCTGGGAGACACAGAAGAGCTTCTGTGTCTCACCCCATGCCCCCAGCCCACCCCTTTGTGACGTCAGCATGCCACAAGGCGCGCTGACGTCACACTTCGTTTTCCCCACCGGAGCAGGAAGCAGCAGGTAAGGCCGCTTCCTGCTCCAGTGGGGAAAATGGCCCGAACTGGACTTTTCACAGTTCGGGAAGGCCTCATTTGAAAGAGGAGATTCTCCTGTTTCAAATGAGGCCTTCCTGAAATGCCTGTGATTCAGCACCAGGAAACACCACTAGACACCAGGGATTTCACTTGAGGGGTTCGGCCCGCTCTGAAAACGCCCCCCCCACGGCCAAGGGGCACATTTAAAAAAAAAAAATGTTTGTTTAACCCCCGGGTGGGGGGGAGGAGTGTGCGTTGCACCCCCAGGAGTTAAAAAATAATTTTAAAAATGTTAAATAAAAAAAATAATTGAAATTGACAGGTGGTCGTCCGTGAGCAGGACTGACCCCCCGTCAATCAATTAATCATAATACTTGTAAAGCACTACTGGTCACTCTCTAGGGTCTCAAGGCATTGGGGGAAGAGGGGCATTAAGTGAGAGGCCGTCAAAGAACAGAGGGAATCAGGTGAAAAGCCAAGTTTTGAGGTCCTTTCTGAATTGCGATAGGGTAGGAGATCTTCTGAGATGGATTGGAAGGGAATTCCAGGTCTTGGCGGCGTGCTGGGAGAAGGATCTTCCTCCGGCTGTGGCCTCCAGGACACGTGGGACAGCGGCGAGTGCGAGGTCGGCAGAGCGGAGCTGTCTGGTGGGCATGTAGAAGTGGAGTCTTTGGTGAGGTATTCTGGTTCAGCATTGTGGAGGGCTTTGTAGGCATGCGTGAGAAGCTTGAATGTGATTCTCTTGTCTATTGGGAGCCAGTGCAGGTCTCTCAGTAGAGCAGAGATGTGGCCGTGTTTGGGGATGTTCATGATGAGACGGGCGGAGGTGTTCTGGATGCGTTGCAGTCTTTTATGTACCTTGGTGGTGGTTCTGGTGTAGAGTGTGTTGCTCTGTCTAGGAGACTGCTGACAAGGGCCTGGGTGACTGATCTTTTGGATTCGGTTGGGATCCATTTGAATATCTTCCGGAGCATGTGCATGCCGTTGAAGCAGGTGGAGGAGACTGCGCTGACTTGACAGTTCATTGAGAGTGCTGAGTCCAGGATAAAGCCAAGGTTGCGGGCGTGGTCGGTGGGGGTCGGAGAGCTTCCGAGGGCAGTGGGCCACCAGGAGATGTCCCAGGCTAAGGGGTTGTTGCCAATGACAAGGACTTCTGTTTTTTCGGTGTTAAGCTTGAGGCAGCTCTCCTTCATCCAGGCGGCGACTGCCCTCATTCCGCTGTGGAAGTTGGTTTTGGCTGTGTAAGGATCCTTGGTGAGGGAGATGATTAGCTGAGTGTCGTCGTCGTATGAGACGAAGTTGAGTGCGTGGAGCCTGGTGATGGTGGCTAGAGGGGGCCATGTAGAGATTGAAGAGAGTGGGGCTCAGAGAGGAGCCTTGTGGGATGCCGCAGATGATCTTGGGGCCTCTGAGTAGAAGGGGGAGAAGTCAGACTCTTTGGGTCCTGTCGGAGAGGAAGGAGGTGATCCATTCTAGTGCTTTGTCTCGGATGCCAGCGTCGTGGAGACAATTCTGTAGTGTGTGGTGGGAGATGGTATCGAAGGCGGCGGACAGGTAGAGGAGGATGAGAGCTGTGGTCTCACCCCTGTCTAGGAGGATGCGGATGTCGTCTGTGGCGGCGAGGAGCGCGGTCTTGGTGCTGTGATTGCTCCGGAAGCCTGACTGTGAGGGGTCCAGGATGTTGTTGAGTTCGATGTGTCTGGTGAGTTGTCTGTTGACAGCCTTTTCGATTACCTTAGCTGGGAAGGGGAGCAGAGAGATGGGCCGAAGTTCTAGAGGTCTTCTGGATCTGGGGAGGGTTTCTTCAGTAAGGGCTTGATTTCAGCGTGTTTCCAGATTTCTGGGAAGGTGGTGGGTTCGAAGGAGCGGTTGATTATGTATGATGTGCCGAGTTTGGGTGCAATGGTGCTGCTTGCTTTGTTGAAGATGTGGCAGGGATCGGAGGGAAAGCCATAGGGAAGGTCCTGGGTCGGGAAGGTGTCGTAGATGTCTGCTATCTTGCGGTGGAAGTAGGTTGGTCAGTTCGCTAATGATCGCGAAGAGTTCTTTGCTGTTGTGTGCGCTGTTGTTGATGCATTCCAGGAAGGCGTTTCTCTTGGTGGCTCTGATGAGTTGGTGGTGTGTGTTTATGGCTTTTTGGAAGGCTTCGTGGTTGGTGGGGTCTTGTCAGTGCACCATTTTCTTTCTATGGGTCTGCAGTTTTGTTTGGACTCCTTGAGGGTGGGGATGAACCAATTGGCTTTCGTTGATGTGTGTCTATTGGAGGGTTTGTTGATTGGGGCTAAGGTGTTGGCGCAATCTGAGATCCAGTTGATGAGGTCTCGGACACCTGTGTTAGTGTTGAGGATGTCTGGGGGGGGTGAGTTGTTGAGACTGATAAGTAGCTGGTCCTTGGTGATCTTGTTCCAGTTCCTGCGGAGGGGTAGGTGTGCGAGGTGTCGGTCGGGGGTTTTGCTGAAGGTAAAGTGGATACAGTGGTGGTCATTCCATTGGAGTTCGGTGATGTGGCTAATGGAGATGTGGTTGCCTGCGGTGAAGATGGGGTCGAGTGTGTGTCCAGCAGAGTGGGTGGGTGAGGTGATGAGTTGCTTGAGTCCAAGCTTAGTGAGGTTTTCGAACAGCGTCGTGGAATTGTTGTCATCAGGGCTCTCCAGGTGGAAGTTGAGGTCCCCTAGGAGGATGTAGTCCTTGGAAGCAAGTGCGTGGATGGTGGGGAGGTCAGCGAGGGTGTCGCAGAATGGAGGGTGGGGGCCCGGCGGTCTGTAGATAGGGTGTCCCGCAGACTGGTGTTAGGGTTGGTTCCAATCTGGAAGTGGAGGAGTTCCATGTTGGTTGTGGACTCTTCTGTGCTGGTGGAGAAACGTAGGGGCTCTTTGTGGACGATAGCGAAGCCTCCCCCGGGGCAGTTCGTGCAGTCTTTGCGGATTATCTTGTAGCCGTCTGGGATGGCGATGTCTGGAGCATAGGAGGGGTTAAGCCAGGTTTCTGTGACGAAGGCGACATCCGGGGATGTGGTATCGATGAGGTTCCAGAGTTCAATGGCGTGCCTGTGGATGGAGCGGGTGTTGATCAGGATACAGCTGAGGTTGTGTTCTGCTTTGTGGGTCCTCAGGGGTGGGCTTGAGTGATGGAGGCTGGTGAATTTGCAGTGGCGACAGGTGAAGGGTCCCTTAGTGTTGCTTGGTGATGCCTGCTTACAGTTGTTTTCGTGTCCCAGGTTGAGAGCGATGAGTGCCGCTGGTGTGTAGTGGTGGTGGGCGAGAGGTCCAGGGGTCCTGGTGCTGGTCGCGGACGGTTCACGGATGGGAGCAGAGAGGCTTGCCTTCGGCGCGCCGGCGGCGTGCCTGCTGCGGGCAGCCGCACATTGCCCACCATTAAGGGGGGGGGGGGGGAGAAGAGGAGAGCTGGGAGGCGGGAGTGGGAGCGGGAACAGCGGGAAAAAAGGGGGCGGGGCTGCGAGGGGCAGCACTGGCAGGGAGAATGAGAGAGAAAAGGGGGGCGGGCCGCAGGGGCAGCAGCGGCGGGGAGAGGGAGAAAGAGGAGGGGCGGGCCGCAGGGGCAGCAGCGGTGGGGAGAGTGAGAGAGAGGAGAGTGAGAGATGCAAGAATGAAAGGAGTGAGGAGAAAAACAAGGAAAAGAAAGTGCAGAAAGTGAAAGGCACAGAAACAGCACACTAAACGAAAAAGGAGGAGAAAAGAAAAAGAGGCAAAGAAGGAGGAAAGCGCAGAAGGCAAAAGTCACAAAAACAGCACATTAAAAGAAAAAGGATGTAGAAAAGAGCAAAAAGGCAGAGGGCAGCCCAGCAGAAGAGCAGAGCTCTCACACTAGGCACCAGGAATGAAGCGCAGGCAGAAGCCTGCGGGTGGAGAAGGGCCTCAAACTTCTGACCGAGGTCAGAGTTGAAGCCAGGGCGGGCTTCCACTTACTGGTGAAGCTATGCAGAGGCAGAGCAGTTCACTGACCAGGTCTGTGGGGGCAATTTTTTAAATAGCTGTATGGTTTCTCTGGGGGCCACTAAAAATAATATATATATATATAAATATGTAGCGAGAGATAGATAGATAGATAGATAGATAGATGGATAGATAGATAGATAGATAGATAGATAGATAGATAGATAGATAGATAGATAGATAGATAAATCTATAAAGATTTATCTATATTTAGATATGTATATCTATCTCTATATATCTATCTATATATATATGTGCATATATATATATGTATATATGTGCATATATATATATATATATATATATATATATATATATATATATATATATATATATATATATGGAGATCACTTTTGTCAATGCGTGTGTGGTTTCTCTGGAGGCTGCGATCGGCCCCTAGGAAAACCACCCCCCCATATAAAAGTGACCTCTTATATATATATATATATATATATATAGAGAGAGACACACACACTATATATATATATATATATATATATATATATATATATATATATATATATATATATACACACACACCCGGGGAAGTCCACAGAGGTGTGACTTGTGTAGATTTCCCACAGTTTTCTTACCCAGAATACCCTGCAAAGGTGAAATGTTAAATAAAAACTATATTTTTTCTTGCATTTCTGTCACACAAATTGCAGGAATATGCTGGGATCCACAAAATTCCAACCACTCAGTATTTCCTCACCTGTCCTGACAAAAACGTTACCCCACTAGAGTGCCTGTACCTAGGGCCTGCGTCAGGAATGGATCACCACAGGGTCAACAGTTGCCCTAATGTAAGGACTAACTTTGCCATTGTGTGATCTATTCCTGACACAGGCACTACCCACACAAGTGAGGTACCATTTTTATCAGGAGACTTGGAGGAATGCTAGGTGGAAGGAAATATGTGGCTCCTCTCAGATTCCAGAACTTTCTATCACCGCAATGTGGGAAAAAGTGTTTTTTTGCCACATTTTGAGGTTTGCAAAGGATTCTGGGTAACAGTAGCTGGTGAGAGCACCACAAGTTACCCCATCCTGGGTTCCCCTAGGTGTCTAGTTTTCAGAAATGTCCAGGTTTGCTAGATTTTCCTAGGTGCCAGATGAGCTAGAGGCCAAAATCCACAGCTAGGCACTTTGCAAAAAACAGGTCCGTTTTCATAAGAAAAATGTGATGTGCCCATGTTGTGTTTTGGGGCATTTTCTGTTGTGGAAATTAGGCCTATCCGCGCAAGTGAGGTACCATCTTTATCGGGAGACTTGGGCAAATGCTGGGTGGAAGGAAATTTGTGGTTACTCTCAGATTCCAGAACTTTATATCACCAAAATATGAGGAAAAGGTTTTTTTGGGGCCAAATTTTGAGGTTTGTATAGGATTCTGGTAACAGAACCTGGTGAGAGTGCCATCCTTGTTTCCCCTAGGTGTCTAGTTTTTAAAAATGCACAGGTCTGGTAGGTTTTCCTAGGTGCCGGCTGAGCTAGAGACCAAAATCCACAGCTAGGCACTTTAAAAAACACACGTCAGTTTTCAATGTAAAAATTTGATGTGTCCATGCTGTGTTTTGGGGCATTTCCTGTCGTGGGCACCAGGCCTACCAACACAAGTGGGGCACCATTTTTTATCGGGAGCCTAAGAGGGGGAGCTGGGTGGAAGGAAATTTGTGGCTCCTCTCAGATTCCAACACTTTCCAGCACCGAAATGTGAGGAAAAAGTGTTTTTCTTTTTGTCAAATGTTGAGGTTTGCAAAGGATTCTGGGTAACAGAACCTGGTGAGAGCCCCACAAGTCACCCTATCCTGGATTCCCCTAGGTGTCTAGTTTTTAAAAATGTACAGGTTTGGTAGGTTTCCCTAGGTGCCAGCTGAGCTAGAGGCCAAAATCCACAGCTAGGCATTTTCCAAAAAAGACATCAGATTTCAAAATGTGATGTGTTCATGTTGCGTTTCCTGTTGCTGGCACTTGGCCTACACACACAAGTGAGGTACCATTTTTATAAAGAGATTGGGGGAATACAGAATAGAAGAACAAGTGTTATTGCCCCTTGTCTTTCTCTACATTTTTTTCCCTTCCAAATGTAAGACAGTGTGTAAAAAAGATGTCTATGTGAGAAATGCGCTGTTATTCACATGCTAGTATGGGGACCCCGGAATTCAGAGATGTGCAAATAACCACTGCTTCTCAGCACCTTATTTTGTGCCCATTTTGGAATTACAAAGGTTTCCTTGATACCTATTTTTCACTCTTTATATTTCACCAAATGAATTGCTGTATACCCGGTCTACAATGAAAACCCATTGCAAGGTGCAGCTCCTTTATTGGCTCTGGATACCTAGGGTTCTTGGGGAACCTACAAGCCCTATATATCCCTGCAACCAGAAGGGTCCAGCAGACGTAACAGTATATTGCTTTCAAAAATCTGCCATAGCTGGAAAAAGTTATAGAAGAAAACGTGGACAAAAATAGCTCTTTTTTTCACCTCAATTTCAATATTTTTTTAATTTAGCTGTTACTTTCTGTAGGAAAACCTTGAAGGATCTACACAAATGACCCCTTGCTGAATTCAGAATTTTGTCTACTTTTCAAAAATGTTTAGCTGTCTGGGATCCAGCTCTGGTTTTACACATGCTTCTGCCACTAACTGGGAGGAGGATGAAAGCTCAAAAAATAGTAAAAATGGGGTATGTACCAGTAAAATGCCAAAATCGTGTTGAAAAATATGGTTTTCTGATTCAAGTCTGCCTGTTCCAGAAAGCTGGGAAGATGGTGATTTTAGCACTGAACCCCCTTTGTTGATGCCATTTGTCTGAAAAAAACAGAATTTTAGCTGTATTTTGGTTAATTTCTTGGTCTACTCCAGGGGAACCCACAACCTCTGGGTACCTTTAGAATCCCTAGGATGTTGGAAAAAAGGATGCAAATTGGGCGTTAATAGCTTATGTTGGCAAAAAATTATGAAGGCCTAGGTGCGAACTACCCCAAATAGCCAACAAAGGGCTCAGCACTAGGGGTGTAAAGGCCCAGCAGCTAAGGGGTTAAAGAATTTAGAATTGTTTATCTCAAAACCCCTAAAGTGACCGGCAACCAAACCAATGGCAGGGCCTCATAATAAGACTCAAACACACTGTATTAGCCTAGAGAGCCTGCCAAATGACTGTCTCCAATCTCAATCCAGCAAAGTCACCAGGCGATTGTTCATGTTGTAGGTCCTATTCTATCAGTCACATTATGTGTGTGAACAATGGTCCATGAATGAAGAGTGCTAGCAGTAGCATGAGCAGTGACCTGTGCTAACCCACTGGAGTGTGGGACTGCGAGAGC
Source organism: Pleurodeles waltl (assembly GCF_031143425.1). Taxonomy (NCBI): domain Eukaryota; kingdom Metazoa; phylum Chordata; class Amphibia; order Caudata; family Salamandridae; genus Pleurodeles; species Pleurodeles waltl. The sequence goes on from NC_090448.1 coordinate 475,538,633, forward strand.
CTGAGTGAAAATGTGTTGGGTTCATGATCTGCCAAAGAGCTGATGAGAACAAGGTATGGAGCTGGAGCTGACACATTTAAGAGCCTTGTGTATTTGCATGTGTGTGTCTCTGGATATGTATGTGCACATTTGCACACGTATCTGTGTGTGTGTGCATCTGACATTGTGTCCCAAACTAAAAACAAAAAGGTCTGCTCCCTGAAACCTATATGCCTGGTGACCACCAAAATATCTGTTACCTCCACTCATAATGGGTTCATCTCTGGTACAATTGTGTCCATTTATGGAACAGTAGTGACAAAGGCATGATAATTGGGCATTTATGATCTAGTTGTAGCATACTTGAAGCCATCATTGACATATTAGGAGCATGACTGATCTACTTTTAGACATCTCTTCACATAATGGTGGGTACCCTTCCCATAATAAGAGGTATACTAGTATATGGTAGGCATCCAGGCCATTACGGTGACCAGCCTTGGTACAATAGTTGCCTTGATATAATGATATATTAGTGGGCACTGTTGACATATTGCAGGGCTTCTTGGTGTTATAGGGAGCATCCTTGGCCTACGACTGTAATACTCCGGCATTTGTGCATGTGAGTACTCTTTGAAAATTACAAGCCACTGGCACTGTGTATTTCCTAAAAATAAAAACTGATATTCTGAAGGAAAAAAAGTTTTTTCAGTGATATTTTCTCTTCTGAAAAATTGAGTTTGTTTGCCCAAAACGGAAAGTGGTATTCAATAGAAAAAAAAAATAGTTTCAGACAGTGATATGCTGATTTAAACAAAAGGATCCAATTCCAAAACACATTTAAAGTTGATAGTTAAATGAAAATTCAAGCTGAGCTGTGGAGACACACTGCCATGATTATGCTCTTTGTGTAGAGGACACCTTAAACTCTGGCTTTTATTTAATTAGTGAGGAGGTATTTAATATGGATACATTTTTTTCTGGCATTTCTGCTGGCAACTACGCTTGAAATGCTTGGGTGGTAACAACTAATAATACTTCTTAGGATTGTCATAGTGAAAAGGATTAACATATGTGATTACTATTTTACATCGATAAAATTTGCTAGTAGCTTGGGAGGACTTTCCTTGAGTAGAAGTAGCTCTCGCTACAGTAAAGGTTAGAGGACCCTTGAAGCTCAATAAAATTAGGGATGTATCTGAAGCACCATGTCTGAGTTAACAGAACCACTGGAATAAGTGAAATAGGCTGTTCTGCTCGCTCTAACTTACATGCAGCCCACCCAACTTCACATGCACTTGATGTGCACCTGTTTCTGTAAGCAGTGGTGTAGGAAAGTATCATCTTGCCTGGCATGTTACCCCCATTTTTAAATGTAAGTCAGTTTGTTTTTGCCTGTCTCACTGGGATCCTGCTAGCCAGGACCCCAGTGCTCATAGTTTGTGGCCTGAATGTGTGTACCTGTGTAGTGGTTAACTGTGTCACTGAGGCTCTGCTAACCAGAACCTCAGTGCTTATGCTCTCTCTTTCTTTAAAATTGTCACTATAGGCTAGTGACCATTCTCACCAATTCTAATTGGCACACTGGAACACCCTTATAATTCCCTAATATATGGTACCTGGGTACCCATGATATTGGGGTTCCAGAAGATCCCTATGGGCTGCAGCTTTTCTTTTGCCACCCATAGGGAGCTCAGACAAATCTTACACAGGACTGCCACTGCAGCCTGAGTGAAATAACGCACACGTTATTTCACAGCCATTTTACACTGCACTTAAGTAACTTATAAGTCACCTATATGTCTAACCTTCACTTAGTGAAGTCTAGGTGCAAAGTTACTAAGTGTGAGGGCACCCTGCACTAGCAAAGGTGCCCCCCACATAGTTCAGAGCAATTTCCCCAGACTTTGTGAGTGCAGGGACACCATTACATGCGTGCACTACATATAGGTCAATACCTATATGTAGCTTCACAATGGTAATTCCGAATATGGCCATGTAACATGTCTAAGATCATGGAATTGTCCCCCCATGCCAAATCTGGTATTGTGGTGCCAATCCCATGCATCCCCGGAGCTCCACTATGGACCCCAGTTACTGCCAAACCAGCTCTCTGGGGTTTTTTCTGCAGCTACTGCTGCTGCCACCCCACAGACAGGGTTCTGCCCTCCTGGGGTCTGGGCAGCCCAGTCCCAGGAAGGCAGAACAAAGGATTTCATCTGAGAGAGGGTATTACACCCTCTTCCTTTGGAAATAGGTGTTAAGAGCTGTGGAGGAGTAGCCTCTCCCAGCCTCTGGAAATGCTTTGAAGGGCACAGATGGTGCCCTCCTTGCATAAGCCAGTCTACACCGGTTCAGGGAACCCCCAGCCCCTGCTCTGGCGCGAAGCTGGACAAAGGAAAGGGAAGTGACCACTTCCCTGTCCATCACCACCCCAGGGGTGGTGCCCAGAGCTCCTCCAGTGTGTCCCAGACCTCTGCCATCTTGAATCCAGAGGTGTGAGGGCACAATGGAGGCCTCTGAGTGGCCAGGGCCAGCAGGTGACGTCAGAGACCCCTCCTGATAGGTGCTTACTTCACTAGGTGGCCAATCCTCCTATGAGGGCTATTTACGGTCTCTCCTGTGGGCTTTTCCTCAGATAACGACTTGCAAGAATTCACCAGAGTTCCTCTGCACCTCTCTCTTCGACTTCTGCCAAGTATCGACCGCTGACTGCTCCAGGACGCCTGCAAAACTGAAACAAAGTAGCAAGAAGACTACCAGCGACATTGTAGCAACTAATCCTGCTGGCTTTCTCAACTGTTCCCTGGTGGTGCATGCTTTGGGGGCTGCCTGCCTTCATCCTGCACTGGAAGTCACGAAGAAATCTTGAGTGGATCGACTGAATCTTCCCCATGCTCCAGCAGGCACCAAACTTCAGCGTCACCAGTACTCTGGGACCCCTCTCATCCTGACGAGCGTGTCCCCTGGAACACAGGTGGTGGACCCAAGTGACCCAGACTGTCCAGTGGTCCAACTGTCCAAATTTGGAGGAGTAAGTCCTTGCCTCTCCTCTTCAGGCAGTAATCCTATGCACTGCGTGAACTGCAGCTGCTAGGGCTTCTGTGCACTTTTGCAAGGAATCCTTGGTGCACAGCCTAGCCCAGGTCCCCAGCACTCCATCCTGCATTGCCCAACTTGCTGCGTTGACCTCCGGCTTCATGGGACCCTCTTTCGTAGTGTTGAGACGACCGCCATGCTCAGTTTTCTTGAACCCGTGTTCAAGGACTTCTGCGGGAGCTGCCTCCTTGTGAGTGGGCTCTCTGTGTTGCTGAGGGCTCCCTCTGTCTCCTCTCCAAAGTGGCGATATCCTGGTCCTTCCTGGGCCCGGGCAGCACCCTTTTTCTTCAACTGCGACCTTTGCAGCTAGCAAGGCTTGTTTGCGGTCTTTCTCCAAGGAAACAACGCTGCATCCTCCAGTACTCCGTGGGACATCTTCTGCACAAAGGAGAAGTTCCTAGCGCCTTTCGTTATTGCAGAATCTTCAGCTTCTTCCATCCAGAGGCAGCCATTTTGCACCTTCATCCAGGGTTTAGGGGGGCTCCGGCCCCCCCTGGACACTTTCACGACTCTTGGACTTGGTCCCCTTCCTTTGCAGGTTCTCAGGTCCAGGAATCCGTCTTCAGTGCTTTGCAGTCTGTTGCGGTCTTTGCAGAATGCTCTATCACGAGATTAGTGTGTTTCTGGGTAAGTAGTAGCACTTTACTCCTACTTTTCAGGGTCTTGGGGTAGGTTATCTTGGACACCCTTAGTGTTTTCTTACACTCCGAGTGACCCTCTACACACTACACTAGCCTAAGGGTCCATATGTGGTTTGCATTCCACTTTCTGAGTATATGGTTTGTGTTGCCCCTAGGCCTATTGCATCCTATTGTATGCTACAGTGTTTGCACTACTTTCTGACTGTTTTACTTACCTGATTTTGGTTTGTGTGCATATTTTGTTTATTTTACTTACCTCCTAAGGGAGTATATCCTCTGAGATATTTTTGGCGCATTGTCACTAAAATAAAGTACCTTTATTTTTAGTAACTCTGAGTATTGTGTTTCTTATGATAAAGTACCTATATGATATAAGTGGTATAGTAGGAGCTTTGCATGTCTCCTAGTTCAGCCTAAGCTACTCTGCTATAGCTACCTCTATCAGCCTAAGCTGCTAGAACACTACTAATCTACTAATAAGGGATAACTGGACCTGGCACAAGGTGTAAGTACCATCAGGTACCCACTATAAACCAGGCCAGCCTCCTACAAGTGGCACCTGCATAAAGTGTAATTACCACCTGGTCCACCAGTCCTCGTCCCCTTCATTACTTATGAAGAGACCTCTCTCCATGACAGAAAAAAGAACACGAGGAATGCACTATCCCGCCCCATCGGGAGCGCATAACATGTACCTTCCCAGCATTCCTACTGTTTTTTTTCTATCCATGGCAGTGTTGGGTGCGAGGACTGGTGTGCTGCTCCTGCAGGGCTTGAGCGGCGTGTTTTCTCTGTTGTTTCATCCTCCAGCTGGTGCAGATTCCAGCTCGGCTGCAAGGCTTGCAGGCTGGGAGTTGTTGTTCCATTGAGCTAGCTGGCTGGAGCATTTCTTCTGGCTCCATTTGCTTCTAGGGTCATTAGAGGCAGCACGGCTTTCGCTGCAGTATACAGCCACGCCTAGACAGATGTGAGTTTCGTCCTTCGGATGCCTGGACACCTGTGGTCACAGTAACTAATCCTCATACAGAGAGGTAAGGATTCTGTTGCTGGTATATATGTCAACATTCACCTCCTTTGATGCAGGAAGTGGGTGTCACAGTGACTCTCTACGATGTGTATACGGTCACAGATCCTCATTCTAGGAGACAAGGATTCTGTTACAGGAGTCCATGTTGACTAGCCCGTCAGCATTCTCAGGCTTTGTTAATTCAACAATATGCACAAGCCCGGGAATGCCCCCTGAGGGCGGGGCTGGCAGCTGTTTCTTCCACATTTCTGTTGTGAAGAAATCGTTTTTTGATTTATTTAAATGAAGGCAGCACTGAGGGTGAGTAGGATAATGTATGGCTGCTTCCATGCTTGAATTATTGTTGTTGGTGTGTTGTGGTGGCAGATTGGAAAACACACACATAAGAGGAGGCATGTGGAGGAGTCTTCCTCTACTTCTGCTTCTCCTTCAGCTTATTTTTCCTCTCTTGGGAGAGCTAAGTGGTGCAGGAGGCATGATGATGAGCATATTCAGAAGCTGATCAGAAAGACTTTACGGGAAATGAGGGACGTTCCTAAATCTATGGCCCCTCTTCCTGAAGACTGTTCTGTTTCTTCTGGTTCGGAGGGTCCTAGCCCTGATAAATAGAAGGGAAAGTGTATTTCTCGGGATTTACTGACTGATTTGGTGAAACATGTCAAGGTCAATATAGCTTCCTGATGGTGAGGCTCCTGACACATTTTCAGGTTCCTTGGTTTGTCAGTTTTAGTGTACTGTGCTTGTTGATTTTCCCATTCACCCTTGCATTCAGAAGGTGATTAAGAAGTAATGGCATGATCCTGACAAGATTATTCTCCCCAGTCTCATGGCTAAGTTATATCATTTGCAAGATATGTCCTAGGTTCTGCTCGATTCCATCCTTATCGACTCTTTTGTGGCCAGCTTAGTAGGGCGGACGTCGCTGGCTGAAGATGCAGTGGTTAGGGATTCAGTGGATAAGAAAGTGGATGGTTCCCTTAAGAAGACTTATTCTGAACTCAGGGCCATACAACTTTCCTACATGCTCCTTTTCCCGGCGCGTTTAAAGGTCCTGATGGCCGGAAAGTTCTACTTTTTTGAAACCTCGGAAGAGGCATGGGACTGGCTGACTGAGGAGGGTGTCGGGCCACGGAGGTGCCCCGCAGGGACGGTTGGGGGCTTCCCCAGGAGTGGTCTGCCCACCCGAGCAGGACAGCGGAGGGGCGGAGACGTACCCGTTCACGCCGCGGGGGCTGAGGGGCCCTGGAGACCCTAAAGGAGAAGGCGAGTGTCGAGGCTCTGAAACAGAGACGGGTGGGGTCCCTGGAGGGGCTCGGGGAGCGTGAGACCCGGTACAGGCAACAGACTGCGATCGCTTGAGTCAGTCCCCGACGCTTGGTTGACACAAGATATTGAACCTCATTCATGGCCGTTGGACCTTGAGAGACCCACACGGGGCTGACGGGCGCGGTTCGGGACGGGGCCCTATGGACAGCCGGACACCCCCGTCCGCAGCTAAAACTTGCTACTTTTCATACTTTGACTTCTGTCCATCGATTGTACAAGATCCGATTTGCATGGAGGGGTCCACCACTCCACTCCGACAGTTTAGATGGCTGTTTTGTTTTTGCTTTTGTTGGGTAGTTGGGTGACAGATGCTTCCCTGGTAGAAGTATGGGGTGGGGGTGGTTGGGGGGTGAAAACTTCTTTAGTGACTTATTTGGGATGGTATTTGTAAGTTTCCTTTCCCGTTTGGGGTTTTTGTTTCATTGTTTAGGACGGTCGCCCTGGTGCCCATTGACGGGTACTCAACAACTCTACACACCTGCTCCACACATGCGTGGCCCACACTGACACAGGTCCTATCATGGAATGTGAATGGCCTCTTATATAAGATCAAGAGGTCTGCAGTGTACAGTACACTTCGCAGATATGCCCCCCCCCCCAGTGATCCTACTGCAAGAAACACATCTCCTTGGGACTAAATGTCCCATGCTCGCGGGGGGAACGATAAAGTTTACCACTCAGGTCTCTCCAAGGGCTCCAGGGGTGTGGCCATTCATTTTCATCGCTCACTGCCCATGGTAATCACAGCCTCACAATGTGACACACAGGGTAGATATGTTATGGTGTCTGGGTCGCTCCCTGGGCTGCCGATCAGCCTCGTACGTGTATATGCCCCCGGACAGGGTTCGACAGCTTTCTACACTCGCTCCGCCAGGTTCTGGACGGACTCCCTAACGGAGCTACATTAATAGGGGGAGACTTTAATGCCGTCCTAGATCGCAGACTGGATGTATCCTGAAATGTTACTACCACCAGGTCTGGTTGGGCCTCAACCCTGAGCGGCTGGGCGGAGAGTCTTGGCCTGTGCGAGGTTTGGAGATCCTGGCATCCTAGGACGTGACAGTATACTCACACCTCAGCGGCTCACAGGACACACGCCCATAATGACCTAGTGTTCATGCCGGCGCTGGACATTGTCAGGGTCACTGGGGCTGACATCCTGCCCCATGGGGTCTCTGACCACGCACCAGTTCAAATCCGAATAGGCGGCACAGATCCTTCTTAGCGCCCGACGTGGCGCCTGAACACTTGGTACTTACAAGATGGTGACTATACACTAGCGGTCAGAGACCACCTTGCACAATACTCTGAACAGAATGTGGGTTCGGTCTGTCTCCAGGCACTGTTTGGGCTGCATGTAAGGCCACCCTCAGAGGACACGCCAAACATCTCCTTCGCATTCGTGAGCGTGCCCGCCATTTCAGAGTGTCAGAGCTGGAAGCCCGCTAACTGCATCTGGAACGCTCACACTCGAACTCTGCTTCGGTTTCGTGCCTGAGGCAGCTAACCGGGTGCGAGAGGAGATTAAACACTGGTGCTGGAGTCTGCAAAACACATCTGGAGGGCGTCTGCCGCCCGTGTGTATGGTTGGGGAGATAAAAACGGGGAGCTCTTACATTGGCTGGCCCCAAGACCCCTGGCCGACAGAGTTATCCCCGAAATAGTAGACAACTCGGGATCCCTTTCTAAGACACCCATTGAAATTGCACAAAGTTTTGCCTCTTACTACGCACGATTATACGCGGAGCGCCCCCGGCCGCAGACGGAGAGGGAGTCCCCCCTCTTAGACGAAATTACCCATCCTAGAGTTTCCCAGGCGGTAAGAGAACACCTAGATGAGGCTACCAGCCTGGCAGAAATCACTCAGGCGGTGGCTAATTTATCCTCCGGTAAGACTCCGTGCCCAGATGGGTTCCCGGCAGAACTCTACGTTAGATGTGGTGATATTCTGGGCCCCCAACTGGACATGTACGAAGAGGCAGAAAGAAGTGGCTGCTTCCCACTGGGGTCGATAAAGCCACGATTGTGGTGATCCCTAAGACTCAACCTCCGTCGCAGTGCTGCTCAGCATATAGACCTGTCTCCCTCTTGAATACTGAAATCAAGGTGATGTCCTCGATTCTTGCTGCCAGGCTGAAAAAAGTGCTCCCGTCGTTGTACACCCCGACCAGTGCGGCTTCATGCCCTCCCGAAGCACTAGGCACTGTATTAGATGCTTGCACCTGGCCCTGGTGCATCGTGGTGCACTGACTCGGTCCCCCTGGCTCTGCTCCTACTTGACTTCGAAAAAGCCTTTGATACAGTGGACTGGTCTTACCTCAACCGCGTGTTGCAGGGCTATGGACTTGAGCCCAAATTCCGTGGCCTATTGAGACTACTCTACTCTAACCCAACCGCTAGGGTACAGGTGAACGGTGTGGTTTCCGATCCTTTCCCGATCAGCTGAGGTACTCGCCAGGGATGCCCGCTGTCTCCACTGCTCTTTGCACTTGTAATTGAACCATTGGCGAAGTTGCTGCGTGAAGACCCTTTGATCAAAGGATGGGCATGACCCGTGTGACCGGAGGATCGCGTGGCACTCTATGCAGATGACGTCCTCCTCTATATCGCTGACCCGGCCACAAGCGGCCAGCGTATCTTACAGATCCTTGACCTCTTCTCAGAGGCCTCAGGCCTTACGCTGAACCCCCATAAATCCTTGTTGGTCCCTCTGCACCCTTCCAGAGACTGTATTGAGTGGCAAAATAACATTGCCATCCGTAGGAACAGTTTTAAATACCTGGGAGTGTTCATCGCACTTATTCCGGAGCTAGCATGGGAACTTAATGTTACACTGCTCACTAGAAGAATCAAGGACGATTTACACCGATGGCGGTCCCTACCCCTCAATCTACTAGGGAGGATACCCCTTTATAAAATGATGATTCACCCAGGCTCCTTTACCTATTACAAAATTTCCCATACCCGGTCCCTAAGACGTGGTTCAAAGAAATAGACTCGACGGCGCGCCAGTTTCTCTGGAGCGGCACCCATCCTAGACTGGCCTTTTCCACCTGCCAACGGGACGTCTATGATGGAGGGTTGGGAATGTCCAAAATCCACCTTTACCACATTGCAATGCATCTGCTCGTAATCAACGACTGGGTGGGGGGTGGCTAGACTGACCCCGCATACCGATTGGAGCTTCAAACACTGAGCTACCATGGAGTTTTTGATGCCTTGTACGGTGGCCTGATCCCTAAGACCGTTCCGGAAGTGACCAGAACGATCATAAAGGAGTGGCGTGAGGCCCAAAAAGTGTCGGGTTGGTGGGGCCGCCTCAACCAGCAGACCCCGCTCTGGCACGGAAAACTACTTGCGGACGTCACGGGACTGGAGGGATTCCAGAAGTGGGACAACATAGGAATCTCTATGTTGGGGGATGTCTGGGAGGGAACGCACCTGAGGTCCTTCGTGGAGCTCCAGGGACTCGCTACACAAGACACAATTCCATAAATACCTTCAGCTTCGCCATGCTTTGTCCGTGCACATACGAGAGGGAGATTGTGTCCCCGAATGCAGCCCTATGGAGGTAAAAGTGTTGATGGAAAACTTAGGCAAGGGTGGAGTCTCCCAGATATACCTTTCCTTACTGGTCAACACTACCAGTCCTCTGGGGGGGCTCCGCCGGAAATGGGAGGACTGGGTGGGACCAATGGAGGAGGAGGACTGGGTGGAGGCATTGATCGCCCCTCGGGTATTAACAATGGCCACGCGATTCTGTTTACTTCAGACATTATATCTACACATGCCATACCTGTTAGGGTTTCTGCACAGCAAAGAGCATGTCCCCTCTCACTGCACTAGTGGGTTCTGTAATAGCTCCCTTTTAAACTTACTATTGAAAGCCTTTCTTGTTATCTCACCTTCCCCCCCCAGGCTTCTGTGTATGTTGTTTAATGTGCTGTTTTGTTTACACATTGGGCCTTGCTTTTACCAAGGCTTCTTTAAAACACTCCTCCCTAGGCCATGTGTTAATTCAACTCACTTGTATAATAACTGAAACTCTGCACACCTTTCAAGAACATGTGCAGCATGTGAGGACCACACCCAGCTCTTCAAACCACACCCAGCTCTGCACACCTTTCAAGAACATGTGCAGCATGTGAGGACCACACCCAGCCCTTCAAACCACACCCAGCTCTTCAAACCACACCCAGCCCTGTCTATAAAAGGCAGCCCCCGAGCCTCACCCAGTGCTTGTGCTCGTCTACCTCCCGCTTACCTGAGACCAGATCCCTCGGCGCTGGCACTCCTGCTCTCTACAGACTTTCATTGGCTTCGATGGGTGCAGCTGCTGGCTCTTCCTTCCTCCGGTTTCCGGTTCCTCCTTGCCTCAGCCTCTCTCCTACAAGCAACCTGCAAAAGAGAAAGAAGAAAAGGTTAGACTGATCAGTATCTCTTGCCAGCAACAAGTAAGTGCAAAACTTTTTATTACCTGAAAGAACTTTGACAACAATTTCTGGATTCGTGTATAGACAATTTGAAACAAGACACCTTCCACGAACATTGTGATTCAAACTCTTTGTTACAAGAATACTTTGCAGAACTTTGGGAAGCAAACATTTTTTTTTTATGGAACTTTTAAGAATTGAACAGTAGAAACCATTAACAGCAAGACAAACAGTAAATTAAGGACTTGCACAAATTACATGCTGTATTTTGATGTAAAAGTACAGTATTTGTTTTATAATAGATTCTGGAAATATGGGAAAAGTGAGTCTGCTATTGGGAGTTTAGGCTTTAGTTATATTAAGATGAATGTTAGATATTGGTAATTCTGATAACAGTATTTGTTTAATGTTTTAGAAGCTTTACAGCAATAGAAAACACATCCCAGAGTAGTAACACATTCCAAACCTGGAAACTAGAGACCAGGATCCAAGAGGTACTTTCAGAAGAGAATTTCTAATAAATAAAGGGATAGTCAGGAACCCATTTAGGAATATGTTGTACTTATCTGTTCTTTGTTTATGTTTCATTAGGCACCAGTTTCTACAGAAGTCAGAAAGGGCCGCAGATTTGTGCAGCACTTCAACAGTGGAAACGCAAGAACGGTGTTGTCTCTCTTTTTTATTTTATCCACTTCCCCCCTTCCCTTGAGCTTCTGTTCTTAGTGCACTGTTTTAAAAACTAGTGTGCTGGAACAAGCAGTTTCAGGGTGGGGTCGGATTGTCTTCAACCTCCATCAGAACTGAACAAGGACTCAGGTGAGCTGGGCTTTGACAGAAGCACAAGCCTTAAAAAAATAAATATATATATATATATATTTCAGTTCAGGTGGACGATGAATACCGGGGAAGTAATAGAGGGCATTGACGTCACGGATATGGCGCAGGCCCCAAATGAGGACTTGGCTCATAATGAATCAGTGTCTGGCATCTTGCAACATATGCAAGAGGAAATAGAGAGATTAAAGATGGAGAATACCTCTTTAAAACAGGATTTAAGCAGGTATAAATTTAGGGGATCTCAGTGGAACACAGCTTTTACGCCTTTGTTTATACCCTCCTCAGAGACAGGGGCACCATCAAAACATACAACTTTGACTCCCCCAGTTGAGGTTAGTGTTAATGTTCCTAATGCTGTGCCCTTAGCAGCACCTGAACGTTTTCATGGAGATAGTAACAAATTCCATGTTTTTATCAATCAATGTCAATTACACTTTGTTTGTAAGCCACAACAATTCCCTACTGATGCTACGAAAGTGGCATTCGTCTTGTCTTATTTGGGTGGCACAGCAGCCAATTGGTCAATTCCTTTCGTGGAGAGAGATGATCCCATCCTCCATAATTGGAATCAATTTAAACGTACCATGACCAGCCTTTTTGCAAAACACACTTTCATGCAGGCAAGTGATAATGAGCTTTTAAATCTTAAACAAGGTAACAAGGATTTATTGACCTATCTTACTAGTTTTAATCGTTTACTCACCGAGACACAGTGGCCAGAAGAAAAGCGTGTCTCCCTTTTTTATAAAGGTTTGAGAGACGAGTTAAAAGACGCGCTGGCTCATATCGTTAATTTGCCAGAAGACTATTCGGACTTTGTAGATTTAGTTGTGAAATTAGAACATAGACTAGGAGAAAGAAAGGGAGATAAATACAAACTGGAATCACGGTTAACTTTTATTAGACACAAGAAGAAAGACCCAGATAATAAACTCCCTGAACCTGAGCCTATGCAAATAGGGACACTCAGAGGTCCACTCACATCAGAGGAAAAAGAAAGAAGGAGAAAACTTCAATTATGTTTATATTGTGGCAGGGCGGGTCACTTTGCCAGAGAACGTCCAGTAAAGACTAAAACTCCACGAAAGGGTGCTGTTTCCTCCACCTCCTCAACTGAATCGGGAAACGATTAAGCTCGACAAGGGGAGAGGTTACTTGTTCGAGAAAACATCTTAATAAAACCTCTAATGCTGCAGCCTTCATGGTACCGCACATACCTAGACATTTCATAATTCAGGTAGTTTTAATTGTTACTACCCAAGTGAGGCATTCTCTCCCTGTCCTACTGGACTCAGGCGCGACAGGAAATTTTGTGGATAATAAGTTAGCTGAAAACTTAGGACTTCCTATGTGCCTAAAGCCTTGTCCAGAAGCAGTATGTACAGTGGATGGGTCTGAATTGACCTCTGGATTAATCACAAAACAAACAAGTCCACTTGTTATGGTCTGTCAGAACGGGCACACAGAGGTGATTAGCTTTGATCTGATAGATACTCCTAATTTTGGTTTGATTCTCGGGGTACCCTGGTTAACAACTCATAACCCAAAAATTGATTGGGTGAATAGAACTGTTACTTTGGATTCCTCTTTCTTTAGAACCAATTGCTATCAAGAAGCAGGTACAGAACAGAGCACAGTATTACACTGTGCTAGTCTTACACAAGATGAACCAAGTCTCCCTCCTGAATATTCTGACTTTAAAGACGTCTTTGATCCAGTAAAGGCTAGTGTGCTGCCCCCACATCGGTCTTATGACTGTCGTATAGATCTTATCCCAGGGGCCCCTTTACCTAATAACAGAGTATATGCTTTGACTGACGAAGAAACCAAATACTTAAGAACCTACCTAGATGACCTTCTACAGTCTGGGTTCATCCGTCATTCCACATCTCCGGTGTCATCTCCACTCTTTTTTATCCCGAAGCCGGATAAATCCCTGCGCGCGTGTATCGATTATAGAGGACTAAATAAGGCTACAATAAAGAATAAATATCCTCTTCCTCTAATACCTGTGTTGTTGGATCAATTAAGACATTCTACTGTATACACTAAACTAGATCTGCGGGGAGCTTACCACCTGGTCCGAGTAAAAGAGGGGGATGAGTGGAAGACAGCTTTCAAGACAAAGTTTGGTTTATTTGAGTACACAGTAATGCCCTTTGGGTTATGTAATGCCCCTGCGGCCTTTCAGTTCTTTATAAATGAGGTCCTACACGAATTCCTGGACGTTTGTGTCATAGTATACATCGACGACATCCTCATTTACTCTAAGAACTCAGAAGAACATACCCAACATGTTCGTGCAGTATTATCAAAGTTAAAAGAAAATCATCTTTTTGCTAAGTTAGAAAAGTGTACTTTTAATGTCAGCAAGGTGGACTTTTTAGGATACTGCCTGTCACCTCAAGGAATAACTATGGATGTAAAGAAAATCAGTGCTATTGCTGATTGGCCAGAACCATCCTCTGTAAAAGATATTCAGAAATTTCTGGGTTTCGCACAATTTTTATAGGAGGTTTATTGCACATTTTGCAGACATTGCGGCCCCAATAACTACCTTGTTGCGGAAAGGGCAACAATTTCTTTGGACTGATGAGGCGGCACACGCCTTTCAACTCCTAAAACAAAAATTCACTTCAGCCCCAATTCTGAAACATCCTGATCCTGACTTGCCCTTTTTTGTTGAAGCGGATGCTTCACAAGTAGCTTTAGGAGGAGTTCTCTCTCAACGAGATGCAGTAGATGGCCAGTTACATCCTATAGCCTTCTATTCCAAAAAGTTATTACCAGCTGAACAAAATTACACTGTGGCTGAAAGGGAACTACTAGCTATCAAAGTAGCCTTTTCAGAATGGAGGCACCATTTAATGGGAGCCAAGTACCCAGTTACAATCTTTTCTGACCATAGGAACCTACAGTTTTTTGGATCACTTAAAGCACTAACACCACGTCAGATGCGCTGGTTAAATTTTTTAAGCACATTTGACTTTGTAATAACCTATAGACCAGGTGCACAACAAATTCAATCTGATGTGTTATCTAGATACGGACATACCTCAGACATGAAACAAGATAAAATAGGAGAACCCATTATTCCTCCCCAAACGTTTTTGGCACCAGTACAACAGAAGGATTTCATCACAGATCTATATAATGCACACATGAAAACAGCATCTCAGGATTGGTTAAAGGATTCCCATAACACAATACAACGAGGTTTATTGTATCACGACAACATGCTGTTAGTGCCCACCTCTGAATTACAAACACAGGTGATAATGTGGCATCACGCCTCACCGTTGGCAGGTCATCCTGGTTGGGTAAAAACCCTGGAAAATGTGCAAAAACACTTTTGGTGGGACACTATAAGAAAGGACATTAAGCAATTTGTCACTACCTGTCCAATTTGTGCAAGACATAAATCTTCTCATAAGGCCCCTGACGGCTTGTTAATACCAATGCCAACACCCAAACAACCTTGGCACACTGTGAGCGTAGACTTTATTGTAGGTTTACCACCTGTAAAATCTTTCACAACAGTGTTGGTTATAGTGGATTTTTTATCTAAAATGGCACATTTTGTACCATTACGGAAATTACCCACGGCGGCAGAATTTGCCGATATTTTTATAAGGGAAATTGTGCGTTTACATGGTTTGCCAAGCAAAGTGGTGTCAGACCGAGGGAGCCAGTTCAACTCTAGATTTTGGAAAAAAATTATGTGAAAAACTGAAAATAGATGTGGCATTATCCACTGCTTTCCACCCAGAGACAGATGGACAGACTGAACGACTGAACCAAACCTTACTTCAAACGCTACGTTGTTTATTGGCTGATTATTCTAGTGAATGGTTGGAAGCTCTCCCTGTAGCGGAGTTTGTTTATAATAATACTGAGCATTCAGCTCTACTTTGCTCACCATTCTATTTCTTGCAGGGGTATCATCCAAGAGCTATACCCATTTTGTTAGAAGATTCACTGTTACCTACAGTAACGGATAGACTAACGAGGTTAGGTGACATACAAGACAAAGCCAGGAAACATTTATTAAAGTACAAGGAAAGCATGAAAAGACAAGCAGACAAACACAGATCTGAGGCCCCAATGTATAAAATTGGTGACAAGGTATGGCTCTCCACAAAGAACCTAAACATAGAGGGATCCCGAAAGCTGCAACCACGTTTCATTGGACCCTTTAGTATAACTGCCATAGTAAACCTGGTAACAGTAAAATTAGATTTACCAAAAGACTATCCAGTACATACTACATTCCATGTGTCCTTGCTTAAGCTGTACAACCCAAAAACCCGACCTGAACCACCACCTCCACCCATACCAATTAAGGGAAATCTAGAATATGAAGTGAAAAGCATAAAAGACTCAAAAATAATTAGTGGACGTCTGTTTTATTTAGTAGAATGGAAAGGATATGATGAATCTGAGAATTCATGGGAACCAGCATCATATGTACATGCCCCACAGCTGATTAGACGGTTGTATTTAAAAAATCCAGGAAAACCCCGTCCTGTAGGAGGGCCTTTGAGGGGGGCAACTGTTAGGGTTTGTGCACAGCAAAGAGCATGTCCCCTCTCCCTGCACTAGTGGGTTCTGTAATAGCTCCCTTTTAAACTTACTATTGAAAGCCTTTCTTGTTATCTCACCTTCCCCCCCCCCTAGGCTTCTGTGTATGTTGTTTAATGTGCTGTTTTGTTTACACATTGGGCCTTGCTTTTACCAAGGCTTCTTTAAAACACTCCTCCCTAGGCCATGTGTTAATTCAACTCACTTGTATAATAACTGAAACTCTGCACACCTTTCAAGAACATGTGCAGCATGTGAGGACCACACCCAGCTCTTCAAACCACACCCAGCTCTGCACACCTTTCAAGAACATGTGCAGCATGTGAGGACCACACCCAGCCCTTCAAACCACACCCAGCTCTTCGAACCACACCCAGCCCTGTCTATAAAAGGCAGCCCCCGAGCCTCACCCAGTGCTTGTGCTCGTCTACCTCCCGCTTACCTGAGACCAGATCCCTCGGCGCTGGCACTCCTGCTCTCTACAGACTTTCATTGGCTTCGATGGGTGCAGCTGCTGGCTCTTCCTTCCTCCGGTTTCCGGTTCCTCCTTGCCTCAGCCTCTCTCCTACAAGCAACCTGCAAAAGAGAAAGAAGACAAGGTTAGACTGATCAGTATCTCTTGCCAGCAACAAGTAACTGCAAAACTTTTTATTACCTGAAAGAACTTTGACAACAATTTCTGGATTCGTGTATAGACAATTTGAAACAAGACACCTTCCACGAACATTGTGATTCAAACTCTTTGTTACAAGAATACTTTGCAGAACTTTGGGAAGCTAACATTTTTTTAATGGAACTTTTAAGAATTGAACAGTGGAAACCATTAACAGCAAGACAAACAGTAAATCAAGGACTTGCACAAATTACATGCTGTATTTTGATGTAAAAGTACAGTATTTGTTTTATAATAGATTCTGGAAATATGGGAAAAGTGAGTCTGCTATTGGGAGTTTAGGCTTTAGTTATATTAAGATGAATGTTAGATATTGGTAATTCTGATAACAGTATTTGTTTAATGTTTTAGAAGCTTTACAGCAATAGAAAACACATCCCAGAGTAGTAACACATTCCAAACCTGGAAACTAGAGACCAGGATCCAAGAGGTACTTTTAGAAGAGAATTTCTAATAAATAAAGGGATAGTCAGGAACCCATTTAGGAATAGGTTGTACTTATCTGTTCTTTGTTTATGTTTCATTAGGCACCAGTTTCTACAGAAGTCAGAAAGGGCCGCAGATTTGTGCAGCACTTCCAACAGTGGAAACGCAAGAACGGTGTTGTCTCTCTTTTTTATTTTATCCACTTCCCCCCTTCCCTTGAGCTTCTGTTCTTAGTGCACTGTTTTAAAAACTAGTGTGCTGGAACAAGCAGTTTCAGGGTGGGGTCGGATTGTCTTCAACCTCCATCAGAACTGAACAAGGACTCAGGTGAGCTGGGCTTTGACAATACCTCACTCCTACTAGATTATACAAAGCGGGCCTCCGAGCCACAGCTAACTGTCCCAGGTGCTCTGTTCCAGATGCTGACTTTTTCCACATGGTTTGGGCTTGCCCAGTTATAATGATTTACTGGAGGGCGGTCATAGGGGAGGTCTCTGAGGCCCTGCGGAAAGATATCGATTTGGCCCCATTACCACTTCTGCTGGAGGCCATGGGCAAGCTGGGTATAAGGAGAGCAGACAAGATTTTCTTGGGAGTGGCATGTTTGGGGGCTAAGAGAGACATAATGGCAGAGTGGAAGGCCGGAGTGGCGCCGGCTTTAAATAAATGGAGACGCTGAGTGGACTGGTGCGCACAGCGTGAGAGGCTGGTGTATGAAGCCAGGGGATGTCCAAACAAATACATCAAAGTGTGGGGGAAATGGGATGATGCGGCGGGCTCTTAGCAGGGAAGTGGTGCGACTATGAATGGGATACCCTCATGAAGTTGAAATATAAACCATTGACAATTATTTATTTGTATAGATCTACTCTACGGAGCCCAGATTTGGTCTAGGGTCCGACCGTCCGCAAACACCAGTTGGTGTTCTGTTATGTGTATTTGTATTTGTATTTTCTGGTTTTCTCAAAATCAATAAAAATCTCTTTATTAAAAAAAAGAAGGCTTATTCTGGGAATCATTTGGCCCAATGACTGCTTTCTGACCTCAAGTTGTTGGGTCATGCATTGGATGAGTCTTCAGACTGCACAGGCTTGCTAGCACTTATTGAGAGACAAGTGGAGTTCCTGTCTGATATCTCTTTTGATGTGCGAGCTTCAGCACTGGCTGGGGGTAATTGTGTTTTGGCTCGCAGTAATTTGGGGCCAGATGTAGGTAGATATGATTTTGCGACTCGGAAATTGCGAGTCGCAAAATCATATGCAGAATGGTGTCCATGACACCATCTGCGAATCGCAAGGGGGTCGCAAAGACACACCTCATTAATATTAATGAGGTGGGTCGCAATTTGCGACCCCCTTGTGATTCCCTGCACTCACAGGGATGGTGGCCTGCTGGAGACAGCAGACCTCCATGTCTGTGACTGCTTTTTTAATAAAGCAGTTTTTTTTGTTGTATTGCAGCCCGTTTTCCTTAAAGGAAAACGAGTTTCAATACAAAAGAAAAAATGAAACCATCTGGTTTCATTTTTTCAGAGTAGGCAGTGGTTCATTGAACCACTGCCTGCTCTGAAAAAAAAATTGGGGCGACATTCACAAAGGGGAAGGCGTCCCCAGGGGACCCCTTCCCTTTTGCGAATGAGTTAGCACCCACTTGACATGGGTGCTGATTGCGGATTGCTTTGCGGTCACAAAGCAATTCTGCATCGCGGTGCGATTCGCAAATAGGAAGGGAACACCCCTTCCTATTTGCGAGTCGCATTCCCATTTTGCAAGTTGGTACCGACTCGCAAAATGTGAATGTGCATCGCGATGCCCGTTTTGCATGGCGAAACTTAGAATTTCGCAGTTTGCGCCATGCAAAACGGTTGCTACATCAGGCCCTTGGTGCTTAAAGACTGGAAGATGGATGTGGCTCAAAAATCATCGGCTTTGCGTTTGCCATTCCAAGGCAATGTGTTGTTTGGGGCTGGAAGATAAACTGCATAGACTTTTTAAAGAAAAGAAACATTCTTCTTCTTTTAGGTCAGCCTTGGGTGACAGGTGTCTTTTCTGGAAAAGGTCTCACTTCCGTCCTCCCTAACGCAGTTTCTCTATTCCCAGGGTTGTTTTCCTGTTGGCAGGGGCAGAGATAAGAAGCCCAAGTCCCCTCCTCCCCCTCCTAAGTCCAGTTCCTGACTATATGGTGGTTCAGGGTATGGATGTGGGAGATCGGTTGCAGCATTTTCTTCAGGCATGGCTGGTCTCCATTTCAGACACATGGGTTCTGGAGATCATCAGACACAGCTACTGGATAGAGTTTGGGGTACTCCTGCCTTGTTCAGGAGGGCGTCCCACTATGTGACCTTTCAGCTCCAGCAAACGGGAGGCCTTGGTGTTGGGCATTCACTCTCTGGAGCTGAAGGAGGCAGTTGTGGAGGTTAAGCTTCTGGAACGAGACAAGGACTTCTACTCCATCATTTTTTTGGTGCCAAAACATACAGGAGACTTCCGGCTGGTTTTGGATTTGAAGGCCCTGAACAAATATGTTCTTCACATTCCTTTCAAGATGGAGACATCGCAACGGATCATTCCGTTGGAGATTCAGGGTCATTTTCTATGCACTTTGGATCTGCAGGACACACACTACCATGTTCCTATTCATGCTCTGTGTCAACAGTTTCTCAGGTTTTGTGTACAGGGGACTCATTATATGTTCATGGTTCTTTTGTTCGGCCTTCGTTCAGTCTGAGTGTATTTACCAAAGTAGTGTCTCTTCTGGTCGCCTCTCTTCATCTGAGGGGTGTTCATCTTTACCCTTATCTAGACGACTGGTTGATTCATGCTCCCTCAGAAGTCAGGCTTGTTCGGGATCTTCAGTTGGTCTGTTCTACCCTCCAGCAGCATGGGTTTCTTCTGAATTGGGAAAAGTGCCAGTTGGTTCCCTCTCGGGATCTGACATTTATTGGGGCAAGGTTTTGGACTGATCTCAACAGGGTCTTTCTCCCGGAGGGCAGGATTTGGGCATTGCAATCTCTAGCTCTAGAAATGAGTTCCCTGTTGTCTGCCCTGGTTCGCAGATGGCTTAGGCTACTGGCATTCTTGGCTGCTGCAGTCTTTACTGTTCCTTGTGCACAGTTTCATCTCAGATCTTTGTGGGTTCACCATCAGTCTTGGGATCCTCAGTTGGGGAATTACGACCATTTGGTGCCTTTCTCCTCCGAAGTTCTTCAAGAACTACAGTGGTGGACTTTGGAAGCAACCTGTCCAGGGGGAATCCGTTGCAGCCGAATCCTCCTTTGGTGATTACTACGGATGCCAGTACCTTTGGTTGGGGGAAACCCTAGTCAATTAATTCATGCAGGCTTGATGGTCTCTTCAAGAGGGTAGACGGTCTTCCAATTGGACGGAACCCATGGCAGTGGTCAGGGCAGTCATGGGGTTTCTTCATGTGCTGATGGGACACAACTTAGTGGTTCGCTCAGACAATCTAGTCACTGGCAGACCGCAGCAACCAAGAGGGTATTCAGATTAAGTCCCTCAACCAGGTAGCTCAGTTGTTATTCCAATTTGGGCGAATAACACCTTTAGTCTCTGGTTGCTATACATGTGAGGGGTAGACAATGGGGTGGTGGATGCTCTCAGCAGCTGCTTCCCTCCATTACAGGAGCTCTCTCTCACACAGGAGGTGTTTCTCAGGGTGTGTGAGAAGTGTGGTGTACCATACCTTGACCTCTTTGCTTCTCGGCTCAATGCTAAGGTTGAGCGTTTTTGTGCTTGCAATTCAAAGTTGGGGGCTTGGGGAGTGGATGCTCTGTCGGTTCCCTTGCTGGAACGTCTGTTGTATGCTTTTCCTCTGATTCCCCTCATTCCCAAGTTCCTGGCATGGTTGCTGAAAGAAGACAGATGGGTAATTCTGGTGGTCCCTTTTTGGCTCAGGAGGTCCTGGTTTCCGATTGTCAAGTTGCTGGCTGTTCATAGTCCCTGGTTTCTTCCTTTCTTCCCCTCCCCTCTTGGGTCGGTCCCTCCGCTGACTCTCCAAAAGCTTCGGCTGTCGGTCTGGAAGTTGAGAGGCAGGGTTTGCAACTCAGGGGTAGTCCCAGGCATTTAGCTTTCGCAATTCAGCAGTCTCGTAAAACTTCTACTTTGAAGTCTTACGCCAGGCACTGGGGTAATTTTTAGCATTGGTGTGTTCCTCTCCAGTTGTCTTCTTTGGATTGTTCACTGCCTACGGTGCTGCAGTTTTTGTGGGAAAGCTTTAAGAAGCGTTAGTCTGTTTCTACCTTGAGGGCGCAATGGGCGGCTATCAAGGCTTTTTGTGCTCCATGGGTCAATCTATCTGATGTGGATGATTTGGTGTCCTGTCTGTTGCGCAGGTTTTGTCTGTCCTGTCCTTTGGTGAAACCTCTGTTTCCTTTTTGGGATTTACCTCTAGTACTGAAATATTTGGTCTCTGCCCCATTTGAGCCTTTGGAGAATGCTGATCTTAAGCTTTTGGCTTTCAAGATGATTTTTTTGGTTGCCATTACCTCCGCCAGGCGCATTGGTGAGCTAGGTGCCTTGATGGCTAGAGAACCTTTTTTGTCTTTTTCTGTGGATGGTGTGGTGTTGCGTTTGGATTCGTCTTTTGTTCCCAAGGTGGCTTACAGTTTCATCATTCTTAGGAGATTGTGCTACATTCCTTGAGGGTGATCGCTACAGGGGACTGTGATGTGGACTGGTCCTTTCTGGACGTCAAAAGAGCTTTGTTGGTTTATTTAGATCGGACCAGATCGTTCAGGAAGTTCGACTCCTTGTTTCTTCTTTTTGGTTCTACCTCCAGGGGTGAGAAGGCTTCCTCTCTATCAGTAGATGGCTCAAGCAAGTTAATGAACTGGCATATTCTTTGGGGGGCGATCCTCTTCCAGCTGGAGTGCAGGGGTGCTCTACCAGGGGCACAGTGGCTACTTGGGCGGAATTGAAAGGGGTGTCCATTGTTGAAATCTGTCGAGCAGCTACATGGGCAGTTTACAATACTTTTGTCCATCATTACAGGCTTCAGAATGTGTTGGGGAAAGGGTTGCATTTTGGGTTAGGAGTATTGCGTGGTTTGCTCCTAATTTTTTTTCTGTTTATGTTCTTCAATAAATCACTATTGGGCATGGCTTATGTTCTGGTGTGCCTCAGAGTTTTTTTTCTCAGTCTGGTCTGTTTTTGGCTTGGGTATTCTCCATATGTAATGAAGAGGATGAGGACTGGTGGACCTGGGGGTAATGTATTATTACTTACAGGTAATCTTCATTACTCCTGATCCTGTAGTCCTCATCCCATTCATTACTCCCCTCCCTCCTGGGCGACGGGCCTTCAGTTGATTGGCTTTGTAGGTCAGGAGAAGTGCTCTGGGAAGGTATGTGTTATGTACCCCCAGTGGGGTAGTGTGGGGTGGAGTAGTGCGTTCCTACTATTCTTTTTTCTGTCATGGAAAGAGGTCTCTCCATAAGTAATGAACGGGACAAGGACTACAGGACCAGGAGTAATGAAGATTTAAGTAATAAGACATTAGCTGTACTGCTATTACTACATCATTCAATGGAGTTAAACCTCAGCTGATTTAAACTCTACTCTTGAATTGCACATGCACAGAGCAAACAGCACCAATGGTGTTAGGTGTAACCTGCTACACAACAAGGACTGCCAGATATGCCGCTGGTGGCTGCACACACCTCTCCCTCAGGCTCCACTACTCTCTCCCAATGAACCCTGAAATGCTTTGGCACCCCAGACTAACCATCATAACACATACCAAGACTGGTGATATAACACCAATCACTAAACATCAAAGAGTTGTCACATCCATGTGGACTTACCAAGACCAAGCTAAAAGGAAATACATCCTAACTCATTCTGGGTATACACTCCCTAAATATTTGCAGTGACAAAGTAGTTGACACATGATACTAAAACACTTACAATTCACTTGTACACTTCCTAGCAATCCACACACTAGTACTTAATGGCTAAGCATCCTGCTATCCTTTACTCCTTTTTGCTTCAGAACCACACATAGCCGCAGCTACAAAAACTTGAAAAGAGCACAAACGTTGTCAGTGAACGTCATTTAGGGGTTGCAGTGGTCTTAGCCGCGACCTCTGATCTTTAGTTTGTAATACCTGGCATGTTGCTTGTGATATCTGGATTTATAACAATGGTCAAATTACTTTTGTAAACAGTCCTGAACTGTAGCTAGAACACTCAGATAATGTTTACCTGCCTCTGTTTCATGCTCATGATAACTTGCAGGGGTTACATGAAGTAACACTGAAAATGTCTAGATTTTGCACACTTGTCTTGCATAATGAGCTGTCAAACAGAATATGCATTTTAAAGTAATACCTAACTGTACATTTATGCATTATATTAAAATGTATATTTTAATTGATAGCCTCATTAGAAAAGAATTGATCAAAGTCATCACAAAAAGTAGCCCATCGAACAAGCAATAGTGATTGTAGATATCCTCTTGATACTGCAAACTGTCAAACTTATTTTAGAATTGGGGTGTTGGAGTAATATTTTTGTGTTGATGCTAGAGTGAGATTATTCGGGTGCTAGAGTGAAATGTTCGGGTAGTTAGTTTCCTTCACCTTCATTATGAGGCTTGTTGTGATTCCATCCAGGTAAAAGGTCACACTATCAATTTTAGTGATGTAATCTTGGAAAAAGTCTATCAATGTCTCTTCCTGTGATGTCATCTGATGTAAAAGAGCACATGACATCACTTCTGCTACGCCTGGCGTTTGGAGAAATCGACATACATATTATGGTCTTCACACACACTATCTTACACCATTTAGCCCACAAGATGCACACTCTGCCATCGACAGATCATGTACAGACCACTTGCGCAACGGGATTCTGATTATTGTACATAATCAAGAAAACCATCTCCTTTATTCCAATGTCTGCAAAAAAAGCATGCGAATGAAGCAATGGTAATATCCAGAATGGATTATTGTAATTCCCTATTATTGGGAGACCCTAAACATCTCATCCGCAGTCTTCAGCTGTTGCAATATGCAGCTACCAGGCACATTTTAGGCCTCGGGGAAGATACTCCAGTCTAACAACATCTACCCAATTTGCACTGGCTTGCAATACATAAAAGATACTTGTTTAACGCGCTCTGTATGTGTCACTAAAAAGATCAGTAAAAGCAGCCTGGACACTTACATGGCATCACTCTTTTCGTGGCAAGTCCCCTCCGAAGAGCTTAGATCCACACGAAGATCTTTAATTGTGACTCCAAGATTCAGAAAAGTTAAGACAAGGGGGCAGCTTGTTCGCTGTTACCACTGCTAAGATGTGGAATGTATTGCCACTAGCAAAATGTGCACAACCTTAGCTCCTCACGTTTAAGAAACACAATAATATTTTGTTGTTCTCGTGTACAAGCTAAAACGGTAGTCTCTTGGAAATATTACCTCGATCTTGCGCTGTTTTCTCATCTTTCCCTGCATACATTATTTGCAAGCTCGTTCTGTTAGATATATGGGTCATGAACCATACATCCCCTGATAGCCCCGGCACACTTCACTGGAAGTAGCTGTTCGGGCTTTAAAAGTGACAAAATCAAATCAACATCCCACAGAATAGTGAGAGCTACCCATCAGCAAATATACCTTGGCGCCTTGCCATTGATAAGAAGCGCCGTATAACTGTGATTACATAACATTACTGTGCATTGAACGAGACTTTTCTTTGAAACGACTGCACCATAACCACTACTACATTTTTTCCCCTGGAATCAGCTCCACTCTTGCCTTTAGTCAATAAGAAACAACCACTAGAAAATCCGCCCGTATTTTAGCCACTGAGATTATCCTCACTTTGCCTAAAAAGATTATGGGACACGATCAGTCAGTGCTTTGCGAATTAAAATATGTCGATCCAAAGTTACTTTTGGTGAGTCCTATGTCTCTCAAATCTAGCCTGTCTAATCATTTTCATGCTCGCTGGGAAGCAAAAACCTTTTTTAAGAATATTGTACAATTGGTGCATTTTATACATTAGCTATACATCAAACTGCTCGACACACGACCTTCGTTGATGAGACATTTCTGGTTAGTTTCGCATGCATTGTTTCCAAATCTTATTGTGAGGCCAGTGTCTTACTTAGAGCATCACGATGGCTTCTCGGTTCTGTATTATGCACACTGCTTTCTGGCCAGTACAGGTGGTGCAGTCTTAACTGTTTACAACATCCCTGTACAGGCCTCCCTCCTCGGAGATCGCCACTCCAGAGGCCCCTGCCCCTCCCTGCTGTCACTATCGGAATGCCAAACACAGCACAACTTTCTTGGAACTTTGCCCTTGTGTGACGCACTGTAACAGAGGAAGCCGGCCTCCCTCTTCGACCAATCACGGCCGACGGCGCAGCAGCAAGCCAATCGCAACTCTCCAGGCTCCTGACGACCTTCAGGGTTCGGGGGGAATGAATAAAAGCGATCCGTGCGACCGGCAAGTGTTTGGCGGAGGGAGAAAGGGGTGCCCCGGGACGCCGCAGACGAAAGAAAGGGACGCAGCCACCACCTCTGGGCACCCGCGGCGGAGGCAATAAAGTAGAGTGAGGCTCAAGGTCAGTTTTAAGGCAGGCTGTGTTTAACTGGAGCTACCGGTTTGTGTTCTAGGTATTTAATTGATTGTGTGTGGTTGGCGCCGCCTGTGAATAAACCGGGGTATTTCCTGGTGTTGACTGGTGCTCCCTTCTATACATAGTGAGGGGTTGTTATGTTCACTGGGCCGCTTGAAGATGGCGAGGGTCCATTTCAGATTCATTTATAGCCTCCCGTACCCTCAGCTCCGATGCCCGGATCCTATTCCAATGCCAGTCGTGCATTGTACAAATAAGTACAGTCCCCCATATCTTTTATCCACTCCCTCATGCTGCCATCATTCCTTCATGCGGCTCGCTCCCTCCCTCCATATTTCTTTTCCGTTCTATTCATCTCTCGTTTCATCTCTTTTCTGTCTCTATTTCTCTCCTACTCTCACTTTCTGTCTGTCTCTTTCTTCGCATCGTTCTTTCTACACCTGCCACACTTTTCTCTCAGCATTCTCTTTTCCCAGCACTATTTTCCTCTTGAACTATCCCGACCCTCTCTTTTCGTTTAATGTAAACATTAAGGACAGATGTTCGGATGGATCTCAGAGTATACAAACAACACTTGGTAAAATCATTCAGGAAGTTCGGTACTATAATACATACAGTCTACAAAAGTTTTAAGAGTTTAATACTGATAAGCTAATACATGTTGTCTCTGCCACACACTCATAATTCCCACCATTACGCCATCATGTTTTTCACTTCTTTCTGCCTGTTTTCCTGGTTCTCCCAATCTGTCCTTCCCTGAGTCCCACTGTCCCCTCTTTGGTGCTTTTCATCATATGTCCCTGTCCCAGGGATAAAGTCGATTACATGGCAGTAGTACATGTTTTCTTCCAAGCAGCATAACTGCTTTTGAAACACCTCCCGTAAAGATAAGTGTGAGCCTCACCGATGTCAGTGACTGATACACAGTTTTTTTTCTTTGTCTTGTGCCAATTGCAGTTCTGCTATTCCTTTATAAATACTAACTTACTGGTAGCAAAGGTGGAGGTAAAACTCACTCCGACTCAAGAGCCATCTCAGGATCTCTGTTGTATTAAAGAGTCCTGTTAAAATGACGGCATGGCAGGCTTGTCATTTGTGGCCCCCATGGCAGTGTTTCATAGACGTCCTGCGTACAATTCTCCAGCAGTTAGTCATTGTTTAATAGAGGCGTAAAGCTTGTCAAGCAAGACACGAACAGGAGTAAGCACGCAGGTGAAATATATGAATCCGTTTACTGCAAATCACAAATACACTCGGGATGTTTTAAATGGACTAGATATATTTGTTAAATGTGAACAGCAAAACCAAGTTTGTGGTTTCTTGTTATATTGTTTCCTTGAAGGTAATTGAAGACAGTCAAAGGAGTGGAGACTGTCAAATGCAGATGCTCACATCCTTTTTGCATTAACACTCTAGGCTTCATTCATAATCACAGTGTGGTTGAATTCTGGTTTGAAATAGAAGTGCATTAGGCGACTGAATTCCCAGATTCTTATTATTTACCGAGTCGGGATCTGCAGATATTTACATCTGCAAATACAATTAGTACTGTGGATAATCGATCAGTAGGGTGGATTGTAGTTCTATGTTTACTCGTGGGACGGGAACGGAGTGTCTACAGGTGATGGTGGCCACCCTAGAAATAGCCATTACACTGCTCATGTAAAAGGCATGATTTTTTAATAATTTTTTTTATCAAGGGTAGGAAATGAAAGTAACATGCCCCAAGGGAAGTGTAAGAGAAGAGGTTTCTTCAACTGGAGTTTTATTTTCCCGGTGAGGGAGAAAAGGTAAGTTAAAAATCTGTAAATACACACTTCTGTCTGACCGACAATCAACAGAGGCATGCTTGGATGATTAGCAGCACACCAGGAATTCTGCGACTTGCATACAATTCCAGGAACATAAGAGGGGATATTTGTGAACCGGCACACATTTGCCAGAAATCTACTATGCGCAGAGTTCTGCATTTTCTGCAAGACCCTTGGAATTGGAGTATACGAAATACAAAATTACACTTGTTGCACGAAAGTCCTGAAATTAACACCAGTTCACCTAATTATGTGCAGTTCGCAGTAACAATTTACAGTGAATGGCGCAATACATGCTAATTTGCAGTAAATATTTACGCACAGAAATAACAGAACATGAAAGGCTGCCATTTGCTGTGATCTTGTTTAAATGTGCCGTTGCGCTAAAAACTGACGCGAGGATGCATTTTGCGTGAAATGCCGAATTCGCATTTCACGTAATTATGCATAATTTTGCTGTGATTTCTCATGATCACGCAGAAGTAAATGACGCTCACCCCTACTTTGGAACTGACTCCAGTGAGAGTCCTGGGCGTTCTATATGAGTACCAAGCTATCATGCGAACCTGCACAGACATCTTCCTTGAACTCTTGAATAAAGTGTCACTAATGCTGTCTGTACTCATTCAGTGTTAGGTCAGTGTGTGAGTAATAGTGCCTGTCCTTCTTCAGCGTTATGACAGTGTGTGGCTGACACTGCCCATGCTTACTGGGATGGAGGGCAGTACTTATGACTGCCACTGCCTGTATTTATTAGTACTAAGGCAGTGTTTGTCTGTTCGCTGGTACTGTCTGCTCATTCAAGCACAGGACTGTGTATGCGTGTGGAGAGCAGTAACGAGTGATTTATATTGTATATTTATTTGTCTGTGGCTTTTATTATTTTAGTGAAATGCTCTGCTCCAGCATGCTCTTATGCATTGTAAGGGCAGTGTGCTTAGATACCGTATGTGTTTATTGAGGTTAGGGTGTGGCTCTTACGTAGGCTGTGCTTAGTCTTCACATTCAGTGGTAGGTAGGTGTGGCTCTTATGTAGTCTGCTTATACATTGTGTATTCTGTATACAGTTAGTGTGTGGCTCGTATAACGTCAGCACATTCAATGCCAGGCGTGGCTCTTGTACATTGTACACTTGTTCACAATCTGCAAATTCAGTGTTAATTTAGTGCGTGATGCAGTACGCACATTCATTGGTAGTGTGTGGTGGTTATGAAGTGAGTGCTTATTCAGAGTTCGTGTAGTGTGTGGTTCAGATTCACAGTAGGACATTATAGGATTGTGTGCAGTGGCTGGGTATAATTTGGGGGCGGGAGTGCCAGCAGATCTGAAACACCTTGCTGACAGTGAAGGAGGGGATCAGGGTGTCTCAGTGGGAATTTGGGGCGCTGAATGAGATGCTATCAAAACTATAATTTCTACTTCTCACAGGGCGTTTTTTCCTTTGGGTACTGCACATCTGCTGCTGAAGGAGGGTGTGTTCTAAGCTCGGATGTACCCCATTTGTCTGTGCCTTCAGGAAGCAGCCGTACCCTATGCCTCCCCTGAAAATTAGGAGGATACGTCTAGAAATGCTCCTAAATCATAGTGCACAATGGTTTGCTATTTTAACTCCAGACCCTGAGTATTTGGGGAAAGTGGTTTTTATAGGCAAGCATGGAGAGTAAAAATTCAGTGCCATCAATTATATTACCTGTCAACTTTTTGCCTAAAAAATACGAGTGAAGTCAGGTGCCGATGAAAGTTAGCACGTTAAGGTCAACGGGGAATGACCGCTTTTTTTTTGGAGGGTGATATAGGTTTGAAAAGCAGGTTACCCCATTAAAGTCTATGGAGGCCTCTTGTTTGTAAGGCGAGTGAATAGAAGTAAAAGGTGTGTTTGTTTACATCTCTGTGTGTACACTACGTTTGCATGCACAACAGATGCTGTGGAGAATTGACAGATGTGAAGCTTCAGCAGACACCACACTGGCTGTAAAATCAAAATGCATTGTGAAGTTGGAAGGTATTTACTGTGTTGTTTGTGAATAATTTAATGCTAACTGGCATTTGAATGTGACAAGATCTGCCAATAGCGCGGCAGCGCATCCCATTTTGACAGTTCGGTTTATGACTTTCCAGACGTTTCCATTGTTGATTGGTCTTGTGTAAGTGTTTCTTCAGTTAGGTGAGTGTTACAGTCTTTAGAAATCGTCAGGTTGGGTGAGACCGTAAGGCCCAGCGAGTGTGAAGCTGGCATAGGTGAAAGAGCGAGAACTCTTAGGTGGGAGAGTGAGAATTGGCAAGGACGGGCACTGTACACTCCTCGGAAGAGTAAGATGGGATGGGGCTGGGACAGAGACATGTCATCAGTCTGAGGTTGGAAGCACAGGCAGAACTGGTCGGTGCCAAAAACAATAAACCAGTTGAAGTGCCAGGTCCTGTTTCTGTGATGTCTGTCAGGCCTTAGCAGGTTTCAGTCTCCTGGGACTGGCCCATCCTGTACTTCTATACCTAATATTATTCAGAGCGATCAAGACTGCGGGCCATGTGGGTCGTTCGACCGGTTTGCGGCGCTGACTGACCAGTGGTAAAGAATAAATAAAGGCTTTACTTGTTCTGTTTCAGCCTGGGACAGAAGAGGTTGGAAACAGAGCCCTCTCTTACGGCTGAAATCATCGTTCAGTACCTCTGTACAGGGGTTGAGGGAAGGCAAATAACCCTTTAGGATTAGGAAAAAAATGATGTACGTGTATTTCTGTAGTGCTAAAATTTAGCTTGGAAGATGCAAGCACTTCACATGCTCGAAGAGTAGAAGGATTCCAATTCCGTTTCTCAGGCGTAAAATATTGGCATAGTATGTTATTGTCTAGTCATGAAGAAGGCAATATATTTTTGGGATCAACAATTATGTTTTAAACGTATATTTTCTTGAAAACGTGGATTGTTAGACCTGTCAGCTCTTGGTGTGGTTTCCCCTGTCTTTTTTTACTTCTGAGCTGTTTTTGATCCCGTGCTGATTTTCGTTTTTGCTGGCTTTAGGACCCTGGGCACTTTACCACTGCTGACCAGTGCTCAGGTGCAAGTGCTCCCTGTCTAAATGGTAGTGGTAATTGGTTTATTCATGATTGGCATATTTTATTTACTAGCAAGTCCCTAGTATTGTGCAGCATGTGTGCCTAGGGCCTGTAAATCAAATGCTATTAGCCTGCAGCACTGATTGTGTCACCCACAGGAGTAGCCCGGTAAATATGTCTCAGATCTGCCACTGCAGTGTCTGTGTGTGCATTTTTAACTGCCAGTTCGACTGGGCAAGTGCACCCACTTGCCAGGCCCAAACCTCTCTCTGAACTCACAATTTAAAAATGCATCTTTTGGTGAAGCTGGTTTTTAAATTGAATGTTTGAAAATGGCACTTTTAGAAAGGGGGTATTTTCTTGCTTAACCATTCTGTGCATCTGACTGGCTGTAAAATACACGTCTCAGTCAGGATGACAGTTGGGCTGTTTGTGAACTCACTCTAGACAGTCACGCAAAGGGAGCTGAGGTGTGCCCTGCATAACCTGATGGATCATCCTGGGCTAGAGTGGTGGGAGGAGCTGACACTTACACCTGAATAGGACTGTGCCTGTCTTTACAAAAGTAGTCTCGAGCCCCCTAGGGCATGTAGGGGGGCCAGAGCAGGAAAGGCAGGGTCTTGTGCACTACTAAGACTTTCCTTTGAAGTTTGCATACTTTAAAGGCAGAAATGAGTACACGTATTGGGCCCCTGAGACCACAGCTTCAGAACACTTCTGGACTGAGGACATTCTGCCAGTAAGAAGAGCTGGATGCTGTTGGAAGAACTGCCACTCTGCCTGTTGCTTTGTTGTGCTGGCCTGCTGCTTCTGTCCTGGGAGTTTAAGGACTGGTCTTTGCTTTCTACATCCTGCTTTCCAAGGCTCTCCAAGGGCTTGAACTGAGCTTGCCTCCTGTTAGAAGTCTCAAGACACCAAAGACTTCATCTGCCAGTGCCTAGACATTTCTGCTGAGAGTCCTGGCTTACCAGGTGGTGCCAAATCCAGTCCCTGTGCCCTTGAAAGTGGAAACTGGTGTTTTGAGGAAGAAAATCCTCGCATTGGATTGCCGCGGCAGAAGAATCGATGCAGTGCCTGCATTGCGGCTGAGGAATTAACACAGCACCTGCCTTGCAATGGAAGAATCAATGCCGCACCTGTACGACTGACGCAGCTCCTGTTCCACCATGGCTCTATCATCACAGTGCATCTGGATTTTCCTAAGCATCGTCCCTGGGCATCATTTTCGCATCGACCCCTGCACCGCAGCTGAGAACAGAGTCTTTGTGACTGAAAACCAACGCATCCTCTCTCCTGCGGGGAGAGAACTGACGCATCACCTCCCCTGCCAGTAAGAAATCGATACATAACTTCCCCTGCCAGTAAGGAATCAACGCATCACCTCCCTTGTAAGGAGAGAATCAATGCATCACCTCCCCTGTCAGTAAGGAACCGACGCAAAACCTCCCTTGCGTAATAAGGAACTGATGCATCGCTCTGTTTTCCAGCACCACACTTCTTCTGCAGCCGGTATCGTCTTTGTTTTTGACGAATCCCAGGTACTGCGTGTTAAAAAGAGACAACCATTGATTCCTCTGGATTAAGACTCTTTGCAACTCATTGAAAGTTATATATTTGCTTGTGTATGTTGGATTTTCGTCGTCTTGATCTTGTTTTAGTCAGGTAAATATTGGCTATTTTTGTAAACTTGTGTGGAGTCCTTTCTAGTGTTTTAACTGTGTTACGGTGTATGTGTGTACAAATACTTTGCAGATTGCTTCTGAAGTAAGCCTGACTGCTTGTGCCAAGCTTCCAAGGGGGTGAGCAGGGCGTATCTTAGCTGTGTGGCTCCTTTACCCTGACTAGAGTGAGGGTTCCTATTTTGACAAGGTACAAACCACTACCAACTAGACACCCCATTTCTAACATGGATCTTTTGTGGGATACTGGTAACAAGTTGCAACTATTAAAAGAAAAGAAAATGAACAGGGGAGAGGATCCAGTGTTTGAGTATAATAGCATATCTATGAGCACTCACACACCTCAGAGGGACCAGGTTAGACAGTGAGGGAGTATGAGAAATGGTGGGAGAGAGGAAGTGGATTAGTATGAAGTATGAGAGCAGCTGTATAGTCTTGACGGTGAAAAAGAGGTTCAATGGGGTCGTGTGTTCCATACCACACATGAATATATTCGCCCATTCTTGTGGCTTTGGGGTACCCCTAGATAAGTGTATTCAATCTGTGTACCATAGGGGCCTTCAGATACCAGAATGCAAGCCTGTTATTGGGCGGCCCAGGTGATAGTAATAAATGACTGGACCTTTGGACAGAGAGAGGTCCCATCCACGAAACTGAAGTATGACCTATTCAGCAATGTCAGTCTGCTGAACATGCTCAATGATGGCCCAATGCCTAGTAATCTCCCCCAGCCTGCAGAGTAGTACTTGACTGTTGGCATAGGGCCCTCAAGCGGAAAGGATGGGCTGGTAAGTTGCCCCTGGAGTCTTCCCTGTGGCATGGCAAATGGTTGCCCGCAAAGCGCATCCTTAACAGGATTCTGACTGTGGGATCTAATATGCATATCGAAGTTGTAGGACGTTTGGGTACAGGACTATATGGCATCCTTTAGTGAACAAGGTATAGAGCTGAACGCATAAATATTACATTTTATGTATATCTAAAAAATTCCGTAGTATGTCAAATAAGTTCCAGGGCCCAAAGTTATGCTCAGACATCTGTGCTGGCACTATTGAAGGTTGGGGTGCCAAATACCAAGACTGCAAGGTTTTGATTGCGCCTCATGGTTCTTTAATCCACCACTAGACACTGAGTGCCTTTTTCTCTCACTCTTGCAGGTTCTTATTTCATCCCTGCTTTGTCCATTTGTCCCTGCTTGTCCACCTTTCTCTTCCTTTTTGTTTGCCCTTTTATGTTTTTCTGTCTCTTGCTCTGGATCAAAATCTGATGAAGAATAATAAGTGCAGGTTCCCAAAACTCAGTGCCAGTGGGCCCCACTTGCAACCAAAGCCTCAAATGAAGCACTGACAACCGGGGCTTGCATTTGATACACACAGCAGTGCACAGGCAGCCTTACCGAGTTCAGTCCATTAGAGGCTAAACTAACTATTTTTGAGCTGAGGGGAAAAAAGGAATTGTAAAGGTTTATCATATGCTGGTTGTTAACACACTAGACATACTTCTGATATGTCAAACCCGATGGGAGATGACCTTGGGCCATTGCTAGATGAGGAATGGCGGGATGAAAAGATGGCTTCTAGGGAAATTATCATCTCATCTATGCTATGTCTAATTCAATTCAAGTATTTGCATTGAACATACTACCTAAACTCTGTATCGAATGAAAGAAGTTTCTCACCCAGTTGTCTTAGATGTCACATACACAGATTTGGGCAGGGGTTGCACAAGTCTTATAAAGGGTGCTGGGGTGGACTTTGGGTTTTCCTCTAAGAGGGTATAGTTGGGTCTGCTGGAGGATCTTGGTTGTGGACGGGCGCGGTTAGAATGTTGATTACTAAGTGTCTGTTAGGTAGGAGAGATATAGCAAGGCACTAGAGCATATATTCCAAGTCACAGTAATCAGCACTGCTCAATATATGCAGTTCACAATAAGTCATGTTACGTTGCCATTTATATCAAATGGAAATAAAGTGTGGGGCTGTGATGTTGCTTAGGTGTTTTGGTAAAAGGGAGTGGTAGAGTAGGGGGAAGGAGAAATTGGGACGGTCACAGAGAGTTCACTGAGAAGGAAACTTAGGAAAGAATTGAACTAAGAATTGTCCTCACAGCACGTGCTCTTTTAGCATATGTTTTGAAGGAGGAAAAGAGAGCACTTGTCTGATCTTTGTTCCCTGTCGAAGGGCAAAGTGTGTGTTGGGAAGAGAGCAGGTCACAAAATACTGACAGGACATGTACCAACACAGTTTGAGTTGTCTTGCTGAGGCAGTACCACGCTGTCACAGTGCATTTGTTGATTTTTAACTTCTACGGTCAGGCTTGACAGCGCAGCTGTTTGCGTGACACACTCACCAATATGTTAAAATATGTACATGGAGTGGGCTTTGCCTCTGCCCTGCAAGAGTATTGCTCTCTCACTTAATGGTATTGGCTGCTTACATGTATCCTTCCGTTACAGTGCAAACCTTGCGCTGTAAGCACACTCGCTGGAGTGAGCTTTCTCAGTAGGACAGAAACCCTTACTTACAGGTAACACTCAAATCCCTGCAGTTGTGTGTGCTAGCCCTCAGTATGTCCTGTGATGGGGAGTTGTGAAATAAACGTTAAATAAACGCAGATCTCTAAAGTAGTTGCAGCGACACATTGTGCCCATAGGAATTAGGATCCAGGTTACACTCACTCGTACACCCTCGCAGCTCTGCAAAACGCATACTAACCAAATGACCTGTCTCACTTGAAGACCCGAACCTTATATGAAGATCTCTGCAGTAAATACATTAACCCACTGAGGGATGCTGCTATTATTGAAATGGTTAGGAAAACAAAAAAGTTAAGATTGAAATTCTTGAATTGATCTTTGCTACTGGTAATTATTTTCAGGCACATTCCAGTCCTTTGTTTTTTAACCCCTATTGTAATATTCAGGTGCTGTCAGGCTATCATTTGTCCCTAATAATTAGGATCACTGTTAGAATATTGGAAACAAAAATACTGTGTGAGCAGAATATTGTGTCAAAAATATTGAGGACCAAAATATCAAGAAGGTACGTGCAAATAGGTAAGTATGGAGTTACTATGCTTAACTCCATATCTACATTCCATGAAAGAAAAAATATATATATATATATCGTTATGGCATATATGTAGAGTTATATATTGTAAAACTGTGCTTACTTGTAGAAACTTGCCTTCACCATACTTTTGTCCTCGATATTCTTGACACAATATGTTTTATGTCCCACTATATTTTTGTTTCCAATATTCTGCCTCAACACTGATCCGAGGGATTACAGGCTGAAAAGCACCTCTTAGCAAAAGCTGCGCCTCAATTGTATGACCCAGCCCTCAGAGATGGTTTTCACAGGCCATTCTTTGGATCAGCATTCCTAGGAGATAGAGCGCCGAAGGGGGCTTTCTCCATGTCTTGCACAGAAAGTTTAACGAGTCCGTTCTCTTTCCAACAATGGCCCCGTTTTTTGTGTTTTTTATATAGATTCTTATACACTGCTTCACAGACCAAAGTATTCCGCGGAAGACGGGTCAGAGCAGGCTAGTGCCGTCTGGAGAGCGTATACATCGTTATCACACTGTGCCCACCTCCACCACTCCCACCTACCCATCCCACACAGCATCCTGCTGGGCCTGCCTCCCTCCAGATAATCAAACGGATGTCTAACGGAAAGACTGGGCGGGAAGACCGCGCAAGTGATTGAAAGCGATTAGACCTACTACAAGCAACAGCCGAAAATGCTGCACGTCATACCAGTGCAGACTGTTGGCCCTACAAGTGCCAGTAACATAACATAAGCCCACCCCTGTCTTTACGCGAGTAGCAATACTGACTGCACTCAAGTTGGTCTGTGTAGGGGAAATAAGTTGATCAAATCCTTTTTTTTTTTGCAGTCTGGTACTTTGCTGTAGGGGCCTTTATTTATTTTTTAGGGTCGAGCCTGTGAGTGCATGCTCCTGCGTCCCGCTTGCGAGAGACTGCTGTGGTCAGTACAGGGCTTGTATTTCTTATTATGTATGTGAGACTACAATTCTCAGATTGCAAAGAAAAAAATCATGACTTGGTAAGCAACACATGCATTGGAACATCTTCGGGGTTCTTTTGGCTGTTTGTGGGGAGCACCTTCGTGGTTGGCAAATCTCACAGCAAAACCTGACCCCGCCCTGTAATGCAGAACAACATGACTAAGGCATGGAAAATGCATTGTGGCTCTGGAGTTTAGTTTGCTGCAGTACGCCCAAAGCGATCCATCTCAAATGTTGATGTTTCAAATACAGACTGAGACGTGAAAAATAACTACAGAATGTCAAGAATCCAAAAATAAGTGTTCCACAGGGCACCAAACATACGAGCGCTAACCTAGAGAAATTGTCTATTCACGTAAATAGATCTGTTTTTAGCGTTTTTTATGTAGAGGTCTTATTGCTATTTAGCTTCTGCACTGAAATTTGACACTCGGAGACAGCTGCTAATACTGTTTTAAAATTAAGATGCGCCATGTTAAAACTCATTTTTTTTGCTTATAAATTAATGTATGCGTTCATAGAGATGTTAACAGACAAGCCATTGCCCATGAGCAAGTCTTTCTTTCAAAAAATGAGCAGACACTTCTTCCTGCTGGTAGAAGGGAAAAATAGAGCTAGCTGATTTTTCATCAAATGTAGTCCTAATCGTTCGCATTTGAAAAATGACGAAAATATATTTCTCTACACCTGCTTATTAAAAAAACAGTAAAAACTGTGACTTCACTTTGTGCATTGCTTGTCATGTGGCAGATACAATTTACTTGAATCCCTATTACAAAAGTAGCAAAAAATGGTGCCAATAGATATGCCCTATTTTTGGTATCAGTGCAGTGTTTCTGCAAAGTAGTCCCCGATGTTTAAGTAATTTGACTTAAAAACCCTCAGTTTACTCACTTTAGGAAGATGGAACGCTGACGTGACCCTCCAGAGTTAAAACTCGTTCCCTGGTGATCACTGCAGATGACAGAAATGAGCACCTACCTCGCTGGGCCATTTTTGCGGCCAGTGTTTTATATGGGCTAGTACTGTGAGATACTGGGTACATGCACTTTTTATTTGGAGAGGGAGAGTGCCTCTACTTCTCAGCAGAGGTGCAGTACTTTAATTGGAAAGAACTGACTCTTCTCAGAAGAAAGCTGGTACTCAGGTATATAGGGTACATGCAGTTTTATTCTTCTACTTGAAGTACTGTTAACGGCATATATAAAAACATAAAAAAGGATGTCTCAAAGCCTGTCTCAAGGTGGCATTTGGCGCAGCCATCACTACCCCTATGTTGGTGCTTGCTACCCCTCTGGACAACCCTTTAAAAATGAGAAAGTGATCAGCTTTTTATAGTTGTAGTAACTGTCAATGTGTGTCCTCTACGGTTATTAGCGTGCTAGTGCCTCTTTTCACAAACATTTTAAAAAGTACAGTTGCCCACCATCCGCAGTCAAGTGTTCTGTGATGCCGCTTTCTGGGGTAACATCAGGGATCAAGGGACCTACTGTAGGAGGATGGCCTGGTTTGTAGTGTGTACCCAAGGTACTTACACCTTATACCAGGTCCAGTTATCCCTTATTAGTGAAATGTAGTCAGTGTTCTAGCAGCTTAGGCAGTCTAGAGGTAGCTGTAGCCGAGCAGCTTGGGCTGAACTAGGAGACATGCAAAGCTCCTGCAATACCACTATAGTTACATAGTACTTATATACAATAATTGACAATACTCAGTGTTACCAAAAATAAAAGTACTTTATTTTAGTGATACAAAGCCAAAAATATCTTAGAGGCAATACTCCTTCTGGAGGTAAGTATTATACACAATATATACACTAGAGACCAAAATCAGGTAAGTAAATAGTCACAGAATAGTGCAAACAGTAGAAAATACAATAGAATGCAATAGGACGCAATAGGCCTAGGGGCAACACAAACCATATACTAAGAAAGTGAAATGGGAAACACAAATTCCCCCCTAGGCAAGTGTAGTGTGTAGAGGGGCGCTGGGAGTGTAAGAAAACCACAAAGGTGAGTAAAATACCCCACCCCAGAGCCCAGGAAAGTAGGAGTAAAGTACTGCAAGTTTCCTCAGGACACACTACAAGTTGTTAATGCAAGAACCAAGCAACAAATGGTGGGTTCCTAGACCTGAAGACCTGTGAAGCGAGGAGACCAAGTCCAGATGTCGCAGAAGATTCCAGGAAGGACAGGAGCCCCTGCCAACCCAGGAGATGGTGCAAAAGAGGATTCTCCGGTTAGAAGAAGTCTGCAGAAGAGCACCAAAGAAAATGGCTGCGGGTTCCTGTGTGATGCAAGAGATGTCCCATGTCAAGATGTTGGATGCAGGCAAGTTGCAGCGCTGGATTCTAACAGTGGTCCAACAAGCCTTGGTTCAAGCAAGGTCGCGGTTTGCATCAAAATGGCGCTTCCCGGACCCAGGAGGGACCTGGGGGCCTCAACTCAGACTGAGGAGGCAGAGGGGGCTCCCAACACTGGAGGGAACCCACAGATGACCAGGCAGCACCCACGGGAGTCCCAGGACACAGGGACATAGAAGGTGAAAATAGCAGTTGCTGCAGCACTACAAAAGAAAGTCCCACGCCACCGGGGAACAACTCAGGGAGTTGTGCGTCGCAGGATGGAGTGCAGGGGACCTGGGCCATGCTGTGCATGAAGGATTCTTGCAAATAGTGCACAGAGGCCTCAGGAGCTAGAGATGATGCGGTGCACAAGGGGTCTGTCGCGAACCGGGAAGGCAAGCTCTTACCTCTGCCAAATTTTTGACCCAGACTGTCCTAAGGTACTTAGGGCAGTCTGGGTCGAAGAGGTCCACCACCTGTGTTTTCCAGGGAGCACGCTCGTCGCCAGGAGAGGAGTCCCAGAGAACCAGTCATCATCTTGGAAGGTGCCTGCTGGAGCAGGGAAGTGACTCAGTCACTCCACAGAGATTCCTTTAGTTCTTCTGGTGCAGGGTGAAGGCAGGGAGTCCTCAGAGTGTGCACACCTTGGAAGCTGTTGCAGATGCTGGCTGTAGCTGAAGTTGCAAGGTCACAGTAGCCTTTCTGTGTAATTTGTTGCAGTTACAGCTGTTCCTGGAGCAGTCTGCGGTTGATCCGACGGTCAGAAGCTGAAGCAGAACTTGCAGAGGATTCCTGGTGGAAACTTGCAAGTTGAATCTGAAGAGGAACCCACAGGAGAGACCCTAAATATCCCTGAGAGGGGGACTTACTACCTAACCAGGTCTGCACCTATCAGGAGGGGTCTCTGACGTCACCTGTTGGCACTGGCCACTCGGAGATCTCCAGAGTCTCCCCACACCTTGGAAAAAAAGATGACTAACTTCACGGGCACCCTGGAGGAGCTCTGGGCACCACCTCTGGGGTGGTGATCGACAGGGGAATGGTCACTCCCCTTTCCTTTGTCCAGTTTCGCGCCAGAGCAGGGACTGGGGGTCCCTGATCCGGTGTAGACTGGCTTATGCAAAGAGGGCACCATCTGTGCCCTTCAAAGCATTTCCAGAGGCTCTGGGAGGCTACCCCTCCCAAGCCTGTAATACCTATTTTCAAAGGGAGAGGGTGTAACATCCTCCTTCCAAAGAAATTCTTTGTTCTGCCTTCCTGGGACAGAGCTGCTCAGACCCCATGAGGGCAGAACCCTGTCTGTGAGGTGGCAGCAGCTGTAGCTGCAGTGCACGCCTCAGAGGTGGTTTGGCAGTACTGGGGGTCCATGGTGGAGCCCCCAGGATGCATGCGATTGGCCCCCAAATACCAGATTTAGAATGGGGGGGAAGTTCCATGATCTTAGACACCTTACATGGCCATATTTGGAGTTACCATTGTGAAGCTACATATAGGTATTGACCTATGTGTAGCGCATGGGTATAATGGTATCCCTGCACTCACGAAGTCCGGGGAATTGGCCCTGGACAGTGTGGGGCCACCTTGGTTAGTGCAAGGGTGCCCCCACACTTAGTAACTTTGCACCTAGCCTTCAGTAAATGAAGGTTAGGCATATAGGTGACTTATAAGTTACTTAAGTGCAGTGAAAATGGCTGTGAAATAGTGTGTGCACTATTTCACGCAGGCTGCAGTGCCAGTTCTGGGAAAGGGTTTGTCTGAGCTCTTTATGGGTGGCAAAAGAAATGCTGCAGCCCATAAGGATCTCCTGGAACCCCAATGCCCTGGGTACCTAGGTACCATATACTAGGGACTTATAAGGGGGGTCCAGTGTGCCAATTGGAATATGAAGTCACTAAACTATAGTGACTAATTTGGAAGCACAGAGAGCATAAGCACTGAAGTTCTGGTTAGCAGAACTTCAGTGACACAGTTAAGCACTACTGACAAAACACATTAGGCCACAAACTATGAGCACTGGGGTCCTGACCAGCAGGATCCCAGTGAGACAGGCAA
Organism: Pleurodeles waltl; assembly: GCF_031143425.1. NCBI lineage: Eukaryota > Metazoa > Chordata > Amphibia > Caudata > Salamandridae > Pleurodeles > Pleurodeles waltl. The sequence continues at coordinate 475,579,227 of NC_090448.1, forward strand.
AACATACTGACAAACAGGTAGAAATTGGGGTAACATGCCAAGAAAGATGGTACTTTCTTACATATACAACGACTCTTCTGCTCCCCCCCCCCCCATTATTTTGCTAAGATGGTTTAGCTGAGTCTTGTCCTGCCCACCCCCTTCTTATATGTTGAGAGGTCCTTCCAACAAGAAGCAGACAGAGAAAGCAATGGAGCAAATGCCCTGCACCATAAATGTAATTTTTGCCCCATTGAGTGGGCAGGGAAATCACACAAGCGCTTCCACATTACTTTGAAATCTCAACAAATCCTTGTTTGCTGACATATATTGCCTCCATAAATTGTGGTGTGAAAACCTTCCTGTGACAGAATTTTCACCCATTACCATACGGTTAAATGTAAATACATGGGAGAACAATGTTGTATAGCTGCAAACCACCAGAGTGTATATTCCGTATTTTTGGGGGTGGTTTGTGCATTGTTTTGTATCGCAAACTCGACCCAAATGTAGCGCTCCAATACCTTCTGGTCATGTTTGCGATACAAAAAAATGCAAAAACAAAAAAAATCACTGAATATATACTCTGGTAGCTTGACGCTGTATAAAATTGTGAAAATGTGCATGCAAAAACTCACATGCAGACATGAGGTTTCTATTTGATTGCAGACTAAAAAAGACACACTGGCTTCGTCATTGCTTGGTGGTGTTTGCGATAATGGTATTCTTGGCATTCCTGCATTGGTGGTGGTATTGGTGGTGTCTGGCTGTTCTGGTATTCGTGACCCTAGTAGCAGTGATGGTGTTGTTGGTGATGTGGTATTAGAAGTAGAAGAATTGGTATTGATAGCGGTGGTGGTTTTCTCCATGGTACTGGTGGTGGTTTTGGTGGTGTCAGTTGGTTGTACCTGGTGATATTGGTTGTTTTATTGGTATTGGTGGCAGTCTGGTATTGTGGTGCTTGTATTATTGTGAGTGTCTTTTATATAGTGCTTACTATTCCTGACAGGGCATTGAAGCATTCTAGTTATTGCCATTGGTGTGGCATTGCTAGTGGTGATATTGGTGGTGATGTTTTCAGATGAGGAATTCTTGGTGATGGTAACAGTGGTGATTTCTGTGTACACTGCATATACGAAATAACTGAGTATGACAACAAAAAGTGTGATGGTTGAGTGTTTTTGTTGATGTAAGCAGTCCCCTGTAGCATTACAGTGCAAACACTCCGAAGGAGGTGGAATGATGCACCAAAAAGCCAATAGCATGGCAGTGAGAGAAATATGCGATTGGGCTAATATACGATGCGACTGGCTCAAAGCTTTCGTTGCGTAATTTGTAAGCAATAGGTCTTGCAGACAGCTGTGCTGTCACCCCAAATACAAGAACAAGAAATAGGGAATTTAATAATTGTATCTTCTTTTTTCCTTGAAAGTGCACAGACCTTTCTTAATGTGGTTTCTCTCAAAGTACATGTTTTCACTGTATGTTTGAACATTGTATTGTTAATCTTGTCCCTTTTCTGCCTTTCAGTAATATGTAATAAGAAAAAGATAATTTTGTCATCATAAAATATGAATATCTGAGCATTTTATCATTTTTCACTATTTTAGTGTTAAAAAATGTGTCATTAAAGGACGAAATAATCTTTGCCTACGCACTTTAATCCTAGCGAGGAAAATGTAAAAGAGGAAAAATACATGTATTTCCGTTTGAGGATCACCTTCATTAAGTGGATAACCGTACCCAGATCTCCTTAGGGGTATTCGGTAGCCCTAATAGTATAGTATGAAATGTTCAGTTCGGGACGGGAGCACATGAGTAATATTGTCCTCGGAGCTGAAGGGCTATTATTATTATTGCTGCCTCATATGAAGAGGGCCTTCAATGCAACGATACATTTTAATTTATTATATAAAGTGTAATCTACAGAGAAAGTGCGGATTACTGCAGATTTTTTTTTTTTCTTGTCTAAGAATACAGAACGATTACGATATTAGGGAATAAAATGCTTCCCTTTTAATACCCTGGTTAATACGGTGCACTGTGTTTTTTGGGTTAGAGAGTAATTGAGAATGATACTGCGTTTATATTGGCCTGAGTCAATTACCTAATCAATGAATAATTGGCAATATGTTTTCTCTGCAGTATATCGGATCTGTGCCCAATGAAGTGCCCTCATCACAGTGGGAAACACGCGCCCTCCTTTAAAGGGAAACCTAAGAATGTCGGGGAATGTTAAATGGCTGAACTATGGCAAAAGTACAGATTATCAGTGCCAGAAGCGCTGCAAGAAGACCTCTTTCGCCTTCTACCAAGCCGTGAGGGACCTGCGGCCTGTATGGGTCTTGGAGGACATGCGCATCATGGAGGTCCTGCACTGGGAGGAGGGCGGCAAGGTGAGTTCCTACACCCCCTCGGAGGCTCTGTTGTACGCCCTGGTACATGACCACCAGCCCTACGCCCAGTACCTGCTGAGCAGTTTCCCACGCGATGCTTTGGCCATGCCCAGCATCAACTTCCATTGCTGCCAATCCCCCGCGCCTCACTTGGCCATGGCTGTACGCTACAATCGCGTCGGCATTCTCCTCAGGATCCTGAAGACTATGGCGGCCTTGCCGGACAGCCAGCGAGTCGGCTACCTCGACCGCAGGGGCTGCCAGCCAGTGGAGAGCGGACAGACGCCCTTGCATTTGGCCTGTGAACTTCTGCATCCAGAGTGCCTCATCCTGCTGCTGGGGCACGGTGCCTCGCCCTCCATCGTGGACGCCAATGGGAACACACCACTTGACACTTTACTTCAACATATCGGGCGCAGCCAGCGAGACCTGCGCTGTAAACTGCTCTGCCTGGAAGCACTCTCGCTCTTCCTGCCAGAACAGGTCCAGTTCAGTTCGAAGCAGCAGCTACAGGCCAACGAAATGTTCTGGCGGGAACGGCTAGGCAGGAGCTTGTTTCGGTGGCTTTCGGGCCAGTGCCCGCCATCTTTGTTCACTCGATCGATGCAGGTTTTAATCCGCTCCATCCCGCTGGCACGGTTCCCGGAAGCCCTAGACGAGCTACCCTTGCCTGCCCTTTTGAAACCCTGGGACCTAAAATGGAAGCACTGAGTGGTCCGACGCCCGTGCACTTGTGTATAGGTGCACTCTCCACGATGCATCTACTACGTGACATTTCTTAACGTGGATAAAAGCACTTTTTAAATATTTATTAAATTACCCTGTTGCACTTTCTAACTATTTTAAAAGGAAATACATGCGTTGAGTGCAGTAAAACAAGACAGAGTTTCGCACCATGCGTTACAGGATCGTATTATAGTAGGTTATTTATTAGGATTCGTTTAATGTTTATGAATTAGAATCAATACGTACGTATTGAAGTTAAATCTTTATGTGCAAACATCCACTTTTTACTATAAGAACGGGAAACTACTTTATGATTTAAACCCAATTTTGGGACAGGAAAGCAACTTTCCAGGAAAGCACTTGCATTCAGGGCAGTAGATGCCTCACGATAACAGATTTCTTCTAATAATATTTATTTATTGAACACTGATGTGATGTCATGATACTTTCTTTCATGCCCCCAGTGCTTATCCAACAACTATGTCTGCTGTAAATCTAATGAAAACTCAACGAGGCAGGTGTTTCCTGATGTTGTTCATGTTTTCTTATCAGTTATTTGTATGTGCACACCTACAACAGCACCATAATCACCACTACGAAAGACTTGTACACTGTAAAGGGCCCCTCAGATAACCCATACTTTAAAATCATGGATGAACAACCACAAACATATCTCGCATTTTAACGCCAAAACTCAATGATTGTCTGCCCCAAAATGTTAAAAAAGAATAAACACTTTAGGTCGGCTGCAAACTGTTTTGGCCCCTCTAGCTCAAGGAATAGTGGAAATTAAAATTGACACTGCAGTTACGTGGCCCAAAACTCATACTGTACAGCAGAGTGGAAGCTAGTCCCACCATCATGCAAATTTATGGAACTTTTCATTTAGTTTCACTCAGATTTGTCGGCAAGTGAGTGAAGCTGTAGCAACTGTGTAGCAAATATTACGTTTTTCACAATGAGTATCAGACACACATTTAAGTAATCAACAAAGCAACAAGTAGTGTCCAGATTTTCAAAGAAAAGGCTGTGGCAGCTAGTTAAGTCACACATCTTTACCTCATGCATTCTCGGATATGTTTCAGCACATAAAAGAATAGTGCTACTTTGGAAGCCTATACCTTGACGTCCATCTGGTTATTCTCCAAATTATTAGAATTAAGACTTATTTCAAGAAACTGACCCGCCAGTTCTTAACTTTTATTGGCTCCTTACTACAATGTACATAAGTTATTGGAATCATCCTCCTTTTCTCGAATTTAAGATCTCGATTATGATTCCTGCTTAGTTGCATTACTATTTATCACACCTGATACGTAACAAAACCTTGATGATCATTGTTTATCAGATGTGGTCAATTTACAAGTTTTGCTATGAAAATGGGGAATAGCATGCAGAATTTGGTGCTTACTGCACTGGGGTCTGCATGTCCATGCACTTGCTGGGCTTCGTTTACCTGTTACATTTTGTCAGTTATCGTATGAAAAATCAGACCATCTGTAAAATCTGACAAACTTTTAATTCTGATACCAGTCCAAACTATGGTCACATGGATGTCAGAATTTTACAAGCCATTCACAGTTGAGGCCTAGCGTGTCCCGCACTCTCTTCATGTGGGATCAGGAATATTTTTTCCTCTTCATGATGGCTTTAGAATACAAGGACCCTTATGAGATTGACAGCCAAATATCTTACAAACAAACCTTTTGCTTCATTGATATTGCTTATACAGTGAACATCAGGTTCACACTCTGACGAGTCACAGAACCTTATTCTCTTCTGGTGGCATCAGAGGAACTGTTGTTCTTGTGTGCCTTATTCCTACAAACCTCCACTCATCAAGTCATATTGGGCACATTCCTCTCCAGTATAGGTCACAACAACTGTGGTGTATCCTAATATTTGGCAGTGTCACCAGTTCTTGTTTGCCTGTCCATGGCTCCTGCAGCTGACTTCCTAGACTTATACGATATTGAATATTACACTTGCAACACTTTATTCCACCTCATGCTTGACGACTGGCCAAGATCAGGTCTCAGTTTGTCCTATTGCCTTTCACATTTGCATCATCGGGAGCTGAAGAAGTGGCTGTGCCTAAACAGTGACAAAACTGAAGTATTGCTCTTTCTGTCTGTCAGTCATGCTTCCCCTGTGGAAAAAGCATGGTGCTCTCTCAATGCAAAGGCCATCTACCCCTCAAAACAATGTGGTTTATGTCTGCTAAAAGGTGGTCAGCTGATGTTGCACCAGTCTAAGAAAATATAATTAAAGCTCTCAGTGGTCATGTTCTGTTCAGGCTGTTGTTTCAGCTTATACAATGGCCTCACCATTATATCTCTTTCAAAACTGCAGTCTCCAAGATTATGCAGCTCCGCTGTTGTTTAGGCTGAACCAATGCAGTCACTTCACACCAACCCCAAAAGCCCTCCGCTTGCTTCAAAGAAAATGAAGAATGACCTTCAAAACTCTTTTGTAGACAAGGTGCCACATAGCCTCTCTCCCCAAGCTCCTGCAAAATGTTTGATTTATACAATCCACCGGAAAGCCTCAGGGCCACCAACTGGGGCAAGTTAATGACCCTATTATTTAAATACAAGACATAAGTTGGTAGATCTTAACATGGCCAAGGCTTATCCCTGTTGAATTTCCTACAACCAAACCTGAAAGTTCAAAATGCCTATATCATATTAAAGACCAACCTCTTCACCCATTATTTGGATACCATCTCCCCACAGTCCTGTCCAGTTTGACTAATCCTGCCTGATCAGATGTCTAAGACTGGATACTCCTCCTTCAACCAGGCAGCACTTTTTTCAATTGTCTGTCAACAATTTAGGATTGTATCTGATGATGGATTTCTACTGACACACCCTTTGGTTTTGTTTCATTCTCCATCACCAGGTTCCTGCATCTGTACTACATTAAAATCGATCTCTTCTATATGTGCCCTTACCCAAACATATCCACTTGAGGACACTGCAAGATAGTTAGGAGTACCTTACAGAAATCTTAAATTAAAAAATGTGCACACTCAGCTTATAGACAATGAAGCACTCTATGGTCAGTGCTTATGTGACTTCATTCTTTCCCAATATTTAATTTATTTATAGGGAATTTGTCAATAGGTGTTGCTGCAGGCTGACTGTGTCTACCGATTCTTTTAAGATTTAAGCCTTTTATAGTCTGTAGTGCTATACTACCATTTTCAGGAGTAGAGAACAAACAAAAGTTGGTTTTGCCTAGATACTAGGCAACGCTTTGCCACAGTACTGTAACTTGCACAGGTAACATACCTGACCTATCATGGATGGTTATTCCCTGCACATCAACAGTATTTAAATGGAAATGTCTAATTCTAAATCTTTGGGCAGAGAGTGGCTCTGAGCATCTCTACCTTGTTTAGTCACACTTACATTTCTTGCCTGTCCACATAGGGCAATCCGATCAAGGTCAGGAAATCTCTTGTTAAGGGAGCTCAGAACGTGACTATCAACATCCATATTATCTGCACTGCGCGCACTGTGGAGTGGGAATCATACTTGTAGGAACTTATTATGAATGTTTTGTTAATTTCAGTGGAGCTGGTTACAGAAATTACCAGTCCCATCAGGATTATAAAAAGTGAAGTAACACCGGAACGCTGACGTTTTTCACCTAGAGCCTTCACTTGCTAAAAGCAGATGAAGCCTCTTGGCAAAAATCCAGCAGAGGATATAGAAAGTGTGCGGGAATCAGTGCAGAAAATAAGGAATAAATATTCCTGCATATTATTCCCCATTATACTGCAGTTATGAGTACTCCACTGTTGACACCCCCTCCCCCCTCTAGGCTCCCCTTCCCCGGATGTACCAATGCCCACAGTAACTGTTACTGCATGTGGAAGGATGGGGAGATACCGGGCAAATTATCATACATTTATAATGCTCCCACTAGAACAGTGGCAGCAATATTCATGCCCCAGCATACTTATGTTTTCACGTCAGCCTTCTTTGAAATAGACAGTTGTGTCATTTCTTCTGAGATGCCAGGAACTATGTGTGCCCTAAGGTCATGGCTGTCATGAGATCAAACCTTTTCCAGTTTTCCAGCTGTTCTCCCCAGCACTAGTATACAAGAAGCTAGCAAATTCCTGTAATATCATTATGTTGTGTGTTGGTTCACTTCCTTTGGGCATATTTAATACCTCCTCCTCTGAAACTTCAGTAGCCCTGTGATCTAATTTTCACTGTATTCCTCATGCAATCTTTCATCACTACGAAACGCCTAGAACACTGTGGTAAAGGCAAGTTCCAGCAAGCAGGAGCAAAACGGTGCCTTACTGAGACTAATACTCAGCATATCAGTCACATCAATACGACACAGCTGCTCTGTCTGTGCCGCATATGGACATAACCACAATGCCACTTAAAAATAAAGTATTTTAAAGGGTTTCCTGTTCTTTCAGTCAGGTTGCTGTTCAGTTCACTGGTTTATTTTGTCATGGAAATTCAAGATCTTACCACTGTATCAGGAGCAACTCCCCACCCAGAAGCCTCAAATTGAAGACGGGGATAACTGCTGTTTGTTTGACTAATTTGTGTACTTTGTCTTCTCATTTATGTGTGCATGTATTACAGTTTCTTTGAAAGTCAGCATATGTATTGCTTATTCGTAAAATAAATGTTTATTTGAAACATTCATACAGTTGATACTTTATTTGCTTCTATTACCGAGCATCCTTCTGAAAGGGCATTGCAATGTTTTACAGTGTACCAATTACCTACAGTCTACATTGTGACAAACAGGGGAGGCGCCATGAGGGGAAATTGTCTCTGGCATAGGACCCAGAAGCCCACAGAGCTCCGAGCAAGCCAGGTACCTGGCATTAGATGAAAAAAACTCAAACTGGTTCGGTCTATTGTAGTTGACATATAACCTCAATGGCAAGGTGCTTCTGAAGCAGCCCACCCCACTCTCTCCCTCAGAAGACCATTGTGGGTGGATCAGTGGAAAACAATGCATGGATAGATTGTCAGAAGTACTTGGTCCCAGATTTGTTGATATTTTACTCTAGTAAACACAAAAGCAAAGTTGTCATACTGCCTTGCCTCAAAGGGAGGGATAAAAAAAATGCACCATATCTAGTGGTGCATTTCTTCTCTCTACCAGCACTGGTGCACTTTTGGCTGTTATGTACCAGCATACACCCTTGTGCCATAGTACAAGGGTGTGTACGTTCTCTAAAACAGTATTTCCCAACCTTTTGACTTCTGTGGACCCCCACTTTATCATTACTGGAACCCGGGGACCCCCACTGAATCTTAATTCGAATCCAGGGACCCCCCCACAGAGTCCTTTCTGAAAGCTGGAGACCTAATCTGTTAGTATTATTTAATTTTCTACGCTGCCACGGACCCCCTAAGTAGGCTTTGCGGACCCCAAGGGGTCCCCGGACCACAGGTTGGGAACCACTGCTCTAAAGCATAGGTTTTGTACTGGAAGGGGACCATTCAAGTATAAAAACTATCCTTCAATACTTTCCCCACTTTGTGTGTTGTACAGTGCAGCCTACATACAAAGTTAAAAAAATAAGGAGAAATGAAAACATTTCTCCTCATTATACCTGCCTCGAGAAGGAGTAACATTTTGGCGGAAATGCCTGTCTTTGAATGTAAGTAGATAGGGATTTGCGTCAAAACCCATGGCTGGTCTATCTACCACCCAGAGAACGACCCCCTTCATCCACAGTAGCACACAGTAGTGCACAGCACAACTTTGCATGACTTTGGGATACTTTACTGTGCACATAGTAGTAAATCTTACCCCCAACACTCTGCACTTGGTTTGTATTACAAAAGTGAAACAAACACCGCACCAAGTAATAGTAAATTTTGACCTAGGTGTAAAGTTATTTGGCATAAAAACCATCTCCGTATACCCGAACCTTTCTGTGTAGCCTTCAGCTTGTAACAGAAGTGCACAGTTTGCATGACCAGAAGCGACTGCTTTCCGGCAGCCACACTTCTGCTGACACACACTGCTGACATACGACTTGTTAGTCCCGATTGCAAAGCACACACCAAGCCTAATTGTGCCTTCGTTATACTTGTTAATGCAAAAATGCTTTTGCATTTGATAATTTTGAAATCATAGAGGAATTCTGGAACCACTTTTTGGGAAGCTGCGACTGCCAGCTTTCCAAGAGTAGCCCAGGAATTCTCTGAATTCTAATAAAGTTGGGAATTTAGTATGGCGCGGTCTGCAGGTGAAAATTTGCAGGTCTCTTGAGAAATGGTATTCTTTGTTCAAGGTTTGCCACCCAAGAGTTCTGTTTGATCATAGGTTTAGTTATAAAACAAAGCTGAGACAGAGGTAAGTCAGCAATGATCACAGCAGCTAAGATTACTCAAGCCTTTCCAGATGGCTTTTTCAGCTTCGGAATATAGAATCATTAACTCACGCTTTCATATTTATTAATTTAAATTGTTATGCCATACGAAAGCCAAGCTTCTTAAATATTTAATTCGAGGCTGCCACTTATGCAGAACGCGGCTGATCGAACAATAAGACGCCCTGCAGTCTTCAGACTCCTAAATAAATGAGCCGTTTGGCAAGTGTCATCTGACTTTGGGGCAACCTACAAGATTTGTTTGTCTAAAACTGCTTTTGTTTCCACATCCACATTTTTGGTACGGGTTTGCACAGCGATAACCACGCCTCTCGGGGCGATAAACGTCCTGTACACGACGGAGTAATTAATGTACTAGTGAACCAGGCGAACTGGCTAACACACGAGAGGGAATCTTAATCACAGAAAGGATTAGAGTGCAACCAATTGTTTGAGCGATAACAGTTTCCGACACAAATCATGTTCATCATCAGCCTAATCATTGATATACGGAACAAAGTACACATCAGTAATACATTATAAGGATTCAGCTGGACACCGAAGAGTTCCATAGACATATATAAACATGAGGCAGAAGGCAGAGTCCCTTGACAGCATGCCAGTGTGACTTGCAATATCCTTATAATATACAGGAGAGGGTATTTTATTCCACATAATACATGGGCACACTATCGCTCATCCCACACACCTCTTAAATGCATGGGGTCGTGCTGTTTCACAAGAAAGAGATTCTGTGGTTGTAGACATGGAGAATAAATGTGCCATGCAAAATTAAACACACCATACAGCAGTTAGTAATTTGTTGCAAAAATATATTAGAATCAGTTTAGTGTAAGTCAGATAAAAAAAAAATCTGGAAGTCGGAATGAATAGTAACATGCAGGTAGATAATTTTTTTCCTGTACAGAACTGTAGCATGAAAAAATAGAATTTGCTATAAATCTGCCCTTTGTGCTGATAATAGTTCATTTTGGAAAAGCAGATCATAATAATGAAAATTGTTTACAATGAAGCTGTAGTGATGCTCCAGTCCTTCCTTCCGTCTTGGCTGCTGACTTGGGCAGCAGGGATTAAGTCATCACAATTGCACTCGAAAAAGTTATTACAGTTGAGCAACTTCATCATTTTCTTATTGTATGTGACTAGATATGTCACATCTCAGTTCTAATAAGGAAATTAGGAACATGTTTATATACAAAAATTGCAGGTTTGTATGCCTTATGGAGTGCATTACTGCCTGAAGCCATATAATTGCCTTGCTAATATGTTCCCCGTCTCTCACAAAAGACGAGTTTATGATCTTTTTCTAAAAGGAAATAAATAAGTCAGGGAATAGCTCTGGGTCTTCTAGGAAGGCATTTGTCAGGGCGATTTTTTTTTATCAGGACACCTCTTTCCCCAGTCTAGGATCAAAGTTAGAAGAATTAGCACATACACACACCAGATACCTAATGGAGAGACCGAGGGCTAGATTTTCAAATATTCTGTGTTGGGATAATGTCACTTTTTAACACACAACAGACGCAAAAACTGTTGAGGTATTTACAAAGCAATGCAAATATTCATATGTTTTGAAAAAACAAGTCAACACAGTGCATTGTGCTGCCTTGCGTTACTTTGCTTTAGGTAGACTTTCCATAGTTGGTGCATTGCCATTCCAGTGCATCAACCCATGGATTTTGACACAAACCCATATCTACAAAAACTTGTAGATAGGGGTTTGCGCCAAAATGTGCGCCTCCCTGAGGCTGGTGTTTCATCTTTGTACAAGTGCTGCATTCTGTACCACACATAAAGAGAGGACATAGCCTCAAAAGGTATCTTTTGTGCAGGTAGGTATGCCTTCCTGAACAAAATCTAACCTGACCCTAATGCACTGTGGTGCAAGGGTGCCTGAGCCAATGCTTGGCGTCCACAAGTATGGCATGCATGGGGGGGGAGCAGAACTGTGGTATTGCTTTGAAGATATGGTGCAATTCTGCTCTCTCCGGTTCACACAACGAAGCCTAGCAACTTCACACATAGTGCTGCTTTGCATGAACTCTTAGAAAATATGCCCCCAAGAACATAGCGAGGTACAGGTAAGGGGTAGAGCATAAATACATGGGGGCCAGATTCATCGAAATTTCAAGCTGCCAATGCAGCAAGCCACACTGTTGCGCTGTGCTGCATGAAAGGGAAAGAATGCACCATATCTGTTAAGATGTGGCGCATTCCTGTCCTCTGCCTTCGCTGGCACACAATTAGCAGCCTAGCTCCAATGCAGGTTCCCTTGCATCATGGAGCAAGGATGTCTGTTCCAGGCAGTATTGTTTTTGTGCAGGAAGGAGCACCTTCCTGCACAAAACAATCCTGAGGGTCATTTCCCTTTTACTGTGTATGCTGCAGAATGCTGCACACTTAGAAAGAGAAAAAAACTAGAATTAACATATGTCTCCTCATTATGACTCCCCTGGAGAGGCTTAGGATTTTGATGCATTCCCAGGTCTAACACTAATAGTAAATCCCAAAATACATGGGTGGATGTGTGGGAACACCCACGCACCACCCATGTAACGCCTACCTGGGCAGAGTAATGCAAGGCAGCGATTTGCACTGTCTTGCGTTACTCCAGATTTATCAAGCCAATCAGGGCCACGCAAGGTGGCTTGATAAATCTGACTTAGGTTTTGCATCACCTTTGTGTGGTGAAAGGATTATGCAAAATCATGATAAATTTGGCCCTTAGTGTATGCACAGGTGGTGCTAGAGACTCAAGACTTTGGCACAAAGACCATAGCCATAGAGAGATAGAGGAAACCGTAGAGATGCAACACATCTAAAGGCTACATATGAGAGATGTGATCTCTCTAGAGTTAAATATAAAGGTACCCTTTTGAAAGAGGTGATGGGAGTGATTATGTGACAAATGAAAGGAAGATGACAATGTAAATAGGAAGACAGGAGACCAGTAACTGAAACTGTCTGAAGTGCAGGAAAACATTGGCAGAAGATGTTAACCAAGAATAATGTCAAGATATGTTCACCAGAACCCCCTTATTTAGTTGTCTTTTGCGTGGACAAAAAGATTTGACCATTGTTGGATTATTACTGAAAATAGTCTCTTCTAGAGAATTATGGTATTGCCCAATACACACATAAACAGGAATACCACTAATTAATATTGAACGTATACATTGTTAGCCTGTTTGCCTAACATTTGATTTATTTTACCACCAGCACAAAAACCAGCAGCGTAATTGCCATTGTCTTTGATTGTGCAGTTGATTTTTGCTCCAATATCTTGAAAGCTAACACAAATAAAGTCTGATTAGAAACATCCACAGATGGGAGAATGAAACAAAGAATACTACCAACACCTTACGGTAGGTGGTAAAACCTGGACAAGCACCAATACCTGTGTGAATTGCAAAATGTGGGAATGGATACTCCATAACTGTACCAAGGATACACATAATATTAAAATGTGAAAACCATAAATGTTTAACATCCTTCCAAGTCTACCACACTGAACGGCAAAACACAGATAACATCACTTATCTGCCAAATTTAGATCAACATCACCTGTGCAAACAATCTTCACTGACATTGGTACCTCTTCCATGAACAATCACCAATACCCGCCAAAAACAAGTAAGCCCATTAGCCACATAGAGGCTGCACTAAAGAAAAATGTATTTCATGTTTGTCTTTGGCTGATGGAGGATAAATGTTTAGTTTTCCCAAGCTACAGCAATTTGTCTTGATGAATGCGCTCTCAGAGCTATGGTAGTCTAGCTTTTATCTTGACAGAAGCAACAAATTGATGGTCATTGACTTCAATAGGTGGCCTTCCACACCCTCGACCATAATCAGCGACTCTGTTGAAAGAAATGTGTATAGTCTGATGAGCCGAGAAGCGGACTTACGACCTGATGACGATCTTAGTGAATAGTATACTCCGTCATAAGCGTGACGGAAATTCCGTCCACCATATTACTATCTCCATAGAATACAATGGGATTGTAATATGGCGAGCATGGGTGTCCCTCACGTGCGAGACGGAGTTACCCCGTCCGCCAAGATCGTAATCAGGCCGAGTCTTTTTTTCTTCCATTCTACAAGTCTATTGAAACCAGAACATGCAGCACACATTTAATGTGGATGACTTGGTGCTCAGATCTATACCTCCTACTCCAAGGATTATCTGCAGCACCGTCATTCTAAGGAGCTGCAGAACTCCACCCACAGTGGTGACACCACACATCTGATGGACTTGCCTGAATGTACTTGTCAACATAAGTGTGCATAATGTGGTTTTTCAAGCAGATGTGTTGCTAGAGCATTATGTTTTAATATGCAATTGAAGGTGCAACGAGATTAGGTGTAGGGTCATTGCTGTAGGACAGAGGTAAGGACGTGTGCTTTTGTAACACATACAACCTGTAACCCTTAACAAATAGCATGTTCACACCTGGTACACGGTGGTACTAGCATTCCCATCGGACCTGGATTTAAAGGCATGAAAGTACCAATGATACATTACTACATTGTATGCACCACTCAATGTGATAAGATAATGTTAATGGACAGTGAATGCAAGTTTCATAAGTGCCATATTGTAATGTCAGAAGTGTGCATGCAGAAATGTCAACCCTTGTACATTGTTGCTTAGACATCGGTAGTGCCACAGAAAGTTATCAGCTCCATAACCCATTCTACCCAACAGGTCACTCTGGACAGCCACTGGTTACTCACTCCAGCTGATGAGCTTAGATGTGAGAGCATACAAAACAGTGACATTTACCTTGGGTCTGCTGAAATCTCCGTTCTGCTGTTGCCCAGGACAGGTGGAGCACTGTGGTAGAAGGCTGGTAAGGTTTGTACTAGTTACCACAAGAAAGTATGGGGTTCACCGGTGATGTAGAGCTCAGTATACGGGAGACTGTCCGTGGGCTCTTGGACCTCGTTGGGTTCAGAGAATGCGTGGTGGGGGTGTAGTGGCAAGTGGGGGGAGGGGGAGGGAATTCCTTTTACGGACTAGGTGGTCTCACACACTATATAGTGTCATGCTTCATCATTTGACCACCTAGCCCCACCCAGGTAGGATAATACCACCTGGGCGGACTCAACCTCGCCGTTAAAAGAACGGGAGGGAGTGCGTAAATATATTTTATCTGGAGATAATGGGATCCAGTTAAACTACGGGGATATAAAAGCACCTAGGAAGTCACCTGTGTGTAGTCTACACTTTAATGGTGGTAACTGCTGGTGCGACTAAAAACGGGGCGGGACACCACGGTGAGAACAAGGACTCACTGGGTCACCTCACTAAAAGTTGGCCGACATGTTTCTGCCCACTGCTGGGAGCCGTGGAAGGTCTCGGGGCATTCTTCAGGGCCTAGGATGCCTAACCATCATGCAAAATTCACATAGATAAGACTCCCCTCAAGAACGGGGGAGGGGGGAGAAACTACAAAATATTGTTATGCGTTGATAGAACGGGCCTACCTTAGGCAAGGAACTACCTCGCGGAGGCCCTAATGATAGAGGCAACTAGCCTCAGTTTCCAGGAAGGGGAGTGTCCCCTTATTGTCACACTTACATCAAAGGAGGTGCTCGCTGTGTGCCTATCCCGACCCCTCGCTCGACCGCTTGAGGTTTGTACGACTGTCGTAAAGAGTTGCATGATACACAGGACTCCTACACGCAGTGTGCTATTACTAAAGGAAGTGTAACCAACTGGCCCAGTGAAGAAGAGGAGGAACTGGGGGATGCCTACAATAGGACAGGTGGATGGGACTGTCATTCACAAGTAAATCTTTTATAACTATTCTGACCTATGAAATCTACATATCATGTGCAATAATAAAATAACAATTCTTTCTGGTAGTAACATAGTTTTAGATCTCCATTGCGATGATGATCACTTTGTAGCACCCAACATACACCTCAACTCAGAATCCTCAGCATCACCTTACCAGTATGTATCTCCAGTAGACCCATCCAAATATCACTCCTCAGCAACAACAAACCACCATCTCTGTTAGCCCAGAATACCCCTCACCACACTGTTCCCAGCACAATCATCTTCCCGTCCCTATCTCCACCATACTGCTAAAAAACACAGGCCCATATCTATGCATAGTTAGCGTTGCTTTAGCACCATTAATGCTGGCACTAAAATGGCGCTAACCTAACTCCATATTTATATTTTGATGCTGGACCACTATAGCGTCAAAATGTTGGAGTTAGTGCCATGTCTAGGATGTACGAAACCACCTTGCCTCAATGAAATGCAAGGTAGGCATTCTCGTTATAAACACAATGCTAACCCACTTGCGCCATATTTATCTCCAGGCGCAGAAACGATACGCAAGGAGGAGGCAGGCCTAAATAATGGTGCTAGACCTAATTAGCGTCATTATTTGACAGCTGGGTCAGACCAGGCGTTAGGGTGCAGTTAGGCCCATTTCCTTGATGGAACACCATGGAATGAGCACAAAGATGCCCATCCCAAGCCCCAGGAACACCACCACCCACACCACAGGGATAATACAGGAAGGGGACCCCATCCCGGGTAAGTTTAGGGAAGTATAATAATTTATTTTTTAAGTGCCATTGGGGGCCCCTTACATGGGGCCCTCTGCCTGGCACTGGGTATGTTGGGCTTGCCCAGGGGACACTGGTCCCCTGTGATGGGCACTGGGGTGGTGTTAATGATTGCTGTCTACACTTAAACAGGAGTCATTTTTGGCTGTTTGGGAATTGAAAAATGACGTTAGGCTGGTTAGCGGCATAATATTTGCTGCTAACCAGCCTAACGTCATTTCAGACCCACTAGCGCCCTTTTCCCTAACACCATCCCTGACCGGCTAGTGGTTTTTTTTTTTAGATGCTAGCCATTCCCTAGCGCCATCCTGCGTCATTTAATAAATATGGCGCTAAGATGGCTCTAAGGAATGGCGTTAGCCAGCATTAAGAAAAATGACACAAAACTGGTTAGCACAGTTTTGAATAATTTTTCATAAATATGGGCCACAGTGCCCCAGCTCTTTTATCCTTCCCCGTTTCTAACCTCAAAATAACCCTCGGAGCACAGTCCTAAAATCTGTATTCTTCCATCTTTCTGACCACAAAACACCCACCCAAAGCACTGTAGCCAGAAGCATTATTTTCTCTCTCTCTATCCCACGGAAGGAGTGCTTGACTTTAACTAGACTGCTGGTAATTACTATGGGTCGCATTCCAGTCATCATTATTTTGTGCAGCTCGCCACCTTAGACAGAAACCAACCACATACATAGTGGTAGAAAGACAACTAGCTTGACAGAATGGGTTGAATTGATTTTGATCTGAAGACTCGTTGTAGATGGCTTTCTTCACTGTTGAAGGGACCTTACATTGTGTAGTGAGACTCACCTGCAAAGGTAGTGTAGTGATTTTGTGTCTGTGGACTGTCACCCATGCTGAAATATACTTATACACGCAGCTGTCACATTAACCTCCTGGGTGCCGGGATGTTTGGCCAGCCCCAAGACTGCCAACAACCTCTGTGGATCATGGAGAGCACTGCATTCTCCCAGGTCCTCTCTAAATAGCTGGAGTGGTCTTCTGCAAAATCAGGTTCCTCTGGTTTGCCCCTACCTCTCTAACATTGCATTGTAGGTCTGCCCATCTCTTTGCTCATGTTGTATGGAGCAGAAGAACAATGTTATTGCCTTCAGCCTGTCACTCATACGTTTCAACATTTGGCCTTGGCACAGGAAGTGTTTTTCTGGCAAGCTGTCAAAGCAAGCAACCATACTTCTTTAGAATCTCACCAGACAAAATGGCAAGTATATCTGAAAATTTCTGTCTGTATCTTTCACATGTTGGTGTGCATATGCCTGCATGTGTAATGCAGTGTGTGGCCTCCATGTTCACTGAAATGCAACACATCAGTTGATGCGTTCAGGCCTGGGAAATCTTAAAAAGGTAGCCAAAATGTAGGGAAATCTCGTCCCCTCAGTTGAGTTTCTGGTCGCCATCCAGTAAAATGTGGCTATTTGTGTACCAGAAGATTTCCCTTGCCGTTGCCTCGCTAAAGTGCCTTGTGAGTGTAACACATTTCCATATGTGCAGTACTGCCACATGCACTAATATCAAGCTATATTACCACATAAGCAGAAATCAATATCTGCTAAATTCGACGGAAAGAAGGTCGCATAATATTATAAACCTGATATACTGACAAGGCAAGTTCAAGACACCGACAGAGTTACCCATTGTGCTATGTTAGGGCACAATAACAGCAATGTAAAAATAAGTCCCATTGAGTTTAATTCTTAAAAAAGCTGAGTGAAGCTTTCTATTACAACTGCTTGGACCACTTGAGTTTTAAAGAACATTTTTCAGTTAAACGTTTGATTAGTTAAATAGCATGTTCACTTGCTAATTGTTTCAACATCACACATTGTCGCTTATTTTAAAGAGCACTTTGAATCTAGTAGATTTCAGTGTCTGGGAGACATCCTGGAGTATGAAAACACAGTCACTTCGGGAGTGGGAAGAACCTCTGTTGCATTGTGAGCATAGTAGTCACAGCACAGTAGTGCTGACGCCTATTTGACCTTTCTACACCATTTTACATGTCAGACAACCAAGACCCGCGTTTGGAGATGATCAGTTGATTCACAGTAATTTCAAAATTCTTGTATTTGGATAATCTCCATAACTCCATCGAGAACTTAGATATAAATGAGGAATAGTGTGCCAACACTGTGTTTCCACATGTATTATCATATTTTGTGATGGGATAAAAGGGACAAATATATGGTATTACTGCACTTTGTAATGCAGCAATACTACTTTTCTCAAAATAGAATAATTGCCTTTAATACAGGCAAAACTATTTTTCTCACAGCACAATTTTTCCCCTCCAGACCTTCTGTAAATGAGGGTCTAAATAACTCCAAAGAGACTTCAAAGTTTAACATGGTTCAGTAGCCCTTCTGGCATGGATTTGATTGCCTCAAATATCAACCACAGTGGAGGCTCTGGGATCTTGTAGACCCTCAACTTGAGACCATGTATGTCTCATATGATTTCCAGGACAGAGCACAATCTTTCTGTGGTTCAGTGATTTCATAGAGTGATAGAGACCAGACATAGACATACAAATGCAACTGTAATGTTGAAAACGAGATAACTTGATGTTTCTACATTCCTAATGAACAAGTTACTTACCATCGGTAACAAATTATCTGGTAGAGACTCTATCTAGCTGCAGATTCCTTACCTTAGAATTCCCTGGCGGCAGCTTCGAATCTGGAATTTTTCTGCCGAGCTGTACCCTGCACGCACCATCGGGTGACGTTGTTCGGATCCGCATGCTTCATCTGGCTCCGCATGGCATTGTCAGCGTTTTTGGAGCCGTCTGTGGCGTCACGGTTGTCTATATAGATGCCACCTCGGCGCACATTCGTCAGTTCTTTTTCCACAACTTCCCACGCCAGAAGCGCAGAGTCATGAAAGAAGCAACAACATTTTTTTTTTAATGCTTGATTGTTTGAAGAAAAAAGACATGCCTTTAAAAAAGGCAAAAATATAAAAACATGATATATATATATATATCCGCAGAGCGGGAAGGCTTGGGTGGGTGTAAGGAATCTGGTGTTGTCCGTGAACACCTGTACTACGTTCCCTTTCACAACATGAAGAAATGCTTTTAATGCTAGTCGGATCGCCCGAAGCTCCAACAAGTTGATATGGAGCCTGGATTCCGCCAGAGACCCCTGATCTCCACCTCTCCCAGATGGCCGCCCCATCCCAGAAGTGACGCATCTGTCACTACTGTGAGATCTGGTTGGGGAAGGGAGAGGAGTCTGCCTTTGACCCAATCACAGTTCACTAACCACCACTGCAGATCCTTTGCAGTCCCCTCCGAGATCTGAACCACGTCAGTAAGATTTCCCTGATGCTGTGCCCATTGGAACTTCAGGTCCCACTGCAGAGCCCTCATATGCCATCTGGCATGCTTGACCAATAGGATGCAGGAAACCATGTGGCATATTTATACTCTGTTTGCGGCGAATGTGGGTAAAAAAGTTTGACGCACAATCGGCGCAAACCCTGCCCCATATTTATACTTTGACGCCATGTGCGTCATTTTTTGGAAGGGGGAACCAGCCTTGCGTTAATTATATGCAAGGTAGGCATTCCCTTCCAAAAAATGACTTTAAGGCCTGTGCCCCTTATTTATACTCTGGCGTCATTTTGACGCACAGGAGGGGATGGGCCTTAAAAAACGGCGCACAGCCTGATGTGCGCCGTTTTTTAACGCCTGGGTCAGGGCAGGCGTTAAGGGACCTGTGGGCTCGGAAGGAGCCCAGAGGTGCCCTCCCCTGCCCCCAGGGACACCCCCTGCCACCCTTGCCCACCCCAGGAGGACACCGAAGGATGGAGGGACCCATCCCAGGGAAGTAAAGGTAAGTTCGGGTAAGTATTTTTTTCCGATTTTTTTTTGTGGCATAGGGGGGCCTGATTTGGGCCCCCCTACATGCCACTATGCCCAATGACCATGCCCAGGGGACATAAGTCCCCTGGGCATGGCCATTGGGCAAGGGGGCATGACTCCTGTCTTTGCTAAGACAGGAGTCATGTCAATGGAGGTTGGGCGTCAAAATAAATGGCGCAAATCCGGTTGGAGGCCTGAATTTTGCCTCAGACCTGACTTGCACCATTTTTTGACGCACAACCCCCATTTTCCCATACGCCGGCGCTGCCTGGTGTGGGTCATTTTTTTTACGCACACCAGTCCGCAGCGCCGGCTATCGTCATTCCATTAATAAGGCGCCCGCATGGTGCGTTGGAATGGCGTTAGCCGGCTGTAAAATTTTTGACGCACAACTGCGTTGGCGCAGTTGTGCGTCAAAAAGTATAAATATGGGCCCATGAGTCTCAACAGCCTCAGAGTCTGTCTCACAGAAATCCAGGATAAAGGCCGAAACATCGGTATCATAACCTGAATATCCTGGACTCGCTGCTTAGGAGGATAGGCCCGATACTGCAGTGTGTCCAGAACCGCTCTGATGAAAGTGAGCTTCTGAGAGGGAGTCAGGTGTGACTTCAGCACATTGATAGTGAACCCCAGTGAATGCAGGAGGTTTGCCGTTGTCTGGAGGTGGGTCACAAGAGCCTGGGGCATTGAAGCCTTCAACAGCCAATCGTTGAGGTAGAGGAAGACTGAAATCCCTGACCTGCGCAGATGAGCTGCCACCACCGCCATCACCTTTGTGAACACCCGAGGAGCACTGGTGAGACCGAAAGGAAGCATGGTAAACTGAAAGTGCTCGTGGCCCACCTTGGACCGCAAATAACGCCTGTGGGCGGGCTGGATGGGGATATGAAAATACGCATCCTGCAAGTTCAACACTACCGTCCAGTCAGCTTGGTCTAGGGCAGACAAGACCTGAGAAAGAGTGAGCATCTTGAATTTCTCCTTCTTGAGGAAGAGATTGACGTCCCTTAAATCCAACATAGGGCGAAGACCCTTGTTCTTTTTGGGTATCAGAAAGTAGCGGGAATAACAACCACTGCCTACTTCTGACATCGGGACCCTTTCTATAGATCCCTTGGCCAAGAGAGCTGTAACTTCCTCGCGGAGCAAACCCAACTGGTCCTCCATCAGCCATTCTTTTGTTAGAGGGATAGAGGGAGGAAAAGACTGGAAGGTGAGGGAGTAGCCCTGCCATATGATCTGCTAGTTCCATTTGTCCATTCTGATGGAATGCCAGTGAGGGAGATGAAATTGAATCCTCCTTCCAACTGCACAGACATGGTCTTGCTGAACCACACTAGGAGGGCTTGGGTGCAGTGGAGGGGGGCTGTGTGGTGGGCGACTGCTGGCCAGACCTTCTGGGACTAATGGTACCACGACCACATCCTCTACCAGGATGGTGTGAAGCCTGAGGACAGTGGCTGAGTTGTGGCTGGTGCGGTACTGCGCCCCTTCCGAAGCCTCTAAAGGGACTGAAGACAGACTGCTGTCGAGCTGGCACTGAGAGGCCCAAGAATCTGGCCGTAGCTTGAGAATCCTTGAACCTCTCAAGCTCGGAGTCTGCCTTCTCACCAGAAAGGCAAGAGCCATCAAAAGGCATGTCCATCAAACTTGACTGGACATTCCCTGAAAAGCTAGTTGAACGTAGCCAGGCGTCGGAACGTAGGGCCGCTGTCGACGCAACCGCTCTACCCAGCGAGTCGGTCTTGTACAATCCACACCTGATAGTAAAATTTACTGCATCTCTCTCATCCTTGACAGCCTGGGTGAGAGTGTCCCGTACGCCCTCCAGGACCTGGGGCAGCACCTGTGCCACTGTATCCCATAAGGTATGGGAGAAACGACCCAATAGAGAAGAGGTATTTACTGACATCAATGCCAGGCTGGAGGAAGAAAACATTTTCTTTCCAAGCTGATCCAGCCTCTTGGATTCCCTATCTGGGGGAGTGGAAGGGAAGGCACCACGAGAAGTAGAGGCTTGGCCAACAATCTCTCCGGGGTGGGGTGTTGAGTAAGGAAACTAGGGTCGCTTGGAGCAGGTCTATGGTGGCAGCCGGCCGTCCTATTCACAGGAGCCCCTGTGCTGGGTTTGGACCATGTTCCCAGAAGTACGTCAGTTAGGGCCTCATTGAAGGGCAACATCGGCTCTGATGTAGTCACCCCCGGCTGAAGCACCTCTGTCAGGATATTCGTCCTGACTGGCACCATGGGCAAGTCTAGGTCCAAGACCTCAGCTGCCCTACGCACCACCATAGCATACGAAGCTCCCTCCTCCATAGCCACATTAGGAGGAGAGAGCATACCAGTATCTGGAGACGTGTCCAGTCCACTGGCCTCCCCTAGATCCTCATACCAGTCCTGCTGTTGCTCCAGGTCATAGTCTAAAGGGTCCTCATACCCCTCCCACTCCTCTCCTGTGCCTGGCTGCTTAGAATAAGCCTTGTGCAATGATCTGGGCCTAATCGGCACCGTTGAAGTCGGAGTCAGCGTCGTACGACGTCGCTCTGGATCATTCGGAATGAGGATGGGGCTACCACCGGTGGACGCCGGTGGTGGAAGCGTCGACGTCGGACCCGGCACTGAAGGAGGTCGACTGTGTGGGACCGGCGCCAGTCCAGATCAGCTATCGGATCCTGAGGTCCCCAATGGCACTCAGGCCGGAGCCGCCGACGTTGAACCTGATGGGGCCTCTGCTGACCCTGCGGGGCCCCAAGACCCACCCGAGTGTGCAGCCCGCTCAAAAACAAGGTGAATGGCCTCGTAAAATTCCTTTTAGAGCAGGTGTCGCTCCGGTCCCCGGAAAAGGGGGAAGACGCGGAGTCGACCCTAGCGACGTTCCCTAGATGCCTCGTCGGCCGACAGGCATGGCAAAGTCGAAGTCCGCTTGGACTTCTTCTTGTGCCTCTTACCTGAGTGATCGGATGACCTTGAATGTGAGGAAGAGGACTTGGGGATCCGGGAGCGGTGCCGCGACCTCCTCCTACTGCAGGACTGTGACCTCCTCGTAGTCGCACTGAAGGAAGATGGCTCTCGGGCCGCAAGAAGTTTGAGGGCTCTCTCCTGCAAGGCCTTCGAAGCCATGGCCTGACAGTCGGAACACAAAGTCGAGTCGTGATCCTTCTCCAAACACCAGAGACACACACTGTGTGGATCCAAGACCGACATGGTGCGATGACATGCACCACACGGTTTGAATCCAGTCTTTCTAGAAGACATGCGTCAAACAATCAAGATGAAGAAAACCTTGACGTCCGTCAAAGAAAAGGGTAGCTCTTTCCGGATCTGCACTTTACTGGCGCAGAAGGAAAAGAACTGATGTACGCGTGTCGAGGTGGTGACTAAATAGACAACCGTGATATCACGGACAGCTCCAACGCCGCTGACGATGCCGTGCGGAGCTGGATGACACACGCGGATCCGAATGACACCACCCGATGGCACGAGCAGGGTACTACTGTGCAGAAAAATTCCGGATTCGAAGCTGACGCCAGGGAATTCTAAGGTGAGGAATCTGCAGCTAGAAGTCTCTATCAGATATTAAATGCTGGAGAATTGTGGGAGTAGTCTTATCCTGGCAAGTAAGTGGAATCCCTGTGCAGCAGCCTTTCAAATAGAGGGTTTGGCTACTCTAAGAGACTCGTACCAATTATATTGAATTAGATATTTTTTTGCAATGCTTATATTATTGACAAGTCCACCAGATATATTTTAACTCTTCCTCTCAGTACTGTAGCATTAATCACAGTGCCACATTCCTTACCTATCACTTTCTAGTACATAATGGTTTACTGGTGTCTACTGTTGTATTTTCTTGTTTGTTGCTATATAGCTGTTCATTGTTCCTATCAATACCTCAAACAATAAGCAAAATTCCTTGTAATCAACTGTGGCCTAGCCTTATCCATGACTAAACAAATGTCAGGTCTGTAGCACCTCTCCTATTGAGCCAAGAAATTAGCAATGCAACTGCCATTTCTGGTCTTTCTCAGGCATATTGTCCTTGAGTTTACACTCACTGAACTACAGTAAGGATGCAAAGTACACCTACAAAAAACTTTGAAATCACAAATTAGGGGTACTCAGTGGTCCATATAATGGTTAAGGCAACCCCCTAGTAATCTAACTGAAGATCGACAGCCTTGACAGCCACCACCACCCCCCAACCACAAGGATAAAAATTCAAGCCACATCCAAATTCAAGTCAAAGTAAAAGCAGCATCTCACCAAGGCTGATCATTCTCACTCGAAAAACCACACTATTAGAACCTGCAGATAATGTCTGATTAACAGTGTAACAGTGTTACAGTGTTCCTCCTTCAAAAAGTCACTGTGCTGTGGCACCAGTGCCATTTCATAGACTCAGCTGCCCACCGTAATATCTCACTTCACTACAATTTCTGGAGTACTAATGCTGGGGATCTAATGAATTAAAATGGTGTAAATGTATTAAGAATATTATACCATAAGTAATAACGATGGTGTACGCATTATTGTATGACATAGAAAGAAATGTTGATATCACTTATCGCTAAACAAATATTTTTAATAAATAGCCTAAGTGCCCGGGTTGCTAAGGAGTAAGTGGTCGATCGATTGTTATACTACATTGTAATATCTCAGCTGTGCTGGTGTCCTGGACATCACTATATGTGCATCTGTAGAGGAGGAATGTCCATCCAGGCAGAATATCTTTCCAAAAGCCCAATCTCTTGGGTTGCATGCACACGCAACAAGACCCACCTCCTCCAGTTAAAAGAATATAATACTCAGTAGCAATGTTTTGTCTCAATTAGGAGCACTATACAGTAGTGGCATCACATGGTGGCATCAATAGATATGCTGAAAACAACATTGCTTTATGTGGATGAGTAACCCTAGTTTAAAGGGAGGTACCTGACAGCATATCTGGACAACCTGAGTAGAGAAGAGGGTGACGAGTTAAATAGCAAGAAACTGAAGTCAGTAATCCCTTCACCAACCTGGTGTAGGGATAATGATGGCATTTTAGCTTTTAATAACAAAATCACAGCTGCTAGACGGCTGCACTCTTCCCGGTATTATCATTTAAACAATTGAGCTGTTTTAGTTTGTCATCCGAAAACATTATAACTCCACATGAATATCAAAAACACTTGTGGTCTTGAATCAGGCTGCTATAATCTAATTCCAGAGCCGGAATGTAGGATAATGAACATTTACTAGCACCAAAAACTACAAGCAGAGGAATGGGGCAGGGTGGCCTCCTATCCCCTTTGCTCTGGCGGTTGAACCACTCACCGGCATAGTAATGGAATACCACTGTAGGAAGGGAATAAACCTCGGCACATGCAAGACATTATTGTCAATGTATCAGACGACAATCTACTTTTAGTGAGAGACCCAGAACAGAATTTGCACCTGATTATAGGTGAAATTAATACATTTGGTAGATGGTCTGGTCTATTGATAAACTGGACAAATTCTACCGTAGTGTCACTGACCAAGAAAACAAACCCTATTGGCTTAGATTATGCTGTTAAGTGAAAGACTGAGCCTGTGTGCTATCTAGAATTCAATATCATTGGGAAATCAAAACAATCTTTGGAGAAAACTGAGGGAAATATATGATCTCATTGAATGCAACAGTCAAGAAATGGATATATCTTCCATTGTTGGTGGCCGGAAGAATAGCGCTGATGGAAATAGTCATATTGCCCAATTTTTTTAACTTTTTTCAGAATATCCCAATACCTATAACAAAGGGACTTTTGGGGGATTGAAGGCCTTGAGAAGACTAGCCTGGGCAGGGTGACAGCCCTGGGATGGTATGGCATAAATTACAGGTCCCCTATAACAAAGGTGGATTTGCTGTACCTACTTTTGAAGCCTAATATTTAGTTCCACAGGTGCGGTTTACACATTAGTGGCTACATAGTCAAGGACAGGTGCCACACTCCTGCCTCAAAGCTGGCCTATTAACGTTGAGCCCTCTTTTCACTGCACAGTTTCAGCAGCCTAGCAGACACTTTGGGGAAATTCGCACAGTGAGATACACCATTTGTGCATGGGACAAGCTGTCTAAAATAGGTGTTATTGAGAAAGCATTCTCCACTCTAATCCCCTTTGCTGCAGCATTACAATGACCACTGAAAGAGGAACCAGACAACAGCTGTAGTACAAAATTCTGAAGGTACTGGCGGACGTTTTTGTAAACAACAAATAAAAATTGTATGATGAGTGCCTAGATGAATCGAGGGCGACCTTGGTTGATGTAACAGCATATCATAGACTAAAATCCTATTTTGGGCGACACTTTGGAGGTCTACCTGATAAGCCAGCAGAATGGACGCTACTTACGATGCTAGTATTGCATGGTTATGTCCTCAGGTACTTTCATATTGACAGGAGATTATTAATATATTGAAAAAAATATAGTGATCCTGATACGACGGCAACGTTATTGATGGCCTCGTTGAGACATGTCAAGGAGGAATCTAACAATAGCCGTAAATGTATTGCACTGGCATTACATATAGGCAAACGCAGGGATGCTAAGGTCTGGAGGAATGGTTGACCCCCTAGTTGAGACAATTCAATCACAGGCCTATCAACCTGTCAGAAGGATTTGAGAGTGTGTGATTCCACGCCGCCTTGCTCCTCTTATCCTAGAGGCATCTGGGCCCAACTACAAGTATACTTAGGTCGTACAAATGAGGAACCATGTTTGTCACCTGCAGACAATCGTTAATGACACTCATTGCCTGTTTGGATCAGGCCCACCACCGTATTATTACAAAATTATTACTACAATGCACTTGGAAAATGGTGTGCTTTGTCCTTATGTGTTTTAAAGCCATATATGCTTCCTAATAGGACTCATTCTGATGGGTTGGAGGAATAGAATGGGACAATTTACATTTAAGTGTGTTGAAGCATCAAGATGTGTATTTGCTGATGCATTTTCTGTTTGTAAAACTGAAATTAAAGTTTAAAAAAAAACTTGCAGTCTTCTAAACCCATGCATCTCTCGAGTCTTTAACTTGTGAAATGGCATTGGTTAGTATAATGTATGAGCATGAGTCTCTTCAGGCAACCGTATCCCCAACTGTGCATGCGAACCCTAGTACTTAAATGGTAAAAGCATACGTGCAGGAGCCTAAAGATGCTGGTGCCGAATCTGGAGTGCAAACATCAAGTTTGCCTGGTCTTGATTCTGCCTGATGTCTTTTTCTTCCACCATCCCACATTTTCAATCTCTTTATCTCACATGTGCTGTTCCTTTTCAGCCCTATTTTCTCCCTCTGTCACTGTTTTCGTATCTTTCTCTTCCTCCTTTATTGACCATTTTACGCCTTTTGACCATTTTACGCCTTTCTCCCCTCTTTCTCTGGGTCAAGGTCTGATGATAGAAAATAAGTCCAGGATCCGAAAAAACGTGTTCTAGGCCCACCACCTATAAGCACCTACACACATTAAGCACTTATACATCCATGAGGTTAATTTGGATTCCCTCCCTTGGTGTAGTTTCTGTCATTTAATGCTGTGAACGCCAAGACAAGCCTGTTTGTGGCTTCTAGATAAACAATGCAATGTGTGCCCCTGAAGTCTTTTCTTAGGTAATGCACCATGCTGGCTGGGGGTGGTACCAGAATTTCATAGTCAGAATATCGTCTGACATAAACATTGTGTACAAAAATTTCGCCCCATATGAGTTGATAAAAGAAACTCTTCACCCAGTACTTACGACGCAATACTTATGTTAGAAAATGTATCTATCTTCAATATCCGACAATCAGCAAGAGGCACAGCAAGTGCAAGCAAGGAAAACGGCTCTCCGATTGCAGTATGGATGGTACGACACAATAATACTCAGGGTTCAGTGGGCCCTGGTGTCACTGCATCTCCTGCAGCATTGATAGCTACGCCCCTCCATTTAATCCAATTCCTGTCCAGGTAGGTGAAAGACGGCCAGCGTAATTGCCTTTTATTTAAAATTAAACATGCCCCCATTGAGTGTCTACAGCGTTATGTGCTCTCTCTGATTAAGAAAAGGTAACAGTTCCTTCTCACCGCCTGGGCTGCAGGAAGAACGGGTGTTCCACGCCACCGAACTGGAATTCATGCGTGTTTTCAGGGTTTGGTGGCTCGTGGGTTTGCGACAGACCGTGACATCATCTCTTGCCAGCCTTTTGTTTTGTGTGGTCGGAAAATTGCCGACGATGAGCTGCTCTCATTATTTGTTAACGTTCATCTGACCACACCTCTGCCAGGGATGGGAGTCGGTGACTCAGCTTTAGGCGCTCAGCGTGGCAGGCGAGAGAAGCACTCATTTAGTCCACAAAAACTGCAACTCACAGCGTTCTTTTCTTTGTCAAAGGGAGCTCCACTGTCAGCAAATAATGCTTCCGGTGACACATACATCTTGTATCTTTATTCCCCACATACACACAGAAGACCAAGTTGTCCATAGATTGACTGATGGGCTGGCAGGGTATAACAGGTCCAAGATTTGTTTCTTCAGGCGTGCGAGGATCGGGCCACTTTGAGGACATCTGGGAAGATGCCTTGGTTGAGGGAGGCACCGATTTCAGCCAAAGGGGTGTTGGAATGGAAAAGTCCCGTGGGTGGCGCACAGGCTCTTTGACTTTAAAAGCTATTGCCACTTCCAAAATCCAGACTTACTAGCAGGGCCTAGCCTGAATGATGCCCCCTGTGAATGGGGAATAACCAGATTTACTAACTAGGGGCACAGGACTCAGGATCTTGCCAAGACAATGCTAAAGTGCTGGGCTTACAAAAGACTGTGTGTAATATTTGTTGTATTTTTTCAATAAAAACAGGTATCTTGCTGCACATTACATAATGTTGATTATTGTGCCTATGTCCACCTTGCACTTCCGTCCCTCCAAGAAGCCTAGTACTCCACGACCCACAATACCACTGAGTCAAGTCCTGAAGTGGTAGTACTTGGCCTCGTTACTCGGAGGTAATAGTGATTAAGACAACATGAGTAAAGGGCCCGCGGTTGGGTCCCGTAGCCCCTGTTTGACCCATGGCCCTCTGAAAGGGGTTCTGAAGTGGGATGTGAGAGAGATTCTACAGTGAGGGCTTTGGTCAGGATTACGAAATCAGATTGTTTTAATGGAAGGTGATTTAGAGGAAGTTGAAGATGTTGGTAAGATCAGAGGTAGGGGATTTTAAAGGATAAGTGTTGTGAGATGATGCACGGTGGGAGGTGGCCTTGATGCTGTTGATAAGCTGGCAAATTTTCAATATTGTTTCACTGAAGAAGACATTGATGGTGTAGCACTTGTCAGCGGAATGAGGGACTGTAGGATTTTGGGGAGAGTTAATAGTCTGTATGATTGTCTTGTAGAATGTTCTTCTTTTGAATGCTTCAGTTGATAGTGTCAGTGTAGCAGTTGGCTTCAGGAGACATGATCAGTTGTCTGCATGTCCAGTGGGGGGATTTGAGTGGCATGAGGTAATCAGAGACTCTGTTTTTTCTTCTATTTCTTTTTCTGTTTACAAAAGGGTGTACTTGCTATTGAGAGAGGTCTTTTGCATACCAAGGAACCGATGGTCTAGATTTGCCCTTACATTTCTAAAGAAGGGCATGCATTATTATATGGTTTTCCAAGAATGCTTTGAAGGTGAAAAGTAGGGCAATGACATCAGAGGTCTGGGTATCTTGTCAACTGTGAAGTCCTTAAAGGAGTGAAAGGTTTGTTTTAATTTGGTTGCGCAGTGTGTTGACCACATATGAAGTATGCTGGCAGGGATGGCTAGATGCTTGTTCCAGTCCAAGATTACGGGTGGGTTGCAGAACATGTAAGATGAGACTCTGAGGGTAAGTCAGTGGTGTGGCTTCACAAGTAGACTGATTCAGTGACATGCTTTACCACCTTGAGTTTGTTAAGGAGGTTGAAGAGAGTCTCTTGTTTCCTTTTTTGTGCTTGAATCTTTTTTTTATTGTTTTAATTTTTTTTCCTTGTGGTATCGGCATTTGAAATTACAATACAAGTACACAGTGTTGATACATTGTATAAAGCATTTGGATACAGTGCAGGGGAACTGTCAGAGTAATATTTGCAGCACCAGTGGGTCATATCAGCAAACATTGGCAAATCTCAATTAGAGTTTACATGCAGCGACAAATATATAGAAGCCAGGGTTAGGATTAATTTCAGTATCCCCCACCCGGCGAGCACCTTCCCACAAGTTACAAGTCTCCCTGGGGCATCTACACAATGACTAGCATATACAGGTAACAGCTTATAAATGTGAAGATTCAGCATTGTCATTATATAAAACAATGAAATTATTAAAGCAGTTAACAAACTCGGAGTCCGGTTTAAGAGTGCCCTCCACCGTGTCTGCGTGGATGCCATCCCACTCGGTCCCAGGGTCCGGCATCAATGTAACTCGAAGGGAGCCCGCCTCAACCAGAGGCGACACATGCAGGTAGTCACGTC
This sequence comes from Pleurodeles waltl, assembly GCF_031143425.1. Taxonomy (NCBI): domain Eukaryota; kingdom Metazoa; phylum Chordata; class Amphibia; order Caudata; family Salamandridae; genus Pleurodeles; species Pleurodeles waltl. The sequence goes on from NC_090448.1 coordinate 475,609,689, forward strand.
ACCATGGGCTCAACTGTCAAACCTAGTGCATGGGATGCCCATTCCAGTGCCAACTCTGTAGTGTGAGCGTCTGCATCCCCCATGCCTGTCCCAACTGGCAGATAGGAGATATTTATGCAAGCCCAAAGTGTCCTCCCGTCTTAGTGCTACTCCCTCAGCCTCTGCCCATATCAGGAAAGAACTCTCCCACGCCTTTATGGATGGAGGTTCAGTGGCGAGAGTCTCTTGTTTTCTTTGTGCTTGAATTGTTAGAGTGGTTGGTGTCTCATAGGAGGGTGTGTGTTCATGTTGAAGGGATGCCTGCTCAGTGCCAGGATACCCTCATGAGTGACAAGCAAAGCTCTACCAATCCACCTTACATGGTGAGTAGGTCCCAGATTTAACCTACAAAGTCCTTGGAGTGTCTGGGATTCCTGTAGATGAGGTCAAACCTGGTGGAGTGGGATTGCAGAGAGTTAGAAGTGATGACATATAAAGAACTTTATGAACGTGGGTGGCGCTTGTTCACATAGGGTGCAGGGTCAGGGGGACTTGAGGAAGACAGTATGTTTTACCCTGTTGTTTGTGTGAATTCTGCACACAGAGTGCTGTAGCCTATGGATACAAGTATCTGTAGTATGCGAGAAGAATGGGGGGTGGGCTATGTTTCAGTGATGAAGAATTCATTGTGGTTGTGATACATAATGATGCCTGCAAAGCAGAGTACTGGAGAGCATTGGCTAACAAGCATGAATTGTAGGGTGTGGCCATAATGAAATACTGATCAGGTAGCAAATATGTTTAAGATCTCAGTATGGTCACTGATGAAATTATGACTGGAAATCCTTGCGGCATTGTTAGGCAATGTGTTTACTGAATGTAGCAATTATTACAGCCCGAGGGAATTCAGTGGGGCAATAAGCCAAATATGTATAATTAAAACGTGAAAAAAGTGTTAGCTTCATATTTTCTTCCCATGTGAGGAGGTGGTGGTGCAGCAATGGAAGCAATTATAATGAGGAATTAGGGTGGTGCTCTCCTTATTGGCCAATTTCCTCATGTTTGCTGTTTTCCGGTTAGATAATTATGGCAGCTCTTCTACAACTTTGCTATTTTTATTGCGTAATAAACTCAATAGAATTGAAGACAACTAATCAGGTGAGTTGTGCAGTGAATGGATTGTTATAGCGACCGTTTGTTTTCTTTGCATGTTGTGATGGATGTGTTTTCATATTTCTTTAACTCACTATGTCATTGAATTATATGATAAAGGGAACACAAATAACACTTCTAGGGTAGATCGTTAAGGATCCCTACCTATCTGGCCCCTCCCCTGAGTCTTGTTTCTCTGCTTCTGGGTAGACATAGCTCTGCTTCCAAGTACTCCTAACAATGATCACTATAATATTATCCTGCCTTCTCCTCGAAAAATTAATCCTGATACTGCAAAATCCAAAGGACCTTGAATGGATATTGATAACTGACCATCTTAAACACAACACAACAGATCAAAACCTCAGATTCTGTCATGCAGAGATAGGAAACAATTATAACCTATTGACAACATGACCTGATAGCCCTACCAACAAATTCAAACGAAGTAGGAAACCCAGCCCCACACCATGAGCCCCTAGGTTTATCAGAATTGATATTTCATAACGTGGATACCAGAGTACATTTCCCTACTCCTGAAATTCCCAAAGAAGAGAAAAGTAACTACTTCCCTCATCATGTTAGGGTTGGATTATTCAACTTGTCAGTATTCCTGAGTACCACTTTCAACGATGAGACTCCTGCAATGAATTCAGAACGCAGCGGCAAGACATCGTCGACATGTAAATCTCTGAAACTTCATCTCCCCTTTCTAAATGTCTTCACTGGTCATCTGTCAGTAGATAATCCTTCGTCAAGGTACTCTGCATTGCACACAAGACTATAAATGACAAGAGGACACTATTGCTACAGGTGGAGCTTAAAAGATTCTCCCAGTTAAGGAAACTGCATTCCAGTTTAGCACCCCAGCTAATCACACCATCCTGCAGGAAGAAAACGAATAATTGTACCTGCTTCTCTGCCAAGACACTAAATTATGGAATTCACTTCAAGCAAGGAAACAAACTGTCAAGAACCACCTGAATACAGGAGAAGGGCGAAAACCTGTCATTTTCTTACCTGAATCCTGAATTTCAGGACGATGTTGAAGATCTGGTTTTCTGCCTACCTTAATATATTGGAAACAGACAGTCCAGTCTAGAATCTGGATCCTAGTTAGTAGAAGCAGAAACATTGAACACATACAAGTCAACGAAAATGCATTCCGATTATCATCCACTGCACAAGACAGAGGGGGCTACGAGAATATATATCTCAAAGGCAACAGAGGCCACTGCCAAAAAAGTGGAATAGCTCTGGTTGCCAATAACAGAAAAAAAGAAAATGACAACAAAATAAGAGTGTCTTTAACAAACTACAGCGTACTATTATCTAGTTGCAATACATTCTTTAGAAACCAACAAAGTAACTGCTAATCAAACAAGTTACTTACCTTCGGTAATGCATTATCTGGTAGAGACTCTATCTAGCTGCAGATTCCTTACCTTAGAATTTCCTGGCGTCAGCTTGGAATCCAGAATTTTTTGCTCAGCAGTACCCTTCATGTGCCGTCGGGTGGCATCGTTCGGATCTGCGTGCATGGTTTGACCCGCTTGGCATCGCCGGCGTCGTTGGAGCCATCTGTGATGTCACGGTCACCTATAAAGGCACCACCCGGGTGCGCGTATGTCAGTTCTTATACCCACAAATTTCCAGGCCAGAAGCGCAGTCATGATTAGAACCAACAGTTCGTCTGTGCAAAACTAGGGCCCTAAAAAGGATTGACCCTAACCCTCTTAGACATATCCGCAGAGCGGGGAGGCATGGGTGGGTGTAAGGAATCTTAAGCTAGATAGAGTCTCTACAAGATAATGTATTACCAAAGGTAAGTAACTTGTCCATCTGGTAGAGACTTCTTGCCGGGGCGGCTCCTCTATTAGGGCGGAGGAGCGTCACCCCCGCCAGCAGCAGGAGCTGCTAAACCTTCACAAGGAAACTATAATAAACAGTGTTTATTATAGTTTCCTTGTAAAGGGGCGGGGCCACGTGGTGACGAGTGCCAGGAGGCGTGTACAGCACTTCCCCTCAGAGTGCATGTGTGTTTGGCTGGCCATCTAGGGCCGGCCAAACACACATGCACAGTAGGCTCTCTTCAGCCCAGCAACCGAGTTGCCAGGCTGAAGAGAGCCTGCACAGGCTCCCATTCTGCATGGAAGCTATCTGGCTGGGTGCTCCCAGCAAATCCTGATGCTGCTCTGAGCAGCTTCAGAATTAGCATCAGGGTAGGCTGGAAGCACTTGCCTGCAGGTTCTGAGTAGACGGAAGAGCGGTGGTGGAGCACGGCGTTCAGGTACGTTTAAAAAAAAAAAGTTTTTATTAATATTTACCCCCGCCACCCCTCCTGCTCCCCCTCCGTGTGCACCGCCCCCTTTAACACCTGCGAGCCGCGACTGCTTCTAGCTGCAGATTCCTTACCTTCAAATAGATACCCAAGCCATAACCTCCTGGCGGTGGGCTGCGGATACCTCCACTCACACTAAAAGGTCTTGTAGGACAAAATGGGCAAAGTGTCTGCCTCTCCGTAACCAATTGTCCAGGCAGTAATGTTTTGCAAACATGTGCAAGGATGCCCACGTTGCTGCCTGACAGATATCCAGGACTGGAACGCCCGAGCTAGCGCAGTGGTAGCAGCTTTGCCCCTGGTACAATGAGCCCTCAGGAGGCTGCTTCTTGGCCAGTGCATAGCAGTTCTTGATGCAGAGAAAGGCCCAGCTTGAAATGGTTCGCTTCTGCACTGCTCGACCCTTCTTTGCTTCCACATACCAGACAAAGAGTTGGTCATGCACCCACAACTGTTTTGTGCAGTCAAGGTAGAACAACAGCGATTTTTTGGGTCCAGCCGGTGGAATAGTTCCTCTTCTTTAGAGGGATGCGGTGGAGCAAAGAAGGTGGGCTGGGTGATGTTCTGACCCAGATGAAATGGGGTCACCACCTTGGGGAGGAAAGAGGCACAAGTTCTGAAAACCGCCTTGTCTGAAAACATTGTGAGATACGGTGGCTTGGATGAAAGAGCCTGCATCTCACTCACCCTCCTGGGAGATGTTATTGCCACAAAGAAGGCTGTCTTGATGGTGAGCACCCGGGGGGGACAGTTGTGTAAGGGCTCAAGGGGAGCACACATAAGAAATGTGAGGACCAGATTTAAGTCCCATTGGGGGATAACAAAGGGCATAGGGGAAAACATATGTACCAGCCCTTGTAGGAATCTATGTACAATGGGAGATTTGAAAAGTGAAGGCTGATCAGGCAGTCGAAGAAATGCTGATAAGGCAGAAAGATAGCCCTGGAGAGTACCCAAGGCAGAACCCTGCTGTGCAATGGATACTATTAAGAGAAGGATATCAGAAATAGAAGCAGAAAGAGGATCAAGAGCCCTTTCTGTACAATAATATACAAAGCATTTCCAACAGCAGGCATATACCTTTTTAATGGAGGGACGCCTGGCTGCCAAAATAACTTTACAGACTTCGGGAGGAAGGTCAAAAGCCATCAACTGTCACTGCTCAATCTCCATGCATGCAGATGCAAAGTTGACAGGTTCGGGTCGAGAGCCTTCCCCTGCTGCTGCGACAGAAGATCCTCTCGAAGGGGCAACCTGATTGGAGGATTGATGCTCATTTTCAGAAGCTCGGATACCAAATTCTCTTTGCCCAATCCTGAGCCACTAGGATTACTTGTAATTCTTGATTTTCTTGAGAACTCTGGGCAGAAGTGGTATGGCTGGAAAGGCGTACAGGAGGCCTGAGCTCCACTTGTGACAAAAAGCATCGCCTAGCGATAGCCTCCTTGGAAACTCCAACGTGCAATACTGCTGACATTGCGTGTTCTTTTCAGAGGCGAACAGATCTAACCAAGGCTCTGCCCACTGCTGAAAGAGTCCTTGCACCACCTCCGAATGGAGACACCATTCGTAATCCTCTAAGCATCGCCGGCTGAGTTAATCCGCTCTGGCGTTCAGAGAACCGCCAGGTGTTAAACCACCAGGGTTATACCCTAATGTTCCAGCCATGTCCAGAGACGTAGAGCCTCTTGACAAGGGGTGCACAAGCCCACACTGCCCTGCTTGTTGCAGTACCACATTGCGGTAGTGTTGTCCATGAACACCTACACTACCTTCCCTTTCACAATAGGAAGAAATTACTTTAATGCTAGCCGGATCTCCCGAAGCTCCAACAACTTGATATGGAGTCCGGATTCCGCCAGAGACCAGAGGCCCCTGAGCTCCACCTCTCCCAGATGGCTGCCCCATCCCAGAAGTGACCCATCTGTTACTACTGTAAAATCTGGTTGGGGAAGGGAGAGGAGTCTACCCTTGATACAATCGCAGTTCACTAACCACCACTGCAGATCCTTTGCAGTTCCCTCCGAGATCTGAACCATGATGGTAAGATTTCCCTGATTCTGTGCCCATTGAAACTTCAGATCCCACTGCAGAGCCCTCATATGCCATCCGGCATGCTTGACTAATGGCTGATGGGATGCAGGAAGCCATGAGTCCCAACAGCCTCAGAGTCTATCTCACTGAAATCCAGGATAGAGGCCGAAACATTAGTATCATAACCTAAATATCCTGGACTCGCTGCTCGGAAAGATAGGCACGATATTGCACTGTGTCCAGAACAGCTCTGATGAAAGTGAGCTCCTGAGAGGGAGTCAGGTGTGACTTTAGCACGTTTATAATGAACCCTAGCGAGTGCAAGAGGTTCACTGTCGTCTGGAGATGGATGACGGGAGCCTGGGGCGTCGGAACCTTCAACAGCCAGTCGTCCATGTAGGAGAAGCCTCAATCTCTAACCTGCGCAGATGAGCTGCCACCTCTGCCATCACTTTCGTGAACACCTGAGGGGCACCGGTGAGACCGAAAGGGAGCACGGTAAACTGAAAGTGCTCGTGGCCCACCTTGAACCGCAAGTAACCCCTGTGGGCGGGCGGGATGGGAAAATAAGCCCCTGCAAGTCCAACGCTACCATCCAGTCTCCTTGGTCTAGGGCAGACAAGACCTGAGCAAGAGTGAGCATCTTGAATTTCTCCTTTTTGAAGAAGAGATTGACGTCCCTTAAATCCAAGATAGGGCAAATGCCCTTGTTCTTTTTGGGAATCAGAAAGTAGAGGGAATAACAGCCACTGCCTACTTCTGACATCAGGACCCTTTCAATGGTTCCCTTGACCAAGAGAGCCGTAACTTCCTCACGGAGCAAGACCAAATTATCTCCCATCAGCCGCCTTTTACCGGAGGGATAGAGGGAGGGAAAGACTGGAAGGGGAGGGAATAGCCCTTCTGTTTGATTTGCAAGACCCATTTGTCCGATGTGATGGACTGCCAGTGAGGGAGATGAAAATGAATCCTCCCTCCAACTAGATGGACATGGTCTTGCAGAACCATACTAGGAGGGCTTGGGAGCTGCTGAAGAGGGGGGCTGTGTGGTGGCCGACCTCTGGCCAGACCCTCTGGGTCTAATGGTACCATGACCTCATCCTCGCATGGGATGCTGTGAAGCTAGAGGACAGTGGCTAACTTGTGGCTGGCGTGGTACCGCGCCCCTTCCAAAGCCTCGAAAGGGACGAAAGAGAGACTGCTGACGAGCCGGCGCTGAAAGGCCCAAGGATCTGGCCATAGCTTGAGAATCCTTGAACCTCTCAAGCGCAGAGTCTGCCTTCTCACCAAAAAGGCGAGAGCCATCAAAAGGCATGTCCATCAAATTTGACTGGACATCCCCTGAAAAGCCAGTAAAACGTAGCTCGGTGTGGCGACAGAGGGCCACTGTCAAAGAAATCGCCCTGCCCAGTGAATCGGTTGTGTCCAAGCTACACTTCATAGTAAACTTGGCTGCATCTCTCCCATCCTTGGCAGCCTGGGTGAGAGTGTCCCGTATGCCCTTCGGGACCTGGGGCAGCACCTTCTGCCACCATATTCCATAAAGTATGTGAAAAAAGGCCCAATAGGCAAGAGGTGTTTACTGACCTCAATGCCAGGCTGGAGGTAGAAAACAACTTCTTTCCAAGTTGGTCCAGCCTCTTGGATTCCCTATCCGGAGGGGTGGAAGGGAAGGCACCATGGGAAGTGGACGATTTTCCTATTCACAGGAGCCCCTGTGCTGGGTTTGGACCATATTCCCAGAAGGACATCTGTGAGGGCTTCATTGAAGGGTAACATCTGCTCCGATGTAGCAACACCCGGCTGAAGCACCTCTGTCAGGAGATTAGTCCTGACTGGCACCATAGGCCAGCAGGACCAACACCTCAGCTGCCCTACGCACCACCATGGAATAAGATGCACCCTCCTCTGTAGCCACAGCGGGAGGAGAGAGCATGCCACTTCTGGAGAAGTATCCAGTCCACTGGCTTCCCTAGATCCTCATACCAGTCCTGTTCATGCTCCAATCCATATTCTAAAGGGTCGCCGGTGGTAGTGGGAGCGTCGACATCGGGCCCGGCACCAGAGAAGGTCAACTATGCGATACTGGCGCCAGTCCGGATCCACTATCGGATCCCGGGGTCCCCAAGGGTGCCGAAGCCACCATCATGGAATCCGATGGGGCCCCTGCGGGGCCCGAAGAACCACCCGTCAGTGCAGCCCCCTCAAACACAAGGTGCATAGCCTCGTAAAATTATTTGATTTGAGCAGGGGTCGCTCCGGTCCCTGGAAAAGGGGGAAGAAGCGGAGTCGGCCCTGGCTCCGCGGAGCCGCGCTCGGAACGACGATGTTCCCTGGACATTCCGTCGGTGGACGTGCGTGGCAAAGTCGAAGTCCGCTTGGACGTCGTCTTCTTGTGCCTCTTACCTGAATGCCCCGAAGACCTCAAATGCAAGGAAGATGACTTGGGGCTCCTGGAGCAGTGCTGCGACCTCCTTCTAGAGCAGGACCGTGACCTCCTCGGAGTCGCGCTAACCAAAGACGGCTGCCGGGCCACTAGAAGCTTGAGAGATCTGTCTCAAGGCCTTCGGAACACAACTTCAACTCATGGTCCTTTTCAAGGCACCAGAGATGCACCTGGTGTTGATCCGTAACCGACATGGTGCGATGACATGCACCACACGGTTTGAATCCCGTCTTTCTCAAAGAGATCGCTCAGACAATCAAAAAATCTTCGACAAAACCGTCAAAAAAATTGTAGCTCTTTCCGGATCTGCGCTTAACCGGCATGGAATGAAAAGAACTGACGTATGCACGCTTGGGTGGGTCCTATATAGGAGGCCGTGACATGAACAGTCGACTCTAACGACGCTGACGGCGCCATGCAGAGCCGGAATTTGCATGCAGATCTGAATTACCCCACCTGACGGCGCGCGCAGGGTACTGCTCAGCAGAAAAATTCCGGATTCGATGCTGACGCCACGGAATTCTAAGGTAAGGAATCTGCAGCTAGAAGTCTCTATCAGATATGTACTCTATGCATGACCACTACAAGTCTTTTCTACTTGATGTAATACTAAAAATGGATGGTAAGCATAAACCACAAACGGAGTGACTGCATGAATGAGTGCTTCAGAGATTTGGTGGTCAAATTAAATATGAGCTTTTTGCTACGTCTCAAAACAGCTATATTCATCGTAGCAATCTTCTCACAATGGTGTGAAGAATTGATCATGATTTAACTTCTATATGTAAGAAATCTCACAATAGATTTGCACAAAAAGAATATTGCAAAAACATGACTGCACGAAAATGACTTGCCAAATTGTAACTATTGTGCATGACTAAGTCATTAACACTGGGCCCCCAAAGAGTAGTAGGCTAACCATTTGCAAAGTGATTTATTGCCTCGTCAGGGATATTAAGCACTATGTCAATGCTCCTGCCATACCATCTATGCCACCTCCAGGCAATTCAAAGTGCTAACAATCACTTTTAGATATGGAACTAAAGCAGTTTTACCAACGTATTCAGATCATATGTTCAGGCCTGAATGTCTATGTCTTGGTGGTAAAGCCTCGGGCAAAAATACCTTTTCTTGTTCTCTTATCTGTAACAGGGCACAGACTGATTTCCTTAAAATCTGGAGGTCAGCAACTTGACAGTGCTGGACAATTGAGATGATATCCCATACGTCAGGGAGACACACATTGCCTGTACATGGCTTCAACATTGTTGCTCAGGGGCATAGCCTTGCACCACAGAGGAGAATGCGATATATATATAATTATATTTTGAAAGTTTGCAGCATTTATTTTGTCAACAAATGACGCCAAGGCTGTTCTAAGTTTTCATATATCAGGCCTGAGGGTCCTCAACATTGTCTTAACTACATAGTAAATATGACACAGGATCTGATATTGGAAATGTAAAAGTTGTGAGAACTGATTTCAGTGCCATACCCAGTCTTTGGTGGGGAAATTCAACAACACTGGACATGTTTTTGGAAAGCTGAAAGAAGGGCGCCCCTGCCCCAGGTTGTAAGGACCTTGCAGCAAGCAACACTTAAAATGGCAGATGAAGGACAGTGCCAGGGAGCGGTGGAAGTGCATTGCCTGGTATAGAACAAAGGAAAACCCAGCTAGACGTTCCTGAAAGTAGCCTGTGGCAGCCTATAAGAAGTAAGTTTGCCTATCTGATATAATACGATATATTCCTGATTAATAATGTCTACATAATATAATGAACATTTTGCACTAAAAACAAAAATGCTGCATTTTGTAAAACTGTATTTTTATGTGTGACTAAAGTAGGCCTGAACTAAGCCTAACCTCCATCTTTGATTTTCAACTCAGCTATGAAGTGTGTGCTTCGTTTCTTGTCTTCTCACATGCAACAAAATAACCACTTGTGAAATGTCTTGTAGTGACATGCCTTTCTCAAAGAACTCAATAGAAGCTTATAGTGTGCGCACAACGTGTAACTCGCCCCACGGCAAAGAATCATAACAGGTTTATGTGGTTCACCCACGCGTAGCCCTTTATTCATGTCATCACATTTATCACATCACTTGTCACCTAAGACTTATAAATTGTACAAAAACCCCCCAAAGGAACAGCAGAAATCCAAACCAGACATTCACTTAAGCGATGACTTCAAGATAATACAAAGTCAGCAGCAGATGGTTACATTAGTCGTAGAGGCAAACACTGTGAACAAACAAGATGCACAATAGTTCCTTGCCAGTAAGGCTGCAGCGCTCATTGTGCCAGCAGGCCCCAACATGCACCACAACCCGAGCATCCAAGCACAAGCAGCAGAATGCATCATCAGAAAGACCATTGGCACACAAATCTTGGACACCCCTCCAACCCGGAAGGGTGCTACCAATTTCCAGGGCACCTCATAGCGCATCGGCCCTGCTGGGATACCTGAACACAGACGCAGCCCCCAAAGTTCAAACCAGGCATCGTGGGTAGGGCAAGAGAGTCCAAGACCACCGGCAGGTCAGCCCTCTCTCTGGCCAGCCCAGTGCCCAGACAATTGCACCCCACCCAGGGGTCAGTCCTGTCAAAGAGTCCAAATTCGAGGTATTCACCGCTATTTTGTTGCCATGAGTTGCGCCGCAGGGTGAGGAGCTTCCTGGCGATCTCACCCTCTCACTCCAACGGTGCTGGGCGAGATCAAATATAGCCCCTAAAACAGTTTGAATAAACAACTTCTGGCCCCTGGTGGATAAATGAACGTTGTCGTTATGAAAGAACTCGGCCTTGGCTACCTGGATCAAGTTGTGCCACATCGTGTCCATCGAAGATCCCACCAAGATTTTCTCTACAGAATGATTCAGATTCAATAATCTCTGACCATAATATGGCTGCCGACGGCACCCGATTCCTCACCATTGACAGGGTGGAGGATAGGGCCTCACGAACCCCTCGCCTACCTAGGGGTACCATGTCATTGCCTCCTGCCTGAATGATAATTATATTCGGGTAAGGCACCACACCTTTCACAAGGGCCCATTAGAGATAGTGGAATAGGTCCCCTAACCTAAGCCCCCAATTGCACTATGATGATGAACTCAATGATGTTCGAAGCCCACCTCCAGTTGAGCTCTCTCAAGTCCGGAACCACAGAAATACTGAGCTGCTCTGCGAATAAAGGTGTGCCCACACCAGCATACATGAATTGTACCGTGCCCATCAGCTGCAAACACAAAGAAGAAGGAACATGGTCACAGAGGAGCCTATACCAGGTGAGGACACCCATAGCGTTCGTAGCACGTCGACCTCCATCTTTTTTTTTTTTTAGACCTGGTCAAGGAGTCGCGCTACCTTAAATGGCCCCCTGACGCCTCCCCCCACGCCTTTTGATGACGCAGTATACGCAACGCCACACTTCCGCCTTCATGATGGGGGAGGCCTCCTGTCCGTGGCCCAACTAAGTGCTCTCATTCCTGAGGAGGAGCTGGAGGCGCCTGGACATTCTCTTTCCTTTATGTTACAACAATTCATACTTCCTCTCTTTTCTCTGTGCTGCAGTGCCTGTGCCACTACCGGGCTATCCTTCTATCATTGTACTGTGTATATCAAGATTTGTACTGTCACATCCGTTGCTACTGGATCATTAGGGATTTATTATTTTTATACTATACTATTATACTGTTGTTGCATATTGCTGTACTGTGTTTAAATCCATGAAACATATTATTAATTTTATGTTGTTTTAATGATTTTTGCTACCCATTTTGTTATAAAAAGCGTTATACTTGGAAATGGGCTAGTCTTGTTTGCCCGACTCTATGAGAATGAACAGTTGTCAGCTTAGGACCTAGAATATTTATTTACTCCGAGACTTGCATTCCTGTCAGATTTTTTGCTGTCTTTGACTGAGCCTTATGCTGATTTCCTGTACTGATTTACAATGCTTTTAACTGATTTTAAGACTAACCATCATTGTTGCCATCTTATTGAATGTTAAATATTTAATAAGCCTTCTTGGTTTCTAACTTTTACTGGTATTGAGCCTTTTTGACTTGATGCTTATTTAATTGACAATGCTTAATTTTTTGCTGTTCATCTAATCTTCCTAGGGACACATTGCCTCATATGTTCTTGCGGATAACACCATCCTGCGTTGGCTCTTTATTTTAAGATTATCAGATAAAATAGTGTCAACAGTTAAGCAATATATATTGTGAAAATAAAGGCTGCTGTCCCTGGTCATGGAGATATGGTAAGAAGTTCAGGGTTAGAAAATCCTATCTGTTACTTTTCAGCAGAGACAGTCAACATTTTTATAGCTGAGGAGTTTTCCTGGACTAAAGGACAGTAACACTACACAGAACTGGTTCAAGATAACAAAGAAACCTTATGGAAATTAGTGACAATCCCTTAACTCTCATCAGGACAAAGTAGTTCCCCATGACACGGGAACCCCTGTGAAAGGTTGACAGCTGCCCCAACGGAACTTTTATACTTTAGAAGACTGCGCCTTTGGTGTCTCTTTAATGTCTACTCTGACACGTTTTGAACTGCTCAGTTCTGAGACATTACTAATGACTGCCCGCTGTGACTGGGAGTTAATTTTCTGAATCAATTCAGCCATACTATTTTTTTTTAATAGCTTCACATTTTATTAGATATCGATATCATTGGGAGAATTGAGTCCAGTGTATTGACTCCTATGAATAAATATGATACACAGTGTTAGAGCCCCTCCCCTTGGTGTATACTCTGAAACTGCGTGCACACTATATTAAAAAGTACACCGTATAAAATACTTTATTATCTGAGCAACATACATTTTAACACTGGTTAGTAATGCCAAGCTAAAAAATGACGGTTATGACAATCATGCAATAAGTATGTGTACACAAATGAAAAACGTCTTGCATCAGATAACTTCCTTGCACACCCTTCTGAACATACGCAAGAAAGCAGACATATTTCACGAGTACAAAACAGGGAGGAATTAGTGTGCATTGTTCAGCATGCTGACAGTCTCCTATTTCACAATAACAAGGAGAGGACATTAGCGCACGGGGACCGGAAATGGGAGGGAACACACACATTTAGCCAGAGCGACAGAGACACTGGGCATGGGAGATAACTGACATACACTGGGGTAGGGAAATACAGACATATACTTTGGGGCAGGGAAACACCGACCCATGCACTGGGGCAGGGAGACACCGACCTATGCACTGGGGCAGGGAGATGCCAACACATGCACTGGGGCAGGGAGATGCCAACACATGCACTGGGGCAGGGAAATGCCAACAATTGCACTGGGGTAGGGAGGTACCAACATACGCACTGGGGCAGGGAGATACCAACACACGCACTGGGGCAGGGAGATACCAACATACACACTGAGGCAGAGAGATACCAACGCATGCACTGGGGGAGGGAGATGCCAACACATGCACTGGGGGAGGGACATGCCAACAATTGCACTGGGGTAGGGAGGTACCAACACACCCACTGGGGCAGGGAGATACCAACACACCCACTGGGGCAGGGAGATACCAACATACACACTGAGGCAGGGAAATACCAACACATGCACTGGGGTAGGAAGGTGCCAACACATATTTTGGGGCATGGGAGATTCTGACACATACACTGGGGTAGGAAGATACTGTTCCATACAATGAGGAAGGGGACACAGACATACTTTGTGGCAGAGAGATATTGACACATGCACTGGGGCAGGGAGATACTGACACACACACCAGGGCAGCGGCGACCTTCGCATAACGCAAGGGGAGGGAGACAGAGACATGGAAAAAATGAAAATAAATAAAAACTTACCTTGCCTTTGTACCTGCCGTATCCTGCCGCCTCGTGCTCCTCTTCATGTGGTGTCCCACCAAACCTTGCATGAATGCAGTGCCTGGTCTGTGCAGTTTCTCCAGCCCAGCTGTGTATACAGTCAGGCTGGAGAAACCTAAGTGCGCATGTGTGTTTGTCCGGCCTCAGACGGCGGGCCAAACACATGTGTTCTTAGGTGCACTCTCCCCTCCTCCCACCTCCCTGTGGCCCAGCCCCACCCCTTCCTGCACTATTGGTTGTGCCAGAAGCAGACATATAAAACAATATATTGTTTTATTTGTCTGCTTCTGGCACAGAGAGTGGGGCGACGCTCCTTCTCCATAGCGAAGAAGCCACCCCTACACTAGGGCAGGGAGATACCGACACATGCACTGGGACAGGAAGATACGACACATACTTTGGGGCATGGAAGATTCTGACACATAAACTGGGTCAAGGAGATATCCATAAATACCCTGGGGCAGGGAGATACCCACACGTACTATGGGGCAAGGAGCTGATGCGCACCCTGGGACAGGGAGATACTGATCCATACAAGGAGGTAGGGAGATGCCAACATATGCACTGGACAGGGAGATACTGACACTTACTGTAGGGCAGGAGGATACTACGCATGCTTTCGGGGTCAGGATATGCTTACACTTACTCTGAAGTATGGGCGCACACACGATAACTGGGCTTGAATGGGGATCCAGAACTAAAGAAGACACTACCAACGTTTAGTTTGCTTGTTTCATTGGCGTATACAAGAACTACAACCATAAGCAAAAAAGCAATTAACATAACTTAAACATCGGTGGGTTTGGATGGAGGAATGAAATGAGGAACACCCTTATCCCAAATAGTAGTGAACGTAGCAGGTCGCTGCCACTGGAATAGTTCCTTGGGCCTGCAGGGACCATCAGAGTCTTCCTGACAACTATGGGGGGTGGGGGGGGGGCAGAGGTGCTTACTGAAGTTGTAAAGGCGAATGGGGGAAGAATTGGAGCAGTCGCATTTGCATTAATTGTAATTGAGTGTGATAGACAAATATTATATTTATTTACCCTTTGGAAGGTCCAGATCAGTGGTTGGTAAGAAATATTTTGACTCAGATGGTGGTCTTTATTACTCCAGTATTGCCCTGGATATGCCTCCTTTTGTAAATGCTGTTCTCACTTTTGGTTTTGCCTTTCTGACTCTGTTGTTCTGAAGCTCTTTCGTCAATAAAGGTTTAATAAAATCAATAAACTGTGTCACCAGCTTAATTGCATTGCCTGTGCAGAATTTGGGACGGATTCACAAAAGCATTACAAATTATGGGAATTAGGATTACTCTTTTACATACTCATAATTGTCTTTGTGTATTGGCCCCAAGGCATCTAACTGTCAATTAGTAAAAGTGCAACTAGAGCACAATGGTTGTAGTAAATTTATATTAATATTCCCTGGATGTTCCCATTTTAGTTGTTTCGGGGCCAACTCACAAAGCACGTAAGAGTACGTAAAAGAGGACTACAGAAGCAATACTTTACGTACTCCATAATGCCTTGGTGCTTAGGCCACGGTGTGCTTTTCTTGAGCTTCAGTCTGTACAGTGGCTTTACGATGGTATGTAATGATGACTTCTAGGAATGACTGAGAGAGTCCATTTATGGTCTCTCTAACAAGGACGGCTGAATGATGGACATTACATGCAAGAGTGTCTTTAGAGCGGTGTGACCGGTGCAGCAGCAACTGGTGCTGACCTTGGGGGGGAGGGGTTTGGTGGACTTGCACTGTGTTAAAATATAACTCATAGTTTGAAAAGAACTACTGCATAGTTCCTTGTGTGCCCAGAACCTTTCAGGCAACAATAAACATGTCAAGATATCACCAGTGATTAATGTTCTTGCTGGAGAAAAATAGGGGATTTGTCTAGTGGCCGTTTTAAATCATCCCGCAGAGGGAACTGTGAGTGAACTATGAGTAGCTCTAAAAAAAAAAAAATGTACGTCAGAGAGGGGTTATAAAGAGATGAGTGGCACTGTTGGAGGGTGGTAATGAGGGAACTAGTGGAGAAGGTGGTCTTGAGGTTGGGGCCCCAAAAAGATTGTTTGACCGGGCGCCACCAGAAATAAAGCCAGCCTTGATCCCATGTTTAACAACATAGGCCTTCATTACAACCCTGGCGGTCGGTGTTAAAGCGGCGGTAATAACGCAAACAGGCCGGCGGAAAAAAAAAATGGGATTACGACCATGGCGGAAACCACCAACATAGACAGCCACTTTAACACACTACCTCCACAGCGGTAGAAACAAACAGCGCAGCGGACACCGCCAACAGACAGGCGGGAGACAAAGTACCGCCCACTGTATTACAAGAGGCCTATCCGCCACCTTTTCCAGGGCAGAACCAATGCTATCAAAAGCACAGCGGAAACAGTACACAGAAGGGAAAACACTCACCTCTCGACACCCAACGAGGAACCAGGATGCCATGGAGCCCAAACTTCAGGTGTTACCCATGTTGGTTTACCTCCTCTTCTACCAGGAGTACGAACGGCAGAGACCACGGTGAGTACTGCACCTACAAAACAAGGGAGGGAGGAAGGAAAGAGAGTGACACACACACGCAACACGCAACACCCCCACCCTCACCCACAACAACATACACATAAATACATGCAGCAACATTACATACACACCCCCCTCGCCCCCTGGAAGAACGCAAGGACAAAAAGAAACAATTGTAACAATTGTAATCACGAAAAATCCATTAGTCAAAACTCCAAATTCAGTATATACAAATATGTACACCAATTACACAAGTCCGGATAGTGTACTAATCATTGTCCATGGACCACTGGGCCCAAAATGCATGGGCGAGGCCCACACATGATACCTGAATGGAAACGGAGAGAACACTGCTGGGGCATCAGATCGAAAATATACAGGCACCTCAGGGGGAGGGGGAGCACCTAAGCCTGGTGAACGCACAGCGCCACTGCTGCACGAGGGGAATCCATGCCCACTGCTTTATCCTGGGGAGTGCAAAGCCACAGTCTCTCAAGTCTCTCCAGTGGGTGGTTTGCCCACTGCTGTAACCTGGGGAGTGCAAAGCTAAAGTCTCTCAAGTCTCTCCAGTGGGTGGTTTGCCCACTGCTTTATCTTGGGGAGTGCAAAGCCACAGTCTCTCAAGTCTCACCAGTGGGTGGTTTGCCCACTGCTTTATCCTGGGGAGTGCAAAGCCACAGTTTCTCAAGTGGATAACAGTTTTCACTGGGGGGGCGTGGCCAGCAGCCGATGAGGCTGCAGGCTTAGAGTGGAGCTCCGGGGCGGCAAACGGGGCCCAGCTAGCATTACCACACTGAAAACCCCCCAGAATTGAGAATAAACCAGAACAATCGATATCGGAAAGCGGGTAGCGTTCAAGTGAACCGCTTCTGATAAAATATCGTCGGGACTGCTGGCAGAAACAAATAAACTTCCCCTGCGACTGCAGAGGAACAAAATGGCGGCCATGTACGATCGGCTCTTCACTTAAAGAAAAGTATGGAATCAGGGAGCTGGAACCCCCGCATCAATGGCGAACAGACTCCCAGTCTCTTGAGGAGTCCACCCGCTTTGTTTGGACCCTTTATGGCACCCTGAGGGGACCGGTGAGTGAGAGATCGCACAGCCAAGGACAACCCCGGGACCCCTATCGAGCGCGTGGCTGTGCGGAGTGTGCGCGCTGTGCGGTGGTCAGCTCGGGGGGACCCCAGCGGTAACACCAAGGCTGGGGGGGCGCGAAGGGACCCTCGCTGAACCGCTGACTGAGGGTGCCCCCCGGTGAAGACTCTGTCCGGGAGATGGCGCGGCCGGGGACTAAGTGCGGCCCTCCGGACGCTCAATAGCCCTGAAAAGGAATATCTGGTGGTGCACCCGACCCGGTCCCTCCCTATACGGGCTGGGTCGCATACTGGGGAGCGAGGGGACTTTTAACCGATCCCTGGTGTTGAGAACGGTCAGGCAGTGAACCCAGGAGAGCGGGATTCTCCGTCCCTCGCCAGCGGGGGAGAGCCCCCGAATTGGATGATCGCTCTGGCAATCCGGAGGAGAATGACAGGTCAAAGAGAAGAGAACAGGGAGGGGGCCGGATCGCGAGGAAGAACCTTTATATGCCCATCGAGCACTCACTCAAGCACGGCGGATATCCTGAGGGTCATTTAATGTCTGTTTGAATCTCAGAGAGTACGATCACAGGCTGTCTGCGTACTAGGAACTTAAACACATCCTTCAGACAAGAAGCACAGGAAGCCCTGTGCCCGGAGGCGGAGACGCACCCCTCACACCCTATTCACCCCGAACAGGACAAGAAATCAAGGACACCTTCGACCCTGTTCGCCTCAGAAAAGGAAAAAAGAACCAAGGATTGCTAGAAAGACCCTCTAGGCCGAAAATACAAACTTGCACTCCCCCCAACAAAGCGGAAGAGTCACTCTATCTCCCAATCAAATAACTGTATTAAATATGGGGAAACCTAAAAAACGCGAAGAACAGAGCCAAACGGAGTCCACAATTGCGAAACGCCCTAGCCAACCTACAAATCCATCCTCCATAGAAAACCTGCCGCGTCAGGAAACAACACTAGACACAGTCCTTCTAGCCATTAAGGATCCCGTGAAGCACTTGAACAAAAAAATCGACAATTTATCAACAGACCTCTCCTTGCTACGAGATGATCATCGTAAACAAAGACAGAGTGAGTACGAGCTAAAAATCCCTCGCAACTGTGACCCTCACATAGCAATCTGCATCTACAGTACTGGCGGATCTTACCACCCGGATTAAAACCTTGGAAACTAGAGCAGAAGGTGCGGAAAGTCGAGCACGCAGGAGCAATCTCAGACTGATTGGGGTACCGAAAGGCTCAGAATCCTCAGCAATCAACATGGAATCATTTCTGGAAGATTGGAGCAGAAACACAATAGCCAAAGAAGGCCTCTCGTCCTTTTTTGCGACAGAAAGAGCCCATAGGGTACCCAACAGGATACCACCTCCAGGAGCTAGACCCCGAACAATTGTGGCGAAGCTGTTGCATTATAAAGACAGAGACTATGGGCCGTATTTATACTTTTTGGCGCACAACTGCGCCAACGCAGTTGTGCGTCAAAAAATTTAACGCCGGTTAACGCCATTCCAAAGCGCCATGCGGGCGCCTTATTTATGGAATGACGTTAGCCGGCGGAGCTGACTGGTGTGCGTCAAAAAAAATGACCCACACCAGGCAGCGCCGGCATAGGGGAAAATGGAGCTTGGGCGTCAAAGAATGGGGCAAGTCAGTCTGAGGCAAAAAATCTGCCTCAACCCGATTAGCGCCATTTTTTTTGACTCCCACCATCCATTGACATGACTCCTGTCTTAGCAAAGACAGGAGTCATGCCCCCTTGCCCAATGGCCATGCCCAGGGGACTTCTGTCCCCTGGGCATGGTCATTGGGCATAGTGGCATGTAGGGGGGCACAAATCAGGCCCCCCTATGCCACAAAAAAAAAAAAAAATACTTACCTGAACTTACCTTAAGTTCCCTGGGATGGGTCCCTCCATCCTTGGGCGTCCTCCTGGGGTGGGCAAGGGTGGCAGGGGGTGTCCCTGGGGGCATGGGAGGGCACCTCTGGGCTCCTTCCGAGCCCACATGTCCCTTAACGCCTGCCCTGACCAGGCGTTAAGAAATGACGCAAAAGCGGCTGGACGTCATTTTTTTTGACCCGCCCACTCCCGGGCGTCATTTTTGCCCTGCAGTTTAAATACGGCGCACATGCCTCGGTGTAATTTTTTAGACGGGAACGCCTACCTTGCATATCATTAACGCAAGGAAGGTGTCCACACTAAAAAATGACGCAAACTCCAAGATCTTTGGCGCTAGATGGGTCTAACGCCAAAGTATAAATATGGAGTTAGTTTTGCGTCGGATTTGCGTAAAAAAAAACTACGCAAATCCGGCGCAAACAGAGTATAAATATGCCCCTATATTCTTTCACAATCACGTCAACTTGGCGACACCACATGCAATAATCAACAAGTTATGATTTTCCCAGACTTCACCAAAGAAACACAGGCACAAAGGGCCACCTTCAACGAATCCAAACGCACACTGCGCGAGAACGGTATAAAATATGCGATGCCTTTCCCCGCCAAACTTAGAGTGGAATATGAGGGCAAAGCGCAGTTCTTCTAAACCCTCCGTAAGCCGGGCAGGAAGCGCAGCAGATCCTTCAAGCGAGTCACAGAGGCAGCCCCCCCAAGACAACAATCCCTCCAAGAAAGACGAGACGCAGTGGACGCGGCTGCAGCACTGAGTGGGTGGAAATGCCCTCAATCCCGGACCTCCGGCAGTGTATCAGACCCTGACTCTAGTTGCGGTGATTCGTCGATATCCTTGCAGGACACCACCATTAGCTTACCTAAAATAACACCAGGAACCTCAGAAGAAATTATATGACCCCTTCGCGAGCAGTTTGAACTGTCCTTGAGTAATTAAAGCAAACCTAATGTCACCGACCGTATATCCAGCAAAGTCCACTTCTGCCAGCTGACAAAATTGTAGTACAAGCAGATCTTGGAGGGACCTAACCACAGGGCAGCCGGGCCCCGGGAGTGGCTCAGGTGGGAGCTCTCAGTCTCTGACACGCCACCCACCTATAGGTTATTTGATTCGAAATGTTAATGGTTTGGACGGGGAGAGTTCTAGTTACCGGTCCTGGGGAGTGGGAGTTGGGATTTAAGTTTGTTCACGTAGGTTTAAGGGGAATTCGTGCACTAGTCTTAAAAACGATGAGTAACTCTCGATCCAGATCCTTGACAGATAAATATAATCGCAGTACACACCAACGGTATCTCCCCCCCCCACAGCCTACAACTTGAATTTCACAAACTATGGCTTCAAAATATAAAATAATAACATGGAATGTCAGAGGCCTAAATAATATGTCCAAGCGGTATAAAGTATATAAGTATCTCAAACGCAGGGGAATACACATAGCACTACTGCAAGAAACACATCTACTTGAACAAAAGGTTGCAGCACTTAAAAAAAGATGGAGAGGCCAAACGTTCACCACTAGTTATTCGGTATTTGCAAGGGGAGTACTGACGTGGATCCGCCCAGGAGTACCATTTCAAGCACTGCACACAATCACAGATAAAGATGGGAGGTATGTCATGGTCACTGGAAGACTAGATGGAAGGCAAATAACCATTGGTGGCCTGTATGCCCCGAACTTAGAACAAAGGAAATTATTTGATAGATTATCTCGGAAAGTAGGTCCAACCCTGGCGGGTCCGAAGATAATTGGTGGAGACTTCAATTGCATAGCTGATATTAACGTGGATAGATCGCACCCTCCCCTATTACAATCGCAAACTGTAGAAAACGCTAAAGCATTTACAGAATGGCAACAACACTGGCAAGTAGGAGACTGTTGGAGACAACTTAACCCACACAGCAGGGACTATTATTATTATTCGGTAGTACATGACCTACACGTCAGATTAGACACTGTATTAATATCCCCAGAAATACAAACCACAGTGATAGCAGCCGAATACCTGAGCCGCACTATATCAGGCCATAATTAACTATTAGCTTCATTAGCATGGAGTAGAGAGAGACCACTGATCCCTACTTGGCGTCTTAATGCGGAGGCTCTCGGAGAAGAAGCATTCAAACATTTACTACACAAAAACATTGAAGAATACTTTAAGCAAAACTCAGGAACAGCTACCTCTAGAGCACTCGAATGGGAAGCTTTCAAGATTCTAACCAGGGGAAACTGTATCCGTGAGGGTATTGGGGTCCGAAAATCAATTGAATCCGAAATAAAAAGGCTTGAGGACTCCCTCAGAGACATTGAGCGCAGGCACCCTGCACACCCTGAGCTAACCCCCCTTCTTAACGAAACCAAAACAAAAATATCTGAAGAGAACTCTAGGCTTTCTCGCTTTGACTATAAGCAGTACCTAAGCAGACAACATGCTGAAGGGGACAAAGCTGGCACCCTTTTAGCATGGCTTGCCAAACCCCCTAAGCAACAAACAATCAGTCGAAATTGAGAGACTTCCAGGTGACAGAGCGCTCGGCCAAAAAGAAATAAGCACTTGCTTCTTTGAATACTATTCAACATTATATGCACCCCCTAGTGATATCATCAATAACACCCAGATCATGGAGCTGGAGGCTCTCGCTCTGCCCAAGTTGGGAGCTGTAGAATGCGAGTCCCTGGCTGCCCCTATAGCAATTGCAGAAATCAAAACTGCAATACAAGGCATGGCGAGGGTTAAAGTCCCGGGAGCAGATGGATTGCCTATGGAGTTTTATCTACTATTTCAGGACATACTAGCGCCAAAGCTCTGTGAATTATATACAGAGGCATGGCATAATAATAGATTGCCCCAGTCAACAAACGAGGCCATAATGATCCTGTTACTGAAGCCAGATAAACCACCCACAGATGTCTGCTCCTACCGCCCTCTGTCCATGTTGAACCTAGATTATAAAATACTAAGCCGGATCTTAGCTAAGAGACTCTTACCCTTCATGTCCTCACTGATCCACCAAGACCAATCGGGATTTATTCCTCAGCGCAGCACAGCGCAGAACATTAGACGCCTGATTTTGGTGCTGCACTCGATGCCCTCATCTATGCCTCATGCAGCAATAGTATCAATAGACATAGAAAAAGCCTTTGATAGCCTTAGATGGGACTACCTAGAACGGGTTATGTTAAAACTTGGACTGGGCGAAGGCTTCACCCGATGGACAAAGCTTTTATATACCAATCCCACAGCTAGAGTGCGCACAGGCATCACAATATCTGACCCTTTTTCAGTGGGTAGGGGGACCAGGCAATGCTGTCCATTATCCCCCCTCCTGTTTGCGTTAGCAGTAGAGCCTCTTGTTCAAACAGCTAGATCCAAAAAATACTTTGAGGGTATCCCAATTAATAGTTGGACACATTATATCGCCCTTTACGCAGACGACATGCTCCTTTTTCTTAAGAACCTAGAAACTGATCTACCTGGAGTAATAGATATGCTGGAAAATTTCGGATTAGCCTCAGGACTTTGAATCAATTGGAGAAAATCTTCCATATTTCCATTGATAAAAGATACTCCAGTTCCCACGGATACTAAAGGTCTACCCTGGTCTCCAAATACATGTAAATATCTAGGAATTAACATTCACCATGAGATGGATGACCTATTAGAGGGGAATATTCATAGAACAATCAGGGGAATTAAGTCTAGTATGCACTTCTGGAGCACCCTGCCCCTAACGGTCTTTGGGAGAATTGCCCTACTCAAAATGATAGCATTACCAAGACTACTATACTGTTGCTCCACTATCCCACTAATAATCCTGAAAACAGTGTTAAAAAATATAGAGTCTTTAGCTGCAAAGTTCATTTGGGGACCTAACAGGCACAGAATAGCACTCAGAACTCTTCAAAGACCCACCACCGAAGGAGGCCTTGCTGTCCCAGACCTAGAAATTTACTACTGGGTGGGGCAATTGCAATGGTTAGCACAATTAATTACTAGTACCCCAGTACTAAAAGACTTGCAATTGCCATTAAACTGCCCATTAGGAAAAATCCTAAGTATTCTAGTGAACCCCAGAAAATCAAAACAACTACTCCTGAGAGAATGGGAAGCAATGGGAACAGTGCCTAAAACGCACCCAAACTAAGACCCCTTACGCGCCTGAAGTTCCCCTGATATCCTTAAACGACCTTCCTAGGGGCCCTATCGCTATGCACACTAACAAACTAATAGCATGTAATATCACAAAACTAGGAGACTTATTTAATGACGGAAAACTTAGCTCCTATGTAGAAATACAAGATCAATTCACCCTCCGTTCTGGCCTGTTTCTCACCCACAGTGCTTTAATTAGAACTATTCAAAAATTATGGGGCACAAAATCACGGAAGCTGTAGCCTCATATGCACAATAGGGGATCAAAAGGGGTTGATCTCAGGAATATATAAGTCCATACAGAATAGCACATGTTTACAACTGAACAATCCCAAATCCAAATGGCAGGCAGACCTGGACACTATCCTGGACGACAACCAATGGGCTAGGATTACCTCACTCGTTTACGCTGTATCTAGAAACGCAAGATTCAAACTGATAAATATATATATTTTTCACAGAGCCTATTTAACACCCCAAGTAATATCCAAATTATACAACACTAACAACTCCAGTTGCCCCCGATGTGCTAAAATAGCAGCGGACTTAATGCACATGTTGTGGAACTGCCCACAAATCAATTCATATTGGGCAGAAGTATTTAGGAAGATATCTACCTGCACGGAAAGATCATTCTCACCAACCCCATTAATGGCAATCCTGGGGGACTTCCCCCACCCCTCAGCTCATAAAATATCGAGTAGATTTGCAGACTTGGCACTGATACTAGCAAAGAGAGAGATAACTTTGCATTGGAAAGACCCGGGGGGCCCCCAGGTGAGCAGGTGGCAAGGTGCACTTCTGAAATGGGCCGAGACTGAGAGCACAGTGCTACTGAAAGAAGCTCTACAGGGACAAAGACCTAGAGACAATGCCACACAATGGGATTCAATGTTGGAAAACCTAAGAACCATAGACTCTCCCTCCTCAGAGGACGATACTTCTTCTACTGACTCAGACTCTGAGCAGATAACCACAAACACCACATAAAATACCGTGGGACTGTGAATCGCTGTCTGGTTACAGTGATCTGTCATATCAAGAACTGTAATTGCGGTACTAAGTGCACGACGGGGGAGGGGGGATTAAGCTTTTTGTTGGGGTCTATTTTCCAAATTCAATGGATATTTGTTATAAATGCAATAAAAGATATTAAAAAAATAAAAAAAAGTCTCCACTGGTTCTGGAGGGGGCCGGGTGCCCAGTGTGCTTCATCCTGCCAAGGACTGAGGTAGTGGATGTGATACTCCACTGGTTCTGGAGGGTGCATAGTGCTCAGAGTGCTCCACGTGCAGTGTGGCCTGTACAATTCCCCCACTTGGGTGTGCGTGCCATGAGATTTGCGAGGTTCAGGTAGCATGATAAGCCATGGAGGCAGCGACATACCCCACACTGCTGCGGCTGCGCCTTCCACCTGCAGGTGCAAACAGTGATGGAAGAAATGCCTCATGGAAGCTGCCCAGGGTCCAGGAACTCTCCTCCAGTCTCAGACGACTGACCACTGGGGATGGTAGCCATGTCAGCGGTGGTGCCTGTGTCCGAGGACGCCGCAGGGCTGGTGGTGGTGCTTGCGACGGTGTCTGTCGTGGCGGTGTTTGCGGCGGTGTCTGTTGCAGCGGTGCTGGCGGCGGTGCATGGGTCAGCACCTGCTGAGGGACACAGCAGGACGTCTCCTGCAGCCTCGGACGGCTGCCCACTGGGGAAGGGTCTGGGGACTGTCGCTGAGGCTGTAGACGTGCCGGGGGCGGTGCAGGTGGCGGTGCTTGCGGTGGTGTGTGTCGCCGCAGTGCTTACGGCGGTGTCTGTTGCGGCGGCGCTGGCGGCGGTGCATGGGTCAGCACCTGCTGAGGGACACAGAAGGATGTCTCCTGCAGCCTCGGATGGCTGCCCACTGGGGAAGAGGCTGGGGACTGTCGTTGAGGCTGTAGACGTACCGGGGCGATGCAGGTGGCGGTTGTGGTGGCGGGGCAGCTAGCGGTGTTCGCTGCCGTACAAGTTGGCGTGGTCGTCGACAGAAAGTGTGACACTGGTCCCTCAGTCGGTGCCACCATGCCCTCTCCTGACCTGCTCTTCAGCTTTTGGCCCTTCCACAGCTTTGATGGTGCCGCAGTTGTCGTGTCACTATCCCCTTTGGTTTTTGCTGAGCCCTTGGTGGCTGGTACTTTCGGCTTCTCCCTCCGGGATGTGGGCACCTTTTTCACCTTGGCAGGTGGCGGAATGTCCTTGCCCTCGCTACGTGGCACACTGGCAGCACTGATGAGTGGCGCACTCCATGACCCCGCAGTTGCTGGCACCACTGTGCCTGGGGATGTGGTGGCTGAAGTGGTGGGCTGGGACCTGGAAAGCCTAGGAGAAGGACGGGGGAGGTGTAGGGAAGAGGTCAATGTTAGCCAGGAAGAGTTTTTTAGACACACTGGGATGGGAAGATGGAGGGGGTTTGGAAGTGGAGGTAGAGGTAGTGGTTGTAGGAGGTGTACGTCTGCTGAATTTGGGTGAAGGTGCATGGGGCAGAGGCTGTTGTGAGGTGGATGGCTGTTGGGTGTGTGTGTGGCTGCGTTTGTATACATTGGGAGGAGGGCTCACTGACATACTGGGCGAGGACACTGGGGATGTGTGAATGGTAGTGGGGATGGTGAGTGCACGTGAGCAGTGTGTGGTGATGGGCGTGCTGGTGATGGAGGCAGTGGCGGAGGATGTAGTGCATGCAGGTGTGAGTGGAGACCAGACAGGGAGGGAGGGAGGAGGAGGAGGACGTGGAGGAGGGTGACACAGTGGAGGCAGTGTATGTTGCTGTGTCTGCATGGGGATGGTGCTTGTGTGAGTGCCTGTGGGATGTGTGGTGCTTATGTTTGCCTGAGCCACTCTTGTGTGTTGATGAGTGTGCATGCTGGTCTGATGGTGTGCTTGGGATAGGCTGAGGTACAGGGGATTGGGTCTGGGTGGAGGAAGTTGGAGGGGGGGAGGCTGGACACAGGGACAATGGCTGCCATCAGTGCTGAGGGCAGAGCCTGGAATGCTCTCTGTTGGGCTGCCTGCCCAGAATGAATGCCCTCCAGGTATGCATTTGTTTGTTGCAAATGCCTCTCTACACCCTGGATGGCATTCACAATGGTAGATTGCCCAACAGTGAGGGATCTCAGGAGGTCAATAGCCTCCTCACTGAGGGCAGCAGGGCTGACTGGGGCAGGGCCTGAGGTGCCTGGGGCGGAGGAGATGCCCACCCTCCTGGGTGAGCCGAGACGGGACACACGCTGAGGGACTGCTGGGAGGGCGGTGCTGGTAGGGGAGGTGGCGGCTGTACCTGTTGATGCGGAGGGCACAAAGATGCCCGCCACCACAAGGGAGCTCCCATCAGAGGAGGAGTCACTGTCACTGCTGTCTGCTCCTGTCCCCGCCGTGAAGCTCTCCTCGCCCTCCGTCCCACTGGTGGCTTCAGACTCCGTTGTTTCACACTCCAGGGCCAAGTGGGTTGCAGCTCCCTCCTGCTCCGGTGCCAATGCTCCTCCGCCTGATGATGCTATTGCACCCAAGAACAGGGAGACCACAAAAAGGGGGGGGAGACAGAAGAAAGACATGTTCAGTGCATGCAACACCACTGCCATTGGCGGACACAACACACAGGGAGCAGCCCTCTGCACTACGCCATGCACTGAGAGTTCCTAGAAATTTCAGCTGACCATGGGGTACGAGGCCTAAGACCAATTGCTGCACACCTGGAAGTCACAGGAGCCTGACTAGCCTGACTAGGCGTAGATGGCTCTTACCACTGGTGGGTTTCGGGTGCCACATGGCCTGCCTCACAAGGGACTTCGCCTACCAAGTTCGCCCTGGCCTAGGGGAACCCACTGCCCACCTCCCCCACCCAGACACCTCGTAATGTGTGCAGAGTCAGCTGAATGAGAGTGTACTCACCCCCTTGTGGCTGAGGTGATGCCCTCAAGCGCCCATCCAACTCCGGATAGGCCACTGCCAGGATCCGGAACATCAGGGGGGTCATGAAGCGACGGGCACCCCTCCCACGTTGGGAGGCCATCCCCAGCTGGGCCTCCGCCGTCTTCTTGCTCCAGCAGCGCAGGTCCTCTCATCTTTTACGGCAGTGGGTGCTCCGTCTGTGGTAGACCCCCAGGGTCCGGACGTCCTTGGCGATGGCACGCCAAATACCCTTCTTCTAGTAGGCGCTGACCTTGAGGAATGGTACAGGGGGAAAGGAAATTACTTAACCGTCCGGACCGTCATACTCATTGCCCCCCAGTTCTCACCCTTGCCCTGACGCACATACACTCCCCATCAGCACATGCAGGCCTCAGCCCCCCCCATGTATCTTCCATCCACACCACTCAAAACAGGCATTGCCCATGCAGCATGCTCACAGTGTACTCACCTGTTTGTCTGGTGTGCCGTACAGTTGCGTGTACTGGGTGAGGCCCCCATCCACTAGTTTCACCAACAATGACACAACTTCTGCAGGCAATGAGGTCAGATCCCATCCTCTGCCTAGACTGCCTATAAAGTGTTTACGTGACCAGCGCTAGTCATCTAACTTGTACTGAGTCCTCCCAGATAACAAAATGTGGGAGGTACAAAGATGAGGCACACAGCAGAAAAATTACTAACAAATAAACAACACAGCATCTATGGATAATTCTGTGACATTTCTCCACCTGCACAGCCACAAAGGCATACATGCTCTGCAATTTTTTTCTTGTACTTTCCACAGCTGTTGTTATTACATTTGAAGGAATTTTAATATTTTTACAAAGGTAAACATCAAGAGAGCATGTCAAATTGCATATATAATACCCTGGATTCTGTAATCCCTGAATAAACACCAGTGTCTAATTTCTTATAAGATATTACATTCGAGTTCTGACGTCACAATGCCTGCTGCCACAGCCAGCAGCCCATTTGAAAGGCAGGGCAGGTCACAGAGCTTAATTAAAGAAACAGAACTTTGGTTTTCTTTCTTGTGCTCTATTTTTTGGTTGCACTGACAAGCAGTGAGCATATGTTTATTTTTTCCACTCCTTAGACAGCTGGAGAAAAGTTAGAATCTTTCTGCATGTTTGTACAGAGTCCGACCTAACCGACATGAATTGAAGTGTTTCTCATATCTGTTTGCAACAAATAACTAACAGGTTTGTGATGCATTTGTCTTTGCACTAGGGATTTTATTATTTTTCTTCATGTTTGCAAAGATGCTCGCTCTTTAATATGAAGAGCTACGCACCAAGGTTTTAAGCACTTTGTGGAAAGGTAATAGGGTGACTATGTATTATATACGAAAAAGTACTCCTTGGCATAGATGATAAGGATACTGCAAGTCTCTTCAGAGTTCCATAACCTTATAAAAGAACTTGCCATTCTGCTTCATTCCTCTATATGGTTATGGAACTTCTCAGTGACTTGCAATATCCTTATAATGTACAGCAAGGGGTACTTTATCCCTTATAAAATGCTTTCCAATTTCTCCTTTGGGCGCAATTAGACCAGTGAAAATGGTAAACACAGTGGAAAGATCTTACAATACAGTCTCATATATAGAGAAGTTATCGTATGGAACAGCAAGTCTATAGCCACAAAAAGACAAATAATAAAGAAAAAACAGGAACCCCAAGCAAAGAAGTAAAACTAATAAAGCTCAGCACAATAAAGCCCAGGATCCGAACAAGCAAGGGAATTATAACGTAGCAGAATATTGACATTTTGTACAACAAAGCAACCAAAGTCATTTTGCTCTAAAAATAATTTGGATTTTTGTATCCAGAGTCATGGTGCCTTGAAGAGGGACCCATTATTATAGCATTACCAATATCCTTTCATAATGGTTTATTCGTTTTGTGAAAAATGCTCTGATGTTTTTGAAGTTGATCATTTTGAAATACATTTTCCCTAAATAAAGACACAGATGGTTAAACGCATGAGGCATATCACATATCCAGTGGTGTCCCTGCGGAACAATTAATCACCCAAATGAAGCTCACCTATTAAGCACCAGTCTCCTCATTAATGTTTCTCTCCCTAAGCGTCAGTGTGGTATCATGCTATTCTGTGTCTGAGCCACAGCTACACCCCCTTATGCAGTCCGACAACTCTGAAACATTTACCTGATGTCTCATTGCAGGCAAAATGGATTTAGAATTTCAAGCTGGGCAGTATTTCTAGACAGAAACAGAGTGCTATATACTTACTTCAAATACAAAGATCAGCAAAATTAGAAACCATATGCAGAATAAATAACATTTATTGTTTCAATGTAATGTAAAGCATCCCTTCCCTCATTCATTTTCTTCCCCTTGGAACAAATAGGTTATCCACAACGTGTTGCCCTTTAGGGCATTGAAAGTGAATCAAATAGAGTTAAAATTAGAGGCAATCTCGTCCTCTCTGTTTAGGATTTGGATAAAGTCTAGTTTTGCGTTCCCCTTTAGTAATTTTATGTTCAGGGTTAAAGTTGGAGGAGTTGCCCGAAGCAGTTCGTTCACTTTCTCATATTTTCTGCTCTAAACTCCGTTTCCAGACAATCTGGTGAAAAGAAGATTATTTCTCCTTGCACAGTTCTGCCACATTATATTGGTCTCTTGTGAAGCACGGACTACAAATTGAATCGACCCTAGGTGCTCCACACAGGAGCAGACGCTAAGGGGTCGATCCACAAAAGCATTTATGAGTACGGGAAGCAGTACTTTTGTAAGTACTCCTACATGCCTTTCTGAATCAGCCTTGAAACAACTATCTTCCTATTGGTAAAAGTTCAAAGAAGGTATAAACCTTCCCATTTGTACTAATAGTATACGAATAGTCCCTAAAAAGTCATAATTTTGATGTTTTGTGGCCAATTCACAAATGCATGTAAAACTGCTCAAATGAGTGCTTCAGAAGTACTACTTATGTAATCCAAAATGCCCATGTGACTGGATGGAAAAAAGAACAGGGATTAGAGAGAGAAAAGAGCTGAACAAGTTGTGAAATAGTATATTTTGGATTAAAGAGTAGAAGGCCCACCATTTAAAATAGAGTTGGCAAACATAAACAGAGAAGACTAGCTGTGCTCCCCTGCCCTCGTCTTCTCCTTCCTTTCAACTTAGAGCAGCTGTGGTCAGCTCCACTGGACTCTGCTTTTATCTCCCTATATAATATAGTCTTCCCTCTCCACAGCATGGAAGTGGGAAATGAGAGGAAAGCTGAAGGGCATTCATCCCATTTCCATTTGGGATGTGGTTTCTGAGAGAATAGATATTTTACAGGTCGAGGAGGAGTCCTAACTACAGTTCTGAGGCAGGCAGCCAACAACCCTTCACCCCTACACTCATAGGAGCACACATGTAATGAGAAGCCCACAGCACTGGAATGACTATTCAGCGTTGCCATCTTGGTTGCTTACATGAGGAGTTTTATATATGCACCAGCAGGTAGGCGCACCGCTTTTTGAGACCACATTGCTTTATGGATACTGTTAAAGCGGCAGCACCTGGTAAGGATGTGATAATTGAAGTTTCACGATGGCAAGGTGATACTTATCGCCTGAGTTATGGAAGATGACTTCTGAGGCGCCTAGCGCCATCGTGCTGAACTAATATCCTGATTACTGATGCGGCATTGGGATGTAATCCAGTAAGGGTCCGGAGGTTTGGTGGAACCTTTTATATGTTTCAGGAAAGCAAACAAAAACTGGAAAGGTGGTGGGAGAACTTTTTTGACTATGTGGGTGTTGCAATGTTATGAACTTAAATGCAGGGATAAGCGCTGTTGTCAATATTGAATTACAACTTTACGGAAAGTGGCCCCGAACGCGTTGATGGAAAGAAACGTATCGACTGGAGTGCACTATGTAATGTATTGGTTTTAATTTTCATATATATGCCTCCCACAGCTGTTATACGCTATACCACAATTCCCAGAATGCCTCTATGTGGATAAAAGGAAGACTAAGAGCAAACAACGCGTGTATGCAGATTATCACCACTTTAGGAAGACAAGAGTTGAAACGCATTGTGGTGTGTGGCATTACGTGTAGCTGGCTGAAATAAATGAAATTTGCCTAAAGAACCACCAGGAGTGCAGCGCTTCTTTTGGTTCATATAAATATATATATATATATTTTTTTTTTTTTTGCAACTCGAGTAATCCATTAAACTAGACAGTGGCTGGTCTTTCACCATTGTGATTTCGGATGAAAGACAGAGGGTGCAACAACTATTATGTAGAGGGTGCTGGAGCGGATGATAATTGTGTTTACAATGCCAACAGCCTGTGCCTCATCCTTGCGTGCTTTTGCAGGGTCTCTCCCATGGATTAATCAGGCAGCGCCAGAAGGGCTGGTCTGACAGGTCAGTGTGTGGACCCATTTTTGGCTGTTTGTGGGCCTTTTTATGGTGTGGTAGACTGGTTGTCACAATTGATTTCTCTGATACATATCACTACAAACACTGCTAGCAGGAAGAACACATGAAATCAGTCTCCCATACCTTGTAAACAACTATAGAGCATGTATATTTCAACACTACCCCTGATTTGCAAATTTGGGTCACGTTTTAAGGTATGCAAGTAACTAATGGGCACAGTGGTGCTGGAAGAATTTTCATCACTGAAGTCATGTGGACATTGGAAATTTCAAGCGTCATACAAAGAACAACTATAAAAAATGAGCCAGGCCATTCCGCAGGAGGGCGGTAAGGGTGTGGTATATAGCTGGTGGTGCTCTCTGGAGCATACTGTCACACGTATATCACTAAAGCATGGTGTGGCAGTGCACAGTCATTTACAGACGGAACATTTTCCATTGAAATGACCACTACATTTGAAATAGACATAAGGTTTTACTGATAAAACTATATAACACAAAATGATTATGTTTGGGAATTAGGTCACACAACTATTTAGCATCATCAAGTAATGTGCCTTGATTTGTTTTGATTGTATTAAAGTCTATGTTTCCATCATACTTCAGCTCAAAAAAATGCCTCATTTGTTTTTTTCCTGACTCTGGATATATTTCTGAATCATTTGTACAATTCTTTTACAGGTATTTAAATGTTGTATTGGAAAAAAATCATATCCTACAGTCTCTTTTCACACTCCCTGTGCTCCAACATGGTTGTTACACACTTCCCTTTACAAAATGCTTTCACTTTGCAGAGAACAAAAAGTAAACACCAATCTCCATGTTAAAAGAATAAGCAGCAATTTGACAGAAGGCATAACCTGACATTCGACCTCTGTTCCTGAGTGCACAGTGGGTGTGACGAGAAGACAAGAAAAATGTAAAGTCATCTTTATTTCTTAATCCCCTTTTGAACTCCAGCATGGTTATTTTGGGGTGCGGCAGCTCCCAACGCACCCCTGCTTCCAACGCCTATGAATTAGGACCACTTTTATTCTGGTGGCCAGGTCTATTTTCTGTCCTAGTCCAAGCCTGTGCTTTTATACTCCTTCTGTGAGGCTAGGACACTCCTCATCTGACAGACATGAAGAATGGCTTTTGGAGGGATTTGGGAGGCGTACAATACCAGGCCTGAACATTAGCTTGAGGATCTGCGGGATCAGCGGCAACACCTTGAGTAGCGGGGGCCAGACTCCTGAGGATGGCTGTTTTGAGCAGAAGTGTGGAAGTGCAAGAGGCAGCAACAACCTATGCCTCTTATGCAGTGGCAGCTCCTCCGCTAGTGCACTGTGTGCACTCCCCTCAGAGCGCATGTGTGTTTGGCTGGCCATCTCGGGCTGGTCAAACACACATGCACATAGGACTCTCTCCAGATCAGCAACACAGTTGCTGGGCTGAAGAGAACCTGTACAGGCTCCCAGTCTGCCTGGGAGTCTGCCTGCCAGGGATTGGCCACAGGGCAGGCTGGGAGCCTGTGCCTGGGCGCAGCAGAGAAGCAGAGGAGCAGCGTGCCTAGGGAGCAGAGGTAAGTTTTTAAAAAATGTTTTAAAAAATGTTATTAATTCCCCCCACGCGCTGCCCCGCCCGTCCTCAGTAATCCCCGCGAGCCACGACTCCTCTTATGTACTCAATACTACTTTCAGATGCCTTTCAAGCAACACCACCTCCCTACACCCCTAGTCAGGTAAGTAAGGAGCTGTACTGGAACTATCAGCCTACACGTTTATAGGGACGATGTTGGAGCTGGATAACCTTGGTCTTAACAAGTATAGGCGTCCTATCGTTCCTGTGCTGAGATTTCAGTCTAAAGAGGCAAGTTGATATTGATTATTATGTTGAAAGGGTAAGAATGAGACTTTCTCATGGTGATGGGCACTCCAAATAATAACATAACTAAAACTGAATACAGTTTGGAAATATGTATTTTTTTTCTTGATACTATGATGCTGAAAGCTACCCAATCGTAAAAAAACACATTTTACATGATTCAGTGGGCCCCTTTGTAAACCAGAAGGTCTATATTCCAACTGCAGTCCTTGAATATTTGTCAATGCATATCTTGGGTGCCTTAGATCACAGGAAGGGACACCATGTGACATTCGATCTTGGTGACATCGCAGGAACTGATGCCACATGAGCTTTGGCTGTGTTCGCATTACCAGACTTAACTGAAGCTAAAACAGTCTACATTAAA
Organism: Pleurodeles waltl; assembly: GCF_031143425.1. Taxonomy (NCBI): domain Eukaryota; kingdom Metazoa; phylum Chordata; class Amphibia; order Caudata; family Salamandridae; genus Pleurodeles; species Pleurodeles waltl. Next base: position 475,643,782 of record NC_090448.1, read on the forward strand.
TAATAATGAAAAAAGGATACAAAAGCAGATCGAAGGGCATTTTAGCTATTAATCGTATACCGAGTGGGCTCCTGTCGGAATATGTTAGGGACACAAGTAAAACAGTCAGGAGCGCAGGCATCGTAGAACTGGGGAAAAGCCAATGTTGCTACTCTATTTAGGGTAGGTATTTAACGTAGCACTCTTTTAATTGCATTTGGCACTAGGTGCTAGAGCTAGTCAGGCCACTTAAAGGGCAAAGGATGGCAACCGAACTCGGAGCTGTTTATTTGATGAGCGCATCGACAGGGAATGTGCAATGGATGAGACCGGCTGAGAGGATGTCGGCACATACTGATGGCATGGATAGTGGCCGGTGTGGCCTTGTTTTTTTAATGTAAGCAAGCAGGAAAAGAATTGTTGTACTGAGTGAGTTTAGACTAGTCAAGGGAAGTTTGAATTCTCAGCGAGCTGTGAAAATGAAATTACTTTTCCCAAGTTACAACTCCTATATATTGAATTCTTATCTGAACCAGCCCGTTGCTCTCAGTAGAGGGATGAGAAGTAGCAAACTCATCATAAGGGAATAGTGAAATCGTTGAAAGCGACATGCAAGTGAGCTTCCGGTGAGCTTCAGGATGCCACATATTTCTGTTCTGACTATTGAGACTGTTTGTCTTTATTCCTGATTAAGAAGTATGCCAGTACAGTTGGATGAATGGAACAGAAGGACCATAATGACATTAAAAAATATTAAGGTTCTGTTCTGGGCCCTCCCACAGATCAGACTCAACTGTCTTTGCAGCTGATGTTCTTTTTTAAATGCTTGCTTGCGGTCATGTGTTAAGTGTAACATACCGTGTCAGTTGCATGTTTAGTAGAAGAGTTTAAAGGAAGCAAATATATTTAATTCCGCAAGAAGGAGAAATACTCCCAAAGATAAATATGAGAATTCAGTAAAATTATATCAATAATAGGTTTTCCAGTTGATCCTAGTTGGCAAACTAAGCCTTTTGAGTATTTAAGTTTAATTGTTTTGGGGGCGTGGCCAACCAAGATGGCCGAAGGGACGTGTCTCTAGTGCGAAATGCCATCCCAGCATCATCCTAAAGGAATCCTGGGGTGCCCGACTGGCGCGGCTTCTCCTAACATGTAGCGGAGGTATCGCGACTGCTGCAGTGGGTCCGCACCCCGCTTTTTGTGACCGTTGGGCCTCCTGTTGGCTGGAGTGGGGGGATCGTGCCTGCTCCGAGGCAGGCGTGGCCTTGCGCCCAGTGCAGTGGGCTCCTCTGCCTGACTGGGCCTGGAGCAGGAGTCTGGTTTTCCCAGGGGGGATTGTTGAGGCAGTTTCCCCCCCCCCCCATTAGTGTGAGCGAGACTGATGCAGGGAGCCAGGGCGGCCGTGTGGTCTCAGCTTTCCCCGCCGCACGATCTTGGCGAGGAGGAGCCAGGTGAAGCGCCGCAACCACACCTCCAAATCACCTTATAAGTGTATTGGGGCCAGGTATATCTCCCCCTATGACTATGATCGGCCCTGCGCTTCGACGGTGAGTAGCGGGTGCCAGGGTGCAAGCGGCGCATGGCTTAATCTGGGTTGCAGAGGAGTGGCCTGGTGTGGCACAACGAACTGCAGTGCTTTCCTGTGTGAGACGACGGAGGTCGCCATTCTGGAAATTGTGTCTGCACTGAGCTGGTGGAGTTTCTTCTGCGGCCTTGGAGTTGTGTTGATTTGTGGAGGTCTGGGACCTACGACCTTGCATGCAGTGAGAACACTTGACCCATGCAGGGCCTGAGTTGGTGGCGCGGCTACGTGGACATCAAGCGGCCCTTTGTGGTGGATATTCGGGGCTGGACAACTGATCTGCATTATTCCACAGCTGTTGCATCTCAACGGAGCTTCATTTCTGCTCCTCCGGTGGTGATACATCCTGTTATTTCTCAGTTGAGGTGAGATGGGGTGGCATCGGCAGATCACACCGTTGCAGGGAAACACTAGGAAACAATTTACTACACCTACCCTGCTGACGCAGCATCAGACTCATATGGGGTGTCTGGAGAGGCATTGGGAGAACCAGCTACTTCAGAGGAGCCCTCACGCGCTGAACTGTTAGCTGCTATACAGGGTGCTAGAGTGGCCCTGGAGGGGAAATAGAAATGGTGGCTGTGGAGGTGAACCTTCTTCAAAATGACCTCCGCATGGTCTCTGATAAGGTCAAGTTGGCGGAGGGGTCTATTGTGGACTTGCAGACAGAGGTTGGCACCTTGCTCAAATAGATGGCGCAGGTTTCTTCCACTGTTGGGACGTTAGAGGCAAAGTTGGAGGACTCAGAGGGCAGATCTCGACGGAACAATATGCGCCTCCTTGGGTTTCTGAGCTCCACGGTGGAAGATTTCGTTGAGCGATGGATCAGAGATGTATTGCAACCTGAGGGGTTATCCAAGGTGTTTGTGGTGGAGCGCACACACAGGGCTCTGGTTGCTCCTCCTCGGCCCGGAGGGCCACTAAGGGCCATCATTGCATGCCTCCTGTACTATAAAGATAGGGAATGTATCCTGTGGACCACCCGTGAAACTGATAGGGCTGTCTTTGAAAACTGCAAAATCTCCATTTACCCGGACTAAACGAATAAGGTCCAGACCCCACGAAAGGGGTTTTTGGAGGTGAAGGCCAAGCTTTGTGCCATGAACATCAGATACATGTTATTTTACCCGGCATGTTTGAAGGTGATCTCCGGAGGCAAGTCACATTTCTCTGACCATCCTGAGAAGGTCTGGAGATGGTAGGAGATGTGGGACAAGGTTGGCCCGGTCCATTTTGGGCGGTATGGAGTTGGCTTGGCTCATACTTCTGGAGTGGAAGGTACGGACACGGGCTGGAGGAGGCGTGGGGAGGGCCAAAAGCAGGTCTCTGAGCAGTGGGGTGACGACTCCGTCAGCAGAATTGAAATCCAACAGGATGGTACTATGGCGGTGGTGGGTCCTGAGCAGGCCATCAAACTTGCTGAGTCATCAGATGGGGGAGTGGAGATGCTCTCTGTTGATTCTCGATTTTGTTGGTCTTTGGTGGATGCTGCTCTTGCGGACCCATCAGGGGTCATGTGCTTAGGCCTGAGGCGCTTGCCTCGCATAGTAGTGAGCACTGGGAATGCTAAGGATATTGGTTTAAAGTGGAGCTACATGAATCTGTATTTTATGAATGGGGGGAAATGCTTTTCCTAGACTATGATTGGTCGGGGAGGTAGGCACTGTGTATTCTGTCTTCGGGACAGGGGAGGTCAATTCCACTGTTGTGGTAGGGTTTTGGGGTGTTGTCCTGGCATTATACACACATATGGATCTACAGTATGTTTTTATGACACTGTTTTACTGTTTATCCGGGTGGGCACAGGGGTTTGGGGTTTTCTAGTTCATGCAAGGTTGCATATGTTTGATGTTTACAACAGCAGTGCATTGTTGATTGCTGTATGTATGGTAAAGACTTGTCTTGCCTCTCCTTTTGGGTGGGAGGAGACGACGCAGGGGGATGGGAAAATATGAACTCTTAACATGGGTCGACAGATTAATATACTGACGTGGAATGTCAGGGGGCTGAAGAGCTATACTGCACGCTATAAAGTACACTCCTTCCTGAGACGACATAAGGTTTATATAGCGTGTCTCCAGGAAATGCATAAGTCAGATGAGGAATCACAAAAGTTGGCTAAAAAGTGGAGGGGTCAGGTGTTTTTTTTTTTGGTTCTTCACCTCCTATGCAAGGGGAGTGGTGATATGGATCGCGCCCAGGGCCCCTTTTACACATATCTATAGTGAAGCGGATTTGGAAGGTGTAGGAAAATGGCTCCCTGTTGCAGTTACCCCCCCACTTTTAGCCTGATATTGATGCTGACCTGACTGAGAAGTGTGCTGGGACCCTGCTAACCAGGCCCCAGCACCAGTGTTCTTTCACTAAAAATGTACCATTGTTTCCACAATTGGCACACCCCTGGCACACAGATAAGTCCCTTGTAAAAGGTACCAGTGGTACCAAGGGCCCTGTGACCAGGGAAGGTCCCTAAGTGCTGCAGCATGAGTTTTGCCACCCTAAGGGACCCCTCACCTAACATAGGCACACTGCCATTGCAAGTTGTGTGTGTTGGTGAGGAGAAAAAGGCAAAGTCGACATGGCATCCTCCTCAGGATGCCATACACACAAAATACTGCCTGTGGCAAAGGTAAGTCACCCCTCTAGCAGGCCTTACAGCCCTAAGGCAGGGTACACTATACCACAGGTGAGGGCATAGCTGCATGAACTCTACAGTGTCTAAGTCCATTCTTAGACATTGTAAGTACAGTGTGGCCATATTAGGTATATGGTCTGGGAGTTTGTCAAAAACGAACTCCACAGCTCCATAATGGCTACACTGAATACTGGGAAGTTTGGTATCAAACCTCTCAGAATAATAAACCCTCACTGATGCCAGTGTTGGATTTATTACAAAATGCACACAGAGGGCATCTTAGAAGATCACCCCTGTATTTTACCCAATCCTTCTGTGCAGGACTGACTGGTCTGTGCCAGCCTGCCACTAAGATGAGTTTCTGCCCCCCTGGGGTGAGAGCCTTTGTGCTCTCCGAGGACAGAAACAAAGCCTCCACTGGGTGGAGGTGCTTCTCACCTCCCCCTGCAGGAACTGTAACACCTGGCGGTGAGCCTCAAAGGCTCAAGCCTTTTGTTACAGCACCCCAGGGCATCCCAGCTAGTGGAGATGCCTGCTCCTCCGGCCACTGCCCCCACTTTTGGCGGCAAGACAGGAGAGGATAATGAGAATAACAAGGAGGAGTCACCCACCAGTCAGGACAGCCCCTAAGGTGCCCTGAGCTGAGGTGAACCCTGCTTTAGAAATCCTCCATCTTGGTTTTGGAGGATTCCCCCAATAGGATTAAGGATGTGCCCCCCCTCCCCTCAGGGAGGAGGCACAAAGAGGGTGTAGCCACCCTCCAGGACAGTAGCTATTGGCTACTGCCCTCCTGACCTAAGCACCCCCTAAATTCAGTATTTTGGGGCCACCCAGAACATCAGATTCCTGCAACATGAAACAAGAAGAAGGACTGCTGACCTGAAAGCTCTGCAGAGACGATGGAGACGACAACTGCTTTGGCCCCAGCCCTACCGGCCTGCCTCCAGACTCAAAGAACCTGCACAGCTGTGCATCCAACGAGGACCAGCAACCTCTGACGCCTCAGAGGACTGCTCTGAACCAAAGGACCAAGAAACTCCAGTGAACAGCGGCTCTGTTAAAAAACAGCAACAACTTTGCAACTTTCTTGCAACTTTTAAAGACCTCACTCTTCCCGCCGGAAGCGTGAGACGTCACCCTCTGCACCCCACGCCCCCGGCTCAAGCTCCAGAGAACCAACACTACAGAGAGGACTCCCAGGCGACTGTGACCTTGTGAGTAACCTGAAATGACCACCCTGGACTCCCAGAGCGATGCATGCAGAGAGAATCCAGATGCTCCCCCTGACCGCGACTGCCTGTAACAAGGAACCCGACGCCTGGACCAAGCACTGCACCCGTAGCCCCCAGGACCAGAAGGAACCAAACTTCATTGCAGGAGTGACCATCAGGCAACCCTCTGCCTAGCCGGTGGCTGGCCCGAGAACCCCCCGTGCCCTGCCTGCACGCTAGAGTGACCCCCGGGTCCCTCCATTGATTTCTATTACAAACCCGATGCCTGCTTTGTACACTGAAACCGGCCGCCCCTTTGCCGCTGAGGGTGTGTTTTGTGTGCCTACTTGTGTCCCCCCTGTGCTCTAGAAAACCCCCCTGGTCTGCCCTCCGAAGAAGCAGGTACTTACCTGCTGGCAGACTGGAACCGGAGCACCCCTTTTCTCCATAGGCACCTATGTGTTTTGGGCTCCTCTTTGACCTCTGCACCTGACCGGCCCTGTGTTGAGGGTGTGGTGACTTTGGGGTTGCCTTGAACCCCCAAAGGTGGGCTAACTATGCCCAGGAACTTGAACTTGTAAGTGCCTTACTTACCTGAAAAATTAACCATTACTTACTCCCCCACCCACCCAGGAACTGTTGTTTTTTGCAGTGTCCACTTTTAAAATAGCTTGTTGCTATTTTAACTAAAACTGTATATGTTACTGCTCTAATTCAAAGTTCCTAACTTACCTGTGTGGAGTACCTTGCATTTTATGTATTTACTTCAAATCTTGAACTTGTAGTTCTAAAAATAAATTAAGAAAATATATTTTTCTATATAAAACTATTGGCCTGGAGTTAAGTCTTTGAGTGTGTGTTCCTAATTTATTGCCTGTGTGTGTGTACAACAAATGCTTAACACTACCATCTGATAAGCCTACTGCTCGACCATACTACCACGAAATAGAGCATTAGAATTATCTAATTTTGCCACTATCTTACCTCTAAGGGGAACCCTTGGACTCTGTGCACACTATCTCTTACTTAGAGATAGTATATACAGAGCCAACTTCCTACAGAAGGGAGATATATACTTTTACAGGGTACATTGGATGAACTGCCCCTTACCATTCTCTGGGGGTGGGGGTTACCGCTCCTCCAATATGGACTGGAGATTACAATTGCATATTGGATGTTGAGAAGGATCGTTCTCCGTCTAAACTGGGCACTAAACCATTAATGACGAGATCCCTCACAGAGGTTATGCACAGTTTAGGACTCTGGGATGGATAGCATCCGAAGAGTACTGACTTGTTCACAGGTAATGGATATCAAGCATTTGGGGAGGTTTTTGTCTGATCATTCACCAGTGCTGATGCACGTGCTGTGGGGATCTGATGCCAAAGTGACCCCCAGCTGGCGTATGCCTACGTCTTTTCTGACAGATACTGTCTGTCGTGAGAAAATGTTGGTGGCCTTTAAGGACTATTTGGACTTGAATTGGGGTACGACCAACTCAAGGGGAACAGAATGGGAAGCCATGAAGGCGGTACTAAGGGGAGTATGTATAGGCACTGCCTGTGGGGTGCTCAAACAAATGGAACAGGAACTTACTGACTGGGAGAGTGCACTGGAGGTGTCGCAACACCAGACGCAATAACCCGAGAGGTCGAGCAAGAGCAGCTCCAACTGTTTAAAAAGGTCAGTAGCTGCTGGGACACGCTAGATAGGATCACCCTTAGATCATATAGACAGCGCCTCCATAGGGAGGGACACAAGTCTGGCAAATTGCAGGAATTAGTCCTCAGGCAGGAAGTTGAATTTCCTCCCAGCCTTGGCATTAAAAATGCTGAAGGTATGCAGGTTACTAATCGCAGAGACATCCTTCGTGTCTTAGTGAAGCACTTGCAGGCTGTGTCCAGGGCTGGTGCACCAGTCCTGGATGTTAGCTTAGGAGAGTTTCTGTGGTGGATGCAACTTCCGCGGCTCAAGCCGGAGACTACGGAAAGTCTAGAGGCTGGTATAACAGTTGAGGAAGTGGGTGCGACAGTGGAGGCATTGTCGAAATCTAATTCCCCTGGTGGGGATGGTTTCCCGATCGAGTTGTACCCAACATTTTCTTTACATTTGAGAGAGAGGTTATTCTCCCAGAGACCATGCGTCAAGGCCTCGTTTGTTTAATGTTAAGCCTGGTGGGGATTCTGGTGATCCTTCGTCCTATCGCCCGCTCACTATGCTCAATAGTGATGTCAAGATTCTGTGTAAGATTTTGGCTACTCGACTGCGTGGAGTGATTCGGGGTTTGGTACATGAGGATCAATGTGGATTTATTCCTGGTCGTAGTACGATTTACAACTTACGTCACTTGCCACACGTTATGCATGAAACCTTGGGGGCAGTGGACAAATTGGTTTTAGTATCGCTGGATCTAGAGAAGGCTTTTGATACAGCAGTGCTGCAGGGAATGGGATTTGGCCCCCATTTTTGTGCTTGGGTTCGTTTGTTGTACTCTGCTCCCACTGAAGTTCGGGTGAGCGGAGACCTTTTGGAATCCGAGGCAATTGGCAGGGGGACCAGCCAGGGCTGCCCACTGTCACCGCTCCTTTTTGCTTTAGTGGTGGAACCACTGGCGGTCTTGTTTCTTGAGGAATTGACGTCCTGGGGCGTTCAGGTGGAACAGGTTACTCATATTATCTCCCTATACGCCGATGATGCGTTGATATACCTTCAAGAGCCACGCGTTTCGGTCTCTTTGTTGTTACAGTTGTTGGAAGAATTTGGGGCTGTATCTGGTCTCCGGTTGAATAGGAAAAAGTCGCTCTTGTTTTCTTTAGGGTCATTATGTGGTGTCCCATTGGAGGATATGCCGGTGGTGGGGCTCAGGTGGGAGCTCAAACGTTTTTAGATATCTGAGCATATGGGTCACTCATATGACGATGGCACATGTGATGCACGATGTTGAGCGGGTGGTGAATGATCTAGAGCGCTCGGTCTTGTTCTGGAATAAGCTGCCTCTCTCCGTGAAGGGAAGGGCGGCTGTGGCCAAGATGGTGTTCTTGCCGCAGTGTCTTTACCTTGTGCAGAATTCTCTGTTTCCGTTGGCAGCTCGGATTTTCACTCGTCTGGACAGTTTGCTGATTTCATTGGTCTGGGCTGGCAGTCGTATCAGGGTGGCGTTATCCACGTTACAAAGGGACATTGAAGATGGAGGCTTGGCACTCCCTAATGTTAGACTCTATTATTTTGCAGCACATTTACAACATGCTGCAAAGTGGATGACTCAGTCGGATAATTGGGAGAAGCAACTGTGTGCGGGCATGTTGGGAGGAGAGGCTTTGGTGCATGTATTGATGTCGGGTGGTCGGTCGGAGACTGCTATCCCTTATCTAGTCAAAACTACTGCAGGGATCTGGGAGCTGGCTGTTAAGAAAGTACTTTGACGCACCCCATTTGATAGGGAACTAAAGATTTGGAATCTAGCCCCCTTCAGGAATATGGACACTCTAATGTCAATGGATGCTTGGAGAGTGGGAGACTGCCTGGTGGTGGGTGATTTATAACCCAATGGGGAGTTTATCTCCTTTCAGGAGGCGCGAAATACATTCGGATTGGGTGCTGGTCAGTTCTTGCAGTATGCCAAGATTGAGAGTGTGGCTCAAGAAGTCTGGTCTGGATTGCTGGTGGCCCCCCGACCTCAAAGTTGTTGAATGGGTTGAGAAATTGGGGAGAGGATTCCACACTTGGTTACCCTGTTCTATAGAGCGATGTGTGGGGAACATGCAGGGGTGGAATGTGCAGCGCGTAGGGCCTGGGATCAAGATCTGGAGGATCCCGTAGAGGATGTGAACTGGGATACGGCGCTGTCTCTGGTGCACAAGGTTTCTTGTAAAAAACAGATTTAAGTTGTTGCATTTTAATTTTGTTCATCGTGTATATCTTACACCTGCTCGTCTTAACAAGACGGACCCGACAAGAGAGACCGGGTGTCCTAGATGTGGGGAGATAGGTGCCTCCTTTCTCCACTTAGCTTGGTCCTGTAGATAGGTGCAGCAATTTTGGTGGGTGGTAGTTTGAAAGATAGACGGGGTCACCGGTTTGGGGCTCAAAGCGATGCCTTTGGCTTGTCTACTAGGTGTACTTCGGAGACCATGGGGTAGGCGCGTCCCATATAGATTTGCACAGCTCGCTCTGGTACTGGCTAAACGTAGGGTAGCTATAGGCTGAATGAGTACACACAGCCCATCCTTTCCTAGCTGGTCCCATGATGTTCTGCAATGGGGTGTTGCTAAAGAGCAATACATGAGTGTAAGGAAATGCCTCCTTGGCATGGTTACCCCCTAACTTATTGCCTTTGCTGATGCTAAGTTTTGATTGAAAGTGTGCTGGGACCCTGCTAACCAGGCCCAAGCACCAGTGTTCTTTCCCTAAACTGTACCTTTGTCTCCACAATTGGCACAACCCTGGCACTCAGGTAAGTCCCTTGTAACTGGTATCCCTGGTACCAAGGGCCCTGATACCAGGGAACATCTCTGAGGGCTGCAGCATGTCGTATGCCACCCTGGGGACCCCTCACTCAGCACATGCACACCGCCTCACAGCATGTGTGTGCTGGTGGGGAGAAAATGACTAAGTCGACATGGCACTCCCCTCAGAGTGCCATGCCAACCTCACACTGCCTGTGGCATAGGTAAGTCGCCCCTCTAGCAGGCCTTACAGCCCTAAGGCAGGGTGCACTATACCACAGGTGAGGGCATATGTGCATGAGCACTATGCCTCTACAGTGTCTAAGCAAAACCTTAGACATTGTAAGTGCAGGGTAGCCATAAGAGTATATGGTCTGGGAGTTTGTCAAACACGAACTCCACAGTTCCATAATGGCTACACTGAAAACTCTGAAATTTGGTATCAAACTTCTCAGCACAATAAATGCACACTGATGCCAGTGTGCAATTTATTGTAACATACACCCAGAGGGCATCTTAGAGATGCTCCCTGAATACCAATCCGACTTCTAGTGTAGGCTGACCAGTTTCTTCCAGCCTGCCACACCAGACATGTCGCTGGCCACATTGGGAGAGTGCCTTTGTCCCTCTGTGGCCAGGAACAAAGCCTGTACTGGGTGGAGGTGCTTCTCACCTCCCCCTGCAGGAACTGTAACACCTGGCGGTGAGCCTCAAGGGCTCACCCCTTTTGTTACAGCACCCCAGGGCATCCCAGCTAGTGGAGATGCCCGCCCATCCGGCCATTGCCCCCACTTTTGGCGGCAAGGCTGGAGGAGATAATGAGAAAAACAAGGAGGAGTCACCCACCAGTCAGGACAGCCCCTAATGTGTCCTGAGCTGAGATGACCCCTGCCTTTAGAAATCCTCCATCTTGAGTTTGGAGGATTCCCCCAATAGGATTAGGGATGTGCCCCCCTCCCCACAGGGAGGAGGCAGAAAGAGGGTGTAGCCACCCTCAAGGGCAGTAGCCATTGTCTACTGCCCTCCCAGACCTAAACACACCCCTAAATTTAGTATTTAGGGGCACCCCAGATCCCAGGAAATCAGATTCCTTCAACCTGAAGAAACAAGAAGGACTGCTGACCTACAAGCCTGCAGAGAAGATGGACGATGACAACTGCTTTGGCCCCAGCCCTACCCGCCTGTCTCCAACTTTGAAAACCTGCAACCAGCGACGTATCCGACAGGGACCAGCGACCTCTGATGCCTCAGAGGACTGCCCTGGACTAAAGGACCAAGAAACTCCAGTGAGCAGCGGCCCTGCTCAAAACCAGCAACTTCTTTGCAACAAAGGAGCAACTTTGAAAGACTGCACGTTTCCAGACGGAAGCGTGAGACTTCCCACTCTGCACCCGACGCCCCCAGCTCGATATCCAGAGAACAAACCCCACAGGGAGGACTCCCCGGTGACTGCGAGCCCGTGAGTAACCAGCGACAACACCCCTGAGCCCCCACAGCGAAGTCTGCAGAAAGAATCCAGAGGCTCCCCCTGATGGCGACTGCCTGTAACAAGGGACCCGATGCCTGGAACCAACACTGCACCCGCAGCCCCCAGGACCTGAAGGAACCGAACTTCAGTGCAGGAGTGACCCCGAGGCGACCCTCTGCCTAGCCCCAGGTGGTGTCTGTCCCGAGAAGCCCCCGTGCCTGCCTGCACCGTTAGAGTGACCCCCGGGTCCCTCCATTGTTTTCCACCTGAAACCCGACGCCTGCTTTGCACATTGCACCCGGCTGCCCCTATGCCGCTGAGGGAGTAGTTTGTGCCCCCCTCAGTGTCCCCCCCCAGTGCTCTACAAACCCCCCCTGGCCTACCCCCGGGGACGCAGGTACTTACCTGCTGGCAGACTGGAACCAGAGCACCCCTGTTCTCCATAGGCGCCTATGTGTTTTGGGCACCTACTTGACCTCTGCACCTGACTGGCCCAGAGTTGCTGGTGTGGTAACTTTGGGGTTGCCTTGAACCCCCAACGGTGGGCTGCCTATGCCGCAGAACTGAGACTTGTAAGTGTTGTACTTACCTCCTAATCTAACCTTTATTTACCTCCCCCAGGAACTGTTGATTTTTGCAGTGTCCACTTTGAAAATAGCTCATTGTCATTTTTACAAAGACTGTATATGATATTGCTTTTATTCAAAGTTCCTAAAGTATCTAAGTGAAGTACCTTGCATTTTATGTGTTTACTGCAAATCTTGAACCTGTGGTTCTTAAAATAAACTAAGAAAATATATTTTTCAATGTAAAAACCTATTGGCCTGGAGTAAGTCTTTGAGTGTGTGATCCTCATTTATTGCCTGTGTGTGTACAACAAATGCTTAACACTACCCTCTGATAAGCCTACTGCTCGACCACACTACCACAAAATAGAGCATTAGAATTATCTACTTTTGCCACTATCTTACCTCTAAGGGGAACCCTTGGACTCTGTGCACGCTATTTCTTACTTTGAAATAGTATATACAAAGCCAACTTCCTACAATGAGGATGACACGTAGGGAGGAGGGGGCACTGACGGACATAACGGCTTGGAGTACCCTACTAGAACGCTTCACAGGGGTAGAGGAGTCCAGCTCTGATTGGAGCACTGATAATGATTATTGACAGTGTAATGTTATGCTGTTCATAAAGGGTGACGACCAACCGTGGTAAGTTGGTAACGCTGGTAACCATTGTGGCGTTGTTCGGATCCGCGTACGTTGTACGGCTCCACGTGGTGTCGTTGGAGCCCTCTGTGATGTCACGGTCTTCCACATAAGCACCACCCCGGCGCGCGTACGTCAGTTCTTTTCCTTACACGCCAGTTAAGCGCAGATTCGGAAAGAGCTACTCTTTTTCTTTGACGATTGTCAAGGTTTTTCGCTTGATTGTTTCAACATGTCTTTCAGAAAGACAGGATTCAAATCGTGTGGTCCACATCATCGCACCATGTTGGTTACGGATCCGCACAGTGTGTGTCTCTGGTGTCTGGAAAAGGACCACGATTAGACATCGTGTTCCAACTGTAGGGCCATGGCTCCGAAGGCCTTGAGGGAGAGATCACTCAAACTTCTAGTGGCCTGACAGCCGTGTTCGGTCGGCGCAACTCCGAGGAGGTCATGGTCCCGCAGTAGGAGGAGGTCACGGCACCCCTTCCGGAGCCCCAAGTCCTCTTCCTCGCATTCGAGGTCATCCGATCATTCAGGTAAGAAGCACAAGAAGAAAAGATGTCCAATCGGACTTCGACTTTGCCATGCCCCTCGGCCGACGAGGCATCTAAGGAACGTCGATGTTCCGAGCGCGGTTCCGCGGAGCTGTGGGCAGGGCCGGCTCCGCGTCTTCTCTCTTTTCCAGGGACCGGAGCGACCCCTCTCAGATAAAAGAGTTTTCGAGGCTATGCGCCTTGTTTTTGAGCGGGCTGCACCCTCGGGTGGGTCATCGGATTCGACGACGGTGGCTTAGGCCTCTGCACCGTTGGGGACCCCAGGATCAGATAGCAGATCCGGAACGGCGCCACTCCCACACAGTCGACCTCCTCCGGCGCCGGGTCCGACATCAACGCTTCCTCCACCACCGGCGTCCACTGATGGTAGCCCCATCCTCATTCCGGATGATCTGGAGCGACACTGCATGACACCAACTCCGACAGCACCGATTAGGACCAGATCATTGCCTGAGCCTTATTTTGAACAGCCAGGCACAGGAGAGGAGTGGGGTGGGTCTGAGGACCCTTCAGAGTGTGAACTGGAGCAACAATGGTATGAGGATCTAGGAGAAGCCAGTGGACTGGACACTTCTCTAGATACTGGCATGCTCTCTCCTCCTAACGTAGCTAAGAGGAAGGAACTTCTTATTCTATGGTGGTGCTTAGGGCAGCTGAGGTCTTGGACCTAGACTTGCCCACGGTGCCAGTCAGGCCGAATCTCCTGACAGAGGTGCTTCAACTGAAGGTGACTACATCAGAGCCGATGTTGCCCTTCAATGAGGACCTAACAGACGTCCTTCTGGGAACATGGTCCAAACCCAGCACAGGGGCTCCTGTGAATAGGATAGTCGGCCGCCGCCATAGCCCTGCTCCAAAGACCCTAGTTTCCTCACCCAACACCCCACCCCGGAGAGCTTGGTAGTCCAAGCTTCCACTTCCTGTGGTGCCTTCCCTATCGCCCCTCCGGATAGGTAATCCAAGAGGCTGGACCAACTTGGAAAGAAGTTGTTTTCTTCCTCCAGCCTGGCATTGAGGTCAGTAAACACCTCTTGCCTACTGGGTTGTTTTTCCCGTACTTTATGGGTATGGTTGTACAGGTGCTGCCCCAGGTCCCGGAGGGCGTACGAGACACTCTCACCCAGGCTGTCAGGGATGGGAGAGATGCAGCTAAGTTTACAATCAGGTGTGGATTGGACACAACTGACTCGTTGGGTAGAGCAATTGCGTCGATGGTGGCCCTATGTCGCCACACCTGACTACGTTCTACTGGCTTTTCAGAGGATGTCCAGTCGAGTTTGATGGACGTGCCCTTTGATGGCTCTCGCCTTTTTGAAAAAGAGGCAGACTCAGCGCTTGAGAGGTTCAAGGATTCTCACACTACCGCCAGATCCTTGGGCCTCTAAGCGCCAGCTCAACAGCAGTCTGTCTTCCATCCCTTTTGAGGCTTCGGAAGGGGCGCGGTACCACGCCAGACACAATTTAGCCACCATCCTCCGGCTTCACAGCATCCAGGGTGAGGACGTAGTCGTGGTACTGTCAGACCCAGAGGGTCTGGCCAGAGGTCGGCCACCACACAGCCCCCCTCCACAGTGCCCATGCCCTCCTAGTGTGGTTCTGGAAGACCATGTCCGTCCAGTTGGAGGAAGGATTCAATTTCATCTCCCTCCCTGGCATTCCATCACAACGGGCAAATGGGTCTTGCAGATCATACGGAAGGGCTATTCCCTCCCCTTCCAGTCTTTCCCTCTTTCTATCCCTCCGATAAAAGAACGGCTGATGGAGGACCATTTGGTTTTGCTCTGCGAGGAAGTTACGTCTCTCTTGGCCAAGGAAGCTATAGAAAGGGTCCCAATGTCTGAAGTAGGCAGTGGTTGTTAATCCCGCTACTTTCTGATTCCCAAAAAGAACAAGGGTCTTCACCCTATCCTGGATTTAAGGGACGTCAATCTCTTCCTCAAGAAAGAGAAATTCAAGATGCTCACTCTTGCTCAGGTCTTGTCTAGACCAACGAGACTGGATGGTAGCATTGGACTTGCAGGATGCGTATTTTCATATCTCCATCCTGCCCGCCCAGAAGCGTTACTTGCGGTTCAAGGTGGGCCACGAGCACTTTCAGTTTACCGTGCTCCCCTTCGGTTTTACCAATGCCCCTCAGGTGTTCACCAAAGTGATGGCAGTGGTGGCAGCTCATCTGCGCAGGTTAAGGATTTCAGTCTTCCCCTACCTAGACGATTGGCTGTTGAAGGCTCCGTCGCCCCAGGCTCTGGTCACCCATCTCCAGAGGATGGCGGATCTCCTTCATTCGCTGGGGTTCACTATAAATGTGCCAAAGTCACACCTGACTCCCTCTCAGAAGCTCACTTTCATCGGAGCTGTTCTGGACACAGCACAGTATTGGGCCTATCCTCCCGAGCAGCGAGTCCAGGATATTCAGGTTATAATACTGATGTTTCGGCCTCTATCCTGGATTTCGGTGAGACAGACTCTGAGGCTGTTGGGAATCATGGCTTCCTGCATCCTATTGGTCAAGCATGCCAGATGGCATATGAGGGCTCTTCAGTGGGACCTGAAGTTCCAATGGGTTCAGATCTCAGAGGGAACTGCAAAGGATCTGCAGTGGTGGTTAGTGAATTGCGATTGGGTCAAAGGCAGACTCCTCTCCCTTCCTCAACCAGATCTCACAGTAGTGACGGATGCATCACTTCTGGGATGGGGCGGCCATCTGGGAGAGGTGGAGATCAGGGGTCGTTGGTCTCTGGCGGAATCTGGGCTCCATATCAGCTTCGGGCGATTCAACTAGCATTAAAAGCATTTCTTCCTGTTGTGAAAGAGAAGGTAGTGCAGGTGTTGACGGACAACACTACCGCAATGTGATACTGTAACAAGCAGGGCGGGGTGGGGTCGTGGACCCTTTGTCAAGAGGCTCTGCGTCCCTGGACACGGCTGGAACAGCCGGTCATAACCCTAGTGTTTCAACACCTGGCAGGTTCCCTGAACGCCAGGGTGGACGAACCCAGCCGGCGATGCTTAGCGGATCATGAGTGGTTTCTCCATCCAGAGTTGACCAAGGACTCTTTAAGCAGTGGGAAGAGCCTTGGTTAGATCTGTTTGCCTCCGCAGAGAACGCGCAATGTCAGCAGTTTTGCGCGCTGGAGTTTCCAAATGGGCTATTGCTAGGCAACGCTTTTCATCGCGAGTGGAGTTCTGGCCTTCTGTACACCTTTCCGCCCATACCACTTCTGCCCAGAGTTCTCAAGAAAATCAAGAACTACCGGGCCCAAGTAATCCAAGTGGCTCCGGATTGGGCAGGGAGAGTCTTGCATCCAGAGCTTCTCAAAATGAGCATCAGTCCTCCAATCAGGTTGCCTCTTCAGGAGAATCTTCTGTCACAGCAGCAGGGGAAGGTTCTCCACCCGAACCTGTCAACTTTGCGACTTCATGCGTGGAGGTTGAGCGGCAACAGTTGATGGTTTATGACCTCCTTCCCGAAGTCTGCGATGTCATTCTGGCAGCCAGGCATCCCTCTAATAAGTCGATTTACGCCTGTCGGTGGAAACGTTTTGTTTCATATTGTACAGAGAGGTCTATCAATCCTCTTTCATCTTCTCTGTCTAATGTCCTTTTGTTCATTCTATCACTCGCCCAACAGGGTTCCTCCTTAGGGACTCTTAAGCCCTAGCTGCCTGCCTTATCGGCTTTTCTATGCTTGCCCTTATGAGGGCTTGTGCATTTGTTTCCACCTGTGCCTTTTGTCATGCCCCAGTGGGATCTTAATCTTGTACTTACTTTTCTAATGTGTGCTCCTTTTGAGCCTTTACATAACTGTCCTCTCTGGCTGCTCCCTATCAAAACAGCCTTTTTGGTGGCGATTACATCTGCCAGGAGAGTGAGTGAGCTGCATGCTTTATCATCGAAACTGCCATATCTCTTGATGTATCCTGATAAAGTAGTCCTCAGAACTCGTGCTTCTTTCCTCCCCAAGGTGGTGACCCCTTTCCATCTGGGTCAAAATATCACCCGGCCCACCTTCTTTGCGCGACTGCATCCCTCTATGGAAGAGGAGCGTCTCTATCGGCTGGACCCAAAAAGAGCGTTATTGTTCTACCTTGACCGCACAAAAGAGTTCCGGGTGGACGACCAACTCTTTGTGGGGTACGCTGGTACAAAGAAGGGTCGGCAGTACAGAAACTATCCATTTTGCACTGGGTCATTTTCTGAATAAAAATTTGCTACGCTTTGGCTAAGAAGCAGCCTCCAGAGGGCTTGAGGGCCAGTACTTGACATCTGCCAAGCGGCAACGTGGGCTTCCTTGCACACATTTGAAAGACACTACTGCCTGGATAGCCAGGTGAGGAGAGAGGGGCATTTTGCCCACTCAGTCCTGCAGGACTTCCTGGTGTGAAATCCATCTTGGCGACCCACCACCAGGAGTTATAGCTTGGGTATCTATTCTAAGGTAAGGAATATGCAGCTAGAAGTCTCTATCAGATGAACAAGTTACTTACCTTTGGTAACAAATTATCTGGTAGAGACTCTAACTAGCAGCAGATTCCTTACACCCACCCAAGCCTCCCCGCTCTGCAGATATAGACATCATGTTTTCATATTTTTGCCTTCCTCAAGGTCATGTCTTTTTCCTCAAACAATCAAGCGTAAAACTAAATACTTGTTGGTTCTACCATGCTTCTGCGCTTCTGGCGTGGGAAATTGTGGAAAAGAACTGACATACGCGTGCAGGGTGGTGCTTATATGGAAGACCGTGACATCACAGACAACTCCAGTGACGCTGACGACGCCACGAGGAGCCGGACGATGCCACGTGGATCCGTATAACGCCACCCGACGGCGCACGCAGGGTACTGCTCAGCAGAAAAATTCCAGATTCGAAGTGGACGCCAGGGAATTCTAAGGTAAGGAATCTGCAGCTAGATAGAGTCTCTACCAGATAATTTGTTACCGAAGGTAAGTTGTTCAATTCTGTCTGTATATGTCATCTCCCTCCATTTGGGGGATCAACAGATATTGTGGCATCTTGCAATGATATGCACTGCTCTGTTTTTGTCTTTACATTGTTTTATATTATAAACTCAATAAAATAGAGTTATAAAAAAATAGTTTAATTGTTTTCTGAGGGCAGTTGGAGTTTGTACAACCCTAGTGTATATTGAATCTCGAGGAGGGATATTCCTTTTGTTTAGGAAGGATGAACAGACCTGGAGGCTGCAGGTCTGATTCAGAGATGTAACTTACATACTTGAGTAATTTAAATTTTTAAGTAAGTTTACTACTTTTCTGTATTCAGAAACTCCAAGAGTAAATATATTACAAAGTACAAGTTAGATGCTTCCACCCCGTGAGTGTGGAAATTGTGTTTGCTCTCCTGCCTAGTGTGAAAAAGAGAGAGCAAAAATGTCTCATATCAACTAAGATATGGTGCATTTCTGCTTTCTCCTAGTGCTGGCCCACTGTATGCTGCCTCACGCTGACTCAGGCACCCTGCACCATAGTGCAAAGATGCCTGCATTACAAGCAGGATTTTATTTATGCAGGAAGGGACACCTTCTGCACAAAAGCAATCCTTAAAGGCATTTTCCTCTTTCTATGTGTGCACGCATGGAAAGAGGAAGTAAAAAAAGAGAAATAAAGGTATTTCTCCAGGGGGCATAGCATTTTGATGCATTCTCAAGATTACTAGTCTTAGTAAATCTGGGACTGCGACAAAGTCCAGGAGTGTATGCATGGAAATGCCCATGCTCCACCCACGGAACACCTTCTTTACACTAAGTAATGCACAGCAGCGCTATGCAAATCCTTGTGTTACTGTTTTGTCAAAATTCCACGCAAATCTATTTGTATGGCTTTCTAAATCACAGATGTTAGTGATTCTTCCTCCATGTGTATAACAATTGGCTTACTTTTGAATGAGTGAGTAACATCTACCCCAAACGTACAATAAAGTGCAGTTTGGGAATCAGGCCCGTTTTCTTTAAAATTTAAAAAAGAAGCTTACTGTACTCAAAGGTATAAATCACTGTTAAAAGTACATTTTACAGTGCACACGTTTTGAATACCAGACGGGAACATAAAATATACATTCGACAAGCATGTCAGAGGTGCTGAAACATATGTATATTTTCATTATACCAGTACTAAATACCGTTTTTATCAAAGGAATACTTTGCCCTTAACTGAAAAATGCAAATACACTTCGGTAACCAACATAGGGCAATATATACAAACACTTTTTCCCATAGACACAGAATGGGGAAAAACCTTTGCTACATCTGGCCCATAGTCCTATATGAATTCATAGTTTACATTTAGCTATACATAAAAATATAAATACCATTAATCTGAAGAAAGCTACAAATCGATACTTTAGTTAGAAATTCACAACCACAGATTTGTAAGCTTTTGATGCAAAAGCACTTCACAGACAGATTCCCAATGAAATATTTCTAAGCTCACAATGCAATTTGAGAGGCACTTTCACTTATATTCACATACTGTCTGTTTATCATTAACGTGCGGGTATTTGCGTTCTTCTCAGTGTCCCTAAACGGTTTGCAGTTCCGGGTCAGTGTCTGCACATGTTAGGACACCTCTTACATCACTGGCCAGGGACATTTATGGCTGGCACTTTGGCAAAGACTCCTGAAAGAACAGTGGTACACATGTCTAGTCCGTTTTTTCCAGCAGAGAACCAGCTGTGTCTGCTGGCAGAAACTGAAGAACAACGGGCCCACAGACTGCTGGTGGTCAAAGTACATCAGTAGGTCATTCAAACACACTTGTTTAACTCTTTTGAGATCAGAGTAGTCCTCGTCAGAAAACAAACTGAAACTAACTGCACACTTTGGGAGAAAACTCTGAGGGTGTCAGGGCCGTTAGATTTTTGTTTTAAAAGAACAAACTCATATGTTGATATTTTGTTTGTGAAAAACAAAAAGAATTGTTGTGGGGGGGACATCTGAAACATGGTGGTCATTCAGCAAATGTATAGTGCCTGGTGAGGAGCCACAGTCTTGGTTTCCTTCTGAAGACATAGAGATCTCTGCCAGGAAGTCAGAGTTCCACCAGGACAGGGAAGTACATGCCTCCGCTGGACTTATGGAATTGAGTAACGTCGGCACATTCCTCAATACCCTCCTAAGTCAGTACTTTTGGAAAGTCATAGATTCGGGAACCTATTAGTCACAAACCTGCACAGGGTCAGGCTTGGACAGAACCTTTAACAGATCAAGATGATGACTTAAAGAGAATGGCAGGGCAAGGCACAATCTGTCACCCGTCCAACTATTGATTAATAAAGGTTGAGGGGGCTGAGGATGATTACTCATGTGGTAAGCCAATAAGTGTGGAAAAAGGTTTATTTATATGTCCGGTCAACGCCTCTGCATTACTGGTAGTGCTGAATTACAGTCAGTTGAATTTTAAATGATTGCATCTGGAACCTGAAAAGGCTTTGAGGAAGTCAAATGCATGTTAGATGAATACCTCTGGAGCCACAACTAATTCGTCTGAGGCCAGGCCAATAAGATATCAGTAGATCGAATCTGAACACAAGTATATATAAAATATACACATTTTGGGGCCTTTTACAAAGATAAATAAACTTGTATATTTAGTCATATGCATATTTACTTCTGCATCTAGGTGTAACTCTCCCCTGTTTTGTTATTCAACATTTCAGAGTGTAGACCTACACCTAGGCGCAGACTTACATGTCTTCATCTTCTAAAATCAGGGGGGAGCCTCCTACAATGTGATTTATTAGCATAAAGTTACTACTAGTAACTTTGCACACATAGGTGGGGAGCTCCTCTGCCACCATGGCCAAGATCTCCTTAAAGGTTTAGGGAAAATTATTTAACTTTAGTATTAAAATGTCTAATATACACCCCTTCAGGGGCCACCACATAGCCGTGGTGAAGCAAAGCGGAAGGTGCAGAGCTCTGTGCAGAAGAGTATAGGGGGCTGTACAGACGACCATTGGCAAACCTGTGGGTTGAAGTGGTGACTAGCTTCCTAGACAATGAAAACGTAACTGAGGCGTGAGAGGACGCCCCAGTGCTCCTGACATGTCAATCTGTGAAGGCGGCCCTAGTAAAGTCAGGAAAATGTTGATATAACTCCAATTGTGTCCATGTTACCCTCTCTTTAACCTGCATGATACTTAGGAGGAAAAGCTGAGTGCATTTATGATGCGCAAAATGTGAACATGTATAGTACTCAATACAGAGCAAAGTTTCATTTTATAGGTTCTGTAAACTACTAATGCCTTTTCTTTGTCGGCTATGAGGAGCTAAAGACCCAAAATATAAGTCGATTGTGTTGATGTAGTACAGCCATTGAGCAAGTATGTAGGTTACAGTAAATATTCAATGTAAAAGATGACATATGTATAACTGAAAAATCCAATTAAGAAAACTTTAATATATATATATATATATATATATATATATCTATGTATATATATATATATATATTAATAATTAATGTACAATATAAATGTAAATAAATTGTAAGTATTTATTTGTAATCCAGAAATAGAGTTTTACAGCACAGTAAATTAAAATTAAACGTGTATTAAATAACATATTTTAATATATATTAATTTTATTTATAAATAAAAAAAAATTAATAATTAAAAATGACACCCTCACTAACATTTGAAATTGTATTAAGTAGTAAAGTTTGTTAAAAATGATGTGTGTCATTAAATTAAATTATTTTGAATTATTTCCAATACAAGCACAATATATTTTATTAGTTTAGAAATGTATATAATTTAAATGTTGAAATAAATTCATCATCCAAAAATTAGTTCCCGTGTGATGTCATTTTATTTGCCTGCCTGATTGCTTTCTATGGGTGTGTACTGTAGTGCCTGTGAGCGGCCATATGTGGTGCTTGACTTACTCCAAGACTGTGATGTATAGTTTGTGAAAAGCAATGGTCTTACTCTTTTGTGGGTGGGTATGTGGCTCCCTAAAGCTTGCCCTATGTTTCTCCAAACCCCTCCAATTAGTACAAAGTATTCCCCATTTCCCAGCCACTCCCCTTTCTCCTTCCCACATTTAGTACTAAAACATATACCAATGTGTACCTGGCTGAGATCTTTACACAGAAATGTTAGGTGGAGGTCTTGGCCTGTATGTTTGTTAAGAGCATTTTGTAGTACATGAGTAGTAGAACTACTTAATGTACAAGAAAAAGCAGTTTGTACATAAGTCTCATATTCTAGCATTACAGTACACATGAAGCACACACACATGCATGCATATATTCATTGAAAAAATACAGTTAAATAACAGCTATGGTTTTGGCCCAAATATGTAAAGCCAGTGAAATTTGTTAGCTATGGTTGTGAACACACACAACACACGCCACTTGATCTGTTGTTCTCCTGTTTTTGTATATCTGTGGTGTTGGCAAATAGGTTTTGGTCCACGGCAGACACTGTGATTTATGGTGTGTATTGTGTTAGTTCATAAAGTGAATTTCAGTGGTTTTACAAGTTTGAGACAAACCATAACTCAGCTTTTAACTGTGATTTTTTCAGTGGTTTTAATTTTTTTTTTTATAGAAAAGTTTTATTATGAGTTTAAACATCACAATGCACTTGCCCTTTTCAGCTATACACCCGTCACATAGAATTCCACTAAATTTTCAACTTCAATTTACCCTCTTCTTCCTGCAGCATTCCCCACCCATTGGTACAGAATATTACCCAGACTCCATTCTAACCCTCCCAGTCCATGGTATTCCCACCATTCCTTCCAGACTTAATGTATTTTTTCTGATACACTTAAAATTCAGTTCCCGCGTGGTTGGGCACACGGCCTGTCCATAGGCCAGGCCTTTTGCCCTATGCATCATGGTCACATATCCCCTACTGCCACAGTATTTCCCCATTGTGCATGGCTATGCCATGAGCCCAAACCGCTGCAGACGGGCAATCCCCACTACACAAAGCATTTGGACATGCACAGCGGAGTTTGGTGCAGGACCTGAGCCCTACCTGCCTCTAGAAAGTAACACCCATTTTTGGGAGGTGGCTGAGTGCAGTACCTCACCTGCGCCAGGCCCTGCCCCAATGCCCCAGTGGGTACCCAACACCCCCGTGCATATATTTCAGCCGTGCGAGGGGGTGTTTGGGACCGCAATTATGGCATTCTGTTTTTTGACAAGGAGCTTATTTGATTACAAAGTAGTTCCCTACAGTGCCAGGAACTACTATTGTAATGTATGCTTTTGAGACCAAAAAAAGTTTGGTATTTCCAGTGCAATTTAAAAAAAAAATATTGGCAAGGCCACAGCAGCTCCTACAACTTTATTTTAAATCATGGCAAAACAAAAGAATAAAATCCTGGCAGCCAACAATAGACTGATTGGCTTTTTCAATGCTTATTTTCCACTGTAATGCAATACTCCTTTCAGCTGATGTCAGGCCCAGCTCCACAAGTTTGGACATTGCATGATTACTTTAACTGCTTGAAACCAGTCCCAGTAAGCACATCCGAACAGATGGCTGTAAGGCCACACTGTTTACGGTTCTCAGCTTACATGTCACTTTTCCTACCCCCAGCACCCCCCGGCCCCGCATTCCCACCACATGTGACTATATACATGCAAGTATTTATCAAGCATTTGGGGAATATGATACTATTTTCAAGATTTACACTGTGTATTAATTGGGGAGTCATATAAATCTTATTTATGCATTTATAGTTGATTAGTTTGAATTTACATTCTTGGTGACTTTTTGCAACTTATATCTGGCGCCATCCCTGCACCTTTATTTCCTTTCATTGAATCTCTGTTCAATGCCTTCCTTCACTGATTCTGTTGCTTAGTGACAGTAAGTAAGCATACTTCATAGATACTGACCTTTTCCCCTTTCACCTTGACTATGGATCTCCGGACTACTCTTGTGTGTCTCTGGCTATTGGGAAGTTAGGCCACCCCTGTGGCTATTTTTTGAATAAGTAGCAATTTAGCCTTACTGATTCCCCATTTGGTGCAAATCCCATCAGCTAAACCCTTTCATATAGGTCTTCCATGCATAGAGTTTTTGTCTCTTCGGCTCCTAAATCCTATGAAGTTGAGATTATCAGTGGGGGAGCACTGTGCACCATACTGTCAGCTGAAGGGTGTACAGGAATATAAAACCTTCTCATCTTACTGTTGTGTCTCAGACCCTAACTATAGATTGTACACGTGTAGGTAGAGTTTTAACTGCTTACTACGGTGATAGTAGTATGGCTGTCAGCACCACCGGATGTAGCATCGTTTGAATTAGTTGACATTTCCTGGCAGGCGCCTCTGTTCCAAACCAGGGCACCACATTGTGGAGCTGAGTAGACTTATAACATGGTCTGCAGTCTGGACCAGCATCCCCCCTATCTCCCAAGCATTCGCAGTTTTTTGAGTGTATACCAGCTTGGGCTACTCCACCTTGCATGTGGAAACACAACTCAGGTATGGGAATTAGCATTTGTGTAATCACATGTAAAAACCATGGGCTCACTATCGTTTTACTTATTGCTGTTCACCCCATTAATGACATTGGAACCTTTAAACATTTTGTTACACAATGTTTTCGTATACTACCTCATAAACATTGCTTATTTGTATACTTCGATATTTCAATCTTATCAATAACAAGTTGTCAGCAAATATGGATATTATGGCCCTGATTTATACTTTTTGGTGCAAAACTGCACTAACGCAGTTTTGCACCAAAAAGTTTAGCACCGCTTGCACCATTTCTGTGCACCAGCCAGGCACCATATTTATGGAATGGCGCAAGTCGGTGCAAAGGGTAGGCTAGCGTAAAAAAAAAATGACGTTAGTCGGGTGGGGCTGGCGGTAAGGAAGAAGGGGGTTTTGTCCCAAAAAAATGATATTAGGCACTTTAGAATAAAAAAAAATGACTAACCTGCCTAGATTCATTTTCTGACACAAAACCATCCATACCACACAACTCATGACTCCAGTCTTAGAAAAGACAGGAGTCATGCCCACCACCAGAATGGCCAGCACAGGGGACCAGGGTCCCCTGGGCATGGCCATTGCACCCAGTGCCACGTATGGGGGCCCATTTATAAAATATATACCTACCTGTACTTACCTATACCTGGGATTGAGTCCCCCATACTCTGCTGTCCCTCCGGTGTGGGTGGGGATGTCCCTGAGGCCTGGGGAGGGCACCTGTGTGCTTATTCCATGGTGTTCCACCATGGAAATAGGCCCACAGGTCTCCTAATGCATGCCCTGACCCAGGCGTTAACAAATGGTGCAAAGGAAGCTTTGCAAAATTTTTTTAATCCTCCCGTGCGTGATTGTAGCACAGGGGGATAAATATGGCGCTAAGGCCATAGAGTCATTTTTTGCACGGGTACGCCTACTTTGCATCTCATCGATGCAAAGTAGGTTTCCACGTCCAAAAAATGACTTAAACTCCATAAATTTGGCGCTACGTAAGTCTAGTGCCAAAGTATAAATCTGGAGTTAGTTTTGCACCGAATGTGCGTAAACAAATGACAAATTTGGCGCAAAACAAGTATAAATATGCTCCTATGTGCCTTGTGTTATTAATTAGCACACCAAATCTCAAATGTCTCTTTCGCACTGTTTGTGCCAGGGGTTCAGTTACTAAAGTGAATACCAATGGTGACCGAGGGCATCCCTGTCATTTAACTCAGTTTATTTTCCAGCTGACAGATATTTGTGTGCCTGATTTTCCTCAGATCTTAATATATACATTTATCACCAACAGAAGCCTGTAGGAATTGTAATCCAATGGCTCCTTGTCTACTTTTGGGAGCACTAACACTTTTGCCTCCCTGAGTGTGCCGGGGAGCTTCCCGCTCCTAAATTAGGCCTTGAGCCAACCATGTTATCTTTACCACTTGGAGGAATGGGTTCTAATATGATTTATTGACAATGTATGGACGACTAGAGATGGAAAATATGTAATAGCAATTCATAACTCTTTTGTGAGTTACCATGTCACTCCCAAGATACCTTAAATGGAAATGTTTTCCTAACTTTTATTATTGTGAATTTTATCATTACAAATTGCAATTACAGTAAATGTGATTATATAAAATGGTAATAATTATTATAATAGTAATTATGATCATTTTAAGCACACCAAGTAAAATCTTTAAATTTTTAAATTAATTTATTTTTCAAGAGCTGGTGGTGAATGACCATGCAGCATCATGAAGAAGACTGAAACCAGCACATCCTGTCCCTCTGATCTCCAGTGTATAATTCATATATGGTCAAATGTCCAACATGGAGTTATGCTGACAAGCCTGGAGGACTACTCATCATGGAAAACTTTGTTAGATAAAGCTGAAGTAAGGAATCATATTGCACTGTTAGACATTGCAAGAAAATGTGGAAAGCAACACAGTTCCCCAAGGATTTTTACCACAGGAAGTGCAGGAGCCTGTTTACTATGAAAAGAGATTTACAGACTATTAAGTGAAAAGCTGAAGCAAGTGTCAGTGATGATGCTGAAACGTGTAAACCCTTAAATAGAAGAACATCATTAAAGTCAGAAGTGCATGCTGAAGAATGTATATTTTGTGGAAAGGCAAAATGCTACAAGGGAACATCAATGCGTGAGAAATTAAGCAAGGTCAGGAGCTTAGAGCGGACAAAAGGCTTTGAAAGTGTGCAACCATTAATTGTGATTCAAAGATCTAAGCAGTTTGTAGTAGCCCATTATCATGCATCTTGTTATAGGAGCTACACAAGGGTTAAAGCAAAGGAGGAAGATGAGGCATCTAACATTCAAACCGATGATCACTAAAAAAATATGAGAGATGAAGCATATGATGAACTATTTCAGTACATTAGAACTGTGATTATTCCTAACAAAGAGGTAATACATGTGACAACTCTCACTGAAAGGCTTGAAACCTGCATGACACACAGAGGAATAGAGAGAATAGACAAATCAACCAAGAACCATAATAGAAGAAAACTGGACTCCGAGCTCGATGACAACCTCCACATATTCCCAGATAACTAAGGAAAATGATTGGCCCAACCTGATAGCGTCATACTACAGGACCTTGTAAGAGAAAACCAGAGTTTGAAAAGAGAATTATCAGTTTTAAAGGTTAAAGCAACAGACATGATCAAGATCAGTGGTCATACATCAACGCACATAAGAACAATAATTAAAACAAACTTGACATCAACACCATGGCCATATCATCCAATAGACGTTGACAAAGATTCATTTAAAGTGTCTGATTACCTTAAACGGTTCCTATTAGGACCTCTGACTGGAGATCCAGAAAACACAAAGCCATTCAAAATGGTCACCTCACGTATGCAATCATTCAGTCAGGACATTATGGGGGTGATTCCGACCCTGGCGGTAAAAACCGCCAGGGTCAGGGTCCGCGGGAGCACTGCCAACAGGCTGGCGGTGCTCCTTTGGGCATTCTGACCGCGGCGGTACAGCCGCGGCCAGAAACGGAAAGTCGGCGGTGTACCGCCGACTTTCCGCTGCCCATGGGAATCCCCCATGGCGGCGTAGCTTGCTGTGCCGCCATGGGGATTCCGACCCCCATACCGCCATCCTGTTCCTGGCGGTTTCGGCCGCCAGGAACAGGATGGCGGTATGGGGTGTCGTGGGGCCCCTGGGGGCCCCTGCAGTGCCCATGCCAGTGGCATGGGCACTGCAGGGGCCCCCGTAAGAGGGCCCCACTTTGAATTTCAGTGTCTGCTTAGCAGACACTGAAATTCGCGACGGGTGCTACTGCACCCGTCGCACCCCTTCCACTCCGCCGGCTCCATTCAGAGCCGGCTTCATCGTAGAAGGGTGTTTCCCACTGGGCTGGCGGGCGGCCTTTTGGCGGTCGCCCGCCAGCCCAGTGGGAAACCCAGAATGACCGCCGCGGTCTTTTGACCGCGGTACGGTCTTCTGGCGATTCCCGCTTGGAATGACCCCCTATATATGCTGTCACAAATGCCCAGCAGAAATCCCCCAAGCAACTGTTGCTCCCATACGCTGTAAAAACGCTGACAAGCAATGTCGAAATCATTTGCACTTTAAACTGACTTGGTCATGGGATTTCATACTCACAACTGGAAGAAAATGATACCACCTTGTGTCTTCAGAAACTTGCTGCTACCTTCAATGAGCAAATTGTTCTTCCAGCTAACATTCAGCCTAATGTCCTCACTAATTTAGCATGAGATAACTTTGATAGGCTGGAAGAGACTCTTACTGGTAAGGGGACAGCTCACTGAGTCAACGGTATAGCCGTGCAGCCCAAGTTGTTTGGACCACAACCTTTTAAAGCTCCTCTCCCAAGCATTGAGAAACAACTGCAAAGAACAGTGACCCCGACAAATACTGAAGAATTGTTCATGTATGTTTCTTGTGAACGAATTGGGCCTCAGCTATTGATGACAAGCAGCAGCGGCTCCTCCGCGATGTCGGAGGAGCTTCACCCCACTGGCTCAGAGCCAGCAGCTGAAAAATAAAACAATATTTTAATATTGTTTTATTTTTCAGCTGCTGGCTGAGCCAGCCTGTGTAGGGAGGAGCGGGGCGGCCCATGAGAGGGGAGTGGAGTGCACTTAAGTGGCCATGTCATGCACAGACATGTGCAGTTAGATTTCTCCAACCCGGCTGTGTTTGACAGCCGGGTTGGAGAAACATCACAGACTCCCTGTGCCTGAGCAAGCAGTAAACCAGCCTGCTGAGGCTAATCCCCGTGCTGCTCTTGTGCTTGGTAATAGCATGAGAGAAGCACAGGGAGCCTCTGAAGCTGCTTGGACCAGGGAAAGGAGCACGAGGCAGCCGGCAGCGGCAGGCAAGTTTTATTTTTTTTAATTATTAAACCCCTGTGTGCCCCCTGCACACCCTCCACATGCCACACTACCTTAAAAATGCATCAGCCGCCACTTATGATAAGTACCGAAGTCATGCCGGTATGTGCTGCCCGGTTGAAGCTTGCACAAAATAAGAACATAATCTGGGTTCTTACAAGACAAGAAGCGAGCCTCGCACGAATAACACCAAGTTGGAAAGGATTTACCATCAGACCTAGTTAGTGCATCACAGGATTCCATTGCCTACTTGCCCACCATTAATGTCCCTGCAACTGAGTTGACAACCGTTTCTGAAATTTTGAAACATTCACAGCTGATAAGGGAATCGCTGCATTTGGCAAAAACTGGAGTGGTCAGGGATCAAGCTCTCTGTGCAAAAGCAACTGAGATTGTGTGGAAGCATAAAGGAATGTACAGCAGAATCATTGTTCGAATGGGCACCTTTCACACCATTTGCAATGTCATGTCCATTCTTGGAAAACGCTTTTAAGACGTTGGCCTTCGTGACCTTTGCATTGAAGCAGACATGATAGCAGAAGGATCAGTACTAGGTTGTATGTACAACCGTGGAGTTTGAGTACACATGTGCGTGTGTGAAGCTATGTTGAGACTGGCTTAGTTTGTCACAATTCACCCTGAGCTTACCGTCGATGCTGGAGAGAGGTGGTGAGCGGCCACGGTTCCTGCAAGTCCTGCTCTGGCCGAGGTAGGGGCGACCCCTTCCGGTAGCCACGGTGCTGCTTGACAATAGTAAGCCACTACAGTCCGTGCCCTCCAGAAGGAGTCCAAGAGGAAAAACCCCAAAAGGGTAAAAAACCTCCAACAGGAACTCCCTGAAACAGATGGAGGACACAAGGAATGAGAACTTAAGATCCTGGAATTCTGGAGACTGAAGACAGATCAAGAACAACTGGCGCCACAAGAGGAAACCAGCCGGAGCGTAACTACCACCGCAGGAGTGTTGCAACGCAATGAGAAGGAAGATAGATTCCCCTTATATACCCCCTAGATAGGAAGTGGGAAACAGGAAGTAGTAATACCACCATCTTGGTTTGGGAAAAGGTCATAAGTAAAAATAGAAAACATGCTCCTGAGAAAAGAGAAACAATGCATGCAGGGAAGAGAGGAAGTGAACAGCATGCTGGGAAGGAGAAAGGCATGCTTAAAAGCTAGTCATGTGTAGGCAGACGGATTTTGCATGTGTAACAGGTAAGTGGGTATGTGGAGGGAGGTCCCGGGCATCCTTAGTGCGTTAATTAGCGTTGTGCGCTGAGCGCGGAGAGGACCGTGACCCTATTCGGCGGGTGCCGCAACCCTTGAACCGAGCCGCTGCTTCTCCTGCGGCCTGCCCGTGGGCCGCCGCGGTCTCCTTGGAGTGCGCCGCAGCGGCCCGTGCTCGCGGCCGCAGCGCAACAGTAGGTCCCCCCCGAGGCCCCAGGCTTGTGAGGAAAAAGACGGAAGAAACGATGAACCAAGAGAGGGGCATGAACCAAAAGTGCATCTTCCCAGGAACACTCACTCATAGCGTAGCCTTTCCAATGAATAAGATATTGGAGGCGACCATGGAAAAACCGAGAGTCACAGATCTCCTGGACCTCGTATTCGGGCACATTATCAATCAACAGAGGAGGAGGACAGGTGAATTGTCTGTGAAAAGGGTCAGGAAGGTAAGGTTTGAGTTGAGAGACATGGAACACAGGATGTATTTTCCAAGTCTGAGGCAGACGAAGGCGTACAGACACAGGATTGATCTTCTGGAGAATCAGGAATGGACCATAATAACGAGGTTTAAATTTGTTCTGGGTAAGTCGGAGAGGCAAGAATTTAGAGGAAAGCCAGACCTTATCATGGACCTGATAACGCGGGCCTCACAACGCTTCTTATCAGCCATCCTTTTCATGCGTGTCTTTGTGACTACAAGATTTGAACGGATAACACGTTGGATACCCCGTAGTTGCCAGACATATGAGGAAATGGCAGGAAGATTGGAAGTATCTTTCAGAGGAGTAGGAAAAACCTTAGGATGGAAACCATAAGAACGATAGAAAGGGGAGACTTTCGAGGCACTCTGTACTGAGTTGTTGTAGGAGAATTCTGCAAGTGGTAAATATGTAGACCAATTACTCTGCGTAGCATTGCAGAAGCTGCATAAATATTGTTCGAGGCCTTGAGTCAGCCGTTCTGTCTGTCCATTAGTTTGAGGATGGAACCCTGATGATGAGGCCACCTCTATTCCTAGGGTCTTACAGAATTGTTTCCAAAACCGGGAGATATATTGAGGACCCCGATCTGAGATAATGGCCTGTGGTAGTCCATGAAGCCGAAAGATCTCCTGAGTAAAGATTTGGCTTAGTTCCTTAGCCGTAAGTAGTTTTCTTAACGCCGTGAAATGTGCCATCTTTGTGAAGGAATCAATGGTTGCCATTATCACTCGATTTCCAACTGAAGAGGGCAAAGAGCACATAAAATCAGTGGAGATAGTGTGCCATGGACCTGGGGGAACAGATAATGGACGAAGTAATCCCACTTGTTTAGTACGGGGTGTTTTGGCTTGTGCACATATGGGACAGGACGACACATAATCCTCAGTATCAGCCTTGATAGTGGGCCACCAGAAGAGCGAAGCAGAAGCTCTTGGGTAGCTTTCATTCCGTGATGACCTGCAATGGGGGAGTCATGACACATACGTAGGGCTTCTGTTTGGACTATCTTAGTAGGTAAGAACAGGGCTTTGTTGTGGTAATAGTATACCTGATCTATATGAAGCTGCGGGCGTAAATTGTTCATCTCTGTAGTTTCCAGGTGGGAATATTCAGATGTGACCTGGTCTAGGAATGTCTGTACTAAACCAATTATCTTATTGCTTTCAAATAGGTTCTGTGCAGGAGAATTGCTACACTCAGGGTAACGCCGAGACAAGGCATCGGCCAAGATATTCTGAGAACCAGGGATGTATGTAATGTAAAAATCATATTGACTAAAAAAGAAAGTCCATCGAGCCTGCCGGCTATTTTGACACTGAAAGTTTCTCAAGCATTATAAGTTTCGGTGATCTTTCTGTGCCTCAAAGGGTTCTTTCGAGCCCATCAGGAAGTGTCTCCATTCCGTGCACGCTGTCTTCAAGGCGAGTAATTCTCGTTCTAACACCGAATAGTTCCGCTCCGAATCGGATAATATGTGTGAAAGGTAGAATACAGGATGCTCTAACCCATCATCATCTTGTTTCTGTAGTAAGGCAGCCCCTATGGCTCTTTCTGAGGCGTCTGCGACAACGATGAACTGTTTAGTGGTGTCTGGGTGCCGTAAAATGGGAGCTTGAATGAAGGCTTTCTTTAATTCTTGAAAAGCCAATTCTGCGTCTTGTGTCCAACAAAAACCTTTCCTTAGATTGTCTTTCTTAAGGGTTTGTGTAATATAACTGGTTCTCTGGGCAAAGTCCACTATAAATTGTCGATAGAAATTGGCCAATCCCAAAAAACACTGTGTTTCTTTGATGGAACAGGGGGACGGCCAATCCAGAATAGCTTGAATCTTATCTGGATCCATGGCAACACCTATTTGGTTAATGCAATATCCCAGGTATTTTACCTCTGTTCGGTCAAATTTGCATTTTTCTGGCTTGTAGAATAGATGATGTTGTCTGAGTCTATCTAGGACTTGGAGTACATGTTTAGTGTGTTGTTCTGGGTGGACAGAGAATATTAAAATGTCGTCCAGATAAACAACCACCGTTTAATGTAGAAGATCAGAGAAAATATCGTCCATGAATCTTTGAAAGATGGAGGGGTCATTGGTTAGTCCAAAAGGCATTACTCAGTATTCATAATGACCGAAAGGTGTTCTGAAGGCGGTCTTCCATTCATCACCTTCCTTTATCCTTAAAAGATGGTATGCTCCTCTAAGATCCAACTTGATGAATCTCTTTGCCCTTCTGACAGCTTCTAAGATCTCCTTAATAAGAGGTAACGGGTATCGATCCTTAGTAGTAATCTTGTTTAATCCTCTAAAATCAATACAGGGACGCAAGTCTTTCGTCTTCTTTGGTACAAAGAAGAGAGGAGCCCCTGCAGGTGAGGAGGAAGGGGCAATCAACCCACTCTGTATTTTCTCCTCTAAGTATTCCTTGAGGATCTGCTTCTCAGGTTCTGTTAGAGAGTACATTCGCCCAAAAGGAACCACGGCATCTGGTTCCAAAGGAATGGCGCAATCGTATTCTCTATGGGGTGGCAGTTCTTGTCTTTCTGGTTTCTGGAATACATCGGCATTTTCTAGATAATGTCTGGGTACTCCTTGTAGAACGTTAATAGAACATCCCACCTTAGGGGGTGCCATTAAGAGACTCTTTGGGGACCAATAGTCTCCTGCTAAGTAACAGTGATGTTGGCAGAAGTGAGAGGATAAATAAATAGTTCTTGTTTCCCAGTTAATGTAAGGGTTATGCCAAGTTAGCCATGGAATTCCAAGGATCATAACGTGATGTGGTGAAGAAATCAAATCAAAAGAAATGTTTTCTTGATGTTTCCCGAATTGGAGACATAGGGTAGGAGTGGTATACTGTACAGGTCCTGAGGCCAAGAGTGACCCATCCACCATGTGGACTTGTTCTGGTACTTCCTTAGGTATTTGCAAAATCTGTCTTTCCCTGGCCCAGGTTTCGTCTAGGTAGATACCACTGGCTCCACAGTCCAGTAAGGCCAGTGCCCTTTCTTCACGGCCATTTGTTAAGTGGAGGATAACAGGTAAGAGGAAAAGAGCAGTTCCTTCCTCCCTTGAGGAACAAATGGAAGATATTTCGAAATATCCCGTCCTCACCCTTCTCACTGAGGACGGGAATTGGCGTTTCCCAAAGGCTTGGCTGGACGGATGGGACATGTGCGAATTAGGTGACCAGCAGCACCACAATACATGCAAAGTCCTTTCCTTCGTCTGTTTTCCCGCTCACTAGATGATAATGGCCCTCGTGCCATGTCGATTTGCATAGGCTCTTCATCGGTCGCACCCTTAGTTTCAGAACGAGCCTCCTCGGAACGATGAGGAAGGGTGCGGGACGTCACCGAGTGTGATGGTAAACGACTCTTCTTTTTCTCCATTCTTCGCTCATTTAATCGATATTCTATTGTCAGGGTCTGATCCATTAAACCCTTAAGATTCTCTACTCTGGCAGAGTGCACTAGTTTGTCCTTAATGTCCTCTCTGAGACCCCTGCGAAACAGGGTCACCAAAGTACGCTCCACCCAGGAAGTCTCAGCTGCCAATTGTCTGAAACGAGTGATGTATTGTAAGACGTCCTGATTTCCTTGTTGAATATCGCAGAGAGCTTCTTCTGCTGAAGACTCTAGTCCAGGACGCTCAAACATCTGCTTAAAGGCAGTGACAAAGCTGGAATAATTAGACAGGCTAAGGTCGTTGCTTGTCACCAAAGGGGTTGCCCATGCCAAGGCTGGTCCAGATAGGGCACTAATCAAATACCCAACCTTGGTCTTGTCTTGCATGAACTGTGAAGTACGGAATGCGAAATAGACCGTCAAGGCATCCAGGAACTCTCGTAATTTGTTAGGATCCCCGGAGAAGCGAGGCGTAGTGGCGGAGACAGTAGGAACATCGGTGGTTCTAGAGGCGAAGGCTTGTCGGAAGACTGTGTTTTCGGTACGTAGCTGTTGGAGTTCTTGGGACTGTTGTTGTATAGTCAGGAGCAGGGTTTGGCTTGTTGGTGCTGTACTCATCACGGGATTCTCCATGGTTTCGGATGGCAACTGGAGTTGTGGGCGTTGCAATCTGTCACAATTCACCCTGAGCTTACCGTCGATGTTGGAGAGAGGTGGTGAGCGGCCACGGTTCCTGCAAGTCCTGCTCTGGCCGAGGTAGGGGGCGACCCCTTCCGGTAGCCACGGTGCTGCTTGACAATAGTAAGCCACTACAGTCCGTGCCCTCCAGAAGAAGTCCAAGAGGAAAAACCCCAAAAGGGTAAAAAACCTCCAACATGAACTCCCTGAAAGAGATGGATTACACAAGGAATTAGAATTTAAGATCCTGGAATTCTGGAGACTGAAGACAGATCAAGAATAACTGGCGCCACAAGAGGAAACCAGCCGGAGCGTGACTACCACCGTAGGAGCGTTGCAACGCAATGAGAAGGAAGATAGATTCCCCTTATATACCCCTAGATAGGAAGTGGGAAACAGGAAGTAGTAATACCACCATCTTGGTTTGGGAAAAGGTCATAAGTAAAAATAGAAAACATGCTCCTGAGAAAAGAGAAACAATGCATGCAGGGAAGAGAGGAAGTGAACAGCATGCTGGGAAGGAGAAAGGCATGCTTAAAAGCTAGTCATGTGTAGGCAGACGGATTTTGCATGTGTAACAGGTAAGTGGGTATGTGGAGGGAGGTCCCGGGCATCCTTAGTGTGTTAATTAGCTTTGTGCGCTGAGCGCGGCGAGGACTGTGACCCGATTCTGGGTCTCCGGCCCTGCCGCGCTTGCAAAGTAACTCGCGGCCGGAGAAAAGGGCCGCGGCGGGTGCCGCGACCCTTGAACCGAGCCGCGGCTTCTCCTGCGCAACTTAGTTGGAATTTATCCCCTGGGTGGATAAGAATTACAAAGAGAACATTCAGGTAGTCAACTCCTTCATTGAGGTTGCTAATGACTTTGCAAAAGATCTATGTCAACAGAGATTAGATGACCTCTTGCCGAATGGTGCCTTTGTCGCAGTAAAACAGCTTTGGGATGTATTCCTGGAAAACCTTCATCATGACAAAGGAGATCTCTTTGCAATTTGGATGTCATGTGGATATTGTTGAAAATGTCTTGCTGGCTCTGTTGCTTGCTGCTCGAGAAGTAAATTGGCATTTATATCTTACTGCCATATTCTCAATGATCCCATGGTGTCTTGCGTATGACAGGATCAACTACGCTAGATATATTCCTGTATACAATGCCGAAATTACATTACTTGCAGTGAAACATTCAGAGATACACCACAACTTCATTCTTCAATGGATGCTTTTCAGTTCAACTGTCAGATGTTCATCCGTTTGGACGAATTACGGTTGATCAAGCAATAGAGGTAACAGTCAACAAAGACACACAGATTCCGGGTGGTAAAACAAGGTTCAGTCTCAAGGCGGGTGCTATGAAAAGATATTATATGACGGCTGAACACAGAAGCACCTTTTTGGATCAAATAAGGAAAATGGTTTGTAACAACAGATCAGATCTTATTCATACACACCTACATAAGTCACAAATTGAAAAAGACGAAGATATTGTTACAAGAGCTGTTAGTCTGGTTCAAAGCTGGATAAACCCATTTCATGGGCCACATGATCTCATTAGTCCCTCCGCAGCAAAAAAGGCATCTCAAGACATAGTATCCAACATAATCAAGGTGCATGAAATAGATGAACAGTACTATACAGACTTCAAACTTGAGTGACTTGAGAATAATCCACCTATTAAGAAGTTTCATGACCCAATGAAAATGAACCCATGACCCAATGAAAATGAACAAGCAACCCTTGACCCTCGGGTAGGTCGCTTCCCCGCCGCTGCAGCTCCGCCTGCACAGGCCCCTGCCACGCCTTGCTAGGGTGTTCAGGTATTTCAGGTTCTTCTCTTGACCTTCGACTGTTTCTTGCCATTTCTCTTTTGCTCTTTGTTTTCCACTGTTTCTTGCCATTTCTCTTTTGCTCTTTGCTTTCCACTGTTTCTTGCCATTTTTCGTTTGCTCTTGGCTTTCCATTTTTCTTTTTCTTTTGCTGTGCGCTTTCCTGCTTTTGCCGCTTTTTCACGCTTTTCCCGCTGCTCCCACCCGTGCGGCCCGCCCCCCCCTGCTCCCATTCGCTGTCCTCCCTCCCGCCTCCTAGCTGACCCCTCCTCCCCCCCTTCCCTCTTATGGCGGCTGCTGCGCGGCAGAGACAGCGACCCTTGACCCTCAGGTAGGTCACTTCCCTGCCGCTGCAGCTCCGCCTGCCCAGGCACCTGCCACGCCTTGCTAGGGTGTTCAGGTATTTCAGGTTCTTCTCTTAACCTTCGACTGTTTCTTGCCATTTCTATTTTGCTCTTTGCTTTCCACTGTTTCTTGCCATTTCTCTTTTGCTCTTTGCTTTCCACTGTTTCTTGCCATTTCTCTTTTGCTCTTGGCTTTCCATTTTTCTTTTTCTTTTGCTGTGCGCTTTCCCGCTTTTCCCGCTTTTTCCCGCCGCTGCCACCCGTGCGGCCCAGCCCCGCCCCCGCTCCCATTCGCTGTCCTCCCTCCCGCCTCCCGCCTCCCGCCTCCCGCCTCCCAGCTGACCCCTCCTCCCCCCCCTTCCCTCTTATGGCGGCCGCTGCGCGGCAGAGACAGCGACCCTTGACCCTCAGGTAGGTCACTTCCCCGCCGCTGCAGCTCCGCCTGCCCAGGCACCTGCCACGCCTTGCTAGGGTGTTCAGGTATTTCAGGTATTTCAGGTTCTTCTCTTAACCTTCGACTGTTTCTTGCCATTTCTATTTTGCTCTTTGCTTTCCACTGTTTCTTGCCATTTCTCTTTTGCTCTTTGCTTTCCACTGTTTCTTGCCATTTCTCTTTTGCTCTTGGCTTTCCATTTTTCTTTTTCTTTTGCTGTGCGCTTTCCTGCTTTTCCCGCTTTTTCCCACTTTTCCCGCCGCTGCCATCTGTGCGGCCCGCCCCCGCTCCCATTCGCTGTCCTCCCTCCCGCCTCCCAGCTGACCCCTCCTCCCCCCTTCCCTCTTATGGCGGCCGCTGCACGGCAGAGACAGCGACCCTTGACCCTCGGGTAGGTCGCTTCCCCGCCGCTGCAGCTCCGCCTGCCCAGGCCCCTGCCACGCCTTGCTAGGGTGTTCAGGTATTTCAGGTTCTTCTCTTGACCTTTGACTGTTTCTTGCCATTTCTCTTTTGCTCTTTGCTTTCCACTGTTTCTTGCCATTTCTCTTTTGCTCTTTGCTTTCCACTGTTTCTTGCCATTTCTCTTTTGCTCTTGGCTTTCCATTTTTCTTTTTCTTTTGCTGTGCACTTTCCCGCTTTTTCCCGACGCTGCCACCCGTGCGGCCCCGCCCCCCCTGCTCCCATTCGCTGTCCTCCCTCCTGCCTCCCAGCTGACCCCTCTTCCCTCTTATGGCAGCCGCTGCGCGGCAGAGACAGCGACCCTTGACCCTCGGGTGGGTCGCTTCCCCGCCGCTGCAGCTCCGCCTGCCCAGGCCCCTGCCACGCCTTGCTAGGGTGTTCAGGTATTTCAGGTTCTTCTCTTGACCTTCGACTGTTTCTTGCCATTTCTCTTTTGCTCTTTGCTTTCCACTGTTTCTTGCCATTTCTCTTTTGCTCTTTGCTTTTCATTGTTTCTTGCCATTTCTCTTTTGCTCTTGGCTTTCCATTTGTATTTTTATTTTGCTGTGCGATTTCCTGCTTTTTCCCCACTTTTCCCGCCGCTGCCACCCGTGCGGCCCCGCCCCCCCTGCTCCCATTTGCTGTCCTCCCTCCCGCCTCCCAGCTGACCCCTCCTCCCCCCCTTCCCTCTTATGGCGGCCGCTGCGTGGCAGACACAGCGACCCTTGACCCTCGGGTAGGTCGCTTCCCCGCTGCTGCAGCTCCGCCTGCCCAGGCCCCAGCCACGCCTTGCTAGGGTGTTCAGGTATTTCAGGTTCTTCTCTTGACCTTCGACTGTTTCTTGCCATTTCTCTTTTGCTCTTTGCTTTCCACTGTTTCTTGCCATTTCTCTTTTTCTCTTTGCTTTCCACAGTTTCTTGCCATTTCTCTTTTGCTCTTGGCTTTCCATTTTTCTTTTTCTTTTGCTGTGCACTTTCCCGCTTTTCCTGCTTTTTCCCGCCGCTGCCACCCGTGCGGCCTCGCCCCCCCTCCTCCCATTCGCTGTCCTCCCTCCCGCCTCCCGCCTCCCAGCTGACCCCTCCTCCCCCCCTTCCCTCTTATGGCGGCCGCTGCGCGGCAGAGACAGCAACCCTTGACCCTCGGGTAGGTCGCTTCCCCGCCGCTGCAGCTCCGCCTGCCCAGGCCCCTGCCACGCCTTTCTAGGGTGTTCAGGTATTTCAGGTTCTTCTCTTGACCTTCGACTGTTTCTTGACATTTCTCTTTTGCTCTTTGCTTTCCACTGTTTCTTGCCATTTCTCTTTTGCTCTTTGCTTTCCACTGTTTCTTGCCATTTCTCTTTTGCTCTTGGCTTTCCATTTTTCTTTTGCTGTGCGCTTTCCCGCTTTTCCTGCTTTTTCTCGCTGCTGCCACCCGTGCGGCCCCGCCCCCCCTGCTCCCATTCGCTGTCCTCCCTCCCGCCTCCCAGCTGACCCCTCCTCCCCCTTCCCTCTTATGGCGGCCGCACCGCAGGCAAGCCCGTCTGCGCCCGTCCGTGTCTGGACTGCGCCCAGCGCCAGAACCCCTGGCCCCAGCCACGCTCAAAACACCCGACTAAGATACGACGCCGCCTCCCTCAACGCCCTCAACGCCCTCAACCCCGGACGAACAGCCACCTGCTACCAAGCCAGCCCTAAACGTACTCATGGACCCTTCACCTGTCAAGCCTGCAAGTACACATTCCACCGAGCCTGCAGACCTCCCACCAGCCCTCGCACCAACAACCACCACAAGTGCATCCTCCTCAACACACGCTCCGTCCACAAGCACGCCATCGAACTATGGGACCTCCTGGACACAACAGCACCAGACGTCGCCTTCATCAGAGAAACCTGGATGAACGCCTCCTCGGCTCCTGACATCGCCATAGCCATACAAGATCGCCCGGAAGGACCGCATCAACCAAACCGGTGGAGGAATCGCCATCATCTACAGGAACTCCATCAACATCACGACCACCACCGAAGACACCCCCCTCGCCGCCGAACACGTACACTTCCAGATCCACACCGACCCCAGAACCACCCTCACAGGAACTCTCGTCTACAGGCCCCCGGGCCCACGCGCCCAATTCAGCAAAACCATCACAGATTTCATCAGCCCGCACGCCCTAGCCTCACCAGACTACATCCTCCGCGGGAACCTGAAATTCCACCTGGAGAAAAACGACGACAACAACACCGCCACCCTGCTCGACAACCTCGCCAACCTCGGACTCAAGCAACTGGTGAACACCCCCACCCACACCGCTGGCCATACGCTCGACCCCATCTTCTCCGCCAGCAACCACATATCCTTCAGCCACTCCTCTGAACTACACTGGACCGACCACAGATGCGTCCACTTCACCTTCAAACGGGAGACCCACCACCATCGCACACAGCAAATCCCCCGCAGACACTGGGGCAAAATCTCCACAGAGCAGCTTCTCTCAACACTGAACCAAAACCCACCAGCCATCACCACTGATGCGAACAACGCAGCCCTCAGCCTCACACAGTGGATCACCAACTGTGGCGAAAACCTCGCTCCACTTAAAAGCCACCCAAGCGGGACCAGCATCAGGAAACCCCCGTGGTTCACGGATGCCCTCAAAGAATCCAAGAAATCCTGCCGTACCCTCGAAAAAACCTGGCGCAGAGAACGCACCACAGAAAACATGTCAGCCCTCAAGATCGCCACCCCTGAACACCACCAGCTGATCCGCTCCACCAAAAGGACATCATTCAAAGAGCGACTAGACAACAACACCCACAACAGCAAAGAACTCTTCAACATCGTCAAAGAGCTCTCCAACCCCAGCGCCAGCTCCAACGTCATCACGCCCTCACAAGAACTCTGCAACTCCCTCGCAACGTTCTTCCACCGAAAGATCGCAGACCTACACGACAGCTTCGGACCCCAGACCCCGCCGCACCCACCGAACCAACAGCCCCCACCACTACACTCAACGCCTGGACCCCCATCAGCTCTGAGGAGACCAGAATCACCATGAACACCATCCACTCCGGCTCCCCCTCGGACCCGTGCCCCCATCACATCTTCAACAAAGCCGACTCCATCATCGCCCCCTATCTTCGGAGCATCATCAACAGCTCGTTCTCATCTGCCACCTTCCCCGAGAGCTGGAAACACGTAGAAGTCAACGCTCTACTGAAAAAACCCACGGCTGACCCCAATGACCTGAAGAACTTCCGCCCCATCTCTCTTCTCCCCTTCCCGGCCAAGGTCATCGAGAAGACTGTCAACAAGCAGCTGACCAATTTTCTTGAAGCTAACAACTCGCTCAACCCTTCCCAATCAGGATTTCGGGCCAACCACAGCACAGAAACCGCCCTCATTGCAGTCACCGACGACATCAGAACTCTGATGGACAACGGAGAAACAACTGCCCTCATCCTCCTGGACCTCTCGGCTGCCTTTGACACCGTGTGCCATCGCACCCTAATAACCCGCCTCCGCTCCACTGGAATCCTAGGACAGGCCCTTGACTGGATCATCTTGTTCTTCTCCGACAGAACCCAAAGAGTCTACCTCCCGCCCTTCCGCTCAGAACCCACCGAGATCATCTGTGGCGTACCCCAAGGTTCCTCGCTCAGCCCAACCCTCTTCAATATCTACATGAGCCTCCTCGCCGACATCGCACGCAAACACAACATCAACATCATCTCCTACGCCGACGACACCCAGCTGATACTCTCCCTCACCAAAGACCCAACCACCGCCAAAATCAACCTACAGGAAGGAATGAAAGACGTTGCGGAATGGATGAAGCTCAGCCGCCTAAAGCTGAACTCAGAGAAGACGGAGGTCCTCATCCTCGGACAATCCCCTTCCGCCTGGGATGACTCCTGGTGGCCCACGGCTCTGGGCACCGCACCAACCCCCTCAGACCACGCACGCAATCTCGGACTCATCCTGGACCCCCTCCTCACTATGACCAAGCAAGTCAACGCCGTCTCGTCATCATTCTTCAACACCCTACGCATGGTCCGAAAAATCTTCAGATGGATCCCCGGCGAAACCAGAAAGACAGTTACCCATGCCCTCGTCATAAAGCCGTCTGGACTACGGAAACACCCTATACGCAGGGACCACCACAAAGCTACAGAAACGTCTTCAACGCATACAGAACACCTCCGCACGCCTCATCCCTTGCCACAGCCACATATCCGCCCACCTGAAACACCTGCACTGGCTCCCCGTCAACAAGAGGATCACCTTCAGGCTCCTCACCTACGCACACAAAGCTCTCCACAACATGGGCCCCGAATACCTCAACAGCCGCCTCTTGTTCTACACGCCCACCCATCAGCTTCGCTCAGCCAGCCTCGTCCTCGCCACCGTCACACGTATCCGCAGAACCACCACAGGAGGAAAATCCTTCACCTACCTGGCAGCCAAAGCATGGAACTCCCTCCCCGCACACCTAAGAACTATCCAGGACCATCTCACCTTCAGGAAGCGCCTCAAGACATGGCTTTTCGAGCAGCAGTAACCCATCCCCCCCCCCTCCCCAGCGCCTTGAGACCCTCTCGGGTGAGTTGCACGCTCTATAAATGCATTGATTGATTGATTGATTGATTGAACAAACTAAAAACCTTCACTAACATGTCCACGAAGAAGGCAGTGTACAGCAATGGCAGGACAATCATCATGAAAGCAGATAAGGCACTAGTTGGTCGAATCATTATGGCAGCACAGAATCTAAACCATCAAATGGCCGATGTACTCGCTCATCCCTTAGGACCTTTCTCATGGGCTTTAGCAACTCCAGAAGGTCTGTTTTAGCAACATACTTGCAGAAAAATGTTTCCCATTCTGAGGAAATACCTGGAAATTCAGCCACGCTGATTGATGGTATGGTTCATGTTCAGAGAGTAAAAGGAGAGGAATCAAACTTTGGTGAGGTGGTTAGGTCTGTCTTGTCCATGGTTTTGTGGGAAGGAAATAGGAGTCAAAGAATCAATGTTGTGGTTGATCCGTACAATAAGACATCTACTAAGAACAGCGAAAAAATAATCAGAGGGGAAGAACTTGGGCACCAGTTACAGAGCATCTCACCTTCCCAGACTGTCAGACAGTGGAGGAAATTCCTAAGCGACGTAAGGACTAAAACAACTCTCATCGCATTTCTTGTTAACAATTGGAGCAATTCTCATGCTTGCTGTATGCAACAAAATCTTCCTTGCAACAATCATGGCTAAATTGTTTCTGAGATGTCATACTAAAATATGCATGTGAGTCCCTCACATTGGGAAAATAGCTTCAACCCTTGTTGAAAATGTTTGTCGAGCTATGATAGGTCGCCATACATTTACCAGATGTGACACAGTAAACGCATTTGCGGGAAAAGGAAAAGGAAGTGCATTTATATTCCTGTCTACCAACAGACATACACAGGAAATATTTTTGCAGCTTGGAGACAAATGGGATCTCTCTGAAGAACTATTGGACAAATTGGAGCTATTCTCGTGCTTGCTGCATGCACCAAAATCTTCTGTTCATCACGTGAATGACTTGTGATATCACCTGTTCTGAGCAAAGAAGGGTGAGATAGACAGTCATCAACTTCCATCTTGCAGGGACTGTCTAAAAAAACATGCCGAACGTGCGAATTATCAAGCCGCTGCAATCAAGAGATGTCTTCTGAATGATCCACAGACATCTAGTCCAATTGGGAGAGGGTGGAAGTTGGATAAACATGAGGGAGCAGAGAACTGGTAGTCGGCTGGATGGAAGGTCAGCCAGCACCCCAGGTTGTGTTAGATCTACTTGCTTGCAACTGCATTAGGAACTGAAAATTACCAACATGTGTCTGCTGTCTAAATGACCTCAAGTGCACTATTTTTACATTATATTGAATCTGATGGAATTCGATTTATTTTTCCACAAATTATGATGAATTTGTATGCTATTTATCAAAAACAAGAAAACCATTATTTATTTGGCTATGGTTACTAACCCAATAATATCAGACAAAAGGAAAAGAGTGATGACTTGCTATCACATATTTTACATCTCTAGGCATCCAAATCTTGCAAAAACAAAAATCATGTTAGAATTCATCGCCCCGAGTGGTATCAATGGCCTAAATTTGGGGTCCTGGATCATGGCCTAAATGCCTCATTTTAGATATCCAGCAATGGGGGCTATTTGTACATATCCATCAATGGGTACTAACAAGTCTGTGTATTCCCTGTAAAAGCCGTCTCACAAGCCATCATTTGCTAGTGTCTTGCCTGTCCCCAGTTGCGTGGTGGCCCATGACATGACATCTATTTCTATAGGGGCTTCTAATTTATCCTTTATTTCCACATTTGGGGTAGCAATTTCGCCTCATATAGGGCGATATCAACCCATTGTTCACCAGTTACTGCTTGTTGCTGATATAAACTGGTAACAAAGTTCCTGAATCTTTTATTAATCATTAATTGACCTTAGATTTGGCCAGCCTTGTACTGAAGTGCTACAATTGTCCTTCCTCCTCTTTCTTTGTTAATCAGCCATGCTAGAAGGAGCCCTGCCTTGTCTCTGTTTTTATGTTCTAGTACCAGCTTACTAATATACTCATGTTTGCCTAGCCTGTCCCTTGCCTCATCCAGTTGCTCTGTTTTCCTATTCCTTTCATTGCTGTCCCTACCTCCCAATACAATTTGTATAGATATCGCCTGAATGTATTTTTTCAAGTCTAGTATTTTATTAATCAGAGATCTTCTCACCTATTATTGTAACCTCGAAGTCTCCCATATTACTCCAGGTGATATGACAGAGTATTGATAGTTAAGAATTCTACAGTCTTCCCTCCCAGCATGGTTGAACCAGTAGGGCTCTGATCTGTGGTTTCCATTGCATTATCAGTGTCTCCCTTCTTCCCCTTCTCCATTTAATTAGTAACAAGCATGATCTCTTAATGTGCCGTCTGGGTATATCACCTCTTTGAAGTACCCTATTTTTTCTGAGTGGGTGAATGTTAAATTAGGTCATGAGGAAGTGTCATGCAGTGGTGAGAAAAACGAGTATCTCCTTGCCTCCCCATGATGTGTTCTTCAGATTCTATTAAATTTAGAGGGTCCATCACATTACGCACTGCCATGGTGGTGCAGCCCAGGATGCAGTT
Source organism: Pleurodeles waltl (assembly GCF_031143425.1). Taxonomy (NCBI): domain Eukaryota; kingdom Metazoa; phylum Chordata; class Amphibia; order Caudata; family Salamandridae; genus Pleurodeles; species Pleurodeles waltl. The sequence goes on from NC_090448.1 coordinate 475,688,699, forward strand.
AAAGATGCCTATCCAATTTATAATATACATAAGGCATAAGCAGCGCTGATATCTCCTCATAGAATGTGGGTTTATCTGTGCTTAGTGCATATATGGTCAGTAGAAGGCTGGGTTGACCACTTAGTTTACCCACTACCTCCCAATAAATATATATAGTTTCTGGTTGTGGGGGATATGCCTCTAGCTGATGAGTTGAACTCTGCTTGCCAAAATGTTCACCCCATAATTTCAATTTGAGCTTCTTGTGCTTCAAGGCAGTCAAGTGTGTTTCCAGAAACATTATTATTTGGGCATTTCTTCTTTTCAAGTATGACCATGTCCTTTGCCTCCTGTTTATTGTTTAATGTCCTTGACATTTATTGATAGGACTATGTTCGCCTCTTTGTGTGTGTTTTCATGATTCTTTGTGGTGAGTGAGCATACTGCTGCCTGTGATTTCTTTTTGGATGTGGGGTCCCTTCATGTTTCATGATGCCCACAACTTCTTCCCTGCCCTTTTGGAAGCCCCAAATTGTCCCACACAATGGGCATAGTAAGTACCTTCCTCCCCCAACCATTCAAAACAGCCTTTAATTATTTTTTTCCATCAGTGGTTGTTTTGCGTTCACAGAGAACATCACTTGTGTTAGCCAAATCAGCTTCCTCTACTTGTAATCCTCAGTCCTCTATTCTGCACCACAGCATAAGGGCCCGCCTTAATATTATCAAACAATATCACAAAATTGCATGCAGCAGAGATAATACATTACATTTTCAACCCGAGGCTCTCAAAGTAGTCCACTGCTACATTCAAAAGCTCAAAAAAGTGTCCCTTACACTATGCAAATCTTTCCCAGTACTTTTGCATTTTCAACATAATCATCCTGGAATGGGTCCCTGGTTGGGGGTGGAGATTTGGTGTTCTATGTGCTATGTCCATTGTTAGACCTGGCATCCTTGGTGTGGTTTCCCCTGACTTTTTGCCCTCTGACCTCCTGTTTTCCTGACTTCGTTTTTGCTGGCTTTAGGATTCTGTGCACTTTACCACTGCTAAAAAGTGCTAAAGTGCAGGTGTTCTGTTCTCTAAAATATGGTGATATTTGCTCATCCACAATTGGCATATTTAACTTACTTGTAAATCCGTAGTAAAGTGCACATGTGCCGAGGACCTATAAATTAGATGCTAGTAGTGGGCCCTGCAGCATCGATTGTGCCACCCACTACAGTAGCCCTTTAAACATTACTCCGGCCTGCCACTGCAGAGCCTGAATGTGCAGTCTTAAACTGCCATTTTGAATTTGCAAGTTCACCCACTTGCCAGGCCCAAACCTTCCTTTTTTTACTTATAAGTCACTTTTGAGTTAAGCCCTAGTTAGCCCTAAGGGCAGGCGCTGAGTATTTAAAAGGTTGGACATGTACTTCTAGGTTTAACTTTTCCTATTAGTGAAAAACTATTACATTCATTTTCACTAATGCAAGGCCCATCTCTGACATAGGTTAACATTGGGGTTACCTTGACGCAGCCTTTAAGTGTAACTTTAAATTTGAAAAATATAGAAATTAGGAGTTTGGTGTCTCTGGACTTGTAATTTGAAATCACAACTAATGGTGAAGTTGGATTCTAATTTGTAAGCCTGAAAATACCACTTTTAGAAAGTTGCCGTTGTCTTACTTTAATCATTCTCTGCTTCTGCCCATCTCTGAATACACATCTGCGGTGGGTGACAGCTGGGCTTTGTGCATTCCTTCTAGGTAGTCACACACAAAAGGAGCTGGGGTGTGACATTCACATCTTGATGGCCCATCACCAGGCTGATGGCCCTTCCTGAGCTAGATGAAAGGGAGGAGCTGACACCCCTGAATAGGGTTGTGCCTGTCTCCACACAAAGAGCTGCATGTAAAGTGCCTGGAGCCAGGGAAGGGAAGGCAGGGACCTTGTGCACTTCAAAGGCTTCACTCTGACATCTCCCCCACTTCAAAGGCTCAACTAGGTGTAAGTACTGGACCCCCACCCCACCAAATCAGTACACTTCGGGATCTGAGAATACTCTGCCAGGAAGAAGGGCTGCTGTGCTGCCAGGAAGGACTACCACTCTGCTGAACTGCTCTGCTGTGTTGGTCTGCTGCTTGCTGCCTCTTGCCTGGGAGTGAGAAGGAGTGGACTTAACTCTCTACATCCTCACAAGAACCAAGTGACTCCAAGGGCTTGCGGGCTTGCAGGCTTGCCTCCAGTTCTGAAGTATCAGGGCCATTAAACACCTCCCTCAACTCTGCTGTTGCTGCTGGACTCTGCCAACTTTGAGTCCTGTCCTGCCAAGTGGTGCCAATCCAGTCTTGGGCCTTGAAAGGGGACTCTGCAGCTGTTTTTTCTGCAAAACAGATACATCAATGTTGTTGCACTGATCAGACCCACCGCATCCTCCTTGCCGCTGACGCATCGTCGCTGAGGTTTAGGACTTTGCATTGCTGCCTGCGTGGCTCAGGATCTATACATCACCTTCAGTTCCGGCGCATCGCCTTCGCTGTTCGAGTATGACAAATCAACTTCACTGCAGAGGGTTCAACGCCGCACTTTGAGGAGACCGCTTTGATGAATGTGCAGCTTGACGACGATGCATCTCCCAGACTGCGCAGACTGGAACAGACGCATCGCCTCGACATTGACGCCGCCGTACATGCAAGGTACTTTTCAGTGGGCCTTGCGTGGGTCCTGTAGCTGGTCTGCCCTCCATAGCTGGCCTGAACTTTGGATTTAGCCCGGTCTTGCACGAACTCAAGTAACATTTTAGCGCTTTTGACAGTTAAGCATTAAACTGCTGTTTATTCTTTAAAAATTCATATCTTGAGTTCCACTTATTGGAATTTTAATGTTTTGGTCTTGTTTTACTCAGATAAATATTCTCTATTTTTCTAAACTGGTGTGGTGTCTTTTTGTGGTGTTTTCATTGTGTTACTGTAATTTAAGTATTGCACCAATACTTTACACATTGCCTCTTAAGTTAAGCCTGACTGCTCTGTGCCAAGCTACCAGAAGGTAAGCACAAGTTAATTTAGGCTTGGTATCTGGCCCTGACTAAGATTGTGGTCCCTGCTTGGACAGGGTGCATACCTCTGCCAACTAAAGACTTAGGGGGTCATTACGACCTTGGCGGGCGGCTACCGCCGCCCGCCAGGCGGTAACCGCCGTGCGGCCCCATTATGACATTCCCGCTGGGCCGGCGGGGATGAGGCCGCAACATAGGAGCCGGCTCCTAATGGAGCCGGCGGTGTTACGGCCGTGCGACGGGTGCAGTTGCACCCGTCGCGCTTTTCACTGTCTGCTATGCAGACAGTGAAAAGCTGGCCGGGGCCCTGTTAGGGGGCCCCTGCACTGCCCATGCCGGTGGCATGGGCAGTGCAGGGGCCCCCAGGGGCCCCAGGACACCCCTTACCGCCAACCTCTTCTTGGCGGTGCAAACCGCCAGAAACAGGCTGGCGGTAGGGGTGTCATAATCCCCAGGGCAGCGCTGCTTGCAGCGCTGCCCTGGCGGATTATCACCGCCAGGGCTAAAACGGCAGGAAACCGCTGGCCCCGGCGGTGCGACCGCGGCGCTTCCGCCGCGGTCGTTATAGGGCTGGAAGCACCGCCAGCCTGTTGCCGGTGCTTCCGTCCTATTAGAATGACCACCTTAATTTCTAACATCCACCAAAAGTACTTCAATCTCACTATTAATGTTAATTGATTTGATAGAAACTTTTCTAGGCAGAATTCCAGTGGGGGCGGGGGCTTCTGTATCCTCTCGTAGTCCAAAAATGTATACATTGTGGTGCTTTGATCTATCTTTTACATCCACAAGCTTTTCATATTGGCATTTCACAATTTGTTTTAGTGCTGCTGGATGCCCTGCAATCCCTCTGCCGTTTTCTCCACTGTAAATATACTGTGTTCAGCTTCGGAGGTGAATTCTTGGTCTGCTTCAGATCTTAAATTTAGCAATGTAATACTGTTTGTTAGGTAAACCTTTGGTTTCAAGAATTGCCCTGTTGTCCCCCATTATCTCGTGCTTGAGTGTTGTGTTGGAAGTGGAGCTCCTGTGCTGAGCATCCTACTGTGCCATTTCACCTACTCTGCTTGATTGTGCTATTTTTGTAATCCCCTCGGAGGAGGAATGCTTATTCCGGGAATATTTTGCAACATCCCCTTCCATTTATGCAGCTTCAACTCATTTTCGGTTCTAGGTGCAGCCAGGTTTGTGGACTCCTCTTTGTGGGTGGTCTCTTCTATCACTCTGAGCCCACTACTACGCTTTGTGGCTGTCACGCTGGTTCAGCTGTAATTTGTATTCAGCCATGGATTAAGTAAAAGTTTTATGTTGCCATTTTAGGAGGTAATGACCTTTTTCTTTGCACTGCCTTTTCGTGTACTGTTTATATGTGTATTGTTGCAGCAGCCTAGGTGTGTCCTATTCTATCCTGTTTGGCCACAATGCAGACCACAGTCAGACAAATCCTGGTAAATCCCAGCTCATATATTTTCTCTGCAAGTGCATTGCTGAATCACCCTGTGATTGGCCAATGTCTCCTGCTCCTTCTCACAGCAAACCAACATAACCAGTGCTGCCCAGTGCTCCAGTGGTTTAGCTGCACCCTTCACAATGCCTTTCCTGAACGTTTTGTGAATAGGAAATTAGGAGTGGAATGTTTATGTACACTATCAATAGAGAGCACAGAAAGAGGGATGGGAGTGGATGGATGAGTAGGAGAAGACAGCAGCAGGATGGGGATAGAGGGAAAGTAAGAGGTAGGGAGACACAGGGGGAAGAGTGGGAAACTTTACTTCTTGCTTTGATTATGTTTTTGATCTGGGTGAACATCGACTGTGGATCAGTTAATTACAGGGACCAGTTCAAAATGCCCCATTGGGTGGTTTGGGGTAAGTATAAAAACAATTTTCTTCTTCTATAGAAAAAACATGGCAGCTCCGGCATTTCACACCATCTAGCACTAGACTATGGTAGCAGCCATAATATTAATAATCACAGCAGGCGTGATTTAGAAATGTATTTATAGATACAGCAGGAGCATGGGCCTATGAAAAACGCTGTGCCAGGTACATAATGCTTCACTTCTCTCTCTTTGGTACAGCCATGGCTACTACTCTCTCGAATGAACTTCTCATTGTTCTGAAACCAGTGCTTAATTTGTGTGTGTTGTTTCCGGTGCGGAGCACCGGCACTTATTTTTGAGGGCCGGGGCTTATTCTTCTGCCTCAAGCATTTGGTTCGAGCAAAAGACATATGGGAAAGACGGATGAAGGGAAAACGAAAAAGCGTCACAAAAGGAGAAAGTAGAAAGCTGCAAGAGTGAGCTGAAGGGTAGGGAGTGACTTTATATGGATTGAAGAGGCCCGAGATGGCTTCAGGATTACGCCCCCTCAGTATTCCATGTTCACACATTTAGTTGCAGCAGCTGCGTGTTTAAGAGGATGGCTTTGGGCACCGGCATCTTTTTATTAACAACATTAAGCACTGTCTGAAACAAATCTCAGAACACAGGTTTCCTAAGCAACTATCCATCCTACTCCAGGACTATATCTCATATACCTATGATTTAAGTTCCTGAGATCATCTGTTGGGGATTGTCTACTCTACAAGGACATTACAAAATATTATTATCCACGTCTAGCGGTTCACTAAATTGTGATCCAAAAACGAAAGATCTCTTCGTAGCCTACATTTCAGGAAGTGCACCTTACATGTATCATTCTCAGGCAAATGTTCCACTGCCTGACACAAATAAAACCACTACCTGTCTCCACTCATAATCCACCCTCTGTTCTCTTTGACTACAAGGCTGGTAATGCACAGTTATCACTTACTTCCATTTTGTCTCTGGCAGTCCCACAATCCAGTGGTTCGCTCTATTAGTGACAGTTCTTTCTGGCCCACTTTTCACAGGTACTGCATGATCCATAGAGTGGGCCTTGCAAAGTGACCAATATTCATGTAAGTTTGCTAAACAGAGAGTTTTGCCAGGGGGTCATGTTGCAGATACCACAGGCTGTCACAGTGTGTGTGTGTCTGTGTTTAAGTATGTGACCCTTCCGCTAGTTTGGACGACGCTACTCCCAGGATACAGAGATAAGTAACGCAGCCATCTTGTACAGAATGTGTACATGCACAAACTTGTACAATAATAACTCCTCTTTACAAGGCTTATTCTCTAAGCTAATTGATTTGGTTGTACAGGTATATTTATATTCAAGCACATATGACAGTACTGCATGATGTTTACCCAAACAGAATCCCAATGGTACATGGGGGTAAATCTGCAGATACGTGTGGTGCCACTGGGGCGAATAAAGAGGAACCAAAAGGAACTATTGCATTAATGTAGTCCAAACCAATAATTTTGGCGTGTATAGCATCAGATACTGCTCCTCATATTCCTAGGCAAACTCGATTATTTACATTGTCTAGAGGAAGGTATGTCATTTGTCAAATACACATGAGATCAGTGGGAGGGAGTGTCAAAATGCGGACAGGTGAAATTCCTTTTTTCTTTATTTAAGCAATGTATTTTCTATGAGGTCAAAACAAAAAGTACTGTCGTATATTTAAATACAAATGTATATATTTTTAGGAAGAAATGCGGCAGCTGTGGTTGAAAAAAATTAATATCTGCTGCAGACCATCTAGCTGCGTGTACTCGTGGTTATTTGGACACTTGTACCCCCGGGTGACTCATGGAAAAGAGTCAGGATCTCGCTTTGTTTATTTTTGGTTGGTTGTTGGGAGGGGCAGGTGGAGAGGTATCTGGATAAGTGTCTTTCTATAATCTGCTATCATGGCATATCAAAAGCAATTAATATAGCAGTATTTCATTTGCAAACAGTGTTGTTTCTTTCAATAGGCTTACGTCCTCAGCTTGCATGCTATCTCAGAAAACCTCCTCCCACTTTATTCCTAAACCCCTGCATCAAAAATGGTCTTTGACTTAAACTATCGAGTGTTCCCTCGCCTTTCTATTGAATGACCCCCTTTTGCCTTCCACCCTCTGCATTCTTTAATCTCAGTGTAGCATGCTCCTTTATTTAATTTCTGCACAATGGCCACCACATTTCATAGATCACAACCTCTTCTTCATCGAAACCATATCCCTAAAACCTAACAATACTTAACTTTTCTAGCCTATCAGTTCATCCCACCAAATGTTTGCTCGAGCTCACATAGCCTTCACTAATGATCACAAACTCATATCAACGTAATCTACCACAAAGAAAATTAATTGAATGGTTTCCTTGAGAGCACAAGACTAATCATAATAAACAATAACCACTGGGTTAACACTAACCTTGGGTTCAGGAGGAGCGTGCTACTCGCTGTGAAGCGCTTCAACGTCTTTTTGGGATAGTAAGTGATGAAGATACAAATACCATACAATACTGTCCTGGATTGTGTACTGATAAGAATTACACTAAATAACGATGCTTACAATAGGTACTGAGATGCACCTGGGGAGGGTAGGCATGAACACCAGGAAGAGAAGCTGAGGTTCTTCATTATAGTTTAAGACAGAAAAACTACTAAAAAATAAAAATGTATGTTTCTGTATGATGCATGAACCTTGGCCATGAGAACTTTATCAGCTGAGATATATTCTCCAGACTCCAGCACGTAGTTCGCAAATCCTACAAAGTCTTACAGTTGCTTTATATGACTAAGCAATAAACATCGCCTCACCATATCAGTAAGATAAGGCATGTAGCAGTGTTACGGAATGACGCAAATTCGAGTAGTTCATACTCCATGTGGCCTTATCATACTGATTAAGAATCCAAGCAGAAGGTATGACCGATATTGTCAACCTGCAAGGACTTTGCCACAGTTACATAATAAAGCCTTAAATTCTATTCAAATGATCTTCACATTTCACTTAGCTAAACTCGCGCGCCGAAAGGCTGCTGGGGTTCATGGCTTAGCCGAATGTGATGACGCAGTAACCAAGCTGCCGCTTTCACGAGCAGGCCAGCCTCCTTCCCAGATTGCCTGTACACACGTAGAAGAAGCAAATATCTGCTTACACTATTTGTACCAAAATGTGCCGGAATAGGAAACAAAGCAGTTGAGAAGAGGATATTTACTGTGGTTACTGCGACAGCGAATCAAATATCACGTTCATTGACCCCAATAAGCTAGAGTTTAATCAGATGGTTAATATTTGATAAGGTCTGTGATGAAATAGCTCAGGCAGAAGACATTGGTTTCCATGTTAATTACCTATAAATTCAATACAAGCCTAACTGGTGAAGGCCATAGGTTATAGATTATGGCAAAAGGGGAACAAGCAGGGTGGCCAGTTATGGGAGAAATTCCAGCAGCTGGAGAGACAAATGTGGCAGGCCACTTGAGGTGGACAGAAAATAATATGGGTCAATGGAATACTTCTGTTTTCGCCAGCCACTAGCGAGCTGCCTGATGGAAGGATGTGCATGCGATATGGTGGCTTGCCAAGTGATTTACTGTCTGCGCATTGGCAGGCTAAAAGTTGACCTGCTTTGTGATTGTGTCATTGGCTGGCCAACTTGCTTTCATTGGACGCTTCAGAAATTGTTAAGTCAGGTTCATTGCTCAAACTCCATATTGGTTTCCATGATTACGCCACGACTCCACCCCCTCAACAAACATGGATTCAGGTGGGGAATTCCGGACTATTTTATGTATTAACAGAGTAGCAGCCCCATTCTCTTTTTTTGTTGAAAATGGTGTAACTCCACAGCTGCTAGGAATCCTGTCCCTACCATGACATACAATTCAGGTGGCACCATCTGTACTTGGGAAACCCCACTCCAAGTAATCAAGAAAGTGAGCTTGTGCCTCTGTATGTAAAAGGCATCCATACCAGAACCACAGCCAATTATTGATGTTGGTAGTGGGAACTCTCCATTTAGAGCCTACTGCTGGATTGAGACCTCTCAGAACTTGAATGGCTAATTCACAGTTAGCCACTAAGACACGTGGCACCCAGAGAGTTCGCATGTAAGAGTATAAGCCCCTTATTAATCCTGCATCCAGCGATTCATCATCAGTTTTCAACCCCATGTCACAGAGACCTAACACAGTTACATTAACAGCAGTGCCATAATGACAGCACCAGGGACCGTATTTACAGTCTTTGGGGGGAGCCATATTTATAACTCATTTATATAAACAGATGTAGTGTAGCTGAAACTATCAGAAGCAGAGAAAAAGCACTGTCAAAGCCAATAGGTCTCAGCAATGAGTGACCAATGCCTTTGGCATGGGTGTGGGTGGTGAACGAGATGGTGGATGGGGGTTTTGGGCAATTGGGGGTGGTGAACTGGTTTGAGACACCGGCAGCCCACATCCTTCACTGTTGCAGTGCTGAGGGCGTAGCACAGATGGGGCAGAGCAGAACAAGATAGATAGTAGTGTATCGCTTAGCTCAGCATTATGTGCCACACATAAACACTTCCCATATGGAGGTTTGTGGCAAAGACTAATCTCTTCCAACAACGTTCCCTATAGTGTAGCTTGCTATCCGTGCAAGTAAGCACTTCAATGACCCATAGAGGAGTAGTAAGCGGTATTCAACTGTCACAATGATTATAGTATGCTGTTGTATTGGATACTTTTAAGGCTTTTTAGGCGAAATAAAGTTATTTATATATAACTGTCACAATACAACAGCTTTCAAACATCACGTTAGGCACACTCTGAACGTGGAAATATTGAGGAGAGGTGCCAATGTGAAAAAGTGGTAGCCCTACGTGTCTAGTTTCCTGCAGCGCTCCCTAAACACCCTCACTGACATAGTCACCATCGTTCCTCTCAAAAGGGACGGCTATTCACTGTCAGTACATGAAGCGTCTTTTCCCTACCTCATCAGCCGAAAAATAGGGGTTGATATCTTCCTGACTGACCAGCTCACAGGTCACTGTTGTCCTGTCGTCTTTCTTCTGATGACAAACAGCTGCTCTGGTAATAGAGGCAGTCTTGACACTCCCCCTTTTGCTTAGGCTGTAATGGAGATGCTCATCGTGCACTGCCCCAAGAGCTAGCTTCCGTGCAGATGGACGATGCCTGTCATGTGGAGCAGTGGGCGGGTGTTTCCGGTTTAGAAGCAACAACCATTTGCATGTTTATTTGCAAGTACAGAAAGAATGACCTGTCTAGAACTGCCTCTTACATCGCATTCTAATTCTTTTCATGAGTTGGAGAAGTTGGCAGCAAGGCAGAGCCAAAAGGCAGTCTACAGTGTTCTGTAGTTATGGGTGGTAAATCCCATATTCGGGGACTTCTAGCGGATTCAAGACGCTTGGGTTGCAGGCAGATGTTCAAAGCATTGCCTAGAGAGGAACAAATAAACGCAGTTGTATTCAGCTCTGCATGCACTGAGTAAAAGGGAGAGTGCGAGGGCTTGTAAACCAAGAAAAAAACCTTCACTAGGCACTTGGGGCACATGAAAACATCAGCTCTCCTGAGGAGGGCTTTTAGAGCATGAAAAAAGTCCCTAAATGGTAATAAAATGAGGGATAGTGGAGTGACTGTGTACTTAGTTTGTGATCTCGGGGAGGAGTAAACAGAGGAAGAGGCATGCCAAATGCATGCCATGCACAAATGGTGAGAAACAATGGGAGAGCTACGATGGAACCAGTCAATGGCAAGCCTATGACCAGGCTGAAGCCGACGTTGTAGATACAGTGGGGCATATTTATACTCCGTTTGCGCCGGAATCGCGTCGGTTTTTTTTGACGCAATTCCGACGCAAAACTAACTCCATATTTATACTTTGGCGTTAGACGCGTCTAGCGCCAAAGTCCATGGAGTTTGCGTCATTTTTTAGCGTGGACACCTACTTTGCGTTAATGAGATGCAAGGTAGGCGTTCACGTCTAAAAAATCGACTCCGAGGCATGTGCGTCGGATTTATACTCCCGGGCAAAATTCACGCCCGGGAGTGGGCGGGTCAAAAAAAATGACGTACGGCCGCTTTTGCGCCGTTTTTTCGCGCCTGCAAAAGGCAGGCGTTAAGGGACCTGTGGGCTCTGAAGGAGCCCAGAGGTGCCCTCCCATGCCCCCAGGGACACCCCCTGTCACCCTTGCCCACCCCAGGAGGACACCCAAGGCTGGAGGGACCCATCCCAGGGACATTAAGGTAAGTTCAGGTAAGTGTTTTTTTTTTTTTTTTTTTTGTGGCATAGGCGGGCCTGATTTGTGCCCCCCTACATGCCACTATGCCCAATGACCATGCCCAGGGGACATAAGTCCCCTGGGCATGGCCATTGGGCAAGGAGGCATGATTCCTGTCTTTGCTAAGACAGGAGTCATTTCTATGGGGGTTGGGAGTCGAAAAAAATGGCGCAAATCGGGTTGAGGCGAAAAAATTGCCTCAACCTGACTTGCCCCATTTCTTGATGCCCAAGCCCCATATCCCCCTACGCCGGCGCTGCCGGGTGTACGTCGTTTTTTTCCACGCACACCAGGCAGCGCCGGCGGCTAACGTCATTGATTAAATACGGCGCCCGCATGGTGCTTCAGAATGGCGTTAGCCGGCGCTAATTTTTTTGACGCAAAACTGCGTTAGCGCAGTTTTGCGTCAAAAAGTATAAATATGGCCCAGTATGTCTTGGTTCAAGACAGCAAATGTGCGCTGTCTGCAGCTAAGACCTAAACAAGCATTTGCAATGCAACGGGTCTCGCGTTTGCTCATGTTAGAGCTGATAGCGTTGTAAACTCCTAACCCGTCTTTTCACCTATCGGCAAAAGTGCCTTTATGTACGTAACCCGAAAAAGTGCAATTAACTATGTAAAGCGCTCGACTTCTGCCAAGCGAAATCGCGCTAGTAAATTAGAGAAAAAGTAGTCCACGAGCCGGACAGAAAGCAGCGAGCCTTGCATGTTTTCTGTACTTGGTCGATGCGCTCGAGGGGGGCTAGCCACCGGAAAAGGCATGACGTATGCATGCCTTCGACTAATGAAAGCAAGCAGATTTTATTAGGCAAGCCCACGAACCAATGAAAAACACTGACGTGACGTCGACAGGGCTCCGAGCCCTTTTCTAAACACTAAAGCGTCTCGCTGCGATACGCATGCGCATGCAACGCAGGCTCGACCCTAAAAAGCAAACAAGTACCTCAGCTGTCAGAAGCAGATGGAAAATAGATCAGGCAGGTGAAGTCTCTATATCAGAAGCAATGGAAAACGGGAAAATAGACCAGATGCCTCTGCTATCAGCAGCAAAGAAAAAGCAGGCCAGGTGCCTCTGCTATCAGCAGCAGAGAGACAACAGACTAGGTGCCTCTGTTATCGGATCAGAGGGAAACTAGATTAAGTGCCTCTGCTGGAGAAGCAGAGAAAGAGCAGGTCATATAATTCCGCTTTCAAAAGCCGATGGAAAACACATCTCAAAAGCAGAAATTAAGCAGAAAAAGGTGCTTCTGCTATCAGCAGCAGAGAAAAGCAGACCAGATACCTCTGCTATCAGCAGCAAAGAAATGATGTAGGCCAAATGAACTTAGGTGCCTCTGCTGCTGAAGTAGAGAAATAGCCGGCCAGGTACCTCCACTATCAAAAGCAGATGTAAAACAGATCCTGTATCTGTGCTGTCAAAAGCAGGCCAGTAAGGCCGGCCTTCAATAGCAAAGAAAACACGCAGACATGGCACAGGAAGGCTTTCAGCAGTCTACGTGGAAGCCCTGTGATAATGCACAGTATAGAGTTATTGTGCTGTCGGCGTTTCCTCTTGTGAAGAGCTAATGGAAGTCGGTTTTAAGGCCCAGACCGCAGGCAGAACATGAGAAGAGAGGAAAGAAAAAGATCAAAATTAAGAGAGAGAAAACGAGAGGAAAAGAGTGAAATGAAATATAGAAGAATGAGAGAGAAAATAAAAGAATAAGGGAGAGAGAAAGCGAATGTGTGAGAAGTAGAGTGAAGAAGAACAAGAAAGGAAGAGAGAGAGAGAGAGAGAGTGTGAGCTCAGCTAGTTTGAACATTTTTGACAGGTCTACATTTAGTTTCCAGTCAGGCCCTGACCGGGAGTCTACTTTTGCACAGGCAAATGCTTGGGAAACCTCTAAGAACAGCTCTGCAAACCAAGAGAGAGCACTCAGGACCGGGCCATGAAAACATGCACACAGTAAAGCTGGAGAGAGGAATATTTTTTTACCCAGCTTTTTGTGAGCATTACAGTGCAATTTTGCACGGTGGCTGACAGCTGCACCACTTTCTCCATTCAGTATGGCCCAAAACACGTTTACTTTTTCCCTCTAGAGAAGCCTATCGGTAACTAACTTACCAAGGCACCAAATCATACTTTAAGGCACAAAATAACAAATATTTTGGAACAAGAATATAAAGATGAGTAAAGAACACCTCATACAGTTAATTTGCATTCAGGATCTGAACAAGCCTGAGGAATAATTTGAGAATAAATTGCTTCGCCCTTTTCCTTTAGTGTTTGCTATTCAAATGTATGTTGAGTGCAGGCTTGTGCCTTGTCAACAGCAGTACTGAACAAGTCACTATAGTAACAGGGAAAGGCACACCTAGCCTGACTGAGGCCCAACATACTCCTAATACATCTGACAACCAACAACAAAACATCAAACCATCTCATGCTGCCTGCTCCCTTTTTTTAACCATTTTTATTGATAAATACCAACTAGAGCGCATTACAATAGTATACATGCACAGAGCCGAGTACAATTACAACAAGATAATGTTCAAAATCCCAGTCTTGTGCATGGTGACCGAGTATTCATGTTGCTGTGTCCGTTTAGGTAGCAAGTACTAACAACAAAGAAATTAAAGAAGGAACAACCCCTCCCTTTCACCCCCCAGGGGATCTCACCTAGAGTCAGTGATAAACAAACAGCAAGGGTGGGAATATTGAAAACCGAAATCCTACGAACAAAGGGGGCATGCGGGGCAGGCGAGGGATCAGACCATGCGCCTCAGAATGTAGGCGGTTGGCCTGGTTTGAAGTGGGTACCTAAGGTACTTATACCTTATACCAGGTCCAGTTATCCCTTATTAGTAAAATGTAGGCAGTGTTCTAGCAGCTAAGGCTGTCTAGAGGTAGCTGTAGCAGAGCAGCTTAGGCTGAATTAGGAGACATGCAAAGCTCCTGAAATACCACTATAGTTACACAGTACTTATACACCATAAAAGACAATACTCAGCGTTACCAAAAATAAAGGTACTTTATTTTAGTGACACAAGGCCAAAAATATCTTAGAGGCAATACTCCTTCTGGAGGTAAGTATTATACACAATATATACACTAGAAACCAAAATCAGGTAAGTACATAGTCATAGAATATTGCAAAACAGTAGAAAATACAATAGAATGCAATAGGCCTAGGGGCAACAAAAACCATATACTAAGAAAGTGGAATGCAAATCATGAATTCCCCCCTAGGCAAGTGTAGTGTGTAGGGGGGTGCTGGGTGTGTAAGAAAACACCAAAGGTGAGTAAAATACCCCACCCCAGAGCCCAGGAAATTAGGAGTAAAGTACTGCAAGTTTCCTCAGGACACACTAGAAGTCGTGATAAGAGTTATTGCAAGAACCAAGCAAGACTGCAAGCAACAAATGGTGGATACCTGAACCTGAAGACCTGTGAAGAGAGAAGACCAAGTCCAGATGTCACAGAAGATTCCAGGAAGGACAGAAGCCCCAGCCAACCAAGAAGATGGTGCAAAAAAGGATTCTCCAGTTAGAAGATGTATGCAGAAGAGCACCAAAAAAAATGGCTGTGGGTTCCTGCATGGTGCAAGAGAGATACCCCACGTCGAGATGTTGGATGCAGGCTGTTTGCGTCACTGGAGTCGTCCAAACAAGCCTTGGTTCAAGCAAGGTCACGGTTTATGTCAAAATGGCGCTGCCTGGACCCAGGGGGAATCTGGGGGCCTCAACTCGGATTGAGGAGGCAGAGGGGGATCCCAACACTAGAGAGAGCCCACAGATCACAAGGCAGCACCCACGGGAGTCCCAGGACACGGGGACAAAGAAGATGCAAATTGCGGTTGGTGCAGCACAACAGACGAAGATCCCATGCCGCCTGAGAACAACTCAGCGAGTTGTGCGTTGCAGGATGGAGTGCTGGGGACCTGGGCTACACTGTGCACGAAGGATTCTTGGAAGAAGTGCACAGAAGCCCAAGAAGCTGGAGATGACACTGTGCACAGGGGTACTGTCGCAAACCGGGAAGGAAAGCTCTTACCGCCTCCAAATTTGGACAGCTGGACTTTAGGACAGTCTGGGTCATGTTGGTCCACCACCTGTGTTCCAGGGAGCACGCTCGTCATCAGGAGAGGAGTCCTAGAGAACCAGTCGTCATCATAGGAGGTGCCTGCAGGGAAGTGACTCCGTCACTCCACAGGAGATTCCTTTGGTTCTTCTGGTGCAGGGTGAAGACAGAGAGTCCTCAGAGCGTGCACACCTTCGGAACTGTTGCAGTTGCTGGCTGGAGCAGAAGTTGCAGGTCACAGGAGTCGTCCTGGATACTTTATTGCAGTTACAGTGGTTCCTGGAGCTGTCTGTGGTTGATCCGACGGTCAGAAGCTGAAGCAGAGGATGCAAAGGACTCCTGGAGGAGTCTTGCAAGTTGAATCTGAAGAGACACCCAAAGGGGAGACCCTAAATAGCCCTTAGAGGAGGACTGGCTACCTACCCAGGTATAAACCCATCCGGAGGGGTCGCTGACGTCACCTCAGAGGCCTCCAGAGTGTTCCCACACCTTGGAAAACAAGATTGCTAATGTCAAGGACACACTGGAGGAGCTCTGGGCACCACCCCTGGGGTGGTGATGGACAGGGGAGTGGTCACCCCCTTTCCTTTGTCCAGTTTCGCATCAGAGCAGGGACTGGGGTCCCCTGAACCGATGTAGACTGGCTTATGCAAGGAGGGCAACATCTGTGCCCTTCAAAGCATTTCCAGAGGCTCTGGGAAGCTACCCCTCCCAAGCCTGTAACACCTATTTCCAAAGAGAGAGGGTGTAACACCCTCCTCCTAAAGGAAATGCATTGTTCTGCCTTCCTGGGACTGAGCTGCTCAGAGGGAGGGCAAAAACCTGTCTGTGAGGTAGCAGCAGCTGAAGCTGAAGTGCAAGCCTCAGAGAGCTGGTTTGGCAGTACTGGGGGTCCATGGTGGAGCCCCCAGGATGCATGGGAATTGACCCTCAATACCAGATTTGGAATGGAGGGACAGTTCCATGATCTTAGACACCTCACATGGCCATATTTGGAGTTACCATTGTGAAGCTTCATATAAGCATTGACCTATATGTAGTGCACGCGTGTAATGGTATCCCCGCACTCACGCAGTCCGGGGAATTGGCCCTGGACAGTGGGGGGGCACCTTTGCTAGTGCAAGGGTGCCCTCACACTTAGCAACTTTGCACCTAGCCTTCAGTAAATGAAGGTTAGACATATAGGTAACTTATACGTTGCTTAAGTGCAGTGAAAATGGTTGTGAAATAGTGTGGGCAATATTTCACTCAGGCTGCAGTGGCAGTCCTGAAGAAAGGGTTGTCTGAACTCCTTATGGGTGGCAAAAGAAATGCTGCAGCCCTTAGGGATCTCATGGAACCCCAATGCCCTGGGTACCTAGGTACCATATACTAGGGACTTATAAGGGGGGGTCCAGTGTGCCAATTGCCATTGGAATATGGAGTCACTAAACTATAGTGACTAATTTGGAAGTGGAGAGAGCATCAACACTGGAGTTCTGGTTAGCAGAACTTCAGTGACACAGTTAAGCACTACTGACAATACACACATTAGGCCACAAACTATGAGCACTGGTGTCCTGGCTATCAGGATCCCAGTGAGACAGTAAAAACACACTGACACACACTCACAAACGGGCCAAAAGTGGGGGTAACCATGCTAGAAACAGGCTACTTTCTCACACTCACTCATCGGGATAGAGAAACAAAGAGACCGAGAATATGTCAGGGAAAGGGAGTTTTTGGGGTCTTTCATCCAGACATGAGTCACAGTGCTAGCGACTATGGGGGTTGGGGTCCCTCGGTAGGCTGAGGTTCAAAGCCATGAAGGATCAGGTCCCAATGGTCCGCAAGGGGGAATTTTCCTCAGTCCATGATACTCCTCACTACGGAATGCAGTGCCCTCTGCCTGTGCCCATTCGAGCACCTCAGTGCCCCATTGTTAGGCCAAGGGGGGAATGGCTGATTTCAACCACATTGCTATTGCCATCTTGGCAAAAAACAGAAGGACTGTGAATCGAGTAGTGGCTTTGCCCGCCGTGGATTTGTGTGCAGACACAGTAGGCATTGTTGAGCGGTGGTTAATTGATCCTTTACCGTTGCTCTTGATATGTGGGATAGTACGGCGTCCCAGAAAGGACATGTAAGGGCTGGCGGGTCCAGAACATGTGTAACATGTCTGCAGAGTCCACTCTTCACCTAGGGCACATGTGTGCAATTGTAGGATATATGCAGTGAAGTAGTTGGGGAGTCAAGTAGGCCCTATACAGTAGACAGAAATGTATGTATTTAAATCAGGGTTATAGGGGATTTTGCTGGAGTATTCCAGTACCCTAAGCCACTCTGAGTCATGGAAATGTACCAAAGAGTCCTCCCATCCAGACTGCAGCCGAGACAGTGTTGCCAGGGGATCATGTGCAAAGGGGCAGTATATCCATGTTACCAGTCACCGAGCATGTCCCAGTGAGTGCCACGCATGGAGCAACGGGTGTTGTGGTGACTCTAGTCTGAGAATTCTCGAACAATACTGTAGTGTCTTACGGAGAGCCCTATATGTCAGGAATTTCCCTTCAGGCAAATGGACTTGGTGGAGCTCCTGAAAGGACAGAAGCATTCCCTCTCCAAACATGTCACCAAGTGTCGTGACACTAGCCTCTTTCCAGACCTCCAGGCGTCAACCAGTCAGAATATCCCCTCAGGGGAAAACCCCAGAGTGGGATCACTGGGGTGTAGGGCTGGGTGTCGTTGGCTCCTGGGAAACCCCTCTGCAAGCACTCATAGGCCTTGCAGAGGTGTAGCATGTAGGGGCCTCTCTTCCAGCAACCTAGAAGGAGCAATGGTAGTAAAAGGCCCCCACGGACTTCAGTTCGCAGTATCCCAGTTTCCTCCATATGGCAGCCCGGACCACCCATTAGAGCTGGGCGGCCAGGTAGTAATGTGTGAAATTCAGGGCACCCATGCCTCCTCCAGAGAGGGGCAACTGTAGCATATGCAATGCAACTCTTTTCCAACTTGGGCCTCAGAGCAGGTCCATTTGCAGGGAGTCTAGACATCAGAAAGTTATCCCCGGGATCGGCACTCTTATACTTGTGAAATGATATAACAATCGGGGAAGCATTACCACTTTGAAGAGGGCTATGTGACCCCACACAGAGAGGGGGAGGGTAGACCAAAAAGAGACCTGGGAGTGCAGATCTCAGCATCCTACTAAGATTCCCCTTTAGGAGATCCATTGCTGAGTGATATATCTGGATACCCAAATATTTAAAAGGTGCACAGGACCCATGAAAGTAGCCAGTGTTCAAGACCTGCTGCACAGGGAGTTGTTCTGGCAGGGGAAAGACAAGAGATTTGGCATAATTAATCTTGAGGCCAGACACTTCACTGAAGGTGGACAGGATAAAGGATAGACCAGTCAGGTCCCCAGAGACGTCCCAGAGTTAGAGAATCATTTCATCAGCATAGAGTGAGACAATGTGTGCTCAGGCGTCTAGGGGGATGCCGCAAGCTTTGCCATTAGCTCTCAATTGCACAGATAGTATCTCCAGTGCCAACACGAACAACAGAGGGGACGGGGACAACTCTGATGAGTGCCCCTATGTATAGTTAAGGGTCTGAAATGTGATGGAGAGTTCCAGTTCTGGCAGTGGCATTGGAGAAAAAAAAGAGTTGGATACATCTCAGCATCCTAGGGTTAAAGCTAAAGTGCCCAGAACATATAGGTGGACATTACAACCCTGGCAGACGGTGTTAAAGCGGCGGTAAGACCGCCAACAGGCCGGTGGTAAAACAATTGCAATTACGACTGTGGCGGAAACCGCCAACAAAGACAGCCACTTTAACACTCTGACCGCCACAGCGGTACAAACATACAGCGCGGCGGTCATCGCCAACAGACATGCAGGAGACAAAGTACCGCCCACACTATTTTGACAGGCCAATCCGCCACCTTTACCAAGGCGGATTCACCACGGATAAAAACACAGCGGAAACAGGAATACCGAAGGAAAGACGCTCACCTCTACACACCCCACGAGGAACGAGGACGCCATGGATCCGGAACTCCAAATTCTCCCTGCAATAGTCTTCCTGCTCCTCTACCAGGAGCACGAACGCCGGCGGCGAAGACCACGGTGAGTACTGCACCTACGACACAGGGGGAGGGGAGGGAAAAACAGGGACATACACATGCAACACCCCCACCCTCACCCACTACAACACACACACTAATGCAAATCAATACATCACAGTTACACCCCCCAAGCCCCCCGGAAGAATGCAAAGACAATAAAAAATGAGTGTAACAATTGTAATATATTAAAAGCAAGTAGGCAGAAATATATATATATATATATATATATATATATATATATATACATACACCATGTACAAAATATATACCAAGCATAGTAGTCCAGGTAGTGCTCTAATAAAGTTCGTGGAACACTGGGACCACACGGTATGGGCGAGGCCCACACAAGATCCATGACGGAGAGAACACTGCAGGGGCATCAGAGAGCAACTAAACAGGCACCTCAGGGGGAGGGAAAGGGGGGGCACCTCAGCCGGATGAGTGCACAACGCCAAATCCACGAGGGGGCCACATGCCCACTGTTACATCCTAGGGAGTACAAAGCCACAGTCTCTCAAGTCTCTACAGTGGGTGGGTTGCCCACTGTTCCATCCTGGGGACTGCAAAGCCACAGTCTCACAAGTCTCTACAGTGGGTGGGTTGACCACTGTTCAATCCGGGGGAGTGCAAAGCCACAGTCTCATAAGTCTCTACAGTGGGTGGGTTGCCCACTGCTTTATCCTGGGGAGTGCAAAGCCACAGTCTCACAAGTCTCTACAGTGGGTGGGTTGCCCACTGTTCAATCCTGGGGAGTGCAAAGCCACAGTCTCACAAGTCTCTACAGTGGGTGGGTTGCCCACTGTTCAATCCTAGGGAGTGCAAAGCCACAGTCTCTCAAGTGGATGACAGTCTCCACTGGTTCTGGATGGGGCTTTGTGCCCAGAGTACATCATCCTGCCAAGGATTGGGTGAGTGGATGACAGTCTCCACTGGTTCTGGAGGGGGTTTTGTGCCCAGAGTGCTTCATCCTGCCAAGGATTGGGTGAGTGGATGACAGTCTCCACTGGTTCTGGAGGGGGCATGGTGCCCAGAGTGCTTCATCCTGCCAAGGATTGGGTGAGTGGATGACAGTCTCCACTGGTTCTGGAGGGGGCATGGTGCCCAGAGTGCATCATTTACCCCGTGACGGACTCAGTTGCGTCAGTGCCCTTGCCGCTAATGGGCCAGCGGTGCTTGAGACAGCGGTGCCCTGTTCAGCGGTGCTTGAGACGGCGGTCTCCATTGCTGGGACTCAGCTGCTGGCGGTCCTTCATGGCCCAGCGGGGCTTTTGCTGGCGGTCCTTCATGGCCCAGCGGGGCTTTTGCTGGTGGTCCTTCATGGCCCAGCGGGGCTTGTGCTGGCGGTGGCCTCCTGGGTAGGTGGGCTGGTGGTTGCGGGCCCCTCCTGGGAAGCTGGGCTTGTGCTGGCGGTCCTGTCCTGGACAGCTGGACTGGTGCTTGCGGGCCCCTCCTGGGCAGCTGGGCTTGTGCTGGTGGCCCTGTCCTGGGCAGCTGGGCTGGTGCTGGCGGTCCTGTCCTGGGCAGGCGGGCTGGTGCTTGCGGGCCCCTCCTGGGCAGCTGGGCTTGTGCTGGCGGTCCTGTCCTGGGAAGCTGGGCTGGTGCTGGCGGTCCTGTCCTGGGAAGCTGGGCTGGTGCTGGCGGTCCTGTCCTGGGCAGCTGGGCTGGTGCTTGCGGGCCCCTCCTGGGCAGCTGGGCTGGTGCTGGCGGTCCTGTCCTGGGCAGCTGGGCTGGTGCTTGCGGGCCCCTCCTGGGCAGCTGGGCTGGTGCTGGCGGTCCTGTCCTGGACAGCTGGGCTTGTGCTGGCGGTCCTGTCCTGGGCAGCTGGGCTGGTGCTGGCGGTGGCCTCCTGGGCAGTGGGGATGATGGCAGTCTTCTCCAACGTGCTGCTCTTCCCAGACTTGCAGGGTTTCCTGTGTCCCTTCCCCACCTTGGAAGGTGTCACAGCTGACTCCACACTCCCACCAGGACCCCTGGGAGCAGCTTTGCTGGCTGGAGTCTTCGCCCTCTCCCGCAGGGCACTGACCAACTTCTGATGCTTCACAGATGGGGGACTGTCTGTGCTGTGGCTCCGTGCCACACTGGCTGCCCTGGTGGCCGGTGCACTCCAGATTCCGGTGACTACAGGCACCACTGGTCCCGGAGATGTGGCTGAGGTGCTAGTTCGGGACCTATGAGACGGACGGGGTGGGGGAAGTGTGGGAAAGAGGTCAAGGTTGGACAGGAAAAGTTTTTTGTACACACTGGAACGGGTAGCTGGAGGGGGTTTGGGAGTGGAGGAAGAGGTTGTGGTTGTAGGAGGTGTTCGTTTGCTGACTTTGGGTGAAGGTGCATGCACTGGAGGCTGTTGTGAGGTGGATGGCTGTTGGGTGGGTGTGTGCCTGCGTTTGTGTATCTTGGGAGGGGGTGTCACAGACACACTGGGAGAGGACACAGGGGACGTGTGAATGGTAGTGGGGGTGGTGACTGCACGTGAGCGGGGTGTGGTGGTGGGTGTGCTGGACAGGGACGTAGTAGCTGTAGAGGTAGTGCATGCAGGTGTGAGTGTAGACAAGACTGGGAGGAAGGAGGGAGATGAGGAGGGGGGGGACACAGTGGAGGCAGTGGATGTTTGTGTCTGCATGTGTGTGATGCTTGCGTGAGTGCCTGTGGTATGTGTGGTGCTTATGTTTGCCTGAGCTTCCCTTGTGTGTTGACGTGTGTGCATGCTGGTCTGTAGGTGTGCTTGGGATAGGCTGAGGTACAGGGGATTGGGTCTGGGTGGAGGAAGGTGGAGGGGGAGGCTAGACACAGGGACAATGGCTGCCATCAGTGCTGAGGCCAGAGTCTGAAGGGACGACTGACCAGAATGAATGCCCTCCAGGAATGTATTTGTTTGTTGCAACTGCCTTTCTACACCCTGGATGGCATTCAAAATGGTAGACTGCCCAACAGTGAGGGACCTGAGGAGGTCAATGGCCTCCTCACTGAGGGCAGCAGGGGTGACTGGGCCAGGGCCTGAGGTGCCTGGGGCGAAGGTGATGCCCACCCTGCCGGGTGAGCGGGCACGGGGCAAAGGCTGAGGGGCTGCTGGGAGGGCGGTGCTGGAAGGGGGGGTGGCGGCTGTACCTGTAGATGGGGGGGGGGGGGGGCACAGATGTTGCCGCCACCACAAGGGAGCTCCCATCAGAGGACGAGTCCGTGTCACTGGTCTCAGCTCCTGTCCCCGCCGTGGAGTTCCCCTCGCCCTCCGTCCCACTGGTGAAGTCCGAGTCCGTAGTGTGGCCCTCCAGGGCCATGTGGGATGCAGCCCCCTGGTGCTCTGGTGCCACTGCTCCTCCGCCTGATGATGCTGATGCACACAAGAACTGGGAGACCACAAAAAGGGGGAGGGGGAACGACAGAAGAAAGACATGTTGAGTGCATGCATTACCACTACCGTTGGCGGACACGACAGACACAGAAGCCCCCTGCACTACGACGCGCTCTTGGGCTCCACTATTCAATTCATGGGAAATGGCCTACAAGGCTATGGACGACATCTGCACACATAGATGACACAGGGGCATGACTAGGTGTACTTGGCACTCTACAGAGGTGGGCTGGGGTGCCACATGGCCTGCCTTACAGAGGGACCTTGCCTACGGAACTCACCCTGGCCTAGGGAAACCCACAGCCCACCTCCCCCACCCAGAGCCCTCCACTGCACACAAGATCAGCAGAATGCAAGTGTACTCACCCCCTTGTGGCTGCTGTGATGCCCTCAAGCGCCCATCCAACTCCGGGTAGGCCACCGCCAGGATCCTGAACATCAGGGGGGTCATGGTGCGACAGGCACCCCTCCCACGTTGGGAGGCCATCCTCAGCTGAGCCTCCACCGTCTTCTTGCTCCAGCGGCGAATGTCCTCCCATCTTTTCTGGCAGTGGGTGCTCCGTCTGTGGTAGACCCTTCAGGGTCCGGACGTCCTTGGCAATGGCACGCCAATTATGTTTTTTCTGGCGGGCGCTGACCTACATGGAATGTACAGGGGGAAGAGAAACTTTCTTACCAACTGCACCGTCAAAGTTATTGGCCCCCATCCCTACCCCTGCCATGTGGCACATGCATTCACCGTCTTCCATGCACGCAGCACTCTCCCCCCTTCCTTCTTACATCCAGCCCTCTCCACACAGGCATAGCCCATACAACATGCTCCCTGTGTACTTACCTGTTTGTCTGGAGGACCGTATAGTAGCGTGTACTGGGGGAGGACCCCATCCACGAGTTTCTCCAACTCCTCCGATGTGAAGGCAGGGGCCCTTTCCCCAGACACTCGAGCCATTGTCTCTTCCAGACCGAGGTAACAGCAGCACTTGCAGTGTAGGTCCTCTACTGTCGAAGATCAGGTATTGAGTGATTGAACAGATAGAAAATGACGGTCACGTCTGCGGCGGTGCGTACCGTCACCGCCGGCGTACATCGTCATTGGCTCCTGGGACCCATAGGGTCCAATGTTAACCAATGCCGCATTGCGCTGCGGTCTTCGACCGCCTACCGCGACGGTGTACAACGCCAGCGCAGTTACCTCACATCCCATTGTTCCACTTTAGAGGTCAGGCAGCCGCCATTTCAGGGGCCCACATGGCTTAATTTTCTACTGCGTCACACATACCTAGGCCTTGACTCCACACACATAGAGGCCACCTTTGGTGTATGAATGGTGTTCTGTGTAAACTGTGGGTACGTACCTCTGAGTTGTTTGACTCTGTGCTCGCTGTTGTCCTTCATAGGCACCGTCCGCTGGGACTTGTGAGAATGCGGCATCCTCCAGTGTACCGACAGTTGGTGGACCTGTCGACAATGGAGGAGCGACATGTGATTATCACATACAGGCTTGACCGTGCCACAATCCTGGAACTGTGTACCCAGCTGGAGCCAGACCTGATGTCAGCAATCCGCCATCCCACAGGAATCCCCCCTCAAGTGCAGGTGCTGTCAGTGCTCCATTTCCTTGCAAGTGGGTCTTTTCAAACAACAGTGGCCATAGCATCAGGGATGTCCCAGCCTATGTTTTCCAACGTATTGTCCAGAGTGTTGTCTGCCCTGCTGAAACACATGCAGAGCTACATCGTTTTCCCTCAGGTGGAGGATTTGCCTACAGTGAAAGGTGATTTCTGTGCCCTGGGACACATCCCCAACATCATAGGTGCCATTGATGGGACCCATGTGGCTTTGGTACCCCCCCACAGGAGTGAACAGGTGTACAGAAACCGGAAGAGTTATCATTCAATGAATGTACAGATGGTTTGGCAGACCAGTACATCTCCCATGTGAATGCCATGTTCCCTTGCTCAGTGCATGACGCCTACATCCTGCGGAATAGCAGCATCCCTTGGATCAACTCCAGGGTCACCGTGTGTGGCTATTAGGTGAGCACCTGGAAGCAAGACAGTGGGAATGGTTGTCTGGGTCTGGGGATATCCCTACAGGTTAGTGTGTGTCTAACAGTTGTCCCTCGATATTTGCAGGTGACTCTGGTTATCCCAACCTGTCATGGCTACTGACCCCAGTGAGGAATCCCAGGACAAGGGCAGAGGAATGCTACAATGAGGCCCATGGGCGAACTAGGAGGGTGATCGAGCGGACCTTCGGCCTCCTGAAGGCCAGGTTCCGGTGCCTTCATATGACAGGTGGATCCCTATTCTACTCACCAAAGAAGGTGTGCCAGATCATTGTGGCCTGCTGTATGCTTCACAACTTGGCTTTGCGACGACAGGTGCCTTTTCTGCAGGAGGATGGTCCAGATGGCGGTGTTGTGGCAGCTGTGGAGCCTGTGGACAGTGAAGACGAGGAAGCAGAGGAAGAAGACATGAACAACAGGGACTCAGTGATCCAGCAATACTTCCAGTGAGACACAGGTAAGAATACAAACCTGCCTACTACATGTACTTTAACACTACTACCTCTCTACTGTCTGTCCTTTTCAACCAGTGTATGGTCACTGAGTTGTCGCTTTCCCTTACGATTTCACAGATGTGGGTCCCACTGTGTGACTTAGATTCCTCATGGACTAGAGCTGTGTGACATAGGTATGTTGACATTACAATTGAAAGAGCATTTTGTCACTGTAATTGCTAATACACTATTTCGAAATCACAGACTGACTCCAGATTGTTTTGTGCTTCAAGGGTGTTTATTTAAGGTCTCAATATTGGAGGGGGTAGTAAAATGGTGAGGGGTGATGGGGGAGGAATGTCCATGGCAGAGTCCAGTCTATTAGTCTCACAGGTGCATTGCCCATATGGGCATAGGAAGTGGAGCTGGGGCAGTTTAAGTATGGACAGGGTGACAAAGTGGGACAGTAGGATGACATTCAGGGTGGTCTCATTTCTTGGCGGGGGTCTTGGCATCGTGCTCTGTCTTTGTCCTGGATCTCAGGGACCGTTTTCTGGGTGGTTCTCCCTCTGCAGGGGGTGGGGTGCTGGTCCTGTGGTGGTGTGTCCTGTCCACTAGCGCCGGCGGAGGTGGTGGGCAGTTCATCGTCCATGCTAGTGTCTGGGGCCCCTTGTAGTGCCACAGTGTCCCTCCTGGTGTTCACAAGTTCCTTCAGCACCCCTACGTTGGTGCCCAGGGTGGAGCTGATGGTTCTGAGTTCCTCCCTGAAGCCCAAATACTGTTCCTCCTGCAGGCGCTGGGTCTCCTGAAACTTGGCCAGAACCGTTGCCATTGTCTCCTGGGAGTGGTGGTAGGCTCCCATGATGGAGGAGAGGGCCTTGTGGAGAATGGGTTCCCTTGGCCTGTCCGCCCCCGGTCGCACAGCAGCCCTCCCAGTTCCCCTGTGTTCCTGGGCCTCGGTCCCCTGGACCGTGTGCCCACTACCACTGCCCCAGGTCCCTGTTGTTGTTGGGGTGGTGGGTCATCTAGATCCAGTTGGACAGAACTGCTGTCATCACTGTGGGCCTCTTCTGTTGGTGGTGTGGCCCCTCCTGTCCGGTGACTTTGGGTAGGGGTCCTGCAGGGGTATAAAAGGATGTTTAATACATCTGTGTGTGTCATGGTGTGCAATGGGTGTTGCCATGAAGAAGAAGATACTTACTTTCTGTAATGCATTATCTGGAAGAGACTCTATCTAGCTGCAAATTCCTTACCTCTGATTTTCACAGGCTTTAGGCTGGATCTGTAAACGTTTTGCTGAGCAATACCCCTTGCGTGCAGTCGGGTGGCTCCATTCGTCTCTACGTGGCATGGTTGGTGCAGAATGTGATGTTGCGATCACCTATTTAGGTGTCACCCAGGCCCGCAGTCTCAGTTACTTTAATCACAACTTTCCACACCAGAAGCACAGAGCCATGATAACAATTGGCGCATAGTTGTGTCCAAACTAGGGCCCTGAAAAGTGGATCACCCTAACCCTAATAAAGAAGTCCACAGAGCCAGGAGGAATGGATAGGTGTAAGGAATCTGCAGCTAGATAGAGTCTCTACCAGATAATGCATTACGAAGATAGGTAACTTGTTCATCTGACAGAAACTTTTAGCTGCAGATTCCTTCCCTTTGATTAAATTCCCAAGCCATATTCTCCTGGTGGTGGGCTGCAGACAATGTTTTTAGACTAGAAAGTCCTGCGGATATGACAGTCGAGGCAGTAATGTCTGGCAAACATGTGCAGTGACACCCACATTGCTGCCTGACAGATGTCCAGGACTGGGACTCCATGTGCTAATGCTGTGGTCGCAGCTTTTCCCCTGGTGGAATGGGCCCGTAAGCCCTCGGGAGGCTGCTTCTTAGCCACAGTGTGGCAGATCTTAATAAAAAGAACGACCCAGCGCGAAATGGTCTGCTTCTGTACTACCCGACCCTTCTTTGCTCCCACATACCCCACAAAAACTTGGCATCCACCCAGAACCTTTTTGTGTGGTCAAGGTAGAATGACAATGCTATTTTTGGGTCCAGTCAGTAGACTCGCTTTTCTTCCATAGAGGGATGCAGGAGAGTAAAGAAGGTGCGCAGGGTGACAGTTTGCCACAGATTGAATGGGGTCACCACCTTAGGAAGAAAAGAGGCGCAGGTGTGCAGTACTACCTTGTCTGGAAATATTGTGAGATATAGTGGCTTAAATGATAAGGCCTGGATCTCACTCACCCTCCGTGCAGATGTTATTGCCAATAAAAAGGCTGTCTTGATGGTAAGCAGCTGGAGGGGATAATTGTGCAGTGGCTAGAACGGAGCACACATAATTGAGGACTAGGTTAAGACCCCACTGAGGCATGATAAAGGGCATAGGGGGGAAACATATGTACAAGCCCTTTCAGAAATCTATTCACAATTGGGGAAATAAACAGAGAGAGTTGATCAGTCAGCAGCAGAAAGGTGGACAGGACAGAGCAGAGAGAAAGCCCTTCAGATTACCCTAAGAGGAACCCTGCTGGGCAAGAGAAAGAATGAAACAAAGAAGCAGAGAGAGGATCTATAGACTTCTCTGTACAATATTTTACAAATCTTTTCCAACAACATGTATATACTGTTTTCGTGGAGGAACACCTGGCTGCCAAGATAACGTTACAGACTTCGAGAGGAAGGTCGAAAACTGTCAACTGTTGATGCTCAATTTCCACACATGGAGGCGCAGGGTAGACAGGTTCAGATGGAGAACTATCCCCTGCTGCTGTGTCAGAAAATTCTCCCAAAGGGGAAGCCTGATCGGAGGATCAATACTCATTTTCAGAAGCTCGGGATACCAGACTCTCTGTGGCCAGTCCAGAGCCACAAGGATTACTTGCACCTGGTCATTATTGAGCTTCTTGAGAATGTTGGGCAGGAGTGGTAAGGGCGGAAAGGCGTACAGGAGTTCTGAACTCAACTTGCGATGAAAAGCGTTGGTGAGTGATTACCGCCTTGGAAACTCCAACGTGCAATACTGCTGACATTGCAGGTTCTCTTTGGAGGCAAAAAGACCTAACCAAGGCTCCCTCCCTTACTGCTGAAAGAGACCTTGCACCACCTCTGAATGGAGACGCCACTCGTGATACACTAGGCATTGATGGCTGAGTTTGTCTGCCCTGGCTTTCAGAGAACCTTCCAGGAGTTGAACCACCTGGGTTATGCCTTGCTATTCTAGCCATGTCAGGAGATAAAGAGCCTCTTGACAAAGGGTCCATGACCCCACTCTGCCCTGCTTGTTGCAGTGCCACATCGCAGTGGTGTTGTCAGTGAACACCTGCACTAACTTCCACTTGACAGAGAGAAGAAATGCCTTCTACGCTAGTTGGATTTCCCTGAGCTCCAACATGTTGATATGGAGTCTGGATTCCAATGGAGACCAAAGTTCTTTGATCTCTACCTCTCCCAAATTGCTGCTCATTCCAGAAGTGATGCACTGGTTACTGCTGTGAGGTCTGGTTGGGGAAGTGAGAGGAGTCTGCCTCTGACCCAATCACGGATCGTAATCCACCACTGCAGGTCTTTTGCAGTTCCCTCCGAGATCTGGACCATGTTGAAGAGATTTCCCTGATGCTGCGCCTACAGGAACTTTGGGTCCCACTGCAAAGCCCACATATGTCATCTGGCACGTTTTTTCAGCAGGAAGCAGGAGGCAATGAGGCCCAGCAGCCTCAGAGCCAGTCTCACCAAAACCCAGGATAGAGGCCGAAACATCAGTACCATAGCCTGAATATCCTGGACTTGCTGCTTGGGAGGATAAGCCGGAAACTGCACTGTGTTCAGAACAGCTCCTATAATAGAGAACGTCTGAGAGGGAGTCAGGTGTTACTTTGCCATGTTTATAGTGTACCCCAGCAAATGCAGGAGGTTTGCCGTAATCTGGAGGTGGGAGACAACAGTCTAGGGCGAGCCAGCCTTCAACAGCCAGTCGTTGAGGAAGGGGAAGGCTGAAACCACAGATAAGCTGTGACCACGGCCATCACCTTGGTGAACATCCAAGGGGCACTGGTAAGGCCAAATGACAGAACGGTGAACTGAAAGTGTTTGCGGCCTACCTTGAACCGCAGGTAACACCTGTGGGCAGGCAGGATGGGAATGTTAAAATACGCATCCTGTAAGATCAGTGCTACCAACCAGTCTTCTAGGGCAGACAAGACCTGAGAGAAATGTGATTCTCCTTCTTAAGGAATAGATTTACAGTCCGTAGGTCTAGAATAGGGTGAAGACCCTTGTTCTTTATGGATATCAGAAAGTAACGGGAATAACAACCACTGCCTACTTCGGATATTGGGACCCTTTCTATGGCTGTCTTGGCGAGGAGAGCTGTAACTTCTTCTCGGACCAGCAACAAATGATCCTCCGCCAGCCGTTCGAATTTTGGGGTTATGGGAGAGGAAAGGAATGGAAAGGCAGGGCATAGGCTTTCCTGATTGTCTGCAGTACCCTTGCGTCTGATGTTATGGACTGCCAGTGGAGGAGACAATAGTGTATTCTCCCTCCAACTGGGCCAGCAGGGTCCTAGGAGGCTGCAGCTGCCGGGAGCTGGGTGGCTGACGACATCTGGCCGGCAGACACTCTAGGTCTGTGGAACCGTGCTCACGTCCTCACATAGCCTGAGTTGATTGTGTTGGATGGTAGCTGGCATAGGGCTGGCGCAGTGTCACGCCCCTTCTGTAGACACAAAAGGGGCAGAAGGCAGATGAGGGGTATCCAAGAGGCCCAAGGACTTGCCCGTAGCCCTAGATTCCTTAAAGTGTTCCAGTGCCGAGTCTCCATTGACAAACAAGCGAGTGCCATTGAATTGCATGTCCATCAGGTTTGCCTGGACAGCCCCTGAAAAAACAGATGTTCTCAGCCAGGCGCGGAGTCTTAAGACCATTGTGGACACAACCACTCTGCTTAGCAAGTCAGTTGTATCTAAGCCACACCGAACGGTGAATGTAGCTGTGTTTCTCCCGTCTATTACTGATTGGGAGAGTATGGCCCAAGCCTACTCCGGGTCCTGAGGCAGCACTTGCACAACCGTATCCCAAATGGTATGTGAGAAACAGGGCAATAAGCACAAGGTGTTCACCGACCTCAGTGCCAGGCTGGTGGAAGAAAACAACTTCTTCCCAAGATGGTCCAGCCTCTTGGATTCCCTGTCCAGGGGAGCTGAAGGGAATGCACCATGGGAAGTGGAGGCTTGGACTACGAAGCTCTCAGGGGGTGGGGTG
Source organism: Pleurodeles waltl (assembly GCF_031143425.1). NCBI lineage: Eukaryota > Metazoa > Chordata > Amphibia > Caudata > Salamandridae > Pleurodeles > Pleurodeles waltl. The sequence continues at coordinate 475,719,152 of NC_090448.1, forward strand.
TTGATTGAGGAAGCTAGGGTTACCTGTTGCAGGGCCATGGCTGAGGGCTATCGTCCTATTAACAGGAGCCCCTGTGCTGGGCCTGGACCAGGTTCCCTGCAAGACATCTGTAAGGTTCAGATGTAGAAGTCCCAGGCTGAACCACTTCTGCCAAGATGTTCATCTTGACAGCCACTGAGGACAGTTCAATATCAAGGACTTTCGCTGCCCTATGCACCACTAATGCATAGTGATCACCAAGAACCATCCGCTTGGCTGTAATCGGGTGTCGTAGCACACCCCTGATGAGCTAGGCATCTTGGGTGGGACAGCTATGATGTAGCATCCAACCAACTAGGTTGGTGGGTGAGGGGTCTTTTTAAGAACCATAAGTGTGGTTAATGTACTAGGGATAGGTCTTTTAGTGACACATAGTGGCAGTATACTCACTCTTCTGATGTTGGTATATATGCAGGACAGTACAGACAGGGCGTGTCCACTTCTCAGGTGCACAGGGGTATCCAAAACGCAGTTATTGGGCGATGATATACTGTGTCTATCGAGCCACAAGGTCCCTAGACATATGGGGGTGTCAGCAAGGTCAGGGCTCACAGGTCTCCTTCAGAGGCTCTGTGAGGGTGGGGTTCCGGGATCAGTAGTAGGAAGGTCTCCTCTGTATCAAATGAGGCCAGTAACAAAGTCCAGAGGGCTCCTGTGTTGGGCCAGGCGAAGAGTGTGGGCCACAGGGTCCCTACAAGTAACTGTTGGAGCAGACGCAGTGCAGGGCCTCTTACTGTCATTTTATCCAGTTGCTAATCTTGCCCATACTTAGGTACTGAGGCTAAGCAGCAGGCTGCAAGGGATGCAGATGTGGCTCCTTCCGGGGTCGCAGTGGGCAGAAATCCTCCCAAATAGGGCATCGGGGGCAGGTCAATACCCACTACCCTGTTGGCAGCTGACTACACAGGAGCCATGTGGTGAACTAGCCCAGCCTGCTTCTTTCACCCAGTTAGGCATCGCCGACTCAGCCAAGCCCAGGCCAGGAGCAACCTATTTCCCAGGCAGCTGCCACCTCAGCACTGCTCTCCAGAGTTTAGGGAACCAGGGTGGCAGTCAATCAATCAATCAACATTTATAAAGTATGGCTTATCATCCAAGGGGTCTCAAGGCACTAGCTTGGCGACGGTCAGTCAAAGAGCCATGTCTTGAGGTCTGTCCTGAACTGAGCCAGCGATGGGGACTGCCTGAGGTGGAGCGGCATTGTGTTCCAGGTCTGTGCAGCGAGGTAAAAGAAGGATCTTCCTCCAGCAGTGTTCTTCCAGATCCTGGAGATGGTAGCGAGAGCCAGTTGCGCTGAGCGTAGTTGCCTGGAGGGGGTGTAGAAGGAGAGGTGGTGGTTAAGGTAGGCAGGTCCGACACTGTGGAGTGCTCAATGCGTGGGTCAGGAGTTTGAAGGTGATGAGTTTGTTGATGGGGACCCAGTATAGGTCTCCCAGGTTGGCGGAGATGTGGTTGTGGCGGGGGATGTCCAGGATCAGTCTGACCACAGCGTTCTGTTCTCTCTGGAGTCTTGCTTGGAGTCTTTTGTTGATTCTGGCATAGAGTGCGTTTCCGTAGTCGAGTTTACTACTGACGAGTGCATGGGTAAATGTATGCGATAAAACCGCAAGCGGTTTTACTCATAATTAATTGCATGGTACTGGTGAAAAATTACCGCTCGGTAACAATAAAATCACATCTGATTTTATACTTATCCAAGTACTATGCAACTTATAAATAGGACTTTTTTTTTTTACAATAACACAAAAGCTAGATACAATGTTGCATACATAAGACCATTATACTAATAATGATAATCATTTCACAACATTACACGTGTATTTTTGTGGTAATCACTGAGGATATTCCATTCAAGTGTTCAGAACCATATTAAATGCCCATTTAAGGCATAAAACATGGCAATGACTAGGTCATGGCAGGCTGTGAATGTTCGAGTTCTTTTATTTCATAGCCACACCTGACTTGCAGGTCACAAAGGAATGCTTTTGAAATTGTTTTTCTTTTCAAATGGCATGCGTCACAAAATTAGGGGATGCTGTGTGGCATAAAACATGTTAAGCTCTTCGGCAACCTCTTCTCTCTGAATAAAGTTAATAGAATGGACCATTTGTTTTGGAAAAAGAATGCACTATAAGAATGATCACAAAAAAAGATCTGAATTATGAGCAGCATTTCAAGTGCAGAGCTCTGGATGACCTGACCCCATCTGAAAACCGGGACTTTTATTTACTTCGGATAAAGCTATCGGGACACCGGGGCATTCGTCCAGGGACTGTCCTGGCAAATCTGGGACGTCTGGTCACCCTTGTCCATTTTCCATCTGATTGGCTACCAGTGTGCCCATTCCTTAGACTCTGAAGGAACTTCGCATGTGCACTGGCAGGGCTAGTTCCTTTACTCTCCTTGTTTGACGAAAGAAGGACAAGGCAAACAACATTCACTTTCCCACATATTCGCGGAGTGGAGTTAGAAAGGTAAATCATACTCTTCCCTGACATTTTTGAATATTTCTGTCTCTTCTGAGAGTTTAAGGGGAACATCCAAATATAGGCATTATTTCTAGGCCTCTCCTAAGAGTTTCAGAGGAAGAATTTAAATACAAGCATAGACAGAAGGGGAGCTTGAATGGACCGGACACTGGACTAGAAACCAATTTCAGCCCTGGTACAAACGTTCAACCCGTTCCCGCACAGTGACTAGAAGGGTGCCATGGGGGCATGGTCGGGTCATGGGAGTCCACCCACCAAGCTCTGAAAGCAGCCACTTGTTCTTCAGTCCACCGTAGAAAGGTCAGACTAGGAAAATAACTAGTCCAGCTCTGTTCAAGTTCACCGATCTTGGACAGTCACGAATTGGAAAATGAGGCTATGGTGGCATTTCAGATGGGCTGGCCAACAAGAGCGCTGTGAATGTGTCTGGCGAAACATCATTAACATAACTTCCCTCTCCAAGCACTTGTACAGCATTCATCAGGGTCCTCATTGTCAGCCCATTTGCAAAACAGGGTACAATAGTGGGCAGCACCCTCTCTGTTACAGGAGTCGGGGACTTGTGACTAAGGTAAGATGATAGTGGTAGAAGCCGCATGAAAGCTGACTTGCCTGTGGCTCGAGGTTCCAAGAGGACCTCTAGCTGAGCCAGAGCCAGGTTGGTAGATGGTTGCCGGATTGAGCCTTTAGCTGGCCGCCCATCCTTGCTCCCAACAATACTGAAACGGTTTTGGGAAACATTACTGCAACAACCAGGATTCTCTCTTTGGAATGGTCTTTTAGTGCATTCCAACCAGGAAATCAACTTACTTGAAAACCCATTTGCTTCATAATTCCTTAATTGGCTGAGTTTCCTACCCCACATTCTAGCATTATCGGTGCTCGGAAGCTTCCTCTGTTCGCATGAGTGCATCGCAAAACAGTAAATAAATAAATAACAAACAAAATAATCCGTAACAGCAAGAATCCTATTATAGATAGTGGCTGAGGACAGGGATTGTCCCAGAGGATATGATGATGGTTATAGGACGGTATGGAAAGAGAGGGAAATTAAGGGGAAAGAGAGACAAGGTATAATTATGTATCTTGCCCTGAAGATTAGAAATAAAATAAAATAGTAAGAAGTGGATAATAAAAAAGATACTTTGGATAGGGTTGACTGTAAACAGGTTAAGATGCTCCTTCCGTTCAAGTAAGTTAAATCGCTATCATGCAGACTTGACTCCAAGATGAAATGAAGTGAGTCTATCGTGGTATTCATTGTTGAACATTTTTTCCTGAAGTGCTGCTGATCCAAGAGGGTTTCAGAAGATTCACATGTCTGCAATCTACAGTAATGTAGTCTACCATGCATGTTTCTTCATGAACTACTATCTTCTTCATCAGTTTCAGATCAGTTATCATGCCCATTGTGGGCCATCATTTGGTGCAAAGCCATGACCAGAGTTAGTTTCAATGAGCCTCAATGGGAATTTCTTTCTGGCAGCTTACCAGCATTTGATAATGTTCTGCTTCTCTATGACAAGATCACAGATGCTGTTTTCATGGATAGGGGTTTTTTATTCACTGGCCCGGACAGTGCTGCCAGGTGTTTCTAGTTGGAATTATTTAACCTCGCCTTCTTCCTTGTAAGTGTTTCTTTCCTCCCATTACTATCTGCTTTAATTTGGAGTCTCTAGGTGTATTAACTGCACAATTTTTCGTTTGAAATTTCTATTCCATTTCGGAGTTATTTTATACTGAAAAGGGGGCATAGCTTCCTTGAATCGTTATCTGGTTCTGCAGTACAATCACCAGATTAATTCCAGACAAGCCTGCTCCGTGTATTTTCTACCCAAGATCACTCAGTCTTCGTGGGGTTGGAAATATATCAGCAGGGGAGGTTTGCTGTGGCTTGGGGAAAAACAGACGGAAGATGCATAAGGTGCTGTGAAGTTTAAGGGAGTGTTGATTTGGGATGCTTTATACACCATTAGGCTTGTAAGATCCCTTCAAATCGCTTCTGCATTGTAGCTATCTAGCAAAGATAGAAAGCAAATGCATTTTGTTGTGCAATTAGCTAGGGTAACCAGTAGCAAATATGGAGGTATCTGCTGGCGTGATAGAGGCCTGAGTGCAGTTTTCAGTGTGTCCACCACTCCTTGCCCTAGGATCAAAAGTCTTCTTCATACCAGATCTGTAGGTATCCTGGGAAAAAGTCTGACGGAATGGTAGCTCACCCTCACCACTCTCTTCCATGCAGAACCAGCTGCTTAAAAAAAAATCACACTTTTCTTTGAAGGAGGGAGAGGAAGGCTGTGGTGGGGCAGCGTAGCGACTGCCAACATCTCCTGTGAGTCCGGAAATCAAGGTAAGGCTATGCTGAAAACAATCCCCGGGATATTTGGTTCTATAAAACTTTGACCTTAGTTAAAAATTCAGTAATATAGGCCTAATTATTGGACTTCATTGATAGGGGTGCAATGGATGCGTCAACGGAACACACCATCCCCACTGTCAGCCAAACATGCCCTATTCCATGCCCCTTCCTGATACCGTTAAGATATATTGGGTGATCTCCATAACCCTTTAACAATTTGGTATAAGTAAATACTATAGAGTGTAAACACATTCTCAAATGGGGTTTACAAAAGCCAGTCAATCTATCACTGCTTTCAAAAACCATTTATGGAATATTACTTGGATCGATAGTTAACACGGTACTGTTTTTAATTGCCTTGCCCCATAAAAGATACACGGTGGGTTTGTGTGTCAACAGTTCCTTGCACATTAATCATTCTCAGTTTTATAAACATATATTCCTATTCTTTTTAAGACGAGACAAACTATTTTTGAAATCCTTGTATAGAAAAGAGCCACTGCAAGTGCATTTTGATTCTAATTGGAGGCACATTTCCAACAGGGAGACTGAACTTTGGTTGTCTCTTTCAGATGTTACATATAGTCCACAAACTTGCCTTGCATTTGTTGGCCTTCCTTCGTGTTGTTGACACATTTCGGCCTCTATTGATTCACGGACCTCCTCAGGACAATCAAAATGAGGATGATCAAATTACTTTGCAAGAACTCGATACAAGTTCTTGCCTCTCCAATCCAATCCATGGTCCAGTCTTTTACATATTATAATTTGATTCATAACTTACAACGATACAGACCCCATTTTTGGATGTATGTGTGTCATGGCCCATATGTTTGTCAAATATTACATAGTAAGGCAGGGCTGGCGAGTGTGCTACATAGAGTCTAAACATGACCACGGCATCCTAGCGCTTCTAAGGACCATGACGATATTGTCGTTGTCTGGTGTTGAATAGCAGGTGTTTTTTCACAAACAGGCTAGTTTCTGCTACTACCAACTTGTAAGTCTGCACAAATTCCAATAGGCATAATAATGGAGCATGCCTGAAACAGGTAGTGCTGGCTCCAAGTTGACTCGGACCTTAGTAGTGTTTCGTCCATTTTGTCCTGCCGATTTTGGCTCTCAGAGATTGTCACAAGCCAGAGCAAGGTTCGAATCAGGCCAAACGAACTGGACATGCACAAGCCTGCTAAGTATCATATTAAGTGCTCATACTTTATGCTCCTGGGTATTACGAGGAGGAGACACTGCCGGACTATCCAGAGCAGGGCCTAAGCAAAGGCGGTCACTACTGACACCACCGCGAGGAGCACTACTAATGAAATCATTGTACAGTCACGTAGCTACAAGGCGTGCCAAATCGAAAGACAAAAGATGACAAAAACTGTAACTTCCCTACAGTGCCAAAATACCTAAAGATATCCCTAAGCGACAGGTAAAGGGGGTCCCTATGGACTCCCTCAAGCATGAGGAAATGTTGCCCAGGTCCATAAACCTTTTGCAGGGGAGTTGTGGCTCTCTAGGCAAAATATATTTTCAGCAGTCTGTTCTCTTTCTTCACACCACCACTTTAGACCAGCTGTGAGATACTGTGTAACTACACATTGGTGCCTATGGTGCTCCCCTTCCAACAAGTGGTGCCACAGACGAGCCCCTACGTATAATGAACAGGAACAGCCATGCTCCTTTTACACCACTGAACAAAATCAATTAGAGTCTTTCGTCTGCTGTGACAGTACACTTGTGTGCTGCTCTCTGTCAATGTGTGCGGTGCACATCTTCTAGTCGGCGCACCTGTAGGCTGATGTCCTCGGGAGTACTCTTCCAACAGTTCATATTGCTGCTCCTTACCCGTGGTGCAAAATATGACGTGGCCAATCAGTGTAAATGAGAGGTAGAAGTGATCATGTTAAAGATGAATGAAGAAATAGAAGTTCATGACTCTTACGACACATGGCTATTATCAAAAAGCCTTGTTTAGAAGATGTGCCTTCCTAGATATTGTGTACTCTTTGTCTTTGCTCTTCACAACTATGAGGGAGTACCTATTGCATCAGATTGAAGAGAAAAAGCTCCTCTTTACTACAGATCTCGAATTGGGGGGGGGGGGGGGGGGAGGGTACAGAGCTCTAAAACGAGTGTGGCTTGAGAAGTCTTTTAAAAAGTCGTGCCTATGTATTACAGGTAAAATATGGTTCTATTTTATGACAAATTCGTAAACGGGGCCTCACTGAACAAAGCATAATAATTATTCTCAGGACATTTTGCATAGCACTTTATATGGCACTTTTATCCAGGGCCAAAAGCAATTAAAAAAACTTCACAAAGTAAGTTTAAAAGTAAGTGGCAATACATTATTCAGCTGAAATGAAATGATGCGTTAGGCCCTGGAACATCAAAGGTTAACATCACTGGCCATCTGTCACTTAGTCCATGTGTCACAATAGGGACTTGTAGTGACACTGCATTACAGCATTTCACGGGTCAGGAAGAATGGTAGAATATTTTTCTTGAGTCGATAAATGACAGCAGTAGAAGACCACATATGGATGTGGCTCAATGCCCATTTTTAAGTCACACTCTACCAGAAAGTGCAGCTGTCTGGTTTGCTAAAGACATCCTGGGGACTTTCAAAAAGTTAAACTAGGAATACAGTCCGCTCGTTTATTACCATTGACTTTGTAGATTCTAACTCACACTTTCTGGCATTCTATTTGCTGGCTTTATTTTCTTTAGGCTCTACAGGTTCAGTTCGACCCTCCCATTGCCTAAACTGTGTTTTCTGTATCCTTCCACAACCTCGCTTTCTGTTAACAGGCCTTTACATTTTGTTCTTATCTCGTCACATTTGCTGTGCATTCAAAGATTGATGTTAAATGTCAGGCGCTGACTTGTAAGGGTGCTTGTTTACTTTTCTTTCTTAGATGTCAAAGTGAGAGGATCTATGTGAAAATCTCGCTGCACAATGGGGGTAGGAAAGAGTTTTTTTTCTAGCACACAACAACATTTGAATGAACTGTGTAAGTATTTCAGAATATATCAGAATTATAAACATTTTTTATGATTTCTGAAGTGTGCTGGAAACAAATACTTTAATATGACCAAAACAAATCATTAAACTAGGTGATGCAATTTCCACACATTTTCGTCTGTGCACTGTATAGTTTTATTAGTAAAAATGTATATCTGTGCAAATGTAATGGTAATTTCAATTGAAAATGTGTGGTCTCCAATGGCAGTGTGCTACCACACCATGAATACTCCACTCTACGCCACTTCATTCTATTCTACTCAGCACCACTTCACACAACTGCACTCTAATCTGCATCACTCCACTTTACACCACTTTAAGTAACTGCACTCGGCACAACTCCACTCCATGCCAATGCACTCTTTGCCACTGTAATCTACACGACTGCACTCTACACCACTCCAGTCTAGGCCACACCAATCTACTCTGCAGACCTCCACTCCAGTCTTGGCCACACAAATCTACTCTGCAGAACTCCACTCTATGCCACTCTGCAACACTGCACTCTATGCCAATACACTCTTCGCCAATGCCCTTTACTCTGTAACACTCAACTCTATGCATCTGCACGCTACACCAATCCACTGTATGCCACTCTAATCTACTCTGCACCAATTCACTCTACACCACTTTATACCATTAGACTCTATGCCACTCTACACAACTGCACTCTACTCTGCACTACTCCACTCTATGCCATTCCACGCCACTACTCTTAACCATATATGCCAATGCACTCTACACAACTGCACTCTGCCACTGCACTCTACTCTGCATCACTGTACTCTATGCCACTGCTCTCTACGCCACTCTACACCACTGCGCTGATTCTCTACTCTGCAACACTGCACTCTCTGCCACTGAACTCCATACCACTCTACTCTTCACTAGTACACTCTATGCCACCATACTGTACTCTGCACCACTCTATGCCAGTCGTCTACTCTGCACTCCACTGAACTTGGTCACTTGACTCTACTCTGCACCACTGCCTTCTGCATCACTCAACTCTACGCCACTCCACTATGCAACACTCTACGCCATTCCACTCTATGCCACTCTACTCTACTTCCTCCACTCTATACCACCCCACTATACTCTGTGCCACTCCACTCTAGTATGCACCACTCTAATCTATGCCACTACATTCTACGACAATGCATTGTATTCTGCTGAATTAAATGCCACTGCTCTTTACGCCACTATACTCTGCAACACTTTACACCAGTCCACTCTACGCCACTCTATGCCACTACAATACACAAGTCTGTTACTCCACTCAACTCCTTGTCAGGCCATTCTACGACACTCCGTGCCACTCTCCTCTATGACACTATCTTTTAGCCATTCTGCACTGCAACCACATTCTTGAACAACATGGCTAAAACACATTGGCAAAGCCAATTGTTCTTGCATAGGCGAGACCTATTGGCTTTGCCAATGCTTTTTTTCCTTTGCTAGAACCTGGCCTTGGCAAGCCCTGGCTTACTTACAGCACTGTCTAGAAAGAACATTGTCACTGCAGTGTTCCACTGTCTTTTGACAAGGTTCATGCTTGAGAAATACGGCATACATTCATGCTTCAATGTTTTAAAGGACTCCATATATAAGCATGTTGATGACGCGACACTCCTAAACCTCCTACCTCTCTATTACAAAACACCACCCCCAGTTTTTACAGTTTTTTCCTAAATATCCAAGGTTGTAGTTTACTTGTTAATATGTTGCTGCTGGTTGACTACTGAATTAGGATGGAGATGAGGGAACAATATCGATGGAAACGATCGATTTTGAAGTTCAGGATTAACTGTCTCCCTTTGGGGTTTGGAGGTCCATTTGGCAGAAAAAACCAAAAAGAGATTTTTAAAGATTGCGACTGTAAACGTGATGGTACTGTAGGAATATCTCATTACATCCTTTTACTAGACATGATGATGCTACCAGAAATCTACCTCTCAGAGCGACTTGGAAGAATTTTCAACACTGTCTCCAGATAGGAAGCCATTACTTTCCTTGGGCGCAGCGTGAAACAAAACATTTGCTTCCTACACAAACGTTTGTAAAAAAACGCACTGATGATTTGTTTTAAAGCTTTAAACAATTAGCATGTGTTTTATTTCGGTATAGAGAATATCAGAGACACATCCAGTCTATAGAATATCAGAGACACATCCACACATTTATGAATATGTTATGAATTGGATTGGATCTTTTTTCTGTTTATGAACTTGTGTACTTTTTAAAAAAATGAATCAATCTGAACAAAATTCTACTAAATTGAATCACCATGAGAATAATGTTCCCTTGCTTTATCCTCTTGCGCTCCTTTCCCAACAGGATCTGACATCACAACTCCAACCAGAGGGATGGTGGAACTGGCACACGCCAGACACGATTTCAAGCAAATTCGTTTTGTGGAACTTTTGGGCCTCACCTAAAGATACTCCCACAGTGAAACACTAGCAAGAGAAGATACAGGGTGGCCTACCCTGCTCCTCTTCAAATGATGGGAACCTTTAAATACCACTCACGCTGCCTTTGGTCGGGTTGAACACGCACAAAGGCTCAGAAGAGCCCCAACTCCCCTTAAAGTGTATACAATTCAAGAAAATATGCAGTTAGCTACTTTACTGCCTCATAAAAGCCCACCGCATGTCACAAACTGATGCCCAGACACGTTACAGGGTTGATCCTTCCAGGTGATATTTTAAAGCTCTAACCGTTTTTTGTTTATTTGGAAAAGTTGCCCATTAGATATATAGCTCTATATGTTTGTGAAATAAAAAAAGATTATTCACATAGGAATAGGAGCGTTGGGCATTTTATAGCCTGATGGAAGGCACAGGCAGAGAACCAGAGACCCTGAAGGGGTTGTCTTCTGGGTGATATTTCAAAGTTCTAGAAACTTGAAGATCCAATCTCTGTTTATTCTGGCTATTTGCCCAAATCATATATACATTTCTAATAATTAATACAGCTGCAACTAGGGGCACAATCTAAGCTTCTCTTGCTGCCCTTGCTGTTATTTTTCTGCAGCAAACTCCTGCTCACAAAATAAGTGGTTTTAGGTCGATATCATCCTGTAATACCTTGATTCCAAGTGCCATCCTCAAAACAACACTTGGGGCCACTTTGAGGAAGTCATAGCAGAGTTCTATTTTTTAATTTATTTTTTATATTTTTTTTCATAATCGATCGGGGTGCCTCACTGCAAGCAACTAACACAAACCCTTCTGGGCGTTACTGACAATGTTGGTGGAGTTATGAATTAGAGATGCTTTAATGTAGACCTAAGAACTAGACTAGAAGCCAACGCTATAAAAATCACCAAAATAAAATAAACAACACTCTTCAACAGCTATGACTCCGAGGTACCTGGTGTGTAGTGGCTTGCTCCTTGCATGCACATAAAAAAGGTATCACTTGATGCCATGTTTCAAATAATACGAGTTAAGTATTTGACTCAGATTAACACCACAAAGTACCATCAAATATTTACCTGCGTCCCAAAATGTGTTAATTACGATTGCACCAATATTGATTTTATGCATGTCAAATGTGGCTGGTCCACCATACTAAACTACTTCAAGTTCATGCTTCGAGTTGATAATTTATCTGCTTACACTGAAGAAGGGGTCTGACAATAACAGCTGACTTGATTTTGCTTTTTCTGACCAAATTACTCATGTTTTTTACGACATGAGTCAACTATCTGGAAGTGGCTGTTCTGAACAACCAGAGGACTATATTAGGGTAGACGAGAAAGGGGCACACAAGATGTTCATAATAGGATGATGGGCCCAGCTGTGTGTAGTGTTATGAGTTCGTAACGCGTACGTATACCCACAGGTTTCTTGTGGAGGTAGATTGGGGTTAGGACTAGAAAATTAAAGTAGGCTTTGGAGAACAAGAAAGTTTTGATCATGTGTTTAAACTTAGTGCGGCATGTTGTCACTCGTGTGATGCGGCAGTGAATTCCTCAGCATTGCAGGACAGACCTAGAAACTCAAACTGCTTTTAGAGGACTTGGGCATAGTGACTAAGTTGGCAAAGAAGGAACGTAGGTTTCTAGAGAATAGACATGATAAGATCGAAGTTTTAATGAGGCAGAGAAAAAGCCCACCATGCAAAATTCTGTGAACAAAGCAGAACCTTTAAACTGGGCACGTTTCCTAACCGGGAGCCAGTGGAGTGACTAAAGTAGGCCACAGCATGACTAAATCCAGAGGCCCTTGCAGACAAGACGTGCAGCTATGTTTTGGCTTACCTGAAGTCCAGTCTTGTATTGAAGATTACAGGGTCAGACAGTTTTTTTTTTTTTTTTTTTTTTTTTTTACAGTTCTCATTAAGTAAAGGCCAGATTTCCATCCGGAGTGTAAAATGATAGGTGCAGGTAGAGATAAGACCTGCTAAGCCAAAGAAAGATTACAGTCAATCTTTACTCCCAGACATCTGACCACCACAAGAGGGGCTGCAGGACAATCCATTTCAGAAGGCCAGTGAGATTTGAGCTAGAGGTTGATCATCCCATTTACAACACATACCTCTGTTTTTTTCAGCATTTACTTTAGTCAGTTTCTCCAAACATTCCCAGATCGATCTCACTGAAACTGGAATTCAGAGTTGGATGTCCACTTGCGATCTAGATGGACAAGTAGCTACGTATCATCCGCATGCATAAATATGCTGACATCTTAGGTTAACTGACTTGCATGCACACTGAAAAGATGCGAGACACCCACATTTCAAAGGGATGCCATAAGCAACACAAGGGGGGAAGCTTAACAGCTAGGGTGCGATCTCTAAGAGAGGAAAAACTTGGGGCCAGGCTATTCTCATGATTACGGCTGCTTTAAAAAATTCTCGGAGGAAATCATGGCCAACAATGCTGGACACAGCTTCAATAATATCAGTGTGTTTACTTTCCTGTGGTCAGCCTCCATTCTAAAGGCATCAATTAACGCAAGGAGTACCAACTTGGTGCTGTGAGCAGGATAGAAGTTTCCATGGGTCCTACTATTTTAGCCAGCTGTAGCAGTTGCTCAATTATTTAGCCACATGATTTTCTTACAATTTGCCAGAAGCTGGCTGGCGACATAGGACATACGTTTTTTTATTGTTGTGGGGTCCAAGCCTGGTTTTTATGCTCGCTTTCGACAAAATCTTTGTAAATGAAAAAAAAAGCTTAATAGAAGCTTTTTAAAGCCCATTACTTGCCACTGGTTGGCTTCGCCGTCACTCTCATTTCAATGCTTCTTATTTGTCAGTGCCTTCTGCTCACCTCCTGCTTCCTCTAGACACTTGCAATGTTTGTCCCTGCCGTGGAGTATGGACCATGTGCAGCTTCTTGTCTGCTGCCAGTGTCCTTCCATTGGCCATGTTCTCCTGCAGGTACTTTTTTCCACTTTTTTTCATGCACTCTATAAGAGTTCATGTGTCTGCCGTACGTCTTCCTCACTTCTTCCAACGTCCGTGCTCTTGCCACCACTGCCCTCCTCCTGCTGTCCATTATGTTGCTAGCTCCTTCCTCCTCCACACTTTCCTTGTGTTGTTTATACCACCTGCCCTCCTCCCACTGTTGGTTATGTTGCTGCTCTCTCCCCCCCCACACCTCCATCGTGTTGCAGTGCAACATGTGTAAAAAACACATTGCCAAGCCAATAGATCTTGCATAGATGAAACATATTACCTTTGCCAACATTTGTTAAGAACAGTAGCAACCAAGGCGGATAAACAATACTTAAGAAATAAGACATGCATGACTAAGATGTTGAGGAACTTTTGTAAAGGGAGGAGCTTCTCTGCAGATTAGTGAGCAAATTTACAGGGCATGGGGGCTGATAGTTAATCTGATTAAACGGATTGTGAAGGGTGCTACAGGACACTTTGGCAACCAAAGCAGGAACATCAGGGTATTTTGGCAGATTACAGATTATATGAACCAATTACACTCGGAAGATGTAGCCGAGAGATTGAATTTGTGAGTGACTCAATAACAGTTGTTCATGCTACCTTCCTAGCTGTGAGGTATTTCAGGCATTGTGGCTACAAACTGATTGACATACAAGTGACTTACCTTCGGTAACAATGTATCTGGCAGAGACATATTCTAGTTGCAGATTCCTTACCTTTGAATTTCCCCAGGCGTCAGTCTGGATCCGTAGATGTTTCTTCAAGCAGTACCTCTGTGCGCCGTCAGGTGGCGTCGGTCGAATCCGTGGGTGTCGTGGTCACCGTGATGACATCGGGGTCATATATAGGTGCCACCCCGGCCCACTGACGTCAGTTTCTTTTCACAACTTTCCATCCCAGTAGCGCAGAGCCATGAAGAACACTGAGAATGGTCTGCCAAAACTAGGGCCCTTAAAAGGAAGTTCCTGTCGCTAGAAATCAGTTCGCAGTGCGGGGAGGATGGGGGTAGGTAAGGAATCTGCAACTAGAATATGTCTCTACCAGATATATTGTTACAGAAGGTAAGTAACTTGTACATTTGACAGAGACTTCTAGTTGCAGATTCCTTACCTCTGAATAGATACCCGGAGCAATACCATGCCTGGTGGTGGGCTGCGAAGCAAGATCACACCGGGAAGTCCTGCAGGACGGAACGGCCAAAGTAGCCGTCCCTGCAGACCTGACTGTCCAGGCAGTAGTGTCTGGTAAAAGTGTGCAGAGATGCCCACGTTACTGCCCGACAGATGTCCAGGACTGGAACACCCGTGCTAGCGCTGTGGTTGCAGCAGTAGCTCTGGTGGAGTGAGCACACAAACCTTCAGGGGGTTGCTTCCTAGCCAGAGCGTAGCACATTTTGATGCACAAGAGCACCCATCTTGAAATGGTTCTCTTCTGCACAGCCTTCCCCTTATTTGCACCCACATATCCCACAAAGAGTTGATCATCCACCGGAAGTCTTTGGTACGATCAAGGTAGAATGCCAATGCTCTTTTTGGGTCCAGGTGGTGGAGTCTTTCTTCTTCATGTGAGGGATGTGGGGTGCATAAAAGGTAGGAAAAGTGATGGACTGCCCAACATGGAAGGGTGTCACTACTTTAGGTAGAAAAGAAGCCCTTGTGTGAATCACCACTTTGTCAGGGTGTATTGCCAGGAATGGTGGTTTAGATGAAAGAGCTTGGAGCTCACTTACTCTGTGGGCAGAGGTGATGGCAACCAAGAAGACAGTTTTGATGGTTAAGAGCCGGACAGTTGTGAAGCGGCTCGAATGGGGCACACAAAAGGTATGTTAAGACTAGCTTCAGACCCCATTGGGGCATGACGAATGGGATAGGAGGAAAAAGATGTGTGAGTTCTGTAAGAAACCTCCCAACAATGGGAGATTTGAATAAAAAAGATTGATCTGATAACCTCAAGAGAGCAAAGATAGCAAAGATATTCCTTAATGGTGCCCAGTGTAGAGCCTTGATGGGCAAGGGAAAGAATAAAAAGAAGAACGAGAGAAAGAGGAGCAGATAGAGGATCGACAGATTTGTCGATGCACCATGCCACAAATTTCTTCCGACAGGCATATACAGTTTTGGTTGGGGGACGCCTGGCTGCCACGATGACGTTACAGACCTCCGGAGGCAGGTCAAAAGACATCAACTGGTGCTGCTCAATCTCCACGCAGGAAGGCAGAGGATGGACAGGTTCGTGTGGATGACACTCCCTTGTTGCTGCGACAGAAAATCCTCCTGAAGAGGCAGTCTTATTGGAGGAGGTATGGCCATGCTCAAGAGCTCAGGATACCAGACTCTTCGTGCCCAGTCCAGAGCTACCAGGATTACTTGGGCCCGGTCTTGCCTGATCTTCTTCAGAACTCTGGGCAGAAGTGGTATGGGCGGAAAGGCGTACAGGTGGCCTGAGTTCCACTTGTGGCGAAAAGCGTCGCTGAGCGAGTGCCGCCTTGGAAACTTCAACGTGCAAAACAGCTGACATTGCGAGTTCTCTAAGGAGGCAAACAAGTCTAAACAAGGTTCTCCTCACAGAAGGAAGAGACCTTGCGCCACCTCCGGATGGAGACGCCATTCGTGATCGACCATACATTATCAGGTGAGTTTGCCTGCCCTGGAGTTCAGGGAGCCCACTAGGTGTTGAACCACCAGAGAAATGCCCTGATGTTCCAGCCAAGTCCAAAGGCAAAGAGCCTCTTGACAAAGGGTCCACAACCCCTCTCCGCCTTTTTTTGTTGCTGTACCACATGGTGGTGGTGTTGTCTGTGAACACCTGCACTGCTTTCCCTTTGAGAGAGGGAAGAAATGCTTTTAGTGCTAGTCGAATCACTTGGAGCTCCAGAAGGTTGATATGGAGCCTGGTTTATGCCAGAGACCAGAGGCCTCTGATCTCTGCCTCTACCATGTGGCCACCCCATCCCAGGAGTGACGCATCTGTCGCCACTGTAAGATCTGGTTGGGGAAAGGAGAGGGATCTGCCTTTGACCCAATCCTGATTTGTTAACCACTACTGCAGGTCTCTCGCAGTTCCTTCTGAGATCTGGACCTTGTTGGAGGGATTCCCCTAATGCTGCGCCCACTGGAACTTCAGGTCCCACTGCAGAGCCCGCATATGCCATCTGGCCTTTTGAACCAGCAGGACGCAGGAGGCCATGAAGCCCAGCAGCCTCAGAGTCATTTTCACCGAAATCCAGGAGAGAGGCTGAAACATCGGTATCATGTCCCGAATATCCTGGACTCGCTTTTCGGGAGGATACCCCCAAAACTGCAATATGTCCAGAACAGCTCCAATGAAAGGGAGCGTCTGAGATGGAGTCAGGTGTGACTTCGGCACGTTGATAGTGAACCCCAGCAAATGCAAAAGGTTCACCGTAGTCTGGAGATGGGAGACGACTGTCTGAGGCGAGTTCGCCTTCAACAGCTAATCGTCGAGGTAGGGGAAGACTGGAACCCCTAACCTGCGCTGGTGAGCTGCCACCACTACCATCACTTTCGTGAACACCCGAGAGGCACCAGTAAGGCCAAAGGGGAGCACGGTGAACTGAAAGTGCTCGTGACCTACCACAAATCGTAGATAATGTCTGTGGGCCCGCAAGACGGGAATGTGGAAATATGTGTCTTGCAAGTCCAACGCTACCATCCAGTCCCCTAGGTTTAGGGCATATGAGACCTGAGCCAATGTCCCTTTTTCGGCACAAGAAAGTAGCGGGAATAACAACCATGACCTACTTCTGGCAGATCGACGTTCTCTATAGCCCTTTCGCCAAAAGGGCTTGGACTTCCTCGTGGAGAAGCGCCATAGGATCCTCCGATATGCGGTTGTATGAAGGTGTCATGGCTGGAAGAGATGTCACGAAGGGGAGGGAGCAGCCCCTTCGGACAATCTGGAGGACCCACCTGTCCGAGGTAATGGATTGCCGTTGGGGCAGATGATGGTGAATCCTGCCACCAACTGGTTCCTGGTGTACCCGTGGACTAGGAAGGTTTGGAAGCTAAATAGGGGGCAGAAGTGGACTGGGCGACCCGCTGGCTCCCCGCGAACTTGGGATCCCATGTCCGTGCAGGAGCTGTACAGCATGCGTGGGTTGATTGCTGGGGGAAAGAACGCATTTAGGTGCCCCTTCTGTAGCCACGAAAGAGGCAAAAGCGGACTGCTGGTGTCTAGAAGTAGGCACGAGGCCAAACGACCGGGCCGTGGCTCGGAAATCCTTCAAGCGCTCGAGCGCGGAGTCTGCCTCGTCTCCAAAGAGATGTGTGCCATCAAAGGGCATGTCCATCAAGAATTGCTGGGCATCCCCAGAGAACACAGATGTTCTCAGCTAGGCGTGGCGTCTCAGTGTCATCGTCGATGCAACCGATCTTCCCAGAGAGTCGGTCTTATCCAGCCCACAATGAATCATGAACTTTGCTGCGTCCCTCCCATCTGTCACGGCTTGGGAAAGGACAGTCCAAGCCTCCTCTGGAACTGTAGGCAGCACTTGTGTGACCGTATCCCAGAGAGTATGGGAATAGCGGCCCAAAAGGAATGCGGTGTTCACAGACCGCAGCGCTGGACTGTTGGAAGAAAACATCTTCTTCCCCAAGTTGTCCAGTGTTTTTGATTCCCTATCTGGGGGTGTGGTAGGGAATGTGCCCGATGAAGATGAAGCCTGGATGACAAGGCTCTCAGGTGTGGGATGTTGAGTGAGGAATTTGGGGTCTGGTGGTGCAGGTCTATGGCGGCATGTAATCGTCCTATTCACAGGAGCCCCTGTGCAGGTTCTGGACCAGGTAGAACGAGTTACTTACCTTCGGTAACGACTTTTCTGGTGGATACATTAGCTACCTGTGGATTCCTCATCTCATGAATACTCCCATGGCGCCAGCATTCGACGGAAATCTTCTTACTAGTCTCTGCACGTCGACGAGGACGTCACTCTAGCCCACGCGACGCCGTCTGACGTCATACAGGCAATAAGAGGTCCTCGACGACGTGCGGACGTCAGTACCAATCATTTTTTACGTGCATGAGAACAACCAGGCAATGCAATGAAAGAGCAAGGCAACATCCCATTATATTGTAAAAACACACAACAG
Source organism: Pleurodeles waltl (assembly GCF_031143425.1). NCBI lineage: Eukaryota > Metazoa > Chordata > Amphibia > Caudata > Salamandridae > Pleurodeles > Pleurodeles waltl. The sequence goes on from NC_090448.1 coordinate 475,737,590, forward strand.
TGTATGAATAACTGTAAATCTTTTTATATAAATATATATATATAAAACTTTCTCTTTTAAAATATATACACACACCAAGTATATACACAAAGATATATACATATATACATATATATATAAATATATTATATACACATCTATTGCACCCTCAAAGACCAAGAGGAGCGCACTCAAGGATTACTTGGTAAGACCAGAAAGGCAACGGGGAGGCGGGTGGGACCGTGAGGAATCCACAGGTAGCTAATGTATCCACCAGAAAAGTCGTTACCGAAGGTAAGTAACTCGTTCTTCTGATGGATACAACTACCTGTGGATTCCTCACCTCATGAATAGAGTCCCAAAGCAGTACCACGCCCGGCGGTGGGTGCCTAAATGGTCAAACCAAGAAATCCTGCAGCACTGACCGTGCAAAATGGCCGTCCCTTCTAACCTCAGAATCCAAACAGTAATGTTTTGCAAAAGTGTGAAGGGACGACCAAGTTGCGGCCTTGCAGATGTCGACCACAGGAACACCCCTGGCCAAGGCCGAAGTGGCCGACTTAGCTCTGGTGGAATGAGCTCTAATGCCCTCAGGAGGATCCTTCTTTGCCAAAGAGTAACATATTTTAATGCAAAGAACAACCCACCTGGATAGTGTTCTCTTGTGGACTGCCTTTCCTCTCCTCTTGCCCACGTATCCAATAAACAGCTGATCCTCCAGCCTGAAATCCTTTGTTCTATCAATAAAGAAGCTCAACGCTCTCTTTGGATCCAGACGGTGCAGTCTTTCTTCCTCTTTGGAAGGATGAGGCGGAGGATAGAACGTGGACAAAGTAATTGCCTGAGCCAAATGGAAGGGTGAAACAACCTTCGGGAGGAAAGCAGCCTTGGTCCTCAACACCACCTTATCCCCATAAAAAGTTGTATAAGGGGGCTTTACTGATAAGGCCTGCAACTCACTCACTCTCCTTGCTGATGTTATAGCTATCAGGAAGACTGTTTTTAAAACCAAATACCTCAAGGGGCAAGAATGCATAGGTTCAAAAGGGGACCCCATAAGGAAAGTCAGGACCAAGGACAAATCCCATTGCGGCATAATGAATGGCTTTGGAGGATATTGATTTAGAAGACCTTTCAAGAATCTGATAACAATAGGGGATTTAAATAAAGATGGTTGGTCTGGAAGACATATGAAGGCTGACAAGGCCGATAAATAACCCTTAATGGTAGCCACTGCACAACCTTTCTGCGCCAGAGATAGAGCAAAAGACAAAACGTCCGATAGATGAGCATGCAAAGGATCAATCTGCCTCTCTCCACACCACGCAACAAATTTAGACCACCTATTAGCATAGATAGATTTAGTGGAGTGTCGCCTGGCCGCTAATATAACATCCACTACCTCAGGCGGGAGAGAGAAGGAACTCAGGTTGCCCCGTTCAATCTCCAGGCATGTAGGTGCAGACTCTGGAGGTTGGGGTGTAGAACCTGCCCCTGCGAGAGGAGGTCTGCCCTGAAAGGGAGACGGAGCGGCGGGCACATTGAGAGTTGGAGAAGGTCGGAATACCACACCCTCCTTGGCCAATCCGGAGCTATTAAGATTACTAGAGCCTGGTCTTGGCGAATCTTCCTCAATACTCGAGGAATCAAGGGTATGGGAGGAAACGCGTAAAGCAACTGGCCGCACCAGGTTATTTGAAACGCGTCCCCCAACGCTCCCTGCATCGGATACTGAAGGCTGCAGAACAACGGACAATGCGCGTTCTCTCGAGTGGCGAACAGATCTACCCGAGGAAACCACCACCTCTGGAAGATTAAACGGACTTGATCTGGATGGAGACGCCACTCGTGGTCTGCCGAGAAGTGGCGACTGAGACTGTCCGCACGCACGTTCAAAACTCCGGCCAGATGGTTTGCTATCAAGCAAATCCGATGGTCCTTTGCCCAGGACCATAGTCGAAGAGCTTCTCTGCAGAGAAGGTACGACCCCACTCCTCCCTGCTTGTTTATGTACCACATCGTGGTAGTATTGTCCGTTAGGACCTGTACCGACTGACCACGAAGGGAAGGGAGGAAGGCCTTGAGAGCCAGACGTACAGCCCGTAACTCTAACAGATTGATGTGAAACATCTGTTCCTCTGGAGACCAAAGACCTTTGATCTCCAGATCCCCCAGATGAGCTCCCCACCCTAGAGTGGAAGCATCCGTTATGACTGTGGTCACTGGTGGCGACTGCTGGAACGGCTTTCCTTGTGAAAGATTGTTGCTTGCAATCCACCACTTCAAATCCACAGCAGCATCTCTGGAGATCTTGACAGTACCCTCTAGATCCCCTCTGAGTTGAGACCACTGCCTTCGGAGGCACCACTGAAGAGCCCTCATGTGCCAGCGAGCATGCGTGACCAACAGAATGCAGGAGGCAAAAAGACCGAGCAGACGAAGGACCTTGAGGACTGGAACTACCGCTCCATTTCGAAACATTGGAACCAAATCCTGAATATCTTGAATCAGCTGAGGCGGAGGAAAGGCCCGACCCAATGTTGTATCCAGTACTGCCCCTATGAACAGGAGGCGCTGAGAGGGCTCTAGGTGAGATTTGGGCTCGTTCACCGAAAAACCCAGGTCGAACAACAACTGGGTTGTTGACTGCAGATGATGCGACACAAGCTCCGGGGACTTGGCTTTGATCAACCAGTCGTCCAAGTAAGGGAATACTGCTATCCCCTTCCTTCTGAGTTCTGCCGCAACCACCGACATCACCTTCGTGAAGACTCGAGGTGCTGAAGTAAGACCAAACGGAAGGACCGCAAACTGATAGTGTTGCGATCCCACCACAAACCGGAGATACTTCCTGTGTGACTTGAGTATCGGGATATGAAAGTAAGCATCCTGCAAGTCGACAGACACCATCCAGTCTTCCATGTTCAACGCCAAAAGCACCTGTGCTAGGGTCAGCATCTTGAACTTTTCCTGCTTGAGGAACCAATTCAAGATCCTCAGGTCCAGAATTGGTCTCAAACGACCATCCTTCTTGGGAATCAGGAAATACCTTGAGTAAACTCCTCGACCCCTTTCCTGCTCCGGGACCAACTCCACCGCGCCCTTTGAAAGGAGGACTTGCACCTCCTGTTCTAGCAACAGGAGGTGTTCTTCTGAACAATACGAAGGGCGGGGCGGGATGAGGGGCGGGAACTCCCGAAAGGGAAGGGTGTAGCCTTTTCCCACAACACTGAGAACCCAAGTGTCCGATGTAACAGTCTTCCATTTGGTGAGAAAATGCTGTAATCTTCCCCCTACAGGAGAGGAGTGAGTGGGAAATGGTGGAAGCCTAAGGCTGCTTCCCCTGCTGCACCCCGCCAGAGGATGAGGAAGAGGCAGAGTGCTGCTGAGAGGCTCCTCTGGTGCGGACCCTACCTCTCCCCCTGAAAGATCTATAGGGATGGGAAGAAGCAGGTTGCTGATATCTCCCCCTAAAGGAAGAGGAGGAAGAGCCACACCCAAATCCACGAAACCTCCTGAAGAATCTGGAAGAGGCCGTGGAAGAAGGAGCTTGGAGCCCTAACGACTTAGCCGTGGCCCTGCTTTCTTTAAAACGTTCCAAGGCCGAATCAGCTTTAGCTCCAAACAGTTTGTCCCCATCAAACGGGAGATCCAACAATGTGGACTGTACATCTGCCGAAAAGCCCGAGTTACGGAGCCAGGCCTGTCTCCTTGCCACCACAGTTGTGCCCATTGCCCTGGCTACCGAGTCGGTGGTATCCAGTCCCGTCTGGATAATTTGGGTCGCAGCAGCCTGGGCATTTGAGACAAGATCCAAAAGACCCTGGGGAAGCTCTGTAAACGAAGAGGAAATGTCATCCATCAGAGCATGAATATACCTCCCCAGGATACAGGTTGCATTGGTGGCTTTTAACGCCAGACTGCAGGATGAAAAAATCTTCTTCGACTGCGCCTCTAGCTTCTTTGAATCTCTGTCCCCAGGCACCGTCGGAAAAGAACCAGGCGCTGACATGGACGAACAGGAGGCCTGCACCACCAAGCTCTCCGGCGTAGGGTGCCTAGATAGGAAACCAGGGTCAGTTGGAGCCGTCCGATACCTCCTGGCCACGGCTCTGTGAGCTGCTGGGGAAGATGCCGGCCTCTTCCACACCTCTAACACCGGATCCAGCAGAGCGTCATTAAATGGTAACAGAGGCTCCGCCGCGGCTGAGGCCGGATGTAACACCTCTGTCAAAAGGTTTTGTTTTGCCTCCACCACCGGCAAAGGCAGGTCCAAAAAACTAGCTGCCTACCGTACCACTGCATGAAAGGAAGCAGCCTCCTCAGGATATTCCCCCGGGGACGAAAGGTCCCACTCAGGGGAAGTGTCCAGCCCACTGGCCGACTCCAGTCCACGCAGCCCATCACCCGAGTCCTCTAGCTCTCCTTCCTCTAGGGCTCGTTGGTACTCCTGCTCTTCCAATACACGGAGAGCACGTCTCCTTGAATGAAGTCGTTGCTCAATACGCGGAGTCGACAATGCCTCCGCCGAAGTCGAAGATCGGCGCTGATCTTCAGAAGCCACCGACGCCGCATCCGGCGCCACAGGTAACTTCGGCGCCGACGGAAGAGCAACTGCCGCAGATGGACCCACCGGAGTCACAGGCCGAAATCCCGACGTCGACGGGATGGAAATCCCCGGGGCCAATCCTTCTGAAGCCACCGGAGCGGCCACCGGCGCCGACAGTGGCGCCGAGCCCACGTTCCCAAACGGGAGAAAGGGCATAAAGGGTGCCGGCCGAAGAGGCGCAGGATCACCCAAAGAAAAGGCCAAAGGCCCAGCCGGAGCACCCCCTGGAGCCATCTGTTGGAAGATGGCATACATCGCATTCAAGAATGCAGAACTATCGGCTCCAGGGGTGGGAAAAGCCGGATACTGGGGTGCCTGTCTCGGAGGCGACCCCGACGCCGGCCTCGGCGTCTGCGCCGGAGAAAACACTTGAGGCTCCAATACCTCAATCACCGACGCCTGTCCAGGTGAAGTTGGAGACGCCGGAGAGGGCAACGGCGTTGAAGGATGCGGCGTAACCGTGGGACTGACCTCCCATGTCCTTCGGCGCCGATCCGGAGACCTGGAGCGAGTCTCATTTGAATGACGCCGAGATTCTCTACGGCGCCGGGAGTCTCGATGACGCCGATGTCTTGGGGAAGAAGACTTCTTGTGATGTTTCCCCTTTGACTTGGCCATAAACAGCTTCGCCTCACGTTCCTTGAGGGCCTTTGGATTCATGTGCTGACATGAATCACAAGTCGAGACGTCGTGGTCGGAGCTCAAACACCAAAGGCAATCGGAATGAGGATCCGTCACCGACATCTTGCCTCCACACTCACGACAAGGCTTAAATCCAGACTTCCTCTGCAACATTATTTCCACAGCGAAAGACTACGCAGCAAGATATACACTGTAACCGCAAGAGTAACAGTTGCTCCCTCGAAGATAACCGTTTCGAATGCACGGAAAAAAGGGAACTGACGTCCGCACGTCGTCGAGGACCTCTTATTGCCTGTATGACGTCAGACGGCGTCGCGTGGGCTAGAGTGACGTCCTCGTCGACGTGCAGAGACTAGTAAGAAGATTTCCGTCGAATGCTGGCGCCATGGGAGTATTCATGAGGTGAGGAATCCACAGGTAGTTGTATCCATCAGAAACCCAAGAGGATATCCGTCAGTGCATCATTAAACGTGAGAAAAGGTTCGGAAGAGGAAAAACCAGTTGAAGCACCTCGGTTAGGAGATTAGTTCCAACCTCCACAGAAGGAAGCTCGAAGTCTAGGACCTCAGCCACCCTTCTTACCACCATAGAGTAAGAAGCTCTTCTCTCTGTAGCCACGGAAGGGGAGAGAGCATGCCAGCATCAGGGGAGGTGTCCAGACCACTGGCATCACCCAATTCCTCTACCCAGTCCATGTTAGGGTCAAGCTGGTATTCCAAAGGGTCCAGTGGCCCCTCTACACTCTCCCTGTATCCATAACCAAAAGTATCAGGGTCTGGATCAACCCTGGGCCCAGCGGAGCCCATGTAGAACGCAATCGGCGTCTATCTATGCCGTTCTGGCTCGGGGTCGCCAGGTATAAGTATAGGATCGACGTTGTTTCTGGGCACAATCTGCATCGCGAGTGTCGACGTCTTACCCGACGCACGGGAAGGTCGACCTGGTACGACAGGCGTCTGGACAGATCCAAAAGCTGAAGCCGACCACCTGGAACCCGAGGGGGCCCCTACTGACTCACCTGGGCCCGAGGGCACTGAGGGTGGATCAGTCTTCCCAAAAATGAGGCGCTGGGGTGGCGCCTAAATACGACCACGATGTCATCACGGCAACCACTACACCCACGGAGTTGATCAACGCCACCTGATGTGGCGCGCAGAGGTACTGCTCAAAGAAAAATCTCTGATCCAGACTGAGGCCCGCGGAAATTCAAAGGTAGGGAATCTGCAACTAAGTCCTCTATTAGATATTGCTGTCAATGCACCTTAAGGCAGCAGCTTTAATGAGTCAGACCATGTAGCAATCTGACAGTAGAGTAGTGCTTTCGAGAAAGCTTACATTCCCCATTTAACCAATATTCAAAATGTAATGCAGTTTTAAAGAGTCTCACAACTAAAATAAAACAAGCACAAGCAAATGTATTAATGTATATTTTATTGCACATTTTTCATAACAAAAAAATCTGAGAAAAAGCTGTTCTAATAAATAGTACAAACGAGAGAATTTAAAAACTGTTTTAATAATTTGTCACCAACTAAAAAAGGACATATTATATTGCACTAAAAACTTGGAAAAATAAACAAGGCGTTTTACAGTACTGCACGAAGAAGCAAGATGTGTTACAACATCCCAAAGCACATTTAATAACCACAGCACAGCCAAGTGTCACTCAGCTCGTGTCACCCTTTTACACCGGTCGCCCAAAACGCATTTCCAGTAGTGCACTGAGATGTCTGTCTCTCTTTGAAATGTTTTCTGCCCTATGCAGCTCAGCGAATAGCAGTGCACGTCTTTCATTAGGAACAACGTCACTTATTTTCTCTCCTTAAACTTGGCAGCTCCAAAATTGAGGGTTATTCTTAGTGTGACTCGCACAAAATATTAATTGCCAATACAAAATGGCGCTACGTCTGTTTCTGGCCTGCGACGGTCAAACTTGCTAGCAGTCAGGTCTGCCACACGTGGTCCCCTTTCTTCAATCGTTCTTAAATTACTACACTCGCAGGAACATTACACTCCTCTCAGTACAGGCCCCCCTTCCAGAAGGCTACAGGCCCAAGGGTGTTCCTGAAAGCAGAAACCGCTTGAGGGGGTCTATTTATGGCTGCAGTATCCTGTGTGAAACTCACTTTAGTATCCACTGAAGGTACGGTTCAGAGACCACGCTTATACCACAGCTTTTAAAGTGCGGCACCCTTTCTACAACTTTAGCTCAGAGGGGCGTAAATCCCGCATGAGGTTCACATTCTGGTTAGCGGCCTTTCTTAACTTGCCGTTTCTACGTTCCTCTGATTTGTGAGTTTTTCTGTCGGCATTTGGTATTTGGTGACGTTTTATACACCGACAGTTCACATTATGAAGGAATGTCGACTGAAAACGGCATTCATCAATGAATCGTACCGTTATAAGGTTAATAAATGAGGCGTTGTCTCGAACCCAGCCTTTTGAGTCAAACGCCGACGTAAAGAGAGTGCATATTTTGGGAAACGTATTAAGTCAAATAAACCTCTCTGTAAACGATCTAGACTAACATGCCGCATTTGTTTGAGACACGGATCTCCAGAACCCACATATTCACCATTGTGTGCCTGTAATATAATTTCATAACGCGACTACAGTGATGTGTAAACATGCACCTTTATGTGGCAATTTATAGTTACCTCGAATGAAACTCGGGATTGATGGATTTTTTCCATGTGCAAAAAAAACCTACGTGTCGTGTACTCCAAACATTATGAAACAAAGAGATACGTAGTACAATGAAGAGATGCAATGAAAATGAAGTGATAAGTAATGAAATGCAGCAGAGTTGGAAAGGTGGGAGATTTGTACAGTAACCTCTGATGCAGGCATCATTGCATGATAGCAGCTCTGGTCGATGTATTCGACAGACACATGAAGGCATGCTGTTGTGAAACATTCGTGCTCACTATTAATAAAGACTATATTCACTCCACAAGTGTTGCGTCGTTAGTATGTTGAACTGACTTCCTCAAAGTCTAAGTTGCATAAACTGTTCTCTTAAGTGAGTAAACAAATTAACATTATTTGCCTAACGTCAGTGTATTTAAAGCAGCAAATAGTGAACATCACAACAAAGCTCCCGCAGACATTTCTCACTGTTTGTCGAAGAACTTCCAAGTGTGAACATTATTTCATATGACTTCCCATTCATCTTCAAAATCATCGGTGTGGACAAAAAGCGAAAGGTCGCTGCTCTTCTGAGCACTCTGTGAATGGCTGAAGGTTTTCGTAAGTCGTTGCAGAAGATACCCCGAAGAACCTACCGCCCACAGATCATCCATGGGTGTCACTGCAAAGGGAAGATGAAGATGCGTTAGTTTTAATCAATATATCTGAAAAATAAAAAAAACACTAGAAACATGCTTTGGTAAAACCCCAAAGGTCTGGCTTGCATTTTCAGTTATTAATCAGAGTATGGCTCAGGAAAAGCTGCGGACACACTGAACTGGCATTCCAAGCAACAGCTCAGCATCTGAATATGGTAGCTAGGACGCCAAATACATTGCTCCTCTAATTCAGCCTATTAGAGGAATGCTAAATTGGCGTTCCTAGTGATATATTCTTTTTTTTTTTTTGCTGTAAAGTGACCCAATGTCTTGCTGTGAAAAAATAGGAACCGATTGCTTTTTTATATAATGCATGTATGATCTCATGTTTTGAATGTGACAATAAGTGCGACGATTGAGTGTACTTTTCACTTATCAAATATTTTACTGATTCATTCAATGAAAGCACTTTTTGGGAAGTGGAAGGATACACCCCAAACAAACAACAGCATGACAGTGGAAGCAAAATACTATCTTGCCTATTCCAATATTTGATAGACAATGTCTCAAGCCAGTGACTGAAAATATCTCACCCAAACAAGCCAATGCTTTGGAGGGGACTGATCCAAAGCCTACTCTCTTTCTATTAAGCACAAGAGGTTTGGCTACTCCAGATCTGAAAATGGAGTATACGTTACCTTACCAGTTTTCTAAAGGTTCATCATCAATGTATTCTTAAAGTATCACCCATCACTTAATCGGTACAATGTGTACTTGATAACAAAATGAGGGAGGAGGCTGAGATACACACAGTGGCGGAACGGAACTGGAGGGGGCAACCTGCAAAGGACATGGAGGGCCTTCCCCCTCTGAACTCAGCTGTGTTGGGAGGGCTCCCTGGAGCTCGCCCCCGCCCCCCCTGCACTGCGGGGGCCTTTGATACCCCAGTGGATACACGCATTGGAATGGCCAAGAAAAAGCAATTCCTCCTGCAATCAACAAATGAGAGCAGTGTAGGGTGTTTAAAGGGGCCATTTGGTGAAAGATTTCATGATAGGTCTCAAAACCTAAGCAGACATCATCAAATAAAGAAACATTCTGGATTGCATGCTGTTGTTGATGATGCTCAGCAAGGCATGACTCTGTGCCAAATAACTGATTTTTAAAAAATATAGGAAAGAAGTTTTAAGGTCAGGTTGAGAGTGAGTTTAACAAACGCTGACGCCACAAATGTGAATACATACTAACCCGGGGCTGAATGCAAAATGTTCGGTTTAATCTGGTTTAATGAGGCACATACCCATCGAGGATCTTAGCATTAAGCTTCTGCACCTCAGGCACACCTTTCAAGAGTGCACATAAAGGTAACTCTGCAGAGTTTGAATTTATCCCTAAAGATCATAGTTAACCAGTGCAGGACACACAGGTGATAAATGCTCAAAGCAAAGGATAAGTTGGTTGCTACATTAGAGCAGAAGAGGTTTATCTAACTGGAGCTTTCTGGTAAAGCCTTCGCCCAAAACGCCCTCAAAAACTCAGAAATGTCAGCAACTTCAGACCTATTCCAGTCATTTTCTTAGCCAAGACAAGTGAAACACCAGTTCATACTCAACTAATAAATACTGTGACCAATACAAACCACAAATGAAACACAAATTTGGATTCAGGCTGAGGCATAGCATGGAAAGAGATACTGATGATCTTCAATGATGCTAAACTTTGCCAGCTGGATTTATAGAGGGTACGGCTCTGACATGCCCATTGGTGGTGTCTGCTTGCTAGCTATTGTTCTAGAATTCAATTATGTAGTCATTGCAGCGGTGAGTGTTTAGTTGCTCTTTCTTCTTCCTATCCTCCGGATCCTAAATACATTATGGCTGTAAACAGAATCCCTTTCATCCACTTGCTCTCAAAACCATTCACTGTAGGTTCTGGTAGCAAATATCAAAGCAGCCTTGATCAATGCCAATCTGGCCCCTCATGCATGTCTTCTGAAAAACTTTGATTGGAGTTTGTTTATTTGCAGAGTAAAAACATGTTCACATAAAGATTGAGAGCAAATGTATGTCAGAACAACGCTTGCTGGAACAACGCATGCCTAAACAACGAGGTCGGAACAACGACCGTGTTGTTACCACTAATGCCTTTACCACGAATGCCTTAACAATGATTTTTCGTTGTAAAGGCATTCCTGATAAAGGCATTAGTGACAGGCATGCATGGTTCCAGCATGCGTCTCCCCAGGCCCCCCAACCCTAAAAATTAGCACGACCCCTTCACCCCCTCCCCTAAAACCACGCCAACCCCTACCCTTGCCCCTAAAACTAGCCCAACCCCCACCCCATCCCTGAAACCTAAAGTACCCCAACCCCCACCCCTTAAACCTAAAACCACCCGCCCCTAAAACTACCCAGAGCCCCCACCCTTCCTAAAACCTAAACCCCCAACCCGCCCCTAAAATTACCCGACCCCCAACGCACCCCTAAAACCGCCCCAACCCCCACCCCTAAAACCTAAACTACCACAACCCTCACCCCATCCCTAAAACCTAAACTACCCCAACCCCCACCCCTAAATACTAAAAATACCCAATCCCCCACCCGCCCCTAAAACTAAAAATACCCCTCCCCGCCCCTCCCCTAAAGCTAAAACCCCCAACCCGCCCCTAAAACTAAAACCCCAACTCCCGCCCCTAAAACTAAAACCCCCCGACCCCCCACCCCACCCCTAAAACTAAAATCCCAACCCCGCCCCTAAAACTAAAAATACACGACCCCCTACCCCACCCCTAAAACTAAAAATACCCTTCCCTTCCCTCCCTAAACCTAAACCGCCCGACGCCCCCTCCCCTAAAACTAACACCCCAACCCCTCACCCCACCCCTAAAACTAAAACCACAACCCCCATCCCACCCCTAAAACAAAAAATACCCAACCCCCACCCAGCCTCTAAAACTAAAACCCCAACCCCCCACCCCGCCCCTAAAACTAAAAATACCCTGACCCCCAGCCCCTAAAACAGCCCCACTTACCTGACTCATTGCGTCACCCTCCTCAGCCGACTCCCTTCGTCTGTGCTTTAACCACGCATGTGCGTTGTTCAGCACATGCGTGGTTAAGGCACAAACCAACGAAGTTGTGGTTAACGAAAGCGTTGTTCCGCTTTCGTTGTCCACCACTTCGTTCTTATAGAGTGGGCGTTCAGGACGTCTCCCAACGACAGCAACATCTATTCCGTCTTCCGCAAGCACTTGACACCATCGGATGATGGACGAAGAAAAGTTGTAAAAATATAATCCCAAAACTGAAATTATGCTGATGGGGGATTGACCAAAGCAAGGGACCATGCAAAGACCATATTGAATTCATATGCCATAGTTTTCATCCATTTCCGTCGCAAATGATAGACCCACCGAAACAAGTGGTCAGTAGGAATTTTGTGGATCTCCACAGATTGCAAAACTTTCCCTCACAGAAAACATACTGACATCCATGTAAACCACACCACTCTGGATTCGCCTGGGACTGTAGGTTTTAGAAATGATCAGGGTTCATGGGATTCCTTGTTTGCCGGCTGACCGAGAGGTTGAAAATGCACAGCCATTTCCCATGCCATCACCTTTTCAAAAAAAATAAAATAAATAAGTGGTCCCTGGTTCCCAGTGGGCTTTCAGTGCTCCCAGGGTTGTGCCTGGGGGGTTAACTTCCCCTATCACGCCCAAAAGGGGTCAGAAAGACTGTTAATTTATTTTGGTCGGGTGTACTAGCCAGTGCCTAGAGGTGGCAATCCACCACCAAAATTCTTCTCTGGTTTCTAATGGGTGGATGCCTGCTTGTGAATCACAGTCCCAAAGCACTCCCCAAGTAGGGATCCACTTGGGAGAGATAAGCTGGAATGGGGACATAGTCACCTTTCTAGCTGTACCTCTCCCACACAGATCGGTACTCAGGCACTCAGTTATGCCCCGGACTAGAATGTTTCAGAAGAAATTAGGAAACCTTACTCAGAATTGTACAGAATCAGGTATTAGTGATATTAAGATAGAAGGTACATTTTTATTTAAGAAGCATTCTGTGGCACAGGTCATTTGTTTTTTGCCTATGAGCCATAAATCATTAACCTCACCTTCAGAAAGGCCAATTATACCTGGGTGAACCTGATTAAATTTCTTACCCTATGTGACATTTTTGGCATCATATGCTAGGAACACATGGGCTGCCACGAAAACTGGAAGGCCTTCCCATTGAAAACCAATTGTATAACCAATACCTAGGATGTCTGTTTTCCAGTGATAATTCTACAAAACATACAAATGGTTAACATGCATTGTAGTATTTTCTTTCAGGTTGACCAGCTTCTTATTTAGAACATACAAAAAGTCACTAACTGCCACAGTTTGCACTATAAATAAATGTCTTTATTCCCAATTTGGAATTTTTTTTAGAATTATGCGGCAGTGCGATGGGTACATCATATGCACCCTCAAATGCCAATAATGGGTTATCTTGAGAACACAGTCCTGAGGACCAGATTTAAGAGATATGTATAAGTGTATACACATCTGAACCATGGATACTGATGGCCTGTGTTTGCGTAGAGTTTAAGTCAAGACACATTCTCAGAGTACATTATAGAATAACAATCTGTAGGGGCTCAAGCTTACAAGTTTCATTTCTAAGACATCAGTAGAATTCTTGGACCTTAAGATTGTGGTACAAAATAATAGTTTACATGGGTCATTCACTAAAAGGAGACTGCATCTAACTCTGTGTTAGACGCCCACAGCTGTCACCCAAGAAGCACAACTGAGGCAATACCCTCTAGGCAATTTCGGCATGCAAAGTGTATTTGTACATTAGACACCGAGTATTGAGAGGTTGCTGACGACATGACTGCGTGCTTTTGCTAGAAGAGGATACTCAAGTAGGGTTCTGAATGAAGTTAGAAGAAGGGCTATACAGGGCTCGAAAAATCTACTCAACCACTTGCTATGGTGAGTTTTATTTTATGAGGTTGAGCTATTTTTAGATTCCACTCGATGAGTGGACAAAGAAGAGGTGTTCTGTTCAGTCAGAAACTGAATTAGCAATTAAGATGCCTTTAAATCTTACATGTCACATTTGCTCTCTGTTCAGAAACAGAGGTCAAAAGTCAGTTTGTCTTCTTGCAATGCAAATACTTTTCCTTGTGACTGCAGAGTTCCAGGATTTTGTAAGGTGAACTGCTTGACCTATGTGAAATGAAAGGCTTTTGGTATTAGGTTTTTCCTAACACATAACAATTATATAACTAAGTCAACTTTACAAACACTTCAAAATATATTTCAGTAGCTGTGAAAGACCATTTTTTGTACTTGTGTGATAAAAAAATATTTTAATAGGATGAAAAAAGTCAGAACAATTTACTTGGTGATGTACAAATGATAAATGTTTTCTGCAACCCAATTTTCACAGATTATTGTTAATACATTTTATCAGTAAAGCTGCAAGTTAGTGGGAAGGTTTTAAGACATTTCTTGGAAATTTACTGTCTGTAAATGACATTGCGCTATCACATCACGCTTTAGTAATATATTTATTAAAAGTGAGTGTTTAAACATAAACTGAGTAACACTCCTGCCCTGATGGCAAAGCTATTAGTAAACTAAGAGGCAAGTCATGCATGGATCATGTGTACCCTATATGTGGGCTAGAATTATTACACATGGAACAAACGTTTAGTGTGTTTAATCAAACAAAAGATACTTTTTTTTATTTTTTTAACAGCATGAATGCTGAACTCACATATTTGAAGGCGCACTCATGTGAGAATGAAGAAAAAGGCGACTGTAAAATACAATGTTTGCCTAGGATCACACAATTTGAGACCCGTTTCTGGGCCAAGTACCTTACAGTAAGGTCGAGTAGATTATTCAAGTTACTCGACCTGCAGGTCAAGTAACATTTTTATGATTTTTCGAGGCCTGCTATATTAAGGACAGACAAGAACTACTGATGAATGAAAGAAAAAAACTAATGATTGAGTAAAAGAACTAAACAGAGGGAAGTCAGATTCCCGACGACATACTGAACCATTGGGCTACAGAATGTGTAGTGTTTAAAGAAACATTGGAAAATACTGTTGATAGACACTATATTAAAACTACTGTAGCTGTGGAACTAAGTGACATATTTGAAAGGAAAGAATCTAAGGGAAATGCTAACAGCTTTCCTTTTCCCCCCTTGAAATAATCCTACATTGTTAAAGAGTAAGGAAAATAAGGCAAGTGTGCTGTGAGCTTAGCCTTCATTAATGCAATACCATCACGGAGTCTAATAACAACATTTAGTATAAAATCCTATATTAAATGCAGAATAACATTTGTGATTTATGTTCTCCAATGCCAATATAAATTGCTATATGTTGGCAGCACTACTTGACAGCTAAGAGTTAGAATAACTGAACAAATTAGTACAACTAGAAGAGATGAGAAATACACTGTAGCTGTACATTTTAAAACATTACACAAAAGTGATTGTAGTACTCTGAAAGTAAGAGAGATCTGCATCAACACCCACAAATGGAGAATTGTGAATTACATTTGAGACAGCTAGAATCAATAAATCATTATCATGTCAGCCACCATGAAACCTTCTGGACTCAACATAGATGAAGATTGCGCTATATCCTCCAAGATTAACATATATCTACTTAGTCATTACTGCATATAGGAGAAATAAATCTTATTTTAGGAATATTGGACTTTGCTTGGACACACTATACTACTGTTATATTATTATTTAAAAGACAATGATCCTAATGCCTCAAACCATTCTTTCTTATATGAAGATTCTAGGTGATGTGATTATTATATTATATATATATATATATATATATATATATGGAAAATGTCACTTACCCAGTGTACATCTGTTCGTGGCATGAGACGCTGCAGATTCACATGCTGTGCATTATCCTGCCATCTAGTGTTGGGCTCGGAGTGTTACAAGTTGTTTTTCTTCGAAGAAGTCTTTTCGAGTCACGAGACCGAGGGACTCCTCCCTTTCGGCTCCATTGTGCATGGGCGTCGACTCCATCTTAGATTGTTTTCCCCGCAGAGGGTGAGGTAGGAGTTGTGTATATAG
Source organism: Pleurodeles waltl (assembly GCF_031143425.1). Lineage (NCBI taxonomy): Eukaryota > Metazoa > Chordata > Amphibia > Caudata > Salamandridae > Pleurodeles > Pleurodeles waltl. The sequence continues at coordinate 475,753,231 of NC_090448.1, forward strand.
TAAAGGTGCCCATGCAATGGAGTAAGTATGTATGTACATAATGTGTATAAAAATAGTATATATTTACAAATTTACAAGTTTTATTCAACTTATAACGGCTACAGGCTCCCGGGGAGGCAGGAGGGCGCATGTGAATCTGCAGCGTCTCATGCCACGAACAGATGTACACTGGGTAAGTGACATTTTCCGTTCGATGGCATGTGTAGCTGCAGATACACATGCTGTGCATAGACTAGTAAGCAGTAATCTCCCCAAAAAGCAGTGGCTTAGCCTGTAGGAGTTGAAGTTGTCTGAAATAATGTTCGTAATACAGCCTGTCCTACTGTGGCTTGTTGTGTTGTTAACACATCTACACAGTAATGTTTTGTGAATGTATGAGGCGTAGACCATGTGGCTGCCTTACAGATTTCTGTCATAGGTATATTCCCTAGAAAAGCCATTGTGGCGCCTTTTTTCCTAGTGGAGTGCGCCTTTGGTGTAATAGGTAGATCTCTCTTTGCTTTGATATAGCAGGTCTGAATACATTTCACTATCCATCTGGCAATGCCTTGTTTGGATACTGGATTTCCTGCATGAGGTTTTTGGAAGGCTACAAACAATTGTTTTGTTTTGCGAAACTGTTTTGTTCTATCAATGTAATACATTAGTGCTCTTTTAATGTCTAACGTATGTAAGGCTCTTTCTCCTACTGAGTCTGGTTGTGGAAAAAAGACTGGGAGTTCCACTGTTTGGTTTAGGTGGAACGGTGATATAACTTTTGGTAATAATTTGGGATTTGTACGGAGAACCACTTTATGTTTATGTATTTGTATAAAGGGTTCTTGTATTGTAAATGCTTGTTTTTCACTTACTCTTCTAAGAGATGTGATAGCTATCAGGAAGGCTACTTTCCAAGTTAAGTATTGCATCTCACAATAGTGCATGGGTTCAAATGGTGGTCCCATGAGTCGCGTTAACAAAATATTGAGGTTCCACGAAGGGACTGGTGGTGTTCTCGGGGGTATGATTCTTTTTAATCCCTCCATAAATGCTTTGATGACTGGGATTCTAAAAAGTGATGTTGAATGTGTAATCTGCAGATAGGCAGATATTGCTGTGAGATGTATTTTAATAGAAGTAAAAGCTAGTTTAGATTTTTGTAAGTGTAATAAGTAGCTTACTATGTTTTTTGCGGAAGCATGTAGTGGTTGAATTTGATCATTATGGCAGTAATAAACAAATCTTTTCCGTTTGTTTGCATAACAATGTCTTGTAGTAGGTTTCCTAGCTTGTTTAATGACCTCCATACATTCTTGTGTAAGGTCTAAATCACCAAATTCTAAGACTTCAGGAGCCAGATTGCTAGATTGAGTGATGCTGGATTTGGGTGTCTGATCTGTTGTTTGTGTTGAGTTAACAGATCTGGTCTGTTAGGTAGTTTGATATGAGGTACTACTGACAGGTCTAGTAGTGTTGTATACCATGGTTGGCGAGCCCAGGTTGGTGCTATTAGTATTAGTTTGAGTCTGTTTTAACTCAATTTGTTTACCAGATAAGGAAGGAGTGGGAGAGGGGGGAAAAGCGTAAGCTAATATCCCTGACCAACTCATCCATAACGCACTGCCCTTGGACTGAGGGTGTGGATACCTGGACGCAAAGTTTTGGCATTTCGCGTTTTCTTTTGTTGCGAATAGATCTATTTCTGGTGTTCCCCAGCGTAGAAAGTAAGTTTGTAGGATGTGGAGATGAATTTCCCATTCGTGTGTTTGTTGGTGAGCTCGACTGAGATTGTTGGCCAACTGGGTTTGAATTCCTGGGATGTATTGTGCTATTAGGCGAATGTGATTGTGAATTGCCCAATGCCAAATCTTTTGTGCTAAGAGACACAGTTGTGATGAGTGTGTCCCTCCTTGTTTGTTTAGGTAATACATTGTTGTCATGTTGTCTGTTTTGACAAAAATGTGTTTGTGGGCTATTAGTGGTTGAAATGCTTTCAATGCTAGAAACACTGCTAACAGTTCTAAATGATTTATATGCAGTTGTTTTTGTTGATTGTCCCATTGGCCCTGTATGCTGTGCTGGTTGAGATGTGTTCTCCACCCCATCATGGAAGCATCTGTTGTGATCACGTCTTGAGGCACTGGGTCTTGGAATGGCCACCCTTGGTTTAAATTTATAGGATTCCACCATTGAAGCGAGAAGTGTGTCTGGCGGTCTATCAACACTAGATCTTGAAGTTGACCCTGTGCTTGTGTCCATTGTGTTGCTAGGCACTGTTGTAAGGGCCGCATGTGTAGTCTTGCGTTTGGGACAATGGCTATGCATGAAGACATCATGCCTAGAAGTTTCATTACAAACCTCATTTGGTAGTGCTGGTTTGGGTACATGTTTAATATTATATTTTGGAAGGCTTGTACTCTTTGTGGACTTGGAGTGGCAATCGCCTTTTGTGTGTCGAGTGTTGCTCCCAAGTATTGTTGTATTTGGCACGTTGTAGATGTGATTTTTGGTAGTTTAGAGAGAACCCTAGCTTGTGTAGGGTTTCTATGACGTATTGTGTGTGTAGAAGACACTGTTGCTGAGTGCTGGTTTTTATTAAGCAATCGTTCAAGTAAGGGAATACGTGCATGTGCTGTCTCCTGATGTGAGTGGCTACTACTGCAAGGCATTTTGTGAATACCCTTGGGGCTGTTGTTATCCCGAATGGTATCACTTTGAATTGGTAATGCACGCCTTGGATTACAAACCTTAAGTATTTCCTGTGGGAAGGATGTATGGGTATGTGGAAATATGCATCCTTGAAATCTAATGTTGACATGTAGTCCTGTTTTTTGAGCAAGGGAATCACGTCTTGGAGTGTTACCATGTGAAAGTGATCTGATTTGATGTAAAGATCTAATATGGGTCTCAGTGTTTTGTCCTTCTTAGGAATTAGGAAATACAGGGAGTAAACACCTGTTCCTTTTTGATGGTTGGGTACTAGTTCTATTGCTTGTTTTTCTAACACTGCTTGGACTTCTAGTTGTAACAGGTCTAAGTGTTGTTTGGACATTTTGTGTGCTCTTGGAAGCACATCTGGTGGCAATTGTAGGAATTCTATGCAATAACCATGTTGGATAATGGCTAGGACCCATGGGTCCGCAGTTATGTTTTCCCAGTTGTGGTAGTATGCGGTAAGTCTCCCCCCCACTGGTGTTGAGTGGTGGGGGTTTGTGACATTGAAGTCACTGTTTGGTTTGAGGGTTTTTTGGGCTCTGGAATTTCCCTCTTGCCTTTGGGAATTGTCCACCCCTATATGTTCCTCGGAAACCTCCTCTTTGGTACTGGCCCTGATATGTGGGTCTAACTTGTGAGGTGGAAGGCTCTGTGGTTTGGGAACGAAACCCCCCTCTAAAGTGCGGCTTTCTAAAAGTGCCTCTGCTCTGTGGGGAGTAGAGCGCGCCCATGGCTTTGGCCGTGTCTGTGTCCTTTTTGAGCTTTTCTATTGCCGTATCCACCTCCGGCCCAAACAATTGTTCTTGGTTGAACGGCATATTCAGCACAGCTTGCTGGATTTCGGGTTTAAAACCCGAGCTCCGTAACCATGCGTGCCTACGAATGGTTACCGCAGTGTTCCCTGTCCTTGCTGCTGTGTCTGTCGAGTCCAAAGCAGACCTTATTTGGTTGTTTGAAATCGTTTGTCCTTCCTCAACAACCTGTTGGGCATGTTTTTGGTACTCCTTGGACAAGTGCTGAATGATATGTTGCATCTCGTCCCAATGTGCCCTGTCGTAGAGAGCCAGTAGAGCCTGGGAATTGGCAATCCGCCATTGATTGGTTGCCTGTGCTGCCACCCTCTTGCCTGCTGCATCTAATTTCCGACTTTCCTTGTCGGGCGGTGGTGCGTCTCCTGAGGATTGGGAGTTTGCCCTCTTTCAGGCTGCTACCACTACCGCCGAATCTGGAGTTAATTGCTGTGTAATAAACTCAGGGTCCGTTGGGGGAGGTTTATATTTCTTCTCCACCCTAGGCGTGATGGCTCTGCCTTTTACTGGGTCCTGGAACACCTGTTTGGCGTGTTTTAACATGCCTGGTAGCATTGGCAAACTTTGGTATGAGCTATGAGTGGATGCCAAAGTGTTAAACAAAAAGTCGTCTTCTATGGGCTCCGCATGCATTGCTACATTATGGAATGTAGCTGCTCTTGAAACCACCTGCATATATGCAGTGCTGTCCTCTGGTGGTGAAGGCCTTGCCGGGTAGCAATCGGGACTATTGTCTGAGACCGGTGCATCATATTAGTCCCATGCATCCGGGTCATCTTGTGTCATCCCCGTGTGTGTCGGCGACTGCATTGGGGGTGTTGCTACCGGGGACAGGTGGGGCGAATGCAATGGTGAATGCTGTGGCGAGAACCTTGGTGGTGTTTTGTCTTTTGCCACTTTAGCCCTTGGCTGCATTTCTGTCTCCTGGAATGCTAGCTTTCGCTTCATTTTTATTGGAGGAAGAGTTTGGATTTTCCCAGTGTCCTTCTGTATGTGCAGCCTCCTCTGGGTATGGTCTGGCTCTCCCATGCCCAGTTCTTGTTCAAAACTGTGCCCTTGCATTTGAGTTGAAAGGCCGTGCTCTTCTGTATAGGAGCCTGTTTTCGGCTCCAAGGCTGCATGTTTCGGCACCGAAGGTTTCTGTACAGTCTTTTTCGGCTCAGAGGAAACCTTTTTGACTTTAGGGGTGTTGAACTCTCGGTGCCGAGATGGTTCGGAGCCGGTATCTCGACCGGAGTCAGATGTCTTCGGCTGCTGGGAGGCCTTTTTCGGTGCCGATGTTTGGTCACCGTGTTTTCGGGTTAAGCCATGGCCTGTTGGCGGTGGCATCCCCTTGGCCTTTATTATTTTCGAGTGAGGCTGGTTAACTCACAGTTTGTTGCTGCGTCTTCGGCTGCTCACTTTCGGACTCGTCAGAGTCCGAATCTTGAATGGAAAGTGTCTCTCCTCTTCCTAGACGTCGATCTGCTCGGACGGTGTCGGCTCCATCTGGAGTCTTCTAGCTCTTCGATCGCGTAGGGTCTTCTTCGATCGAAATGCCCAACAGGCCTCACAAGTATCCTCCCTGTGTTCCGGAGATAAACACAGATTACAGACCAAGTGTTGGTCGGTATAAGGATACTTTGCGTGGCAATTCGGGCAGAAACGCAAGGGGGTCCGGTCCATGAGGTATGAAGATGGACGCGGTCGGGCCGACCAGGCCCCGCTGAAGAGTGGAAGCCCCGAACGACCGCCGGAGCGCTTCTTTTTTTCGGTGTCGATGTGCTAACACTAAACCGGTACCGAGCGCGAACAATACCGTTGAATTTTCCGATAACTAGCTAACTTTCCCGATTCGAAATACAGAGCGAAGAGGAACACGTCCAAACCGATGGCGGAAAGAAAACAATCTAAGATGGAGTTGACACCCATGCGCAATGGAGCCGAAAGGGAGGAGTCCCTCGGTCTTGTGACTCAAAAAGACTTCTTCGAAGAAAAACAACTTGTAACACTCCGAGCCCAACGCTAGATGGCAGGATAATGCACAGCATGTGTATCTGCAGCTACACATGCCATCAAACATATATATATATCTATCTATATATTCAAATGTACTTGTTCAAGTATTTTTATAGCAGTTAAATGTACAATTGTTTCGGTTATGGCAGTGGAAAACAAATGTGGCCCAATAACATGCGATTCAGAGCAACTGTACTAATAAATGAACACTGACAATTATTACTCCACAGTAGAGCAAAACAGACATGAGAATAACACTATTTACTGCCTCACAGAGTGCGTATTACATTTAACGCATGGAAAAAGGTCTCCCAATAGGCAAAACCTCTCACAAATGTGAACTTAGTTTGCTGCACAAATGTAACCTCCTGTATTCTAGTTTTGGTTAAATATCATTTTTAAAATAAATACAATGAAAATATACCATGGCATAAATCATATATGCTGGTTTACAGTCGGGTTACCCCCTGTTCAAGCAAGGACCCTCACTCTGGTGAGGGTAAAGGAGAATCACCCTCAGCTAACCCCCTGGGTAGCTTGGCAGAGCAGTAGGCTTAACTTCAAAGTGCTAGGTGTAAAGTATTTGTACCAACGCACAGAGTAACTCAGCGAAAACACTACAAAATGACAACACAGGTTTAGAAAAATAGGAAATATTTATCTAAACAAAACAAGACCAAAACAACAAAAATCCGACAATTTTTCTATTTATCTGCTCTTTTAAGTTCTTAATGTACTGCAACTATCACTATTTTCACCTATCCTTTTTGTTAAGCTATTTTGACTTTCACTTATCAATACTTTCTCTCGGTTATTATTTCTACTTGATTCATAACGTTCAGGACTTAAACAATCACCTTAGATCACTTTTCCACTTAGTTTTTTCCTGATCGTGGGAAGGTCGATCTATATGTCCATGATGGGTATGTTAAAAATATAAATATGGCGGCACCCGGCGCCATCGATTTGTGGCGTTAGAACCACTTTTTACTATACTGACAGTTATCTTTGGGAACAGGTCAACTACTTTCCCTTTTCTATTTCGTCGATTGCGACTAGTCCGCTCTCTATCTCCATGACTACTTTACTTTAAAAAGAAGTATGGCGGCACCCCGCGCCATCGAGACTTGGCGCTTTAACAACCTCAAATGCACTGACAGGTAACTGTGGGATCGGAGTTGCTCGTTCTGCCTTTTATGATACCACACCATTTTTAGTGTGTAATTACCTTCACAGAAGGAGCAATTATTTGCCTTGTTTGAAAGGCACGCTCTGTGGTCGGACAGACATTTTGTTGCTAATATTCATCCCAGTGAGCCTGGTCATATCTAGCCAGTAACGCCTGTGAACTGGAGATAAGCCAATGGTTAGCTGCCTGTGCAGCCACTCTTTTGCCAGCAGCATCGATTTTCCTGCTCTACTCAGGAGGAGGAAGAGTCACCTGTGGTCTGGTTATTGACACAGTTTCGTGCAGTGGTGGCTACTATGGAATCTGGAGGGACCTGTGAACTAAGCTATAATGGGTGTCCAGAGATTCTTGAAAATACAACTTCCTCTTAATCAGTACAGGAGGAGAAGTAGTAATGCATCCTTTACCCTCCTGAATGTGGGGGCGGCGCTGAGGAGTGTCCACAGTCTCCAGAATAGGCTCCATGGGAGAAGGCATAGCCAAAGACTGGCTGTAGTCTCTCTGCTCCAAGGTTTTCAGCTTCCTAGATTTCGGCACCAAAGTCTTCAATCGGTGCGATTTCGCTGGCACCGGGGTGGAGACGGTAGCCTCAGAGCTGAAGTAAGGACAGAGGTGGAAATTATGTCTCAGGCCAAGGTGCCGGAGGTCGAAGACTAAGACAATGGTTTTGTCTTGGCTGTTTTCAGAGTGGAGTACAAAGGCGGGGCAGCCTAAATGGATGTTTGGATATGGCCAGGGCCTAGTAGCAGTGGCGGTCCGGTGACCTCTGAAAGGGGCTTTTTCACAGTCTTGTGGTGGGTCGGAGGAGCCACAGTACTCTTAGGTTGTTCAGATGTTACCTTGTGGCTTTCGATGTCCGACTGCATGTCCTAGATAGAGAAGGCCTCCTCCTGTTGTTCAGGTTCCTCCTGGGCATGTTCCCCCCCAAAGATGTCTGGGGTGTCATCCGGAGTCTTGTGCGCTATTTCTAGTCGACACACCCTTTCAATCCTGAAGCATCTTCATCGACCGGAAAGATCTGCAGGTGTCAAAGATAGCTTTCTGGTGATTAGGGGAGTGGCACAGGTTACACACCAGATGTTGGTTGGTGTGGGGATATTTAGCATGCCATAGAAGACAGAAGAGAAACATCGTTCATTCCATCAGCATAGCATAGCACTCAGTGCCGTTTGGTGAGGTAGGCCCGAGATGGAAGTCAATGCCAATGCGAACTTTCACTGAGGCCAAGAGTCACACGATCCCATGACTTGAAACTCTTCTTCAAAGAAAAACAACTTGCACCACTCTGGGCCCAACACAAGATGGCAGGAGTATGCAGGGGATGTGTATCTACAGCCACACATGCCAATAAATGCTACTGTGTCAAAGAATATAGAGCATGAATAGAGAAGGTAAGTCAACAGAAGCTAAAGGTTTAAAGAAGCAGGGTTCCTGTGAAAGTATGCACCATTGGTAGAGATAGGAAAGCTCTCTACTAGAAGCTCTAGCTCAGAACCAATGAGACAAATTTAAGTAGTTGGAAAAGCATAGGGTGTTTGCAACAAGACCTCTTGACTTCTTCCTAGGGGTTTTAAGCAACTCAGATCAGTGATATTATCAGACTTAGGAGGTCCCTTGTGCCAAGTTTTGGTGTTGCATCAGACATCACTGGGAACAAGTCCTACACAATTTGTCCTAAAGACCTTGAGCTATAGTTTAGGACACACATGCACTTCTAGGCTACACCTGGATCCTGCACTGACTGCAGAAGTCCTTTCTGTTTCTGGAAATTCTATCTAGGAAAAACAGCTCATCATGAGCTTGGCCTGTGAGAAACAACATTCACCAACCTTGCTTCAGAGCAACAAACCCTTGGAACACCCTGAGGAGGTAGGATTCCCAAAATGCCTACCTGATTTTATAGAAGATTCATAAGAGCTCTAACAAAACTAAAATACCAGAATGCAAGACGGATGGTCAAGTTCTAGACAGTGCAATCACAAGCTGTAAGCATGACATTATAAGAATGTTAAACCATAACACTGGCATATTTTGAAACCTGTGTCATAAACAGAAGCCCAAAAAGAGTGGGGAGAAGCAGCCTATAGGCCCAATAAAACCATGAACGTAAGGCAGTACCGGAAAGCCAAAGAAAAAATAATTGCGTTCAAATGCCTCAACTGTACCTCTTGAGTGAAACCTGTTGCAGATGGAGCCACTCATGAACCAATGTTACCAAAGTGCTCTGGCCACCTACCTCTAGAAACAAAATACCATATCTTGAGTGAAGATGTCTGGACACTGAAGTAACCTATGTAGTCTTCTTCAACACATGGTTCTAAAGATTTGCTTACAGTTAGGTGCACTGACCCCTAAAATATGTAAACATTAGCTAATCCCTTAATGGCATATTTAACTCACTTGTAAGGCCATAGTATACAGTACTTGAACTATACCTATGGTAAAGAAAGTTAAATGTCAAGTGTGGACTGCAGCACTTATTGTATCATCCACTAATGCAACAAGGAAAATATGGCAGCAGGCCTACCAATGACACCAAACTGCTGTAGTTTAAACTTAGAGGCTCGCCTGTCAAAATATTCTTTTAAATAATAAGTCATTCCTATGTAAAACTTGTAATAGGGCATGCAAAAAATTAATGTTACCATGTCCATGCAGTGATAAGACCCCAAATGCTATTTTCAGTCTGGAAGGCACTGAATATTTCTATGAGGAAAGGTAGAGTAACAATTGAAATATTCATTCTGCTATTTCTGGTTTAGGATAAGCCATGGAAAACGTTCAACTACAATTTTAAATAGCTATTAAAAATCCAATTGAGTTGTGAAATTAAATTGTTAATAAGTATTTTGGAAAATCAACTTTTAGAAAGCTACATTTTCCATGCCTGAAGCTCCTGGAAGCTACCTGGCATTAACCTGGCATCAAATGCCTATCAGTGCTTGACCTTAATGAGGTGTGACAACTGCTCCAAGAGCAGAGACAATGACTTACCGGCCTGGTGACAGGATGGGCTGTGTGTGGGGTATGTTATCACTATCAGCTCAGGCAGGGGGAGCTGGGGAGGTCCTAGGAACTTCATTCACTTGAAAGGGCCAGAGATGAGGCCTGTCCATTTATAGTTTAGGCTAAGGGGAGATCTGATGAAGGTGAAACCTTTGATCTTTAGGTCCAAGGTAGCCAGCTGGGCACCAGCCCACTAGGTGGAGGAGCGGATCCCAGAGCCAGTTTGGTTTAGCTTAGTGGGGGGCTGCTGATTTTGCTGAACCACACCCCTGCCTGTCATACAGGTCCCTCCAAAGGCAGAAGACCTGTGCCATCTTGGATCCTCACTAGAATAGTATATTCTGGGACAGTTTGCAGAAAAACACACAGGATGTGTTGCAAACGTGGAAACGGTTGCCCAAAGGAACTTTAACCCCCTTTGGAAAGGGAGTACCATCCACCATCAAATAATAACTTAATTTTCTTATTGAGTGTATTATTGTTTTTATTGTTTTTAATTAGAGGCCTATCAGTGAGTCTTGACCTTACCCACATACCCTCATTAGACTCACATGGCAGCCCCACTTCTCGTGCCGATGTTGGGCTATGGGAATAGTTTTTCTTTTGGTTTACTTATTGATGCTGTGGCCTAGCATCATTGAAACCAGAAAGTTACAATAACCTTCTACTACAAGTCAACTTAAAGTTGCACAATTTTGTAAAAATGTTGACTTTGTACTGGTTCCTGGTAGCCAAAATGACTACAAAGCACTGAATATATTCCACAGACAGAACCATTTTGTTCCTGGTAGCCAAAATGACTACAAAGCACTGAATATATTCCACAGACAGAACCATTACTAAGACATTTCTTCACTACCACCTCCATCGCTACCTACCGCCAAATTAAGCTTTGGAGTCCCTATTTCATGAAAAAGTGCTTTGAAAATAGATTATTTTCCATCCTGGGACCTCAGCTTTGAAATTCATTGTTCGTACCCCCATCCTCAGCATTGAAACGTAATCCATAGTTTAGATCTTACTATTGTAAAAATACCCCTTTGCTAGTGTGCCAGATATTTACTGCAGTACTGCTCCCAAATATTCAATAGGGGTGTCTTAGGTGAGCCACTTTTTCAAGTTCTTGTTACTCTGATCCATGCAAGTTGGCACCGAGCAGAGTATGGTACAGTCCCAGATTATGTATACGAACGTGACTCTTTGGCCACATCCTTTTGCACATTCAGGAAAGGCTGCCCACATCATTTTGAACAGGGTAACTGGAGTATAGTATGACCTATAGTATATGGAATTGCACTATTCTGAATTCTGCTTGGTCTGCAATCTCTCAGGGATCTTAGGGGCCTTTCCCGTTCCCCTCTTCTATTTCACCCAGGTCCACCTCCCAGGCCCTCTTTAATCGAGCTAGTGGGTTAGGGGAATTGATAATTATTTTTCAATAGGTTACCAATATTTTCTGTCTACCAAAGTTCACTCTTGAGACATATTTCTGGATCACAGCCACCAATCTACAAACAGTACTTTGGGATTTAAACATGATGTCCTGGCTCTAGCAAGATGCCTAAGTGGAACATACTGACAACAAGGTGCATTCCTTCAAACCTTTGGAAGATACGGTATAACACGCTATTTAGGGTTTAAAAGCACGACTCATTAAAAGTAGGATGGAAAGGTATCATTATTATATGTAGGGCTTGTCTTAAATGATTCCTCTGGATTTCATGAGGAATGACATTGAAACTGAACATATGTAAGCATGTAAAAATGCATAGGCCTGCAAGTCTTTGGTGATAACAATTGATAGTATTAAACTTTTAAGTCACTAGAAAATACAGGAACTGCATATTTTTGACAGCACTTTAAAAGAAATGAAAACTTTATCTTACTTACCAAGGAAATTGGTCTATCATAGATTATATAGAAATATTAGGGGCAAGATACAGATGGTTAGTAATCACTTCTGACACTCTAGAAAATGTAGTTACCTGCTAAGCTAGACATATTTCCTGGAATTTTCTTCCAGTAGTCACCCGCTGGATTTTTATCTGTGATACCATACCGCCTTGCCACATCTCCATTTGGGCAAAGTGCCCATACTGTCCTCGTGCTAATAGCCAGTCGACATGCTTGTAGCCCTTAATGAAAAAGAAAAAAGATAACATGCCATTAACAGATGTGTTCTACCTGTGGGAGAGCAATTTAGTAATCTTTTCGATAAAGGGAAACCCAAGAAAATTCTCACCTATATACCAGGCATACATTTGATTTGAATATACATTACTGGTAAAGAACAAGTTACTTACCGTAGGTAACAATGTTTCTTAGGGATACTGCAGATTCCTCTCCTCTTATATTCTTCCATTCACAAGACTGGGTCTGAAAACATGTAATAGCTCTCCTGTGCCGGCATTTGGAGCCAGAGCTTTGTTTAATTTCTGGGAACTATCCCAGATATGACATCATGGAGTCTTAGAAGGCACCCTCCTGACACACCAATCACAGAGGCAGATGCTCACTTGATCCATTACATTTTCAGTACGCTAAAACTAAACTCGGGCCTTATTAACAATGGCCTAAACATCCCCAGAATAGAAAGGTGGGTGGGACTGATGAGGAATCAGCTGGTACAGTATCCACCAGAAAGACACCAGAAAAACATTTTCTGTAGGAAATCACTACCTGCAGATTCCTCATCTCTTGAATCAATGACGAAGCAGTATCCGGAGGTGGTGGGTCTGAGGAAACCAAGATGCCCTGCAACAAAGATCCAGCAAAACGGCCATCTCTGCAGACTTCAGAATCAAGGCAAAAATGTGTGCAGAAGCCATTGTGAAACCCGGCAGATATCCAGGACAAGAACACCATTGGACAGTGCCAAAGAACCAGCCTCTACCCAGGTGGAATGGGCGCTGGTGCTCTGAGGAAGCTCTATTTTCACAAGACCATAGTAATTCTTAACACACAGCATGATCCATCAGGAGATGATCTGCTTTTTAATCACTTTGTCCTTCTTGTAACCAGCACAGCCAGGTAATGGCTGATCACCAATAAAGAAATTGAGGGTTGTGTGAAGATCCAGGTGGTGCAGTCTCTTCTCTTCTTTGGTGGGATGAGGAGGCGGGTAAAATGGTGATAGAGTGATGCACTCACCCAGGTGATATGGGGTGATAACCTTCAGCAAGAAGCAAGCCTTGGTCCCAGGAACATATTTGCCTGGAACAAAAGTGCTAAAAGGAGGACAAGCAGACAAAGCCTGCAGCTCGCTAACACACCAATCAGAGTAAAAAGAGATCAAGAACACAATACACATCCACAAGTGAGTAGTCTCAAAGGGAGAGTCTGTCAAAAACACAAGGGTGGCTGATCTGATACATGAAGAAAAGCTCAAAGTTATGACAAACAGCCCGTAACAGTGACCAGCGTAAACTCTTGTTGGGCCAAGTAAAAGGCAAAGTGCAACACATCATGTAAATGTGTTCTGTGAGGGAGTTCAACTTCAGCGCACCAAAAAACAATATGGAACTAAAGCCCAGAATAAACCAATTTGGCAGAGGGGCAGTTTTCTGGAATGAATGCTGTGACATTATAGAGGTTTAAGTGCAGAACCTGTTCCTCCCACTGTGTGAAGATGTCTGCTCTAAGAGAAAAAGGAGGGCACAGGGAAAGATGGAACAGATTTGAGCACCACACCCTCCTTGGCCAATCTGGCACAATTAAGATAATCTCTGCATGGTGCAAACAACACTTCTTCAATAACACAAGAAACCAGAGGGATGGCAGGAGATCCGTAGCAGAGCTGCAAGTACTACCTCAGACAGGACAGAACTCCTAGGTCTCCTTGTGGTGCAAACCGCAGGGTGCAGAACAGCAGCAACTGCATGTTTTCATGAATGGAATGGAAAACAGGTCCACTGGGAGGAGTGTTCCAGAGGTGAATACAGATCGAACTACCTTTAGGTGACAATGCCAAATGTGGTAAGCAAAATAGCCCCAACTGTGATCATCACCACCCTCGTTTTATGATCCTATCCGGTGGTTCATGATCAGCCAGACATTGTATGACAATGCTCAAGGCCACCATCTCTGTGCGTCCAGACACATGGGACATGAGCCAACATTTCTCTTTTTGTTTGTATGCTGTGCTGCCCGGAAGGACCAGAACCAACTGGCCACACACAGAGGGCAAGAATGCTTTGAAGGGAAGGCGGATCACACAGAGCTGGGACCTCCAATGCATTGATATGTCTAACCATCCTGAAGGAGAAGGCATTAGTCACCATGGTTGCCACTGCTGGGGAAAGGTGTACAGGCATTCTGCATGTGAAGTGATCTGGCATCAGATACTACTGCTGAGTTCAAGTTGTCTCCAAAGAAGTCTATATGCTGCCCTTGAGGACTCCGCAGTGTTGGTCCCACTGGAAGCTGTCATTACTGGAGCACAAGCATATGTTACTCAGCCTGCAGCACCTGCAAAATATACACGGAGGAAGTTGGGTAGAGGTGGTAAATGGAGTGCACTTCCCAGGTGTTATATAAGTATAAATATTTCGTATTTACAAAGAACTGTTGAATGAGCTCCACTACCCTAGAGCATGGTGTGGTATTCCAAAGAAACACCACACAGTAATTGGTTACAGACACAGCAGCACTTAAGGAGTTCGTAGATAAAAAGTCCTTCAGTTAAGTTCAGTTCCAGTGGATTCTTTTATTAGAAGACATTGACATGAAGTACATTGAATGATCATCACTCCATAACCACAGCCATCGTATTCAAATGGATGAACATTGTATGCATAAGCAAGCCAACATGTGTTTCGTCACAACAGGTGACTTTTCGAAGGCGAACAAAAGAAGGGAACAGGGAAATTAATAAAGGTCCAGAGTACGGCCTCCCAAAATAATGAAAACGTCCAAAAGAGTACACTGTTCTTAAGAAGCAACAATGAAAACACAGGATCTACACTGGCAGTTCCAGTACTAGAAGAAGCCGGCCCTCACACATCCTTAGGATATCATGCTTCATCATAGGGCCTGCTCTACGTCAGACTGGCACTGCAATGTCTGACGGGCCCCCAGAGAGGGCACTATGCCAGAGGTGTTTACCAACAGTGTGTGTCTGAAAAAGGGTTAGGAATGTATCTGAAAATACCCTACAAAAAGCAGAAGAAAACCAAAACCAGAATAAAATTGGCTCAAGGTCCTCCAAAAGTTAATTTTAATTGGGTTGGAAGACCTTGGTCAAGATAAAAAAATGGACAAATAGAGAGTGGATGCGGAGTAAGGTTCCTCCACTCACACGTTGAAAGCGTTGTAGAGAATAGTCTTCCCAACAGCTAATAATTCAGGTCAATATGTTTCGCGCCTATCATGCCCCTACGGATCGGGTGGCGCTTCACCAGGACCAAAAATATCAACTCATCTTCTGCTGCACTACATTCCTCTAAAGACTTTTTCAAGGCTGCAAGATATATATGACAGTTTGGCAATCAATCCCTATCAGGAAACATTTGAGGATGATAACATGGTCAATGTAGTATAGGGGTCAAAATGGTAAAGCATGCGTCCACAAAGGAGAAAAAAGTGGTAAGTTTGCCCCTGTATCAATGAGTAACAATAACTAGTGAGAGAAGGATCGTGGAAACACACTATTGTATGTGTGGATAGATCAAAGAACCCTGTACCGACGTGTCTTAGGTGCCTCAGCGTGATAGTGATGGCAGTAAAACATGCAGTGAGTAAAGTGTAATGTTGAAGCCCCATCACCATCGTTCGGGCTAGTTATGTGCTGGATACATACAAGGAACTATATAGGAATGGTGGTCTATTACCAAGATAGATAATACAGAAAGCATACCTCTGGGAGTAAGCACGGTTTAAGAAATGCCAGATAAGTAAACAAGGTAGGCGTAGCATGCCTAAGAAGTTTATTAAGTAACTCGGTCATAGTAGTGTCGAAAAAGGATCAAAGTTGTATGAGACCCTGGTAAGTCTCATGCCTGTAGAAAGATACAACAATATGTAAAACTTGAGGATGTGTATGGAAAAGTTGTACATCTAAAGAATATATAGAAAAAAACCTGTGACTAAATGTGGTCTAGACACCATAGATATTTAAAACAGCGAGTTTGTAAAGGGAAGCAAAATAAGCATCTTAAATATAGGCTTGTAAAACTGAAATAAAAGCCAACAGTTTTGTGTAGTATACCTTTATGTTATGAAATGTAAACAAGTAATGTTTAGGCTGACGTTACAGAAAAAAAGGTATATAAAATGAAGGCAAAAACTAACGTAAGCACATGGTTTAAGGGGCAGAGCGGGAGAAGCCAAAAAAGATGTCTGATCATAAGTAGGAACAGATTGGAAATAACTGAGGCAAGAGCCTGAGGCCGTGCGTGAAGATGTTGTGGTGCCAGTATTGATAGAGAACGGCAATAATGAGGGTTGAAATAACTGTAATAAATCAAAAATCTAAAGGGCAAAGTTTATAAAACAAAAGGACCATAAAAACTGAGTTGATTTAAAAAAGGGCTTACCCCGGAGAAGTGAACCGAGGATAGTGCTGGTGTGGAGACGTCTGTTGTAACATCGGCCGTGTTGGTGGAATATTTAAGAGCTCCATAGACATAGAAAATGGGGGTGGGGGACAGCAGGAGAGTTAGAGAGAGAAGAACAAATACGGCGGCCATTTTGGAGAGAAGAACAAATAAACATGGGTATTATACTAGTAATAATGTTAAAGTGTATTAAGGAAGAGAGTTGATGACAGAAGGGGAAGACAGAAGATGAAGTAAAGCAACAGTCATTGTACCAATTGAAAAGGTAAACAAATGTTGTTTGACCATGACATCCTGGTAATCGCCAAATCGTAAAGTACTCTAAAGGTAGCATGGTATCAACGATTAAACATGCCTTACACATGTGAGGAACAGAGTACTCTAAATGGAAATGTCAAACAATAGAACAGATATTTACAATATTGAAGTACATAAATTGAAAGTAAGAAAGACTATAATACAGATATTATATGTAATGCAAGAACGAGCTGTAGGTAACATATATAAATATGACATTAGGAAACAAAGAGATTATATAAGATGACTCCAAAAAAAGGGTCCAGGGTCCCCACATGGACGTAATAACAAACCTCAATGTAACTAGAAACTATAGTAGATGAATGGAAGAAACATATTACATTTGAATGGTATCCCAAAATTAAAGTTATGAAAATCATCTATATGTGTTAAACGAACAACAGACGATGATTGAAATATCTACTAGAGAAAAACATGTAGTTCCTTATCCAAATTTAAGCCCAGATGAATTGCGCAGAGTTTGATCCATTTAGCTTCACATTGCCTGGGCTTAGAGACCAGATCACCCCCTCTAACATCTCTAGTAATACGTGTGATGCCATGGAATCTGATCCCTAGGACGTCAGATTTTGTATGTACCGAATTGTAATGGACAGCCAAGGGGTAATTGGGGTGATAATTCCTGATGGCTCTAATGTGCTCTTGGATTCGTTCTTTAAGGAAACAGATGGTACTTCCCACAGAAATAAATCCACATTGGCAGACAATGCAATAGACCGTAAATTTACTATCTCATATGTATGTGCAGAGTTATATGAAAATGTAACAAATTTATCCATGGCAAATTGGCAAACATTGCAACATGAACATCTAAAGAAACCACAAGGTTGGGGCAGTAGCCAACTAGAGAAGTGGTTATGTGTATGCATCTCAATGTAGCTGGGACATAACTTATTTCTTAATGTCTGTCCACGGCTGTAGGTGATCTGAGGTCTGTTATTGATAAATATATGTAATGTCTTATCTAACAACAAAAGATTATGGCTGTTTCTGGAATGATGTTCTCTCTCACTGAATGTATTTCACCTACCAATAAACGGATTATCTTTTGAGAAAAGATGTGAACACCGACTTGCCTACTCTCTTCTATCCAACATCAATTATGCACTACGGAGCTTGAATACTTGTATTACACTGTTGTTACCGTGTGCTGTGGTCTGGTTTGTGTATAATAACAAAAGATGCCAGTGGTGTTTGAAGATGTGATGTACTGCATGACTCTGTTGGTTAAATGCAGTAATCATGTTGAAGTGTCTCTTTTTAGGCCATGTGCCCACCCCTGGGTCAGAAGAGATGCGCTTGAAGTGTTGAGAATTTTGGTTTTGGCTTTTGATGTGATTTTTCTCGAATAACCTCTTTGTAGGAACCGTTGTTCAACCACTTCCAATTCCTGCATGAAAACATGGTCATCACTACAAATTTATTGTACTCTGGTCATTTCCCCTAATGGAATGGCATTAATCTGTGATGATGGGTGAGCACTATGTGCATGCAGTATTGAATTGCAGGCAGTGGATTTCCTATATAGTTTGGACATGATCTTATTGTTTTCATGATATAGGGTAAGATCAAGAAACTCCAGCAAAATATGTGGAGCGAGGAGACACAAAAGGCACAGGACCATCATGGCCAGAAGAAGAGCTCCTTACCAAAATCTAAATATCATAGTGTGAATGTCCCAAGCCGAATTGGAGGTGGGAAGGCACTGAAAAAGCAGTGTCCAGTCTGCCCAAGAAAAAAGTTGGAAAGGCTGGAAGTGTGACTTGGGGAGGATGATGGAACACCCCTGGTTGAAAAGCAGAGACTGAGGCCTGAAGGTGGCCTTCACCTGCCAGCAATCGAGGTAAGGCAATACAGAGATCCCCGACCTGTAAAAATGTGCCTACCCCACCAACTTCACTTTTGTAAAGTCCTGAGGTGCAGATGTTCATGCACACATGATGACCACAAATTACTACTGGTTGGAATCACATAGCGCAGGTACCTTCAGTGTGACCACAGGATCAGTATATAAAATATGCGACCAGCAAATCGAGCGACGACATTCAGTCTTTCAGCTATACAGCTAAAAGAACCTGTGCCAAAAACAGCATCTTGAACTTTTGCTTGTGGAGAAATACATTCAGAACTTGAAGGTCCAGATCAGGCCGGAGGCCTTATCTTCCTTGAGAATCAGAAAATAGCAAGAGCAGCATCGATACCTGATCTCATTCTCTGGAACCAACTTCATGACTTCTTTGCTTAGAAAAGCAACAACCTCCTGCTGTAAAATGGAAGCCTGGGCATCTGAGCTAATGTAGGGGAAGAAGGAATAAGAGGGAGTAAGTCCTAGAAGGGCCTAACCTTCCCAACAAGTTGCAGGATGCAGTGGTCCAATGTGATGGCCTGTGATCAGACACCCTTCCCTCTACCAGATACACCTACATTCTAAAGGGTGGATTAAGTCTGTTTCGAAGGGGGCAGGGAGGAAGAGGAGAAGGACTAATGCTGCTGCCCATGACGGTCCCTTGAAATGCCATATTATCCATAGCTCCAACAGAGCTTGTTGGTCTTCTGGTGCACTGGTTGTGAGGACTGGTGTTGTCAAAAGGGCAGACCTTTGGACTGGTTCCACTGATGGAATGGGTGTGCAGGGGAAGTCAGCCACAATGATCGGACTATGACCCATTCCGGCTTTTAGAACTCCAGGGCTGAGAAGGCCCCGTTGCCGAAAAGACAAGCTCAATTAAAGGGCTTGTCCATAAGACTGACCTGCACCACACCCAAGAATCTGGTGGAGAACATACAGTGGTGCAGTCCATGGTCTCCTCTACCGCAGATAGCGAATCCATTATGTCAAATGCAGAGATTACGATTTGTTTCACTTTATCAGTCCATCAAGCACAACTTCTGCAAATTGGTCACAAAGATAACTGGGAAAAATCAGAATTAGTATTTGTACCATTTCCCACATGGGGTGGGGGTAACTGGCCAGAAGGCAAGCTGCGTTCCTACAGAATAAGGTATGGCTCCCCAAAGAAAAGAGAGGACCTTCTTTGTCATGGTCTCATTCTTCTCCTACTCAGTCTCAGGAGAGGATTAGGGAAAGAATCAAGGTTCATGGAGAAAGAGGATGCTGGTACCACTATGCTCTGTGAGGAAGGGAGACATGTCAGAAGATTTGGTGTCCTGAGGATCCCAGTGATGCCAAAAAGTGACCTGGCCGTTCATTACTCAAGCAGAAACTGCCTGTTCTACGCCACTAAGCTGAGTCCTCACCGCCTCACTGTAGAGAGAGTATTGGGTGTCACAACCTCTTGAGAGCAGTTTAGTTGTGTTCTCTACAGACAAATGGGGCTCAAGGGCCTCTGTGGCCTTGCATAGGATTGCGGATAGGGCAAATTACTCAGAGAAACATCCCAATGGACACTCCATGTTCACCTCTGGAGTGGTTGTGCACTTACCAGTATCCAAACCAGTGGAAGGAAGGAGTGGTAGCTGGTCTGTCTCACTGATTCATCTTTGTCGTGATAAATTATATTTGGCATCTGAATGAAAGAGCTGGTTGATGGTGCCCAAATACTAATGAGGAGGCAAAGGCCTGTAACAAGCTTCCTTCAATAACTCCAACACCCTATGTATGGACCTGCCCAGAATGGTCTTAGTGTTCAGAAACTTATCAAAATGTGCAACAGATCTGCAGTCAATGCTGATAGCCCTGAGGTGCACCAGAGGGAGTCAGAGTGGAGATCTTTTGAAAAAAAAGACCGTATTGTCTGGCTGAAGGCAGCAATTTGTGTGGAGCCAGTGCTAGGGGTTGGGAAGGCCAGAAGTCGGTGCTGGGGCAAAATCCAGCACTGATGGCATCTCTTCTAAGTCTGACTCTGAAGTCAATGTTAAAGCTGAAGTCAGAGAACGGGTCTGAAAACAGTGAGACCTACCCCAGGAGTGGGAACAAGGTCAGGGAGATGAAGGATCCACCTCCTGTACCATTTTGTGTACCTTCTTTGAGGACATCTGTCTTCATCTTGATGGGACTGCTTCGAAGGTTGCCTGTAGAAGGCAAGGAGCAGCAAAACTTGATGTGGGTCCTGGAAAAAAGCCATTTACACTGGTATTCGCAGCAAGGCAATGTCATGAAAAGTTTAGACTCTCGCTCCTTGAAGGCCTTGTCATGGATGCGGCCACACTTCTAGCATGACTTTTTATTTGTGCTTAGAGCCGAGGCACCACAAGCAGCTGATGTGCAGGTCTGAGGGTGAAATTTGCCTCCCATACAAGTGACACTACATAAAGTCTGACAACTTTGGAGAAGACATTTTCCCTGTTTACCACTGCAAAAACAATTTATCAGAAAGGCTTCCAGGACAGCACTTCCAGATCTGTTTCATAAAAAAATGACCCCAATTCGCTGGGATGGAACTGTATATGACTCGTCTGGGGTGATTTCCGGAGCCGCAGTTGTGGTAGCGCCAGTGGCCAACACAGGAGGGTTACTACAAGCTTTCAGATCCAGTCTGGCACCCGGAGAAATCTGCAGGTACAATTATCCATCAGAAAGATCTACTACTCTGAATTAAGGTTCATGCTGTGTAGCATCTAGGATACACAGACCAATCCAATATAAAATGGTGAATAATTTACACATCTTTCTCACCATCAAATTCCTGTAAAAATTACAAATACACTTCATAGATTTTTTACCTTCAAAGGAAAACAGTTGTTTCAGCATTTGATAGTCATCTAAAACAAGAAATGCCAACATACTTCATACTTTGCTAACATGCTCCATATATTTTCCTAATTTGTCACCACAATCTTTTAGGTGGATTTAACTTCTACTCATTTTCCTTTAAAACCTGTAGACCTCTAAGACAGATTTGACAAGGATCGCAATCAGCAAAACATGTGTAATCATTACAAGGTCCGAAAAAGAATTAAGACAAATGCACTTTTACAAATAAAATGTCTGCAGAAAGTATTACTTTAACCACAAACGCTCTGAAAGAATCTGGAGAGCAGAAGTAGGTATTTCTCTCCTTCCTACACCTCACTATAGAATTCTCCCTACTTCTCGAAAAAATATCTTATCAGGCATCAACTATTTACTCTTTTCACATAAACGTTTTTTCACTAATTGCCTCTTCAATGCGCTTAACTAAACTAACTAAAAACCTCTATCTATCCTTTTGTGCTGAACTAAGCAGGAGCCAGCAGAATCACTGTACACTTCTCTCTTGATTTTGTAGAACACACATGGAATAAGAGTTAAACAGGGAATCCATAAGTAAACTTTACTAACCAGCTCCTTGCCAAAGTCCTGCCTCAACACTGTGGGGAATCCCACCAGCTGACAAACATTAGGCATTTGGAGTTGTAGGCCATTGCAAACAGGTCACACTGAGGCTTTCCCAAACTTAGCAACACCAGTCCCAACTTACTTTTGTCCAACTCTGATTTGTGGTTGCCCAAATTCCTCCTGCTGGGTCTGTCTGTCCATTCGTTCTGTAAGCCTGGATCGATTTCTGCTGATAGAGCCACATTGTTATCCAGAGTCCATACTAAAGCGTCTGAGATGTATTGGATGAAAGGGGCGATCTTATCCCTCCTGGTTTTCAAATGTGATACATAGCGGTGGTGGTGCCAGTCAGAATGAGGACGTAGGAATTTCTTATTCTTGGGAGGATAATTTTCAGGGCCAGTCTGACTACTTTGAGCCACAAACAAATTGATATACAGAGATCACTTCTCTTTTGTCCACAGACCTCTGACATGCAGGCTGTTCACGTACACTGTCCATCCCAACAGGGAAGCATCTGTTGTTATGCGGACTTGTGCACTGATAGGTAAAAGGTAGTTTCATCTGAAGATGTTTTCCCTGTTTTTCACCTCAGTAGAACCCTCTTCAATTTTTTTTGGGGGGGGGGGGTGGGTCACCATCATATTGTCCCAGTTCCTGCTTACTTGCTCCCATTGTACGTTCAGCTGTTTCTGAATGGTCCTCATTCACAGTCAATTTTAGGGATGTAGCAGAAACAGGGAGACATGGTTCCCAACAACACCTTCGCATTTCTGGATGTTGTTCTTTGATTTGACAATAGATGAAAAGCTAGGTGCTTTATTTAGTTTGTTTCCTCTTTCCAGAGACGGAACCATGATGGCTCCAAGAAATTCAGTGTCCATAGTAGGACTTTGAACTGATTTCTTTACATTGATAATCTGACCCAGGTTTGTCAGTCTCTCTACAAACTCTCTTTGCATATTCAGAGATGTTTGTTTGGTAGATGCTCTGATTAACCAGTTGTTTAGAAAAAAGTAGACTATACAACCATTTCTTTGCAAGCAAACTACCACTTGTACCAAATATTTGGTGAAAAAGCAAGGATGGATTTCAGCCCAAACAGTAGCACCTTAATCTACAAATTGCCGGCCACCACCTTGCAACAAAAACATTTCCTGTCACTTAAATGTACTGAAATGTTCAAACAGACATTTTCCAGATCCAAAGCCTCCATAAACTACCTGCTTTGAAACGCAAGTCAATATCTCCTGACTTACAACCAAATAGAATTACTGTTTTATCAGCTTTTGTTGAGGCACCTTAGATCTAGCACCGGCTGCTAGATATATTTAGTATGAAAAAGAATCTCTAATAAAATGCCAGACCCTTTTGTGAGGCTGCCACCTCTTCTCTAGCAACTTTTCTTAACATTTTAATAATCTTTACGTTTGGTTCTTTTAGATGTTTGTGCTGCTCCTTCCTTGGAGGATGAAATGGTGGTTTCTCCAATACTTTTAAAGTGATTCAATGTTCTATTATTTCCAGTACTTATCTCTCTGATTTTATCTTCTTCTGATAAATCTGTAAGAGCAGGGTATCTCGTCTCTCACCAGCAAGTCAACAGAGAGGAGTAGAACCTGATCAAGTCAGGCTCGACTTACTTTGCCTTCGAATTTCAGAGCTTGGTTTCCTCTCCACCTCTGCTCTTTTGTGGAACATGCCATGCTTTTGCCTTTGTTGGCTATAGAAAAATGACACAGATCCACTGTTTCTGCATTGTCGGTTTTAACAAAAACTGGACCGCTGGGGAAAAATGTCTTTGGTTTTGGCTCTTGTAATATTTGTAAGGATGACTGTTCTGAAAAGACCCTAATGATCTTGCAGTCTCTGGATCTGCATTCACTGCTTGCAGAGCCTTTGCTATATTATTGCTAAAGACATTCTAATTATCTCAAAACGCCTTTATGGGTTTATTCTTTGAAATCAAATAGAAAACAGGATTTCTCCACAGAGGGCACAGAACGAGGTAAACTCTGTGCAACCTTCTTGATCAGTGCACGGATCTTTCTGATGATGCCTGGAGGGGAATCTCTTGGTATACGAGGATCTTGGCTTGCATCCTCCTGGCATGTTTTCATGAAAGGCCAGCAGAATCACCCCCATTATGAATGTTATCATCGCATCCTCCTCATCTATTATCTACATCCCGATCATGAAGCAGATTCACCTTAGTGCTGAACATCACTCTCTGAATGGGATGCCTCATCATTCCTGTCAGCATCTCATCGTACAGCGCCTTCAGAGAAGCTGTGGAGGAGCTGTTAGAACTGCCTGAGGAGGCTGATCTTGTTGGGTTCGGTGTGCTGAAGGCGCTGGAGATTAGGATGCATGATAGGATGCTGTGGAGTGAACGCCAATACATGATATGGTTGCACATGGGATACCGGAGGTAACCTGTGATAAATGTTCCGGATCATGCGTTGTTAGGTGGTCAATAATTCCTATGACACAGGCACTAGCCATATCAAAGGAGAGTGTGCCTGATGGCCCTGGTAGTGATGAGGTCTTGTTGGAGGCATTGTTGCTTGCCACCCTCGACTTCAGAATATACAGCCTTTCCACTTTCTGTTGTTAATTATCTGTAAACAAGTATGAGGAGGTTAGACAGCTTTGGACCTCAGACTGGTCCTCATTCTCAGTAAAGAGTGCCCTAATCTGATCATGATCATACTCTCCATAATTTTCATCCCCTTCTTGTCCAGAAGGTGCATATTGCAAGATTTTCTTGGGATTGGGGGTGTGGCTGTAGAAGCAATGCAGAAACCAAAAAAGACTCCAAAGTCATTGCTGGAGGTAGAAGAAAAACTGCTAGAGCTAATGACCCTAGAAGAACGTGGCATGCTGAAAGCTGTAGCAGTCTACAAGAAATCCATAGTCAAAGGCAGTGACAGTCGCAAGTCAACTACGGTAAATATTCAAAACATCGACGGGGGGATCTACTTCATACATGAGCAAGTTGTTACCATTGTCGAGGGCATTGTAGACTATGACATAGCAGTTGTTGAGAGCTGCAGCATAGACAGTTAAGAGCTGGCTGTCCTCAACAATGCTGTCATAGCCGCCAATGGATGTTTTTTCATCAGCATTAACGTTGTCAGATGTCCACTCATCAATGAGGTGGAATGATGTTTTACCAGCTAATTGTTGGTGAAAGACTTTTCAGAGACTATGCCATTTTCTAAAAGTAGGTGAACTCATTGATAGAGTCATCGACAATTAAGGTACTGACAAACCCATCACCACGGTCATCATCTTTGTGGCAAATCAGGGTTTGCTGGCACAGAGCTTTTTGCTTCTGTAAGTGCCTTCTTGTTTAGTCCCTTTCTTTCTGCCTGACCTTTGAAGATATTCATGGTTGACCAGAGGTCTAACCCAAAACAGGAACGTCAGAGGGTCTTTGAGTCAGAGTGGAAGTCCTAGACTTTGACTTCTCAGAACAGAGTTTTGGAGCCTGTACCTGCTTACAAGGCCTAAGCCTCTTTTTTTAGTACAGCTACAGTCAATATTCTCTTCCTGTCCTTCAGAAAGTTTGAAGAGAAATTTCTGCAGATGTTGCATTTCTTCAGTTTATGCTAGGATGCATTCAATAGACATCTGGTGTGAGGGTCAACCATTTACATCTTTCTCTTGCCTCAGGCTTTAGAACCAGAGAATAGATATTTCTTCTCATCTGCCCCTGCCATCACAAAAGAGGAAGAAATTCTGTGAGAAAGCTGGGACGGAATACTGGCTCACAAAAAGCAGTTCTGAAAATGTAGAAATTGAAGGTTTGAAAAACAACTGAAAATGTCCAGTGGAGACAGACTCCTGAGAACTCCCTTGCAATGAACATGTGGTAGAAAATCTGGCAGTTGGAATCCTCTTTCAGGGGAAGCAATATGGGTTGTGGCAGTGGACTGGTTGTATGTTGTTCCTGAGTGTAATGGTAGACTTCTATGTTAAAATTGATTACCGAGTGTTCCCATTCTGATGAAGAGGAATAATCCAAGCATGTTAATGTATGAAAGAACCAGTACTGGAGAACACACTGTATTCCATAAACAGCTCCAATACGTATTATTTATTCAATCAAGAGAAAACTATCTAAACCTGGAGAGCACTATTCAATCTTTGCAATGTTTATAACAATCGCTTTTTTGGCAATTTTCATAAATGGTAACTTATAGTTATAGCTGAGCATTACCATCTTTTTTCGTTAGGATTAATAGTGTTTAAATAGAATCGATCCCCTTTCTTAACACATATGGAGCGTAGCTTTTTTCCGCATTGGCTTAATAGTGAGGGACAGACACAAAACATACATACAGACAATCTGTATTCTTTCCTAACCTCAGTCTTTCATGGGGGATCAAATTCCCAAATGTTGAGTAAACAACCTTCAATCACATAAAATTCCTTCCTCTCAGCAGGTTTGCGTCTCATTAACCAAAAAGCTTTTTATATTGCCATCTTAAAAGGCATAACATTTTCAGGCTCAGAGCCGTCTCTATTTCCTTATAAATTAAATTATTTGTTAATATTTTTGGGGGCCTTTAATGACCTTTGGCAACATTCCTTGCAGGCCAAAGCCTAGGTCCCTTCCTCAACTCAGTGATTTTGCAAGAGATGACTGAACAGAGGCTGAGATTAGTTTCTACTG
Organism: Pleurodeles waltl; assembly: GCF_031143425.1. Classification (NCBI taxonomy): domain Eukaryota; kingdom Metazoa; phylum Chordata; class Amphibia; order Caudata; family Salamandridae; genus Pleurodeles; species Pleurodeles waltl. Next base: position 475,779,758 of record NC_090448.1, read on the forward strand.
AGTTCCACAATCCTTACCTGTGTTTCATTAGGCCATTAAGTAATCCTGCAAAGCCTCATCAAGACACTTTCAGGTTTATAAACACTGATCAAGCAGTGCCAACCATTCAATACATTCATATTGAATGGTCCCTGCCATGACACCAACTTCAAAAGCGTGCTTAGATAGAGGGAGGCTGTCTTAACACAGAAAACCTGCAGGACAGAGTAGCTGTCTATTCATTTAAAAATGTGAATAGCGGATGTTAATGATAAACGTTCTAAAGCTACTGCTGCATGCTATCATTGTGCTTCTATGTGGAGAGATGTGTATTTGGGAGAGGGTGATCCAGTGAAGACCTTTCACTAATAATATACCACCCCAATACTGTAGAACTGATCAGCTAAGGGAATGGCCAATGTGCAATTATCCCTGGATATGCAAGGACACTGGCAATATATTCTACATTCCATATTTCCATTAAAGTTGTACTTCACAGACGTTCCCAGACATAAATTAAAGTCACATGTAATACTCTTTTTGGGGACTGCCAATGTTCTTTTCTTCTATCATGCAATGTATCTGTCAACTACTTGACTAAGGTGTATACTTATAGTTTGGATACACGCAAACCCTGGCTAAACTGACTTTAGATAAGACGTCATAACTGCCCATATCTATGATTAAAAACATAGTACTCTGGCCACTAGCGGACAACAGGGGTGGTCTTAAGATGCAAGTGGGTCCCAACCACATGGCCAGACCACGTTTGGCCTCTCCTTCACACTTATTTTATGACAGGAATAACTACTTTGTGGAATCTAAGTACTGAGTGTTCTTTTTATGCTCAGGTATCATGGATGAACAGTTATAGAAATAATTCAAAAAGAAAGTAACATTAAGAACCTTAATAATTCTCCCTAACACCCTAATCTTCCAAGAGCATTGACAAACCTCTTTGTTTAGAGCACTTGAAATGACTTAAACTAGTCGATTTAAATTAGTTAAAGTTTTAGGTACACTGAATCTTGAACTGATGTAAAGGCCAATGCAAACTAGCTTCAGCTGCATTCTTATGCGTTGTGTTGGAGTGGCTGGACATAGCAAGCTATTGCTTGCTAAGTCACACTAATTGGGAATTCTAAATTATCTTGTGCATCTTAGCAAGGCAGCCTCCTCTATTATCAGGAAAGAGACTACTAGGTTTGTTTCCAGCAGGAGCAATGGCTAAGCATCTGTACTGGGGTTTGAAACCATGATACCCCCAACCTTCAAGAACAGACTTGTTTAAAGAAAGTGAAACCCCTGCAGGACCAGATAACTACTGTGATTTTGTGTGGTGAGAATTGGGAAGGCCCCACAAAGTATATCAATGATATATATTTAGAATATAAGAGAGTTAAATCAATGTGGCCATGTAATGGGTGAATTATATTATTTTACTGAGAATATTGTGGAGGCACCTTGAAGTCAATACCGGATACAAGCCAAACTGTTTGCTTCACCTAGATTCTCTTTATGTTTCATGCTATTCACCTCCTGATGTTGCTAACTTATTGTTGTTCCTACCCAAAATAGTTTTTAATGTTGCATTAGCTGTCTGCACAACTAATGGGCAAAGCCTGGGGTCAAGCTGGGAACCGTGTAAGACTGTCACCTCGGTCATTGTGTCACTATTTTGAACTGCTGTAAGCACCTTTGTTTTAAAATTTTCAACTTGAATCACAGCATATGAAAAAGTACCTTTGGCAGAGAGTGAAGTTGGTGAATAAGAAGTATTAAACCTAACTAGTGGTATGGAATCCTTCTATCCATCACCCTGAAAACAAAAAGTCAGTATTTTCAATTAGATCCTTGCAGCATGCAAATGTAGCAAAATGAAACAGTTCCAACCACATGTATATTAGTGGGTTGAGACTGATGGTAATAGAAACTGTTTGACTTCTTAGGGGAGTGCTACCTCTGGAGGAGAATTTATTGGTAGAATTTCATACACCAGCTATCTACACGGTGGAGGAAAATACACCAGCGGATTTGTTTCTAGGTTTAGAACATCATCCAGAAAATCCATGACTTTCCATAACCATTCAATTACTAATCTGGTCCCAGGGTTGTTTAAAGATAGCACTGGTCATGCCATGAGCTGCAAATGTGGTTAAGTACCCAGCCCAGAGAATCACTTTTTACAGTTTAATGCAAAGTATTCTTCTGTAGAAATGAAAGCATACATGGAAGAGACACAACACCCAGTTCGCCTAATTTGTCTCATCCTCACAACTAGGAAGTCAGCTAGTGACTAAGGATGGCTGTTTTATTTCCATTTCCGTGGGGAAACTAAAATGCAAACCACCAAGCACTTCTGGGTATTATAATCTCTTGTGAGTCATGCTGGGAACAGATCACAATGTCTGGAAGTCTTAGACTACCTCAAAATAATAAATATCTATTTTAGCGGCCACAGTCATGCTCAAGCTTTGTAGTGGTGAACCCCTGTTCTGTATAGCTTGGCAATTATTACTTTGTTTCCTCTGTTAAAAAAAACACTCTTGGATTTGTATTCTTTGAACCGTATTTATATAGCTTTAATAATTGCCAACGTATACGGTTCAATCTACAAACTGGGATGTAATTAAACTAGAAGTTGCAGATTTGTAGATTTGTATCTCCTCCAATGGTGCAGAAACAGCCAACTGTCAAGGGTATTTAAGCAATCAGGTTAGCAAAACAAACGGCTTAGGCAACCATGTAGCTAAAAAGACTCTTCTATCAGACAGGAATTCAAACTACCAAGATGCTTAGGAAGATAGCTCGGAGTACCTGGCTTAAAACTCTTGATTTGGGCAGTGCGGCTATCCTATATCCTTTCAACGGAGTTTTTGCACATGAACCTGTCGAAAAAGGCTTCCAGCTGAAGGGAGGTCTAAGAAAACATTCAAACACGCCTAAAGCTGAAGGGAACACAGAGGAAATATTCGACTATACAGAAAATCGAGATCTTAAGCTGCAGTGTTCAAACAGGACTGACCCCAAACTTCCAGGCACCCACAACTTTCCACAAGTGACTATCCCCATCATTCCCTCCTCCTATGTATTTGACTTTACACAGAACATCAGCCTAATCTCCGTTTAAATCAGATGAAGCAAAATGACTGGCCTTACTATGAATCCTCTATACATAAATCATCCCTGAAAGGTTTCCACCATTAATATGCATGACTTGTCAAGAAACTGCTATGAAATGTCGGCAAGGTGACAGATTTGGTGTAAGAGAAAAATAATCAGAAATTATTAATTTATGTGTTTAAAAAATTAAAAAAGACCCTTTGATGTGCACATTATAGACCCACTTTTTACGTAGCCACATTATGTTAAATCACTGTAATGTACATATCGCAGTCTCTATATTGCAATATCACATTACTTGTGATCGACTGTATGATCGAAGCAGGAATACTTAAAGCACGCATGCCAGAACAATGCAGCCTTAAGAACGGCTGCATCTTTAACACGCAGGCCTTTACAACGCCTAAAACCTTGCCCCTACCTAAAACTGCCCCGAACCCAGCCCTTCCCACCCTGAGCCCTAAAACTTTCCACAGCCCCTTCCCCCAGCCCTGAACCCTAAAACCCTAGCCCAACCCTTACAACTACAGCAACCCCCCAGCCCAGAGCCCTAAAAACCTGCCCCAGCCCTCACAACTACCCCCCACCCCTAATAACAATTACCCAGATCCCCCACCCCACCCTAAGCTCTAAAAAAACCTATCCCAACCCCCTACCCCTAAAACACAAACTACCCCGACCTCCCCACTCGCACTGAGCCCTAAAAAAAAAAAGAAAACTACCCCTGCCCCTATAAACTAAGCTATACCAACACTCCCCACCCACCCTGAGCCCTAAAACATTTCTTCCATAATAAGTGTACTGCTCCGACCCCCCAATCTAGGCCCTAAAAAAAATATATATATAATTATCCCCACTCCTGCCCCTAAAAACTAAACTACCCCGACCCCCCACCCACCCTGAGCCCTAAAAAAAAAAACTACCATGACACCCACACCCCAGCCCCTAAAAACTAAACCACCATGACACCCCCATCTGTGCCGAGTCCTAAAACCTTCCTCCCCAAGAAGTAAAAAGAAAGAAAAAAAAATATCCAAACCCCAGCTCCTAAGAAAACATTTGCCCAACCCTCCACCCACCCCAAGCCCTTAATCTACCCCACCCCAAACAACGACCCCCCCCAATCCTGTCCCAGCCCCACTTACCTCACATGTGTTCTCTCCTGATCCACTCCGCCCTTTTCTGTGCCTTAAGCACACATATGCGATGTTCAGCACATGCGTGGTTAAGGCACACAAAAAGGAAGTTGTTGTTCCGGTTACGCTTGCGTGGGAAACGTCCAGGTTGTTCACAACACGTTGTTTATGACGTTTCCCATGCTACACTTGTTAAGAGAACTGTTTTGCCTATTACAGTAATTAACGCATCATTTGTAAATCTACTTCTGTGTATGCTAATAGCAGAACTTGTATTAGGTTGACGTACAGGACACTGTATCCTATGCTTAAATTAAGGCACTTTGGGTCAGCCTCCTTCACCCCTTGGCTTCTTCTGTTCTGGAACCTTCAGCCATTTGCTTGAGACAGCTTAGAGCAATCCACTGGAGCATTTTGGTTAAGGGTGGGCGGAACTCGTAGAGTTACAGAAAAACTCAGCGAGATTTTGCAGAATTCTGCCAGCGCGCAAAAAATATGCAGCTTGCACTGCAATTTAGCAACGGTAGCGCGAGCAGTGCAGTAAATCAGCAGGAACAGCATGATGCGTTGCACTAGAGCACGCAGCGATTCGAGTTGATTTTGCTGCCGCTCAAGTAGAAAATCTTGTCGGAGAAAAATTCTGCCACGCAGTGATTTGGTCAAATCGTTTTTCTACAGCCTATTGGAGTGTGTCCTTCCGCCACCACTGGAAAGAATAATAATTTATTTTACATCTGAAATCAGACAGCGAGCGGCCTGTTAGCACTTGGGAGTAAGAGCTGACAAAAGCATCAGGAAAAATCAATGCAATGGAAAAAAAGGTTAACTTTATTTTCTGTAGCATCTATTTTCAAACGCTTTTCTCAGCGCTCACTCTCCAGTGCTGCTGCACCACTCGCCGACTGACTATAAACAGGGAGGGCTAGCTTATATCAACATTGTACATGCTCTTATGTTGTTTTACTGTTCCAGGACTGCCACCACACTGATATCAGGCCCAGGAGTTCTGTATAACGGTGTCTTTCACCACTCATTACAGGGTGAACACTACCAACATTCCTCAATAACAAACCAAATAATATGTGACTGGGTAACTAAAGTTACTTACCTTCGGTAACGCTTTTTCTGGTGGATACAATAGCTACCTGTGGATTCCTCACCTTATGAATTCACCCATGCGCCAGCATCCAACGGAAAATCTTCTTCCCAGCTCTCCACGTCGACGAGGACGTCACAATTGCAAATTGCATGGCTCCATGCGACTTCGTCTGACGTCACGGTGCCAATAAGAGGCCCTTGTCGGCGTGCTGACATCAGTTTCACCCATTTTTTACGTGCCTTTGAGGCGGACAGGTGAGAACCGACTCCACAATGACCCAATAAATACATATATACATAAAGCCTTCATGATGCAACATAATCAAAACCATCATTTATATATATATATATATATATATATATAGGAAAATTATCGATATATACATACATTTATACAACCACAATTCGGAGTGCAATCAGACAGGCAACAGGGAGGCGGGTGGGACTGTGAGGAATCCACAGTTAACTATTGTATCCACCAGAAAAAGCGTTACTGAAGGTAAGTAACTTGTTCTTCGGATGGATACAAACTACCTGTGGATTCCTCACCTTGTGAGCAGAGTCCCAAAGCAGTACTTCACTCGGAGGTGGGTGCCTGTCTGATTACACCAAGAAATCCTGCAAAACAGATCGTGCAAAATGGCCGTCCCTCCGAACCGCAGAGTCCAAGCAGTAATGCTTTGCAAAGGTATGGAGGGACGCCCAAGTTGCCGCCTTGCAAATATCGACCACTGGAACCCTCCTTGCTAGGGCCGAAGTAGCAGACTTAGCCCTGGTGGAGTGGGCTCTGATACATTCAGGGGGAACCTTTTTCGCCAACGAGTAGCAGATCTTGATACAAAGGATAACCCACCTGGAGACAGTTCTTTTATGGACTGCTCTGCCCTTCCTCTGTCCAACGTACCCCATGAACAGCTGATCTTCCAGGCGAAAGTCCTTCATCCTTTCAATGTAGAAACTAAGCGCCCTTTTAGGGTCCACCTGGTGAAGCCTTTCTTCCTCCTTCAAGGGGTGAGGAGGAGGGTAGAAAGAAGGAAGGGTAATACTCTGCCCTATATGAAAAGGAGTGACAACTTTTGTCAGGAAAGCCGCCCAGCTCTTTCAACACCACTTTATCTGGGAAAAACAAGGTAAAGGGGGGTTTTACAGAAAGAGCTTGGAGCTCACTAACCTGCCTAGCAGAGGGTATGGCAACTAGAAAGACTGTCAAGCACTAAAAACCTTAACGGGCAAGAGTGCATGGGCTCAAAAGGTGACCCCATTAAAAAGGTCAAAACAAGATTTAGGTCCCACTGAGGCAGATGAAAAGGAGTGGGAGGAAACTTATTAATTAAACCCTTAAGAAACCTAACTACAATAGGTGATTTAAACAATGAGGGCTGATCTGGGAGACAAAGAAAGGCTGACAGAGCAGCTAAATAACCCTTAACCGTAGCCACTGCACCACCCTTCTTTGCTAAGTCCAAAGCAAATAATAAAATATCAGAAAGGTGGGCCTTCAAAGGATCAATTTGCTTTTCTCCACACCAAGCCACGAATTTTGCCCACCTAGCGGCTAAATGGCCTTAGTGGAGTGTCGCCTGGCCGATAAAATAACATCCACTACATCTGGTATGAGAGAAAGGGAACTCAGGTTGCCCCGTTCAATCTCCAGACATGAAGGTGCAGGCTCTGGAGGCGACTTCGAGAGGAGGTCTGCCCTGAGAGGGAGACGTAGCGGAGGGCACTTGGAGAGTTGCAGAAGGTCTGTGTACCACACCCTTCTTGGCCAATACGGGGCTATTAAAATAACCTGAGCCCGATCTTGGCGAATCTTTCTCAGAACCCGAGGAATCAAGGGTATGGGGGGGAAACGCATAAAGCAACTGGTTGCACCAAGAGATCTGAAATGCGTCCCCCAAAGCTCCTTGCACCAGATACTGGAGGCTGCAGAATGACGGGCAGTGCACATTCTCCAGAGTGGCAAACAGATCTATCATCGGCGTACCCCACACCCGAAAAATGCACAGGACCAGATCCGGATGGAGACGCCACTCGTGAGCACCCCGGCCACATGATTTGCTATCAAACAAATCCGATGATCCTGAAGCCAGGACCAGAGTCACAGAGCTTCTCTGCAGAGAAGATACATTCCTACTCCTCCCTGCTTGTTTATATACCACATCGCAGTGGTGTTGTCCGTCAGGACCTGAACTGACTGACCGCGAAGGGACGGGTGCAAGGCCTTGAGAGTTAAGTGTATGGCCTGCAATTCCAACCGACTGATATGCAAAGTTTGTTCCACTGGAGACCAATGACCTTTGATCTCCAGGTCCCCCAGATGAGCTCCCCACCCTAGAGTGGAAGCATCAGTCATGACCGTGGCCACCGGCGGCGGCAGTGAAAACGGCCTTCCTTGATAAAGGTTGCCGTCCACCATCCGCTGCAGCATCTCTCGAGATCGTTATCGACTCCTCCAGATCCCCTTTGTGTTGAAACCACTGCCTGCGGAAGCACCATTGGAGAGCCCTCATGTGCCAACGTGCATGAGTGACCAACAGAATGCAAGAAGCGAACAGACCGAGCAGGCGTAAGACCTTGAGGACTGGAACAACCGCTCCATTTTGAAACATTGGAATCAACGCCTGAATATCCTGGAGGCCCTGAGGTGGAGGATAGACCCGATTCAAGGTTGTGTCCAGCACTGCCCCTATGAACAGGAGGTGTTGAGAGGGCTCCAAGTGAGATTTGGGTACACTGATCGAAAAACCCAGCCTCAACAACAACTGAGTTGTCATTCGCAAGTGACGCAACACAAGCTCTGGAGACTTGGCTTTGATCATCCAGGTAAGGGAAATACCGATATCCCTTCCCTTCTGAGACTTGCTGCCACCACTGCCATCACCTTTGTGAAGACTCGAGGTGCTGAAGTAAGACCAAACGGGAGGACCGCAAACTGGTAGTGTTGCGACCCCACCACAAACCGGAGATACTTCCTGTGCGACTTAAGTTTAGGGATATGAAAATACGCATCCTGCAAGTCGACAGACACCATACAATCCACTTTGTTCAACGTCAGAAGTACCTGCGCTAGAGTCAGCATCTTGAATTTCTCCTGTTTGAGGAAACAATTCAAAATCCTCAGGTCTAGGATTGGTCTCAAACGACAGTCCTTCTTGGGGATCAGGAAATATCTTGAATAACAACCCTGACCCCTTTCCTGCTCTGGAACCAACTCCACCGCACCTTTTGATAACAGGGTCTGAACTTCCTGTTGCAACAATAGGAGATGGTCTTCTGAACAAAACGAGGGACAGAGAGGGATGGGAGGAGGAAACTCCTGAAAAGTGAGAGCTTATCCTTTTCTCACAATGCTTAGCACCCATGAGTCTGATGTAACCAACTCCCACTTGTGGAGAAAAAGACGTAATCTTCCCCCTACAGGAGAAGTATGGTCGACAAAGGGGAGAAAACTAGGGCTGCTTCCCTTGCTGTTGTCCTCCAGAGGAAGAGAATGACGTAGGGTGCTGCTGGGTGGCCCCTCTCGTTCTAACCCTCCCCCGCCCTCTAAAGGACCGATATGGGAGACTGGTAGGCTGCTGGACTGAGGACTGGGGTCTCCCTCGATAAACTTCCCCACTACCAAAGCCCCTAAACCAACGAAAGGACCTAAAAGGGGTAGCAGAGGAGGCTTGCAATCCTAAAGACTTTGCTGTGGCCCGGCTGTCTTTAAAGCGCTCTAGGGCAGAGTCTGCTTTATCTCTAAACAGTTTTTACCCATCAAATGGCAAATCCAACAAGGTGGTCTGTACATCTGAAGAAAATCCAGAGGACCTTAACCAAGCGTGCCTCCTAGTAGCAATAGATGTACCCATTGCCCTGGCCACCGAGTCCCTAGAGTCCAGGCCAGACTGAATTATCTGCTTCGCCGCAGCCTGCGCATCAGACAGGAGTTCCCCAAATGGCCTCTGTATATCTTGCGGCAGATCAGGAACCATGGCTTTCGCAGAATCCATGAGGGCGTGGACAGCCTTGAGAGCCATGCTGCAAGAAGAAAAAAGTCTTCTTTGCGGATTGCTCTATCCGCTTGGATTCCCTGTCAGATGGAATCACAGGGAAAGAGCCAGGAGCAGACCTTGTAGAGCAAGAGGCCTGGACCACCAAACTCTCCAGGGTAGGGTATTGCGATAAAAACCCCGGATCACCAGGCGCCACTCTATATCTTCTTGCCACAGCTCTATTCACCGCAGGAGACGAAACCGGCTTCCTCCACAGTTCTAAAATGGGTTCCGTAAGAGCCTCATTGAAAGGAAGCAAAGGGTCTGCAGAAGCCGAAGAAGGATGCCTCACTTCCGTTAATATGTTCGTTTTACTTGTGCAGCAGGCAATGGAAGTTCTAAAAAGTCTGCTGCCTTCCTGATTACCGTGTGAAACAAAGCTGCCTCCTCCGTAAATTCCCCCGGTGAAGACAAGTCTCATTCTGGGGAAGTTTCCAGCCCACTGGCCGATTCCAAACCCTGATACTCTCGACAATTTCTCCTTCCTCCAACTGCCTTTGATGTTCCTCCTCTTCCAAGAGACACAAGGCCTTCCTGCGTGACCTTAATCGACACCGGCTTCAACACCTGACGAGGCACCGGAGAGGAGGGTTGACTCAGCTGGACTCCATCACCCAGGTCCGGCTCCAGCACGGATCCTAATGGCGCCGAAGATGCATGTGACTCCACCATCGGCGCCGGCTGACAGGGTGATGATATCGGCGCCATAGATGTAGTTGGCGACGTCATGGGATTCATAGGACCTCGAGGCGATTTCATCGGCGCCGGTCCGGTACCCTCAGCCGGATAGAACGGCATAAACGGCGCCGCCTTGTACAGAGCCGGGGAGCTCAAAGAAAATGCCAATGGACCCGTGGGACCAGCCGGTGCACCAGTAGGGGCCATGGCGTTGAACATATTAAACATGGCATTCAAGAATGCCGCCGGATCCGCTTCCGGAGCCGGGAATGCAGGATACCTCTGGTATTGTTGCTCCTGTACTTGCTGACCATCTGACTCCAGAGCAGCCGGTGAAAAGCGTGGACTGTCCTGAGGTTCCACAACCGTAAAGACGGACTGCGCCGGAGAAGCCTCAGGACTCTGGGGTTGCGGAGACACCGTTGGACTCACCTCCCACGTCGCAGACGAGATGGAGACCTTGATCGGCTCCGAGCCGAACGGCGCAGAGTCATGACAGCGCCGTTTCTTATGCTTCTTTGAAGAAACGTGGGAAGAGGATCTTCTATGGCTCCTATGACCCTTCTTCGTTTTTGCCAAAAAGAGTTTGGCCTCCCTTTCCTTTAAAGCCTTAGGATTCATGCTCTGGCAAGACGCACACTCCTCGACGTCATGCTCAGAGCTAAGGCACCAAAGACAATCGTCATGAGGGTCAGTGACCGGCATGTGACCGCCACACTCTCTGCAAGGCTTGAAACCGAACTTCCTCGGGGGAGACATTGTAACTACAAAGAGTAACAAGAGGAAACCTCCAACAGAAGCGAGAGCTAGGAGAAAACCGTTAGCGTCGAAGGCACGGAAAAAAGCGAACTGACATCAGCACGCCGACGAGGGCCTCTTATTGGCACGGTGAAGTCAGACTGAGTCGCGTGAAGCCGTGCAATTGTGACGTCCTCGTCGACGTGGAGAGCCGGGAAGAAGACTTTCCGTTGGATGCTGGCGCAAGAGTGAATTGATAAGATGAGGAATCCACAGGTACTTTGTATCCATCAGAAGCTAGTATTTACATGCATCCCCCCCACTTTGCGGAGGCATCCACAGATGGGAAGCACAGTCAGTTGGAAACCTGTTGAACTGGGAAACAGGTGCTAACAAAAGCATCTAAAAAAAGATGCCACAGAAAGGAAAGCAAATACATTTTACTGGAGCAATATTTTTGTCAGATATTTTATCTGCGTTTTGTTCCCAGCAGCTGCTGGATAAACAAGCATTGTCAAAGCCAATAGGTCTGATGTTTGTATTCCAACCCCATACAAAAATAGAACCTTTTGACTTTGTTAATGCTTGTTTGGAACACTTGCTTACCACTGCAAATATTTTCGCTTCCTGGAACATCTCTTTTATAACTGTGCTGTGAACAAATCCCTCACGGTGCCCAAGGGGATTTCAATTTCCTTGGGCTCCGTGAGGCCTTTTATTTATTTTTTATTAGAGCATTCTGCCCTCTAGTGGCAGAACGTTCTAATAGCCTTATAGCCCTCTGTAGCTGGGCTATACTGGCCTTAAAGTACCTGCTCCCTTGCTAAAGGCCCTTCCTTGCCTTCGGCTTGGGTCTTTAATCCTGGGACGGGCCTTGAATTGCTGGTACTGCCCACTATGGAGGGATATAAGTGTATAATACACCCTAGTCCCAATTGTTTGCTTTACTTTGATTGTTATATTATTTGCCTCGTCCACTTTCATCCAGTGAGCTGCATCCCTCTTTAGCCACTTGCTCCTCTTTTTTTCATATGTCTGTTAGTACATTTTGGGGATCCACCAGAGGACTCCAACTTAGTACTTTATAAAACCAATCACAGATCGCCTCTCTTCAATTAGCTAATTTTAAGTTTAAGGGTTCACTTCATGACCTCCGACGTTAGCGGTGTTCAAGATGCTGGTCAACTAAATCACACATACTACACAGCAACTTCTACTGAACTGCAGTTTCTAGTCTTTGCAGCTCAATAACCTCACTATGGCCATGCCAAAAACAACAACAAATAACAACCCCAGATCAGCATCTACCAAAGTCCAATGCAGAAAGAGAGAGTACCTGGAACATGCTCCCAGTCAGTGCCTACGGGCATTTCCTCTGTAATTCCTACTCGCACATGAACATTCCATCTGTTATCTGTGGCCCACAACATCCGATCATTGGGGCTTGAGTGGACACTGATCAGGTTCATACCTACAGGCTAAAACATAAACATCTGAATTAATATTAAAACAGCTGTACAATATGGATGATATTAGATACATTTTCAAATGACTCTTTGCTTTAAATTGAGACTACATCTACAGGTAGGCTACTCCACTGTGCATTAAAGCTTTTAGCTAAAAAGATACTCTGCAAAGAAAGCAAAGAAAATTAGTTACTTACCTGTAACTGCAGTTGTCCAGTATTGGTATCTTTCATAGATTCACATGCTTGAATCATCCCCGTCGTCGAGGTGGGAGCCTCACGGTAAACTTAAATACATAAAGCAGTAAGTCAGTAAAAGTAAAACCAGTAGGCCTCATAGGGTATTTTACAGTCTATCCACTTTGTTTTGTGAAAAAGACCCAAACTTCCGTATCAACCAATCAGGATTCAGCCCCTCCCAAACACTCCCAACAGAGGCTGAATTCCCTCAGATTTTCTAGTAGGAGTGTGAAGTTTAATATCTGGATAATAAAATAGGGGAGCCTCTGAGGGGAGGAGGGTGGGTCGCATGTGAATCTATGAAAGATACCAATACTGGAGAACTGCAGTTACAGGTAAGTAACTAATTTTCTTCTCCAGTATTGGATCTTTCATAGATTCACATGCTTGAATCAGAATAACGAGCAGTAATGTTTTCTTAATTAGTGAATTACATTGACTGTAATTTTATCGTAATTTTATAAGTGATGTGAGTCACATTAGTTCAGCTTTATCCATCCACGTATATATCTATTTATATATATATATATATATATATATGTATATATATATATATATATATATATATGTATATCCATAGATATCTCAATAGAAGAGCAATAGCAAAGCTGCGTGGCAGAAAATTTTGACACAATCTGTTTTGTCATTATTTTGAAGTCTAGGACATGTTAACACAATATAACAAGCGAATAATCAGAAGCACATCATTAGAGTAAGACACACTGTGAGATAAAATTAGATATTAACTAGAGTAAGAACCAATATTGAACATACCTTGAGTATGGTGGTGGGATGTGTAAGAGGCTCACCTTAACGAAATAGATGCCTCAGCACTGCCTGTCCCACTGCTGTATCGACGTTTTTAGTTTCCTCGAGGCAGTAATGCCTCGTAAATATATGTTGGCTGGACCATGTTGCTGCTCTACAGATGGTATGTAGTGTACACCTGCAAAGAGTGCAGCCGAAGTGGCTACTGATCTTGTAGAGTGGGCTCTCACCTTGGTGTGGAGCGGTTTTCCTGCTTTTGAATGGCAGAATTGAATTGCCAGGCCAATCAATCTTGCTATAGTCTGTTTGGACACCGCATGCCCCTTTCTTGTTCCGCCAAATGCTATAAATAATTGATCAGACTGGCGGATGGCTTGAGTTTTCTGTAGATAAAATTTTAAACATCTTTTAATATCAAGGGAATGTAGCGTCTTTTCGGCTACTGTTTGCGGATTTGGAAAAAAGGTTTTCAGGATGACTGGTTCATTCAAGTGAAACGTTGAGGGAACTTTCGGATGAATTTAGGATTTGTTCGCAGGATCACACCTGAGTTTGTGAATTGGAGGAAAGGCTGTTTGACAGTGAAAGCCTGAATGTCGCTGACTCTTTTGGCTGAAGTAAGAGCTAGCAGTAACGCTGTTTTCCAGGAAATGAATTTTAGATCAGCTTTGTGGATCGGCTCAAAAGGAGCTTTCATGAGCTGCATCAACACAACATTCAGGGACCATAATGGCAGAGGTTTTCTAACTGGCGGGAAGACCCGAAAAAGGCCCTTCATGAATTGCTTGACAATTCTTGTGGAACACAATGAGACTCTGTGTGGTGATCTGCGGTATCTGGAGATTGCTGCCAGATGTACCCGAATGGAGGAATATGCAAGTCCTGATTTTGCCAGGAGCAGGAGATATGGAAGTACCTGTTCTGGAGGAGAGGACAAGGGATGTATATCTTCTGCTGCACACCATATACAAAAACGTTTCCATTTAAGTTTATAGGTTTTGTTGGTAGTGTCAGCTCTAGCTTTTGCCAAGATGTCTCTACACTCCGGGGAAATGTTGAGATTCAAGTATTCATTGTATTCAGGAGCCAAGCCGACAAATGAAGAGACGACGGATCTGGGTGTCTGACTTGTCCCTGGTGCATCGTTAAAAGAGTCGGACTCTGTCTGAGTCGTAGATGTGGCCGTTCGGAGAGCATGAGGAGCTCCGTGTACCAGAATTGTCTGGGCCATCTGGGAGCTATGAGCAGAAGGCGACACCCCTCTGACTTCAGTTTGTTGATGACTCTCTGGATGAGCAGGATCGGAGGAAAAGCGTAGGCATAAACTCCGGACCATCTCATCGAAAACGCATTCCCCCACGAATCTTTTTGGGGAAGCCAACTTGCGTAGAACTGGCATTTCTTGTTCTCGAGAGTGGCAAATAGGTCTAGGTTCGGTTTGCCCCATAATAGAAAAAGGCTGTAGAGAGTTTTTTGGTCTAGCTCCCACTCGTGATAAGGAATCACTGTCCTGCTCAGGGTGTCTGCTAGAACATTGGTTTGTCCTGGCACATGCTCCGCTTTGAGTGAAATATTGTGCTTGATGGCCCATGTCCAGATTTGCTGTGCTAGCTGCGAGAGTTGTAGGCATCTCGTGCCTCCTTGCTTGTTTAGATAAAACATGCTGGTTGTGTTGTCTGTCCTGATTAAGACGCTTGAATTTTGTATTTTTGGCAAGAAAGCTTTTAGAGCTAAGTGTATTGCCTTGAGTTCTAGGTAATTGATGTGGAGCTGACCCTCTTTCGCATTCCAGGTTCCGCTGATTTGCAGGTTCTGGCAGTGTGAACCCCATCCTTCGAGAGAGGCATCCGTTGTTACTATGTAACCTGGTGTTTGAAGAAGGAATGACAGTCCGTTTGACAAATTGGTTAGAGTCGCCCACCACCTCATGTTTTTCTTCATTAGAGGCGTTGTGCAAATCTTGTCTTCAAAGGAACCGTTGATCTGGGTCTATTGTATGTCCAATTGCTCTTGCAGGGGTCGCATATGGAGCCTGCAATCTGGGACTAGCGGAATGCATGATGATATCATCCCGAGCAATGATTTGTAGATGCGGACTGAAATGAACTTTTTTCTGGAGAGCCTGTCTGCCAAGGAGGTTAACTTATGTTTCCTCTCGTGAAATGGGTACGCTTTGTTGCGGACTGTGTCTAGTATTGCTCCCAAGAAACCTAATACCTGTCTGGAGTGGAGCTGAGATTTCTGGTAGTTGACTACAAACCCCAGGCTGTGTAACAAGTGAAGGCAATAGGAGATATGACTTGTTACTTGCGACTTTGAGGGTGCCTTTATAAGCCAGTCGTCTAGGTAAGGGAAGACCTGGATACCTGATTGGCGGAGATGTGCTGCCACCGGAGCCAACAATTTTGTGAAGGTTCTAGGGGCTGATTTGAGACCGAATGGGAGAACCCGGAATTGGAGGTGCATACTTCCCACTCTGAACCTTAGGAATTTGCGATGGCTGCGATATATGGGGATATGAAAATAAGCATCCTGGAGGTCTAGGGATGCCATCAGATCTCCAGCATTTAACAGACGCAGGACATCCTGCAGTGTCACCATCCTGAACGACTGTTTCTTTAGAAACTTGTTTAGTGCTCTTAAGTCCAAGATGGGGCACCAGTCTCCTGAGGGTTTCTTTACAAGGAAAAAACGGGAATAGAATCCTCTGTTCTTTTGAGATAAAGGAACTGGTTCTATCGCTCCTTTTCTCAGCATCACTCTTACTTCCTTGAGGAGTTGGTTTATCCTCGGAGGCGGTGGGCCCGATGAAGGAACAATTGGTGGTGTTTGTGTGAATTCCAGAGTATGACCTCTGGCCACTACATCGAGTACCCATCTGTCCGATGTTATAGCCTTCCATTGGGGGAAATAGAAAGTGATGCGACCTCTGATCCTCGATGTAGGTGGGTGGGGAAGCGTTGAGATGACCGGCGGGTCATTGTTTTCAGCCCGTATCTCTTCCTCGGGCAGCTCCTCTTCCTCTAGCTGGATGTTTGCAAGCTGCGGACGGTGGTAGTCTATAATGCTGCTGTTGCTGGTGGTACTGATGTCGTGATCCTGTGGAGGAAGACTGATATTGGGATCTGTATTGTTGGTATCCACCTCAAAAGGAGTAATTTCCTCTACCCCTTGCTCCACGAAAAGGTTGTTTTTGATATTGCAGGGTACCTAGGGATTTTGCCGTATCGGTATCCGTTTTGATAGCCTGCAACATGTTGTCGACATGTGTACCAAACAAACTTTCTCCATCGAAAGGCATGTCGAGAACACGACTTTGGAGTTCCGGTCTGAATGAAGTAGCCTTAAGCCATCCTTGCCTGCGCAGGACTGCTGCACCAGCTAATTGTCTGAAGCCGGTGAGAGAAATGTCTATTGAGCTGCCTATAATCTCTGCGGAGACCCTTTCTCCCTCCTGCAAGACCTTTTTTGCTTCCACCTTAACGTCTTCTGGCAGTAGATCTAAAAAGGCAGACATGTCTGCCCACATCTGGCGATCGTACCTTCCCAGGATGGTGAGGGAGTTAGCCGCCTTAACTGTGACCGCTGCAACAGAGGAGAATTTCTTGCTGATATTGTCTAATCTCCTCCCTTCCTTGTCTGGGGGAGACGCTATAGGTGCGGAGGGGTTTTTGGAACGTCGCTGAGCCGCCTGTGATATAACAGAATCAGGTTTTGGCTGTGAGACTAGACAGGCCGGAGAATCATCTGGGGCCTTGTACTTTTTCTCCAGTCTTGGCATTTGTGAAGGCACTGTTGCCGGATTTTTCATTGCCTTCAAACCCTCCTGCCATAAGAAATCTACAATGGGTATAGCTCTTACCGATCTCTTTGATGGCTCTTTGAAGTCGTACAAAAAACATTTGGTTTCATGAGAAACAATTGCCAGGCCAAAACGTTTTGCCGCTCTCTCTATTAAATTATGGAAACCTCCTATGTCCTCTGGAGGAGAATCTATCGGGCCTGCTGGCAGTGGAGATGGTGTGGGGACAAGATAATCATCCCATTCACTAGCCGCCGAATCTCTTAGCTCACCTCTTCCCTTTCGTCGTCTGAAGAGGGGTGAGCTTCCTGAGTTTGGCTAGTTACCAGTATGCTAGCCTGTGGTGTTTCCAAAAGATTAGTAGCCTGAGTTTGCCGAGGTGTCTGGTAGCTCTCAGGTCTAGGTGGCGTGGACTGAGTTGATGGTGGAAACCTTCTATAGTAGTCATTCAACATATATTGTAGATCTGCTACTAGTGTGCTAGGCATAGCGAGGGGCGATGGTTGTTCTGCCTGCGGATAGGATGTTGAGGCATAACTAGGCTGGTAATTCTGATCCTCCTCATCATCAAACTCTTGGCATTTGACATTGAGTTGGGACGGGCTACCAGCTGCCCCAAACATTCCGTCGTTTTGAGAGTATGCATCATCATCTAAAAGATGCTGTGGTGGGTATGGCAACACTTTACTTGGTGAGGTATGCATTGGCAGAATATTAGACGCCTTGTTCCCCATGTTAATAAGTGAAAGGGGTAAGAACCTGGTGGAGTCGTCCTGATGATATGAGGAATGGTGCGGCGAAGTATCCAGGTAGGTGGATGGCTTATACACTGTTAGTGCTGTGGACGATATGATCGTCGACGGGTGTCTCGTCGACGGTTCTCTCGTCAATGACTCTCTCGTTGACGGTTGCGTCATTGACGGCGTCTTCGCTGACGGGTCCTTCGTCGATGGTCCCTTCGTCGACGGGCCCTTTATAGACGAGGGTTGTTTCGTCGACGTATCTTCTGTAGGTGCCGTCGTCGGCAGTGCCTTCTTAAACCTCATTGGGAGGTGCTTCATAGATGGGAGTGCCCTGGTCGATTGGTGAACCCAGGAGGCGTCCGCCGTCGACGATGTGGTTGCCGACGAAGCTTTCTTAAAATATTTTGCCGTAATTATCGTCGTCGACGATAACGGCGACGACGTCATAATCATCGGCGAGACCGGTGTTGTGAACGTCGACGACACTGTAGTAGATGTTACCATCGACACCGTCGTCGACGGGGTGGTCGTCGACGGTTGTTTTTTCGCTGAAGAGACTTTTTCTGGCTCTTTTTGAGGTGACAGAGACAGGGATGCCTTTTTTGAGGTGCTTTTTCGATGCAAAGGCGTAGTAGGTTCTGAATGAACCTTTTTTGGCAAATGTTTCAATGTCTCTGAGTGGGAAGCATCCTTTTTTGCCTCAGTAGAGACTTGTTTTGTCTTTTTGGGCACCTTCCTTGGTGGTTCATCAGACCCTCTACTTCTCTCACCTGTTCTTTTCTGAGGGCGAGAAGCCTGTGATGACGCTTCACTGTCATCTGAGGAAGGATGTTCTATGGCTTTCTGTTTTTGCAGCCATAAGAGAAGTCTACCCTCACGGTCCTTGAGGGTTTTTTGACTAAAGGTGTGACAGATTTTGCAGTCTCTCACCTTGTGGTCTGGATGGAGGCAGTAGATACACTTCTTGTGGGGGTCATCAACATGCAGTCTCTTCTTCCCACAATTGTCACAGTCTCTGAACAGACCCTTCTTTGTCTTTTCAGACATGGCAAAGCTGTGGAGCTAATTTCCTGAGAGAAAACAATCTTCAGTCAGAAATAAGGAAAAAACTGAGCAGAGCTCAGGGAGACTCCCTTCACAAGACGTGCGGTAGAAAATCTGAGGGAATTCAGCCTCTGTTGGGAGTGTTTGGGAGGGGCTGAATCCTGATTGGTTGATACGGAAGTTTGGGTCTTTTTCACAAAACAAAGTGGATAGACTGTAAAGTACCCTATGAGGCCTACTGGGGCCTACTGGTTTTACTTTTACTGACTTACTGCTTTATGTATTTAAGTTTACCATGAGGCTCCCACCTCGACGACGGGGATGATTCAAGCATGTGAATCTATGAAAGATCCAATACTGGAGAAGAAGGGGGCTGTGACTGGTGCTTTAAATAGGATGGAAATGGTGGGGGGCTCAAAAGGGGTGTGACCATGAAGCACAGCTGGGATTCCTTTAAAGGGTTTGGGCCTCTTTAACAAAGGGTGTGGCCTAATAAAAAGGACTAGAAGCATGTGCTGCACAGTTAATGAACAAGCAGTTCCTTCACAAAATCATAAGCAACCAAGTATTTAAATGTATGCAGAAACATGTTTCTGTGAAATTAGAAATATTAAGGGGGTTATTCTAACTTTGGAGGAGTGTTAATCCGTCCCAAAAGTGACGGTAAAGTGACGGATATACCACCAGCCGTATTACGAGTTCCATAGGATATAATGGACTCGTAATACGGCTGGTGGTAAATCCGTCACTTTTCCGTCACTTTTGGGACGGATTAACACCTCCTCCAAAGTTAGAATAACCCCCTAAGTCTGAAAAGGATTTTTTTTCCGGAAAATATTGGTATTTTTTAATTGCTGACATTTCATAAGCTAGTTACCACAAGCTGTATATTTCCAAACTCTGCATACAAAAGCCTAAAGGATATTGTCTGGGTTACTTTTATTTACCAGTGAACGGAGCATAAATTTTCACTTTAGGTTTAAAAATATTAGGCAGAGATGTAATGCCTAATAAATATCCTAAAGATTCTATTTCATTCTGAAAGTCTTGGCAGCCATGGGAAAGTGAGAAACTAGTAGTACTCAATGAAGGGCTAAAAAGACCAATGAGGGACAAGCAGCAATGACAAAGAGCCCCGGGTTGCAAGGAAGCCAGAGAGCCAGGGCTTCATGATAAAGTGTGAGGCTAAGAATGTACGGGCCACCCCAATCAGGGGGGCCCGCTTATGGTGGTGGCACTGGGTCGGAGAGAGTGGGGCTGGGGGTTGGAGAGCAGCAGGACCCCCGCCCACAGAACAAAACCGCAGCCGATTGGTTGTAATGGTACTGTGCCCCAGATGCAATGTTTGTGCTTCCAGGGTCGCGCAGCACAGATGACGTCCCGGGGCCGGCCTTGATAAAGCAGCCGCGGTCGGCGAGCACATCTCTGGCTCGCACTCGCTGACCGGACCAGGGGGCCCCAGCGACCACAGGAATAATTATGATCATGACTGGGAATACAAATGGGTACCTTTTTTATTACAGAAAATGGGTGACAAGCTAATTGGATCCTCCAAGGGGTGCTGGCTGGGAAGTGTGGACAACATACAGCGGTGCAGGGGTTGCGAGTGGTCGCTGGCATCTGACCTTTAAGGCCAACCACCTGCGCATGCGCAGAAGGTCTGCTGAAGCGAGCACTGGCCCTTGGGGGGATGGAGTCTGAGGGTGGTGGGGGTGCCCGAGGTAGGTATCCTAGCAGGCAGGCGGGCCCCCTCCACAGCAATCCAGTTTGGAAAGGTATGAGAACACCCTGATGGAGATTCTACCCCTGGGATTCGTAGCGGAAGGAGGAGTAGGGTTTGGGGTACTAGGAAAACAGTCATGATGTCATTCACAACCACCAACATTGGGTACGCAGGAACGAACTGTTTTTTAGTCAGTGTCAGGAATGTGGATGTATTAGCATACTCCGTTAAGGCTAGGCATCCATTGGAAAAACTCTGTAAATACTTTGTGAATATGATTGTGGTTACTGCGTATAATTTTGATTATGATTAACATTGTCTTGTCAATAATAAAATACGGCCGGGGGTTTACAACCCCTAATCCCAAAGCGAAGTGTATCTAAAGTTTAATTTAAGCTTGGGGAGGGCGGGTGAGTGGTGTTTGGTGATAAGAGGCCTCGGCGATACCCGGCCACATGCTTATGCATTTGTTTCGACTTACTCCCGTTGCACTGTGTTTCAGTAAAGTAGGATATTAGAGCAAATAGTTTCACAGTTAGTGCCACTAGAAATAAAAATAAAAAAATCCACTCAACAGAAATTTGCATCAGTTATACACTCTATCTCAGTAAGGGTGGAGAATAAGGGTTTTAATGGACCAAGAGGTGTGTGAGCCATTAAAGGCTTGAGCCGGAGGCTTGACTCTGGCCCAGTTTGCAGCCCTCCAGGACTCTCAAGCCCAAACTGAGCCGTTCCTGGTCCCTTTCCCAAGTCAAGGCTATAGAGCATTTGGAGGTGCTTGTGTTTTTGTATGTGAGACTGTGTGTGAGAGAACCAACACAGCTACAGGTGTATATGAGACTTCTCCATATTTGTGCATACATCTTGAGATGTTCCCACCTACTGGCAGTGCACAAAGCATCATAACGTTTACCTATCTTGCAGGCAATGCACACGTAAATCTTCCATTTTGTGGGGCGATGCATACACCACCACAGAACCTTTTCTAGTGCAGGACAGCTTGAAACACCATCACACATATTGTACCATCTGATGGTAGTGCACATGGAACCAAATACGTACAAGTATGTATGAGCTATCAAAATATCTCTGACTTCAGTATGTATATTTATCTGAAATCGATGATTTAGATCCTCAGTCAAAGTGTGCACTACGTACTGGTTAAATATGCTTTTAATATGCAGGGGTCCTTACGCGCAAGACACTCCTGTTTCACACACTTCGTTCCTGGCCTGACCCGCAGGATAGCTATTTGGTGATTCTGGGGGAATATGATGGTCAGCCTATGCTGTTGTGCAATGTGTACACACCCCCAGTGCTACAGAGAGTCCCACTTCAGCAAGTGAGGGCTATACCAGCTAAGGCACCATGTGCACACACGATAATATGAGGGGATTTCAATTTGGTCCTAGATACAAACCTGGACAGGACAAGCACAAATGAGGAATAGGGGACCACAAAAGGCAGGCTGGAAGGGTATGTACAGGCGTTTGGATTGTGTGACGTATGGAGGGCTCTGCACAGACAGGGACGGGGCTACTCTCTCTATTCTGGGTCACACGGGATCCTCTCTCACCTTAACTACATTTTTACCATAGTTGACCTATTACCCGGCTTTAACGAGGCAGAATATCTAGCACAGGGAATCAACAACCACTCTCTTATGAGAGTGGAACTGACTACTGGGGTGTCCACATTTTGAGTCGGATGGAAGATGGAGACATTGCGCCTGATCAATGACGCGGTTGTTAGTGACCTGGGACGTCCATCAAAGCAATACTATATCGAAAACAGGGAGTCGGTACTAAGTAGTGTAATCATGCGGGAGGCCTACAAGATTACTATTAGAGGGGTTATTATAGCTGGGTAAGTAGGAGATGGCAGGAAATGTCAACAACGGTTGCCTGCGCTTGAAAGTGAACCGTCAATCCTAGAGAGGGATTATGCAGCATCACTGACTCCTCAGGGGAGAATGACACTTGACTTTAAAAAGGCTGAATACCAATTAGTGGCCAAGGACGAGGTTAAGACAATGCTGGAAGTAAGGCAGGCAAGCTTCTTGCATGGATAGGCAGTAAAGAAAGGGAAAGTATGCTTATTAGAGAACTGTGACAACAGGATTGGGTGGCTGGCATGGAACACTGAAGGGTGATGGAAAGGAAAAAATATTGTGGTAGAGGATTTGAGAAGATAAATGAGAAAATCTGGGGAGGTTGGCTTTCCAGCATTGATTGATTAGTGAGGCTAACCGGGTGGGAATGTACTGTCTTTTACGTAACATGTCTGATAGACATTGGTGGGTGTTCTGGGCTGGGTCCAGTGATGTTCTGGGCACTTACGGAGGTTGCTGCAACATGATGCAATGGAACTGCTTGTTTCTTGTTTCTGAATAAATGTTATGAGTACAGTGGAGATGGGGCTTACACTGTGTCATAGGTGTTTGTTTACCTTGCATATCCCAACAATGCATTGTCCGTAAACATTGGAAAAATAAGATTTGGCATTAAAGAGCAATCTACTTTAAGCTGCTTGGGTTAGGCAACAGGGGAAATAGTTGTCCTTTTATCCCAACCTGTCTTCAGAAATGAGGTACTCCTGTAAGTGATACACTAAAAGTAAGAAAATGTTGAGAGTGAGAACTTAAATACACTATAGTGAAGAAGTCACAAATCCATATAGAATTAAAAACAAAGAAACGTTTTTCAGTGACCCTTACCAGGTGCGGGCATATTTGGAAAATGATTATGATCTGTAAGATCTGAGATGGAGAGTCTCTATTCACCTCTATCATTTGTAAGTGGTTTATGGTTGGGGACATAAAATGTGAAATGTAATCCATACGGGCCCTTATGTCGTCATTGATTCAAATATGTGCAAACTTAAGAAAATGGGAAAGGCTGTGTAAAGAGTACGAGCTGAGTCTTTATTAAGAAGAGGTTATCAATTAACAGTTGTTAGTGAGGCAACTTGAGACAACAGTTGGATCGACACTACTTTAATTTGCTGAGCAAGAAACTTGAGACCTGATGAAGGAATGGCCTCCTGTCCCAAAAAAACAAAAGTAGAAAAACGTTGGTTGGTCAACTGTGAATAACATAAGATAACGTGTATTTGGAAAGCACACGTTCACCTGTAGGCCTCTTGGCGCAAAATAACATGTTTATTGTTACCCAACTCAATGGTATTCATTTTATCGACCTCAGAATTTTTTGGATGAAAGGCTGAGTGGGCCCGACAGGATGAGCTATTGATGTTCAATGCAGAAAGTTGAATGAGGGTTTATTGGGCATGACCAGATGAGCTGGACTCAAAGCTCTTGAACTGAGGTTGGGAACTGAAGGGAAATTCGAATTCAGGTGGACCAGAGGGAGAGCAGTGGTGTCACACTGAAAACATTGGGTATGAATGGCGAAAATGAAACATAATGCTGGGACCTCCGTCTGAAATGGTACAGATGGTAGCAATACTTTGGCAAATGTATCTGATTTGCAATATTTAACAGTGAATTATTAAAGATTAAGAACTCACTGAAGCAACAAGCATTAGTCCAGTACAGGATAAAGTAATGAGTGCAGATTGCTGACGTGCAGGAAACCCATTTAAATGGACATGAACACACCAAATTAAAGACATGATGGAATGCCATATTTATTGTAGTGCTTATGTTACATCTTGAGTACACATAGGCAGCATAGGACCATCCAAGCATAGGCCAAATGTATTTCCATGTTATTAGTCCTCCGCCCCACCCGCCTAAAATGTATTTTGTAATTTTACAGTGGCACTAGGAGTAACAGGGCAGAGTACAAATTTGTGGTTCTTAGACTATGACTATCCAGGCAACGTTTTGTCTACGCAAGAAGCCAAATCTTAGAAATCCTTTATGGTTAAGCTGGTGAAGGCATTAAGTTTAACTCTGGTACTCGCCTGCACAACTAACATTGGTTTAAAGTGTGATTAAAGGATTAAAGTGTCACCTGTGTAATGCCTGTACTTCCTGGTGACTGGAACAGACGACAATTTGTAACAAAGTACAAAAAGCTGACTGTATGGTGCATTATTAAAGGTAAGCAGTAACCATTATTGCCACTGCATTTTAAAAGACACGTAAACTTGTTTATGTTGTCTTCAGCTGCAGGCGCAGAGGTGTCAAATGCCTCAGACACTATTGCCAGCATTGCAGAAAAGGATCCAAATTGTTGTCAGGGGATGTAGTGATTTGGAAAGCCAAATTTTTGCAAATTGCCCAGCCCACAGAAGCAAAAAGATAAGAACAGACACTCCTATGAAGGAACAGGAAAACATTTCTCCTGTGTGGACTATACCTCACTGGATGACAGTTCTCTTTGAAGGATGAGTGCACTGACTGCAGCACCTTCACATTAAGAATCAAGAATGGTGCCCCCACCCAAACTTTCCAGTTGCCGCTGGCACTTGGTTAAGGTGGATCATCGCTGCTGGCGTAGGAGAGACCCCATAACCACAACATTCAGAGTATGGGATGGTATGGTATAGTGGCACTGGAAAATGTAAAGTCAGAGAAGGTGCAGCAGTAGCTTGATTCAGGGTTGAAAAAAAAACATGGGCAGCATAGCTTGGCTGCTGTCATCCAATTGTGCTGGAATAGTGAAAACAGGTGAAAGGGGTACTACAGTCGAGAGCTTTTGCAAGAGAGGCAATCGCTGCTCGGATGAGGACAAAGACAGTTTAGAGGCAGGTTCTTACAGCACGGCTCCGATGTGCCAGGTAGAAGGAACCCTTAAAGGTCTCACTGATATCTCTTGCTCCACTCCCCGTGAAACCGTAAGCACATTTTCCAAGGCGGGATGACGCTTGCATGTACTTTTATTACGTAGTGAATCAGTTATGTTAGTCACAAATTTCATTTATACAAGGACTACACGTACTGTTAATTTGAGTAGACTGACACTTTGACACAGGTACAGAATACCTAAACTACTATTACACAATTATTTTCCAGCACCCTGGTTTTCTGAACGCCATCTATGCCAACTCTGTAAAAGTTGACAGGCAGTGGAAGTTAATTAGCACGCGAGTTGTAATTAATATCACTGAACACTGATTAAATGTGCGAGCCTGAGGCGGTGCTAACAATGTGCTTGCTACCGTGTTATTACAGGTCGCCATTCCTGACGTAAGTTTTCGACATTTGACCTGCTTACGCTTGGAATTAATGTAGGAAGTCAGAAGACTGTGTCAAATGACAGAATTGTTCCAGGTGTGAAGTTTCGAACTTGGGCGAGCCCAATAAAGCAATTCACAAATGACTTCTACGAAAATGTAGACTTTACCATGGAGAAGAGCAAACAACATCTTGGCTTCCAAAAACTATCGTTCCAAAGTACGAGTCCTGCTGTGTTTGAGCGTGCCTGAACACGGTTGAAAGGAGATAAACTAAATATAAACGCATGACGTTTGTCTGTTAAGCTTTCCTGGTCCTTTTACTGACAGCGCATCTTGCCTCTGTCTGCAACTAAAGGCCTGCCTGATTGTGCTAGCTACTATCGTAGTTATTTACTCAAGAGTTTTATAAAGCGATGAAGGTTGCTATACCGCTTAGCTACAGAAAAGCACATATACAGCCCCCCCTCAACCCCTTCAGCAGTAGTTCAAGCCAGTGGCGTAACCAAACTTGAAGGTCCCACCCCCCTACAAAGTATCTGGAGGGGCCCCCGTCCGCCCTGGACTCGGGCAGTGGCCTGCCGCCCGTGCTCTGCTGTGCTGACAAGCCTTGGCAGTTATGTAGTGGGTAACAGCTTTTTCAAGTGTCCATTGTTTTTATTCCAGTAGACACTGTGTGCAACGCACAGTCTTTTAAACGTAATCCTTGAATCCACCGAACGTTTACACAGACAAGGTCAGACTTGCCCATCTGGCCTAAGGCCTTTGTACAAAGATGGCTGCCTGACTCTGCTGGGCATGGCGGGCTAGAGCAGGAATACTTTCACTGGCATATAGTGTTAGGTCACTGCTTTTGTTCTCCAGCGCTTAGAGGTTAAAAGGCAGCAGTGTTTTCAGCTAAATGTACTTTAGTATAGTATTAATTTAGCTGACTGGATTGAAAAGAAGTGTTGATTAACGGCGTGTTTTCTCACTTGTTTTCATATTAAAAAACATGTAATTTACATCAAATAAATGTGTTTTAGGAACCCACGCGTGCACAGATATTACATAATTTATGCTTTTATGAATGATAGAAACAAATAAGTGGGGTGTATGGGAATCAGGTGGCAAAGAAAGAGAGCAATTAGAGTCCACAACCCCAGCAGAACAAGCAGGTTTTAAAACTACTGTTGCATATTCGGAAGTCCTTGTCCCAGTAATGGAGAAGTTTGGTGGGGTGGAAGGTGGATTCGTCCCTGTGTAACTTATTGTGTGTGAAGGGACGTAGGGTCACTGCTCTCGAGCCTGTTTTGGTATGCATCAAGAATACACAATTTCTAACCATGGTGGGACTTGTGAACCGGTTTGTGAAGTGGACGAAACGTTTTGTAATTGCTTCTACAGCTTTTTTTTTTTAAATTTAAAGGTGGGTATGGGGGGACTCAGTAGAACCAGATTCCACTATAACCACATTTAAGGAAGGAAATCTGGTACTTGTAAGGAAGGTCCAAGTAATCAGAGAAACACCAGAAGGATGGGTGAACCAACGTGAAATGGGTGGTGCACACTGGTGCTCCAATTGCCTTTCTCTAAGGTCGATTTCCCATAGTCTCCTTCTAATAGGCTGCCACACAGAGGTCCTAAATATAACAGACGGCAGCCGCAATGCCAGCAAATATCCAGGCCTGAAAGGTCAGTCGGCCTGACCTCCAGACAAACCATGGAGAGCAGAGACAGGCATGAGAGGAGATCTGCAACACAGCTGAGCCACGACTACACAATACCTGGTAAGAAGTTTGAGGGTTTAGAGGGACACAAGTCAAACGCAAGGGTGAAAAAGGGATCAGTGGTAGGGAGTGCGTGCAGCGTTAGCCCATTTTGGCACCTCGGGACCAAGTTTGATAATGGGTCACTAAGTCACCTGAAGTTATCACTGGATGAGCATTCACTACAATAAGCCATCCAATGACTACAGAAGACCTTCAGAGACTGGAGATTCTGTTCAGAAACATTAGCAGGAACTCAGGGACTAGGTAAAGAGTTTTATGCATCACAATTCTGTGTGAAAATTTCCCCAAAACACTACTGCACTGGGCATATACCAAAGATGTCCATCAAACAAAGTAGGTGGCTTTTGAGCTTTCTAACTGAAAAGGAAATACCGACACTGCAAACCATAGGTTAACTTTCTGGGAAATATGATCTACCTGATCCACTTAACTTAAAGGATTTGAACTTGAACATAAGAAGTAGGGGACGATTTGGGTGTACTATATGTGTTTAAGTTTATCTGTCATTAAAAGCCATAAACATTGTTAAAAATATACAATTACATCATGGATAAATTATTGAAAAAGGGATAAAAAAGAGTATTAAAACAATCAACCATCAGGCACCTCAAAACAATCATAAAAAACACATTGCCTTACCCATATAGCCATCATTATTATAGGGCTCGGGTACCTACTGTTTAAAAAAAATCGAAAGTACATTCCTCCTCAAGATCAACAGTCATCGACCCCAATGTACATTAGCACCCAAACAAAGGCTGCCATGTTTATATTCATGTGAAAATGTATATACACAAAGCTAAGTCATCTAACAAATAATCTTTTCATATTACACTTGTAAATAATGCGTAAAGTGCGACAGTGCAAATATTCAACCATGGTATCATCAAGACCCAATCAAGCGGGATAGGGAGCCAATGGACCCTCTCTTGCAGCCTGCCGTGACAATGCAATGATGTAAGGTTAACAAAGCCCTACGCTGTGTGCAAAATTACACGTAAGGTGCAACAGTGCTGCCACTCAATTATAAGGGTATCGGGTCCAGGTAGGACGGGACAGGAAGCCAATAGGCCTGGTTCTTCCTTGCAGCCACCACATAACAGTTTAAATATTCAGTAATACTGGAACAACTATCCGGCCTGGCTTGATAGGGAGTCAATGAGCACAGGTTCTCCATAGCAGCTCTCCACAACATGGGGGGGTTCCACAGACTCCTGGGGGAGCCTCTCTTGACCAACCAATCTGGCCCCAACTGGACCTGGGAATTCTCCTTCTCTAGGGTCTTAAAGGTGCCCAGGAATTATACCAGACACATTTTAAGCATTGTATTCCTTGGGTCCAGTGACTCAAATGCTGTTGACCTAGAGGTCTTTATCCCTAATACATTAAAATCTTCCCTCAAAAGGGATCTCCACTGGTGGTGAAGGGAGGCAAACACAAAAGACGTGCTGCAGCATTTTGTCTATCTGATGACACAAGCAGCATTTCAGGGTCCCCCACCCCCCTTTGACCTTCTCCCTGCCACTTTAGCATGAAGTCCAAAGTCGGCAGTAGGTGGCCTCCAACAGGGAGAACACCTTTTGATAGTTATATGATTTCAACACCAGCCACCCAGGTGACCATGTGTCCTTTATCTTCCAACCAACTATGCAGCTTAATAGATATATTTAACCCTCTTCTGAATATTTGGGCGGATGTACCTAAACTTCATAGTCCACCCAGCCCAAGTTTTTCTATACTTACTTCAAGGTATTTTTTTATGTTCACCCTTTCCTCTTTGGAAGTTGATTTCAGACCAAACTAGGATAGCAAATGAGCCATCAGCGGCTCATGTCAATTTATGACAGCATTTAACAAATGCTGCAGATATAGCAAGAGTCTTCTTTGTCAATGAAAATTCCAAGCTAACTTGGGCAGGAGATGCAGATCTCGGCTTCCAGAATAGTGGCGTTTAGGTTTTTGTCACAATTTTATCCAGAAGAATAGCCTTTGCGCTCATCATTACGTCCGTTCCATATGAGAGGGCACGTTATCTATTTCACATTCATTACTGCAGCCAGTGGCTAAAATGTTTGCCCCCGAAGAGATTTTGCTAGCATTAAAAAGGCACACATAAGGGCTAATGCTTTTTTTTTTTTTTATAGCCTCCCTTTGGGCAATGATCACAACATCGCTCCCCCCCCCCCCCCCGCACACCTCCCCACCGCTGCTCCAGAACCTTGCCACTATAGGCCTCAAGCAACTGGTCACCTTGCCAAAACACATCGCTGGACATGCACTCAACCACATTTTCTCCGCAATCACCGTCAAGAACACCTCCACGCTACACTGGACCGACCAACACTGTATTAATTTCTCCATCACCACACCCACCATCCACCTATGCTCCCCACGTAAGCAATGGAACCAGATCACTGAGGAACAGCTCACCAACACCCTAAGCAAGTCACCTCCTCCTTCGCCACTGATGCAAACATCTTAGCACAGAACTTCCACCTATGGATCTCCAAATGTGCCAACACCCTAGCACTGCTCCAAATGACCTCAGCTAAACTCAACCCCAAAAAAGCCAGCTGGTTCTCCCCCGCAGTCCATGATTCCAGGCATGCCTGCAAACGGCTAGGAAAAAAATGGAGAAACAGCAAGTCACAGGAAGACCTCGCAGCCTTCAAATTCGCCATCAAATCACACCACATCAGATCCACTAGAAAAGCCGCCCTGCAGGACTGTATCAATGCCACCACACACAAAACCAAAGAGTTTTTCGCCGTGGTTAAAGAGTTCTCCAAACTCCAATCGGAAACAGCAAACACCCCTCTAACTCAGGACCTCTGTGACAGATTAGCCACCTTCTTCCATCGGGAAATCAAGGACATCTATGATAGCTTCAGACCCCAAGACCCTACGAGCCCACCAACAACTCTTCAGCTCGGTTCCTCCGAACCTTCACAGATCCTGTACCCCTAGACCACCCTCTCCACGGACCAGACCTGTCCCACCATGAGCAGCATCCACTCTGGAGCCCCTACTAACCCCTGTCTTCAGGAGCAACCACAGCACAGAGACTGCCCTCCTCGCCGCTACAGACGACATCCGCTCACTCCTCGGTCGCGGCCAAACAGCAGCCCTCTTTCTACTGCACCTATTGCTGTCCCTCACAGCTTCTGCTCCAGACTCCACGCAGCTAGCATCCGCGGAAAGGCCCTACAGTGGATATGCTCCTTCCTGACCAGCAGGACACAGAGTCAGACTCCTGCCATACTTGTCAGAACCCACAGAAATCAGCTGCGGAATACCACAGGGCTCCTCCCTGAGCCCCACACTTTTCAACATTTACATGGCCCGCTCACGTCCATCGTCAGGAACCACAGATTGAACATTGCCTCCTATGCCCACGACACCCAGCTGGTCATTTCACTTACAGAAAAACCCTACAACTGCCAAGAAGAACTTCCACAACGGGATGGAAGCCGTCACCACCTGGATAAAGTAGCACTGCCTCAAGCTCAACCCTGACAAAACAGAGATCCTCATCCTGGGACCCTCCTTATCTGCCTGGGATGACTTTGGTGACCTGCTCCTCTCGGCACCCCCCCCTCCCCTACTAACCACACACACACAACCTCAGCTTCATCCTGGATTCATCGCTCACCATGACCTGCCCAAGTCAACTCTGTCGCATCCTCCTGTTTTCACGCACTCTGACTTCTCCAGAAGATCTTCAAATGGATCCCAAACGACTGCCGCAAGACTGTAACCCACGCCCTGGTCACTAGCAGACTCGACTATGGCAAAGCCCTCTACGCCGGCATTACCCAGAAAATCCTGAAGGAACTACAGCACATTCAAAACGCCTCAGCCAGACTCATCGTGGACGTCTCCCGCCCGAAACACATCACCAGTCACCTAAGAGACCTCCACTGGCTCCCCATTGGGAAAAGGATCAACTTCAAACTCCTCGTTCAGGCATACAAGGCTCTCCATGACCTAGGACCCACCTACCTCAATTAACACATCACCTTCTTCACCCCCACCAGACCTCTCTGCTTCGCTCAACAGGCACTCGCCACTGTACCCTGCATATGGAAGACCTCGGCTGGAGGAAGATCCTCCACCTACCTCGCAGCAAAGAGCTGCAACACCTTGCCTCTTCACCTCAGTCACCATCATTACCTCAATTCAGGAAGGACCTTAAGACCTGGCTCTTCGACTGAAGCAGAGAGGACTGACCTCCCCCCCACCCACCACTCCCCCCCCCCCCCCCAACAGCCTTCAGACCCTTATGGGTGAGTAGTGCACTCTACAAATTCTGATTGATTGGGGGGCAAACAAGTCTATCTTGATGCCTATGTAAACATACACAGAGGTCTCATCAGCTGTGGTTCCACTTAGTTGCCATTTGTCAAAAAGAAAAAAGGGAGCACACTGCCTCACACTCAAGCAAAAAGTTAGCCCCAATGCATCATGGTAAATGCAGTCACTTCGTTTTGTGCTGAAAAAGTAATCAAAAGTCTTTCACCTAAGTAGGTGCAGCAAGTGCTGTGTATTTCTGGACACGTGTTTCTAGGTTTAGGTGAAAGACTTTTGATTACTTTTTCAACACAAAACAAAGTGACTGCATTTACCATGATGCATTGGGGCTAACTTTTTGCTGGAGTGTGAGGCAGTGTGCTCCCTTTTTTCTTTTTGTCCAATGACTGCTCCCTTGAGCTAACGAGCTGACGAGCTCTGGTGAGGCACCTGTGCGCCAGTGAGTGGTACATAAACCTGAGAAGACTTTTGGCGGCATTTCAAGCAACCCCACAGACTTTGGCTGCTCTCTGCTGATGACGGGCTAAACCTAGAAACACGTGTCCAGAGATACACAGCACTTGCTGCACCTACTTAGGTGAAAGACTTTTGATTACTTTTTCAACACAAAACAAAGTGACTGCATTTACCATGATGCATTGGGGCTAACTTTTTGCTGGAGTGTGAGGCAGTGTGCTCCCTTTTTTCTTTTTGTCCAATGACTGCTCCCTTGAGCTAACGAGCTGACGAGCTCTGGTGAGGCACCTGCGCGCCAGTGAGTGGTACATAAACCTGAGAAGACTTTTGGCGGCATTTCAAGCAACCCCACAGACTTTGGCTGCTCTCTGCTGATGACGGGCTAAACCTAGAAACACGTGTCCAGAGATACACAGCACTTGCT
Organism: Pleurodeles waltl; assembly: GCF_031143425.1. Taxonomy (NCBI): domain Eukaryota; kingdom Metazoa; phylum Chordata; class Amphibia; order Caudata; family Salamandridae; genus Pleurodeles; species Pleurodeles waltl. Next base: position 475,812,437 of record NC_090448.1, read on the forward strand.
GCACCTACTTAGGTGAAAGACTTTTGATTACTTTTTCAACACAAAACAAAGTGACTGCATTTACCATGATGCATTGGGGCTAACTTTTTGCTGGAGTGTGAGGCAGTGTGCTCCCTTTTTTCTTTTTGTCCAATGACTGCTCCCTTGAGCTAACGAGCTCTGGTGAGGCACCTGTGCGCCAGTGAGTGGTACATAAACCTGAGAAGACTTTTGGCGGCATTTCAAGCAACCCCACAGACTTTGGCTGCTCTCTGCTGATGACGGGCTAAACCTAGAAACACGTGTCCAGAGATACACAGCACTTGCTGCACCTACTTAGGTGAAAGACTTTTGATTACTTTTTCAACACAAAACAAAGTGACTGCATTTACCATGATGCATTGGGGCTAACTTTTTGCTGGAGTGTGAGGCAGTGTGCTCCCTTTTTTCTTTTTGTCCAATGACTGCTCCCTTGAGCTAACGAGCTGACGAGCTCTGGTGAGGCACCTGTGCGCCAGTGAGTGGTACATAAACCTGAGAGAACTTTTGGCGGCATTTCAAGCAACCCCACAGACTTTGGCTGCTCTCTGCTGATGACGGGCTAAACCTAGAAACACGTGTCCAGAGATACACAGCACTTGCTGCACCTACTTAGGTGAAAGACTTTTGATTACTTTTTCAACACAAAACAAAGTGACTGCATTTACCATGATGCATTGGGGCTAACTTTTTGCTGGAGTGTGAGGCAGTGTGCTCCCTTTTTTCTTTTTGTCCAATGACTGCTCCCTTGAGCTAACGAGCTGACGAGCTCTGGTGAGGCACCTGTGCGCCAGTGAGTGGTACATAAACCTGAGAAGACTTTTGGCGGCATTTCAAGCAACCCCACAGACTTTGGCTGCTCTCTGCTGATGACGGGCTAAACCTAGAAACACGTGTCCAGAGATACACAGCACTTGCTGCACCTACTTAGGTGAAAGACTTTTGATTACTTTTTCAACACAAAACAAAGTGACTGCATTTACCATGATGCATTGGGGCTAACTTTTTGCTGGAGTGTGAGGCAGTGTGCTCCCTTTTTTCTTTTTGTCCAATGACTGCTCCCTTGAGCTAACGAGCTGACGAGCTCTGGTGAGGCACCTGTGCGCCAGTGAGTGGTACATAAACCTGAGAAGACTTTTGGCGGCATTTCAAGCAACCCCACAGACTTTGGCTGCTCTCTGCTGATGACGGGCTAAACCTAGAAACACGTGTCCAGAGATACACAGCACTTGCTGCACCTACTTAGGTGAAAGACTTTTGATTACTTTTTCAACACAAAACAAAGTGACTGCATTTACCATGATGCATTGGGGCTAACTTTTTGCTGGAGTGTGAGGCAGTGTGCTCCCTTTTTTCTTTTTGTCCAATGACTGCTCCCTTGAGCTAACGAGCTGACGAGCTCTGGTGAGGCACCTGTGCGCCAGTGAGTGGTACATAAACCTGAGAAGACTTTTGGCGGCATTTCAAGCAACCCCACAGACTTTGGCTGCTCTCTGCTGATGACGGGCTAAACCTAGAAACACGTGTCCAGAGATACACAGCACTTGCTGCACCTACTTAGGTGAAAGACTTTTGATTACTTTTTCAACACAAAACAAAGTGACTGCATTTACCATGATGCATTGGGGCTAACTTTTTGCTGGAGTGTGAGGCAGTGTGCTCCCTTTTTTCTTTTTGTCCAATGACTGCTCCCTTGAGCTAACGAGCTGACGAGCTCTGGTGAGGCACCTGTGCGCCAGTGAGTGGTACATAAACCTGAGAAGACTTTTGGCGGCATTTCAAGCAACCCCACAGACTTTGGCTGCTCTCTGCTGATGACGGGCTAAACCTAGAAACACGTGTCCAGAGATACACAGCACTTGCTGCACCTACTTAGGTGAAAGACTTTTGATTACTTTTTCAACACAAAACAAAGTGACTGCATTTACCATGATGCATTGGGGCTAACTTTTTGCTGGAGTGTGAGGCAGTGTGCTCCCTTTTTTCTTTTTGTCCAATGACTGCTCCCTTGAGCTAACGAGCTGACGAGCTCTGGTGAGGCACCTGTGCGCCAGTGAGTGGTACATAAACCTGAGAAGACTTTTGGCGGCATTTCAAGCAACCCCACAGACTTTGGCTGCTCTCTGCTGATGACGGGCTAAACCTAGAAACACGTGTCCAGAGATACACAGCACTTGCTGCACCTACTTAGGTGAAAGACTTTTGATTACTTTTTCAAAACAAAGTGACTGCATTTACCATGATGCATTGGGGCTAACTTTTTGCTGGAGTGTGAGGCAGTGTGCTCCCTTTTTTCTTTTTGTCCAATGACTGCTCCCTTGAGCTAACGAGCTGACGAGCTCTGGTGAGGCACCTGTGCGCCAGTGAGTGGTACATAAACCTGAGAAGACTTTTGGCGGCATTTCAAGCAACCCCACAGACTTTGGCTGCTCTCTGCTGATGACGGGCTAAACCTAGAAACACGTGTCCAGAGATACACAGCACTTGCTGCACCTACTTAGGTGAAAGACTTTTGATTACTTTTTCAACACAAAACAAAGTGACTGCATTTACCATGATGCATTGGGGCTAACTTTTTGCTGGAGTGTGAGGCAGTGTGCTCCCTTTTTTCTTTTTGTCCAATGACTGCTCCCTTGAGCTAACGAGCTGACGAGCTCTGGTGAGGCACCTGTGCGCCAGTGAGTGGTACATAAACCTGAGAAGACTTTTGGCGGCATTTCAAGCAACCCCACAGACTTTGGCTGCTCTCTGCTGATGACGGGCTAAACCTAGAAACACGTGTCCAGAGATACACAGCACTTGCTGCACCTACTTAGGTGAAATACTTTTGATTACTTTTTCAACACAAAACAAAGTGACTGCATTTACCATGATGCATTGGGGCTAACTTTTTGCTGGAGTGTGAGGCAGTGTGCTCCCTTTTTTCTTTTTGTCCAATGACTCCTCCCTTGAGCTAACGAGCTGACGAGCTCTGGTGAGGCACCTGTGCGCCAGTGAGTGGTACATAAACCTGAGAAGACTTTTGGCGGCATTTCAAGCAACCCCACAGACTTTGGCTACTCTCTGCTGATGACGGGCTAAACCTAGAAACACGTGTCCAGAGATACACAGCACTTGCTGCACCTACTTAGGTGAAAGACTTTTGATTACTTTTTCAACACAAAACAAAGTGACTGCATTTACCATGATGCATTGGGGCTAACTTTTTGCTGGAGTGTGAGGCAGTGTGCTCCCTTTTTTCTTTTTGTCCAATGACTGCTCCCTTGAGCTAACGAGCTGACGAGCTCTGGTGAGGCACCTGTGCGCCAGTGAGTGGTACATAAACCTGAGAAGACTTTTGGCGGCATTTCAAGCAACCCCACAGACTTTGGCTACTCTCTGCTGATGACGGGCTAAACCTAGAAACACGTGTCCAGAGATACACAGCACTTGCTGCACCTACTTAGGTGAAAGACTTTTGTTTACTTTTTCAACACAAAACAAAGTGACTGCATTTACCATGATGCATTGGGGCTAACTTTTTGCTGGAGTGTGAGGCAGTGTGCTCCCTTTTTTCTTTTTGTCCAATGACTGCTCCCTTGAGCTAACGAGCTGACGAGCTCTGGTGAGGCACCTGTGCGCCAGTGAGTGGTACATAAACCTGAGAAGACTTTTGGCGGCATTTCAAGCAACCCCACAGACTTTGGCTGCTCTCTGCTGATGACGGGCTAAACCTAGAAACACTTGTCCAGAGATACACAGCACTTGCTGCACCTACTTAGGTGAAAGACTTTTGATTACTTTTTCAACACAAAACAAAGTGACTGCATTTACCATGATGCATTGGGGCTAACTTTTTGCTGGAGTGTGAGGCAGTGTGCTCCCTTTTTTCTTTTTGTCCAATGACTGCTCCCTTGAGCTAACGAGCTGACGAGCTCTGGTGAGGCACCTGTGCGCCAGTGAGTGGTACATAAACCTGAGAAGACTTTTGGCGGCATTTCAAGCAACCCCACAGACTTTGGCTGCTCTCTGCTGATGACGGGCTAAACCTAGAAACACGTGTCCAGAGATACACAGCACTTGCTGCACCTACTTAGGTGAAAGACTTTTGATTACTTTTTCAACACAAAACAAAGTGACTGCATTTACCATGATGCATTGGGGCTAACTTTTTGCTGGAGTGTGAGGCAGTGTGCTCCCTTTTTTCTTTTTGTCCAATGACTGCTCCCTTGAGCTAACGAGCTGACGAGCTCTGGTGAGGCACCTGTGCGCCAGTGAGTGGTACATAAACCTGAGAAGACTTTTGGCGGCATTTCAAGCAACCCCACAGACTTTGGCTGCTCTCTGCTGATGACGGGCTAAACCTAGAAACACGTGTCCAGAGATACACAGCACTTGCTGCACCTACTTAGGTGAAAGACTTTTGATTACTTTTTCAACACAAAACAAAGTGACTGCATTTACCATGATGCATTGGGGCTAACTTTTTGCTGGAGTGTGAGGCAGTGTGCTCCCTTTTTTCTTTTTGTCCAATGACTGCTCCCTTGAGCTAACGAGCTGACGAGCTCTGGTGAGGCACCTGTGCGCCAGTGAGTGGTACATAAACCTGAGAAGACTTTTGGCGGCATTTCAAGCAACCCCACAGACTTTGGCTGCTCTCTGCTGATGACGGGCTAAACCTAGAAACACGTGTCCAGAGATACACAGCACTTGCTGCACCTACTTAGGTGAAAGACTTTTGATTACTTTTTCAACACAAAACAAAGTGACTGCATTTACCATGATGCATTGGGGCTAACTTTTTGCTGGAGTGTGAGGCAGTGTGCTCCCTTTTTTCTTTTTGTCCAATGACTGCTCCCTTGAGCTAACGAGCTGACGAGCTCTGGTGAGGCACCTGTGCGCCAGTGAGTGGTACATAAACCTGAGAAGACTTTTGGCGGCATTTCAAGCAACCCAAGAGACTTTGGCTGCTCTCTGCTGATAACGGGCTAAACCTAGAAACACGTGTCCAGAGATACACAGCACTTGCTGCACCTACTTAGGTGAAAGACTTTTGATTACTTTTTCAACACAAAACAAAGTGACTGCACTTACCATGATGCATTGGGGCTAACTTTTTGCTGGAGTGTGAGGCAGTGTGCTCCCTTTTTTCTTTTTGTCCAATGACTGCTCCCTTGAGCTAACGAGCTGACGAGCTCTGGTGAGGCACCTGTGCGCCAGTGAGTGGTACATAAACCTGAGAAGACTTTTGGCGGCATTTCAAGCAACCCCACAGACTTTGGCTGCTCTCTGCTGATGACGGGCTAAACCTAGAAACACGTGTCCAGAGATACACAGCACTTGCTGCACCTACTTAGGTGAAAGACTTTTGATTACTTTTTCAACACAAAACAAAGTGACTGCATTTACCATGATGCATTGGGGCTAACTTTTTGCTGGAGTGTGAGGCAGTGTGCTCCCTTTTTTCTTTTAGTTGCCATTTGTGTTAGGTTTAGAATATGGTGACTAAACGAGATGGCTTTCATCTTTTTGTAATTTATCTCCGATCTCCTGTCCTCTGCATAAGCTCCTAAACAACCAAGTAGTCTCTGCAAACCTATTCTGGTGCAACTGAGCAGTAACAAACCATCTGTGTACAAGATGTTTGACAACGACTAGCCGCCAAGGCTCGGGGCAAGCAATAGCTGTTCGTCTAACGCCATGGAAAAATCTACATCGTATAAATTGAATAGGAGAGGCAACAGGACGCACCCCCGCTTTACACTGGTCGAAGTTCCCCCTTCTCCTGATAGATGGGTACCACCCCTGATCTTGATCCTGACCCAGGTGTCCGATTATAGCAGAGTAATAGCCCTTAATAGGTTGGATAGGGTTCCCCACTGTTGGGAGTTTCACACACATTTTGCCACCTGGGACATGATTGAAGGTCGTCTTAAAAACGACAAAGCACATTTATAGCACAGTGCCAGTGGCCTTTGATCTGCCAAAAGGTTAGATACGGTACCCTTGGTTCTTCGTAAACCGGTCTGGTTTAGCAGGAGCCTACTTGTGTCTGATGCCCATTCTTCTAGGTCCTGAAGCAGTAGAGTGGATAAGTACTTGAGGTCTACATCCAACAGCGCAATTAAACAATAGTTACTTGGTGATGATGCAGCACCTCTCCCGAAGATGGGGTAGAAATCAAGTCTTTCCAGCTTCCAAGGATAGCTACTTCTGCCAGGATGGTATTAAACATCCTGGCCCAGAAGCTGGCCTATTGTAAGGTTGAGTGTTCAAAGAGTGCTTGCAGGATTCCATTTGGACCGGGAGTGCAGTTAAATCAGGATTTTTTTATGATTTTAATTATCTCCACGGTTGTGTATTCTAGTTGTTCTGTAGCGTTGTAAGTCCAGTTTTCCCTGTGGGACCACTCTGGGCCAGCTGTGTCATGGATATCTCCTTAAGTGGGTCTTCAGATACAACCCAGCCATCCTCACTTATGTTAGTGCTGTAGGCTGCCCATGAACTTTTATCAATGTTGTTAATCAATATCCTGAACCTCTTTAATTCATTTGACTTTGAGGCATACAGGAGTTGGGTCCACAGCGCTTCTTGCTTGGTTCTTTTGAAAGCCAATATCCCCCTTTTCAGTAGTTCTCTCAATCAATCAACCAGGCTGTATCTATGAAGCGCAGCTTATCACCTGCGGGGGTTTCCAGATGCTGGGTTGAGCGTCTCAGTTGAACAGCCAGGTCTTGAGTCCCTTCCTAAAGTCTGCCAGTGAGGGTACTGATCGAAGGTGGAGGGGAAGGGCATTCCACAATTCGGCAGCGAGGTGGGGGAATGATCAGCATCCGGTGTTTGCGTGAGGGCGAGGTGAGTGGAACGGAGGTTTCTGGACCGTTGGTGGAAATTCAGGCAGTAGTTCATGTATGCCGGTCCTTGATCGTGGTGGGCTTTGTTGGCATTAGTCAGGAGCATGAAGAGGCATCTCTTCTGATGGGTAGCCAGTGGAGGTCTCGAAGGTTCTGTGAGAAGTGGGTCCTTTTGGGCAGGTTGAGGACCAGTCTTGTTGCTGTGTTTTGGATCATCTGGAGCCTTCTTGAGTTCTACGGTAGTGCCTACACAGAGAGTGTTGCCGGAGTCCAGCCTTCTGGTGATGAGGACCTGCGTCACTGTTTTCCTGGTGCAGGTGGGTAGCCAACTGAAGATTCTGCGGAGCACGCAAAGTGAGTGGAAGCAGGCAGAGGCGATGGTGCTGACTTGTCATTTCATGGAGTGTTGGCTGTCAAGGATGATGCAGAGGTTGCGAACGTGATCCTTCAGCGTAGGGGTGGGGCCAAGTTCCGATGGCCGCCAGGAGTCATTCCAGAGGGAGGTTGTCTGCTGAAAATTAGCACTTCGGTTTTGTCCAAGTTGATTTTTAGGCAGTGGTCTCTCATCCAGGTAGAGACGTTTTTTATGCAGTTGTGAAAGTTGTTTTTTGTTGTAGTGGGGTCTGCTGAGAGTTGGCATAGGAGATGATGCTGATTTTATGGGTTCTAACAATGTCTGCTAGAGGTGTCATGTAGATGTTGAAGAGGGTGGGACTGATGGAAGAGCCTTGACTGATGCAGCAGATGGTGTGCTTGGGGTGTAAGGTGAAGGGAGGGAGACAAATCTTATGTGTGGGTCCCGTGAGGAAGGATGCCATCCGTCTGACAGCACCGTCCTTGATGTCAATCTGGTGCAGACGGTTGATGAGTATGTGTGGAAGACAGTGTCGAAAGCAGCGGAGAGGTCAAGAAGGATCAGGACGGCTGCTTCTCCTCTGTTGAGTAGGGTACGGATGTCGTCTGTCACAGCGATCATGGCTGTATCTGTGCTGTGGTTCGCTCTGAATCCAGATTGAGAGGGGTCTACAAGGTTCCTTCTCTCCAGGTGTTTGGTGAGTTGGAGGTGATGGCCTTCTCCAGGACTTTGAGGGGGATCGGGAGCAACAAGAAGGGAGCGATAGTTCTGGTGATGGATTGGGTTTGCAGAGGGTTTCTAGTGGAGGGGTTGGACTTCTGAGTGTTCCCAGGCGTCAGGGAAGGTGGCTGTGGAGATGGGAGAGTTAAGGGTGGTGTTGAGCTAGTGGCTGCTCTCATCGCTTCCATGGTTGAGGAGTCAACGGGGGCATGGGTCGGTGGGTGCACCCGAGCGGATGGAGTTCATTAAGGCCTTGGTATTCATTGTGCTTAGCTGTTTCCATGTGGAGAGTAGGTAGTTGGCGGCTGTCTTCGAGGGGTGGGGATGTTGAGAAGGTCAGTGGCTTGTGATTCGAAGTTTCTGTAGATGGTGACTATCTTGTTGTGGAAGTGGTCTGCAAGGACGCTGCAGAGTTCCTGGGAGGGTGGAGTTGAGTTTTCTGTGTAACTCCCCAATGATGGCAAAGAGTTCCTTGGTCTGGTTGGCGCTGGCCTCGATGCAGTGTGACAGGGTGCTCTTTTTTGTGGTTTTAATTAGGTGGTGACATTTGCTGAGAGCAGACTTGAGGATGGCTCAGTGAGCTGTCCTTTTTGCTGTTGCGCCATTTTCTTTCTAGTTGTTTCTCGTTCTTCGCATCTGCATCCCTTCTCCTTGTACAGAGCCTGTAGCAGGTCTGCATCCTCAGGGGATTGCTGTAATTGCCTAAGCATTCTGCCTACTTTGGCTCTTTTCAAGCGGACAGGCCTCAGCAGGACTATGGTTGTGCCACCTTGTACACACGTCTGACCAGGTATCTGATTCTCAGATAATCAGTAAGGGTTTCCCCAAGCTGATATCAGGTTGGGATCCTCTTTGGCAATAGACTTCAGGGATTCCACCAGATCCTTTACCGAGCTAGAGCTCCACTTCAGACGTCTTGGATTTTCTGTACAAACGTCTCCCGACAGGGCTGTTATGGCATTATGTTTGCTCGCAGTAGTCCTAATCAGGATTACCTGCGGATGGTGGTTGCTCTCCTGGCAGTGGGCTTTTCTAAAATCCACCACCTGGTTGTGTAATGGATGATTCAACAGCATGTAGTCTAAATAGGAGACCGACTTGCCGGATGACCTGGTCTATGTTGGTGGAGTGTCCCTTGGCTTACGGCCATTCAAGACAATGAAGTCGGATAGCTCATGTTCTGACTAGTGTTTTCTCGGTTGTCTCGTTGTTGGTATTGCAGCATACCCTGGTTTGGGAAGGGCCCAATTGCCTCTATATGCTCCTCGATCTGGTGAAGAAACAAATGTAGATGAAAATCTCAAGAGACTAGCCAGTATGATAGACAACACGTGTTTTTCAGCTGCAACATGTATGTGGCAAACTTATCTGCTGTTGCAATTTTCTTCTTGGGGTTAATGTACACATTCACAAGCACCAGGAGTTCTCGCATGGATGCTAGTCCTAACTGTCCAAATACAAGGCAAAAGCCATGGTCTGTGTACACTGAAATCTGCGATCTTTGCTGACAGATTGGAGTTGACAAACTGACAAGCCACCTTTTGCCCTTCCAGAGGAGCTGCTTTTCTGAGCCGATTTGCTATGTTCTACAAACTCTATAAGGGGGACACTAACTTTGGCCCAAGTTTTCGGAATCATTATTATGTCGTAAGTCCACAAGGCCGAAGTCTTTGATTTGTGCTTGCAGACCCCTGTATTCCAAGAACAGATGGTTAAGCTGCCCCATTCCTTACCAACCGGTTGGGCCACTTTTCTGTCTTTACTGATTGCTGTCTTGGATAGGGCAGTCAGCTCTAGTCCAAATCATGCTTTGTTGTAATTCTTCGCTGCGTGAAAGGGCCCTCATCTCTGGTTATTTGAACTGTGAAGCTGGAGCACCTTGAAGTACTCATAGAAAGGCCCATAGAAGGATGATCCCCCCATGGCACCTCTAAGTACCGAAGTGGAGGGATCTACCATCTTGAGTGGATGCTGCTGCTCTATAAGCGGGTGAGGGTACCAATCCCTCAGAATGCTATTACTTGTATGCCCCAGGACTTCAGCAACTTCTTTCTCTCCAGGACCTGAACTGAAAGGTTCGGAGCAGAAAACTTAACAAGCATGGGATCCAACGTCTGTCTTCGCCTAGCTGGTATGAACATAATGGAGAGTATATCATCTGACACCACATGATCCAGGCCTGGTAACACCCTTGTCAGTTCTTTGTTCAGTTGTTTGTAAGGTTTAATACATTCTGTGGGCCCCAGGATTTGTATTGTGGAATCCATATGAGCCGACACCCATGGTTGCGGCCCTCCATGGTTATACATTTGGGGTAGATCAATTTTAACTTGCCACTGGAACTATCCCTTGACCCAAAGGGACTAGAACCAGCTTTGGTGTGGCCCTTCTCAGCTTCTTGATATATGAATGTTTGCCTGCTGGGTACTCCCCCCACCTACATTGGGAGCCTCATCCATGAGTAGTAGCGACATCACTGGGGGGGTGAAGTCAACAAAAGTTTAAGTGTGACTCGCCTCTTCCTTGAGTCTTCTAGCCCGGTGACCACCCTTACCGCCATCCTTATCTTGTGAGGGTCCCTCTGCTGCGGAGATGGACCCACCGCCATTTGCTTGGACAGGTTTGAATGACTTAGGGGTGCCCTTCTTCTCTGCTGGGGGGGGCCTCTCCTGTGGGTAAGGACCCCAGATCGAGCACATCAGCTACTGGCACAGGCTAGAGCAACAGAGAGATGCCTCCCAGGGGGGTTTCCACCTCAGCCTCTTCTCACCCATGTGTACAAGTTGAGGTTACAGTTATAGTGCCAGCAAGCCTGGGGCAGGCTTTATTCCTACCCTTCCTTGCACGCTTCTGCTCCCTTTTTGTCATCTGAGTTGGTGAGGGAATTACACATTGATGCGGAATCCAGTCCCTGAGGGCTCTTTGTGCAAGATTTGTCGAGGTGGACTGCCAATCCTCTATGGACTCCAGTCCTACCAGTGCATCACTACCTTGTCCTGCCCCATTCAGCTCTTTCGCAGGCGGTCTGCTGTGAGGACATTGGTTTTTTAGGATCACAATGTCTGGCGAGAGAGGAAACTGAAGAAGGCCCTCCAGTATGGCCGACTTGTTCTCCTTGCTTGTGTGGTCAGGAACCACTTGGGTGGATGGACTGGGAATAAGAGCCGGATTATCCACCACCTCCTTGGGCTGGCTATTACTTGCCCCAACTAAGGCCGTTCCTTCTTCACGACTTACAGACTGCAAAAACATGGGATATCTTTGATCTTTTAAGCAGAACAACCAATCCTTTAGTCCATCCAGGGTTCTGGCCAGCTTCCAGTGTCTTTTCCCTGCAAGCTCTCTGCAATGCCTATGCCCCTTTGGGTGACCAAATCAGTATTTCCCAGTGGGGAATTCTTGTATGTCGTGCGTTTGGCCCTTCTTTTTGATGGTATTTCTCCTGTCGCTGCCTCCCACTTTCTTTTGTTGGAGACTGGTACTATACCCCTCAACCTGCCGTATCTCGTTCTGGATGCGTTACGAAAGAAGATTGCGATGCCTGACTGGGATACTGACGAGGGTGCCTGATCGTTAAGTAGGGAGAGGTCTGCAGGGTTTAAGCAGATTTGGACCTGTTATTTAGACCTAGCTTTCTGGTGCCACCTCTCCTCCCCTGTAATCCTTCATGCACTGCACCTGAGGTGGGGGGGGGAGGGGATTACCTGCATGCTAGGGGCTATTCTAGTCTTGGACCAAAATGTCCGTTGAGGATCCCTTCAGCTACTGCTTGGCCGCAGTTCTATTCTGGTTTAGGAGGGGGAAGCTCACCTAGTCGCAAGCCACACCCAGGCCTAGCCGTGCCACTTCTGCAACACAAGGTTCAACCAGAAGTCTGTGGCAACTAACACCACAATCCCCTCCAGTTGCCACTCATGGGGTTTTGCATCCTTTCTCCTTGCTTGGAGGCTTTGGTTAGCAGCTTTATTGTTGCAACAGAGGTGATGAAAGTGAGGTGGGGTTGGGTAACGCAGTGAGCGGGGCGGCAGGGTGGCAGCTGTGGTGTACTATATATGATATGATATGGCTGTGGGCCCCTATCATGCAGTACACTCGCAAATACCATACTGGGTGCAGTTAGGCTTGTCTACTTAACCTTAAGCTCAACCCTGGGTAGCTGTGGCTGCGAGCAGTAAGGGTTAGCTAAGGAACCATGTGTAAAGCATTTAACAGTACCAAACAACGAAATAAGAAAGTCACAACACACGAAAGAAAGACACCAATTTAAAAAATAGATTACATTTTTATGAATTTTTAGAGTCCTTGATGAACAAAATCCCCTGGAGGGTTCTGAAGGTACAGATTTTAGAAGATATTGTCACTTTTAAATGCAACCACAAACTAGCATTGGTCAACAAAAGCTTTGGAAACTTTTGAAACAGTTAATATGGCTACTACGGTCAGGTTTGGGTGACTAATTCAGTCAGGACAGAGGTCTAGGGGGCCAGAGTGGACATGCTGGACAGTTACCTGGCCACTAGATCCTTTTTAAGGCAAGATACAAACTTTTCAGGACAACCGCTATAGACATCCACAGAGTGGTCCTGATAACGAGGAATTCATGCAAAAGGTGCTCAAAGGATGCTGCAGTTGTGGTGCGGTTGATCAGGGTACCTTTGTGATTGCTCCTTGGTCCACAGGTGAAGTGGGACGAACTTAGCCACAGAGATGGTGGTCCCTCAAAGTCCTCTACGTTGCAATAGCAGGCGAGCCTATACTGGGCTACTGGTCAGTATAAAAATCCTTAGATGGGGATACTGTCCCTTGAGTGCGACAAATCCGGACTGGGATAGCACTCCTAGATCAGGTAGACTTTGGTGCAACTTTGATCTATGTCGGATTTGTCCTCCTGGGTCCCAGGTGATTGGTAGCAGCAAAAATTCTGCGTTCACTATCAACATATTACAAATATATGTCTTACATAAAAATATAGCTCCCTGCCATAAGACTCTAGAGGCCTTCTTTAGGGGAGACCTATGTGTATTGTTAGGGGATAGGGTGGCTTTGCCATAGGTGTGAATGGCAAAGTCAAAATGGCAGTGTAAACACTGTCCTTCCGGTCTGCAGTGGCAGGCTGGGAGACATTTTATACTTTGTCACTCAAAGGGTGGCACAAATAGTACTGCAGCCCTGAGTTGACACTCTGCCTTACATGCCCTGGGTATCATATACTAGGGACTTATAAGTAAGTCAGTCCTTGCCAATTGGGTGTATCCAATTTGACATGCATTATGTACAGGGTCAGAACACTTACAATGAGGTATGGTTTGTAGGCCTCAGCACTCGCTCAAAGTAAAAAAAACAAAAAAAAACAGTAGCATTAGTCCAAAAACGTGGGGGTGAACATGCAAAAAGAGGCATTTCCTTAGAAGGTAGATAAAGATAAAACAGGTTGAGGTGAAAAAAAAAAAAACTACTAGCCACCCAATACCGAGAAACTAGATCAATCAGCAGGGATCCCACACATGGACTAAAAAGAAGTAATTCACTAACCGTTGAGATGAAGGACTTGAGAATGAGAATGTTGGGGTGTGTGTGGGAGGTGGTTTAAAATGCATTCTTGGAAAAGGCTTTGACCACAACCAATCTCCAAATATTTCTAAAACTATGTATGCAGTATAACAGTATATCATCTATTTTCACCCACAGAAGTCACCCTCAAGAGTCTGGATCAGAGCTAAATTGGTAAGTAAGGGTTAATTGTGAGATAATAGGATCCTGACCATATTCGGGTAAAAGCCTAAAAAGAGTGAACTGGTTTTATACATAAAAATATTTTTTTACTAAGCTAAATAAAGAGAAACATTAGTTTATACCACCTACCTATGGTCCACCAAAATTGAAGGCAGAGCATTTCAAGCTCCCAATATTTCATTTAGGTAGGCTGAGTTGTATTATTGTCTCCATTCATTTGACTGCACTAAGAGGGTTCAGTCAGCACCCACTCTTACATGGTACAATTCAAAGATGATCTGCTGTCAGACATAGGTTTTCTTATGGCTTACTCACATGGGGAAGCCTGTGGCAGAACCTTCTATGAAATTAATTTTTTTTAAAAAAAAGCTCACAGTGCCATCTATCAATGGCAAACACATTCTGATTCCATACATGCTAGTTCCTACAAATGGTGTGAGCAAAGTATGCCAACAATGATCACATATAATAAAGAGAAACCAACCTGACTATAGTTACCTGTAAGGGAGGATCAATATTTATCCATGCAGGGAGCATCATGCTTGGATTAAGAGGCTGAGTTCCAACTCTGAAGTATATCAGGCCACTTGTGTCACAGGCCCAGATGTGCTGGTTTCCACATGTCAGACTGATCAGCTTAACACCACCTAGAGACAAATGAATACAGGTAATGTTGGCTCACAATATAATCATAGCAAACAAGGCTAAGCACACATATTTCATCTATAAAAAACTTAGTTGCTTACAACAGACCACATTAATTCAAGCAGAACAAGAAAAACATTAAACTCAAAGGTGAAAACAGATGTTTATTTTGTTCTTTTGCTCCACTATATTCATTTCCACTTAAGTTGTCAGAAGTACTCCAATGGACTCTTAGCACACACTGAGCATGAAGTAAGAGAAGCCCATTGTTTGTGACAGATATAATGTACAGTATGCAGAACGCCTCATGACATCATTTGCATATAACCATAGCTTCTCCTAAGTGAAGTGATAGCTTCCTGGTAATGTTTGTAGGGGCTCATTCTATTTCACTATTTAGCTACAGGGCCATGTTTGTTGCAACCTTTAATATTCTATCCTTCCCCTGATTACTCCACCAAATCTCTGTACTCCACCCATATTTTTTTAACAGGAGCTGAAAACCTAGGACACTTCTCAGGATATGCAGGCCTGCTTAACTTGTGTGCCCCTCTTGTCCATAACGCTGTCTAAATTGGACACATTTTCAGTCTCATTTATGGAGACAATACAGGGAACAAGTCTGCAGTCCATTTAATTATCATCAAACTGACAAACAGAATGATCTTTTAAAACAAGCTTCATTTGAAAACTATTTAACAGTATTTGGGTAGGATTTAAACTTTTCATAAAAGCTGAAAACATGGTAACTGGCTGAGCAAGCTATCACCTGCAATTTCCTGGAATGCCCTAGAAGGGAAAGGCCCAGATATAGGCTGGTCAACCAACCACAAAGGCAAAGGCCATTATGTTTCGTATCCAGACTACAAGATGTAAAATAGTGCAAGCAACTCTAGAATAGGTTCTGTTGCTAAGACTCATGAATGATCAAATATTTCTGTGATGTGTCTGGTCTCCCCTTCAGCATAGCCCTCTGCCAGTGTTTCTGGAAAATCTCAGTGCTATAGGGGCAAATACCTGGAAAAAGTAGAGACGTAGCATCAAATGTGAAATATTGGTAAGCCCAATCTGACAGATAGCCCATATTACACATGAAGAAGCTAAAGTTGATAGGTTGGGGTGATGGGGTGCGTTGTCAAGATGGCGGCCGCAACAGAGGTGCTCTGAGGAGGTCTGCTGCAGGCCAGAGAATAATCCTGCATTAATCCCCTGCCACCTGCCGCAACCGGCCCATGCCTGCCTACCACTCCACTGCCCCACCCCTGTAGGAGGCTGGCACTCTATATAGTGTATGAAAGAAACATGCACTATGCAGAGAGTCCAAGCAACCCCACTTTGGTATCCAGAGGTAAAAAGAAGACCTCCTAATGCTCTGTTTTTGTGGAAGTGTAGGTGGGCAGTTAGGCTCATTTTGGAGATGTGCTAAGCATTAGTTGCACTCACAGTATCAATAAATGTGGGCACACACTCGAAAGAATAACTCAAGACCAATTTATAAACATACTTCAGATTTTTATAAAAGTTTTAAGACCAAGATCATCAAAATCGTGTTGGTACTTTTTAAGTTATGATTTTTTAAAATTAAAAAACTATGGTCTTTTGCGTGTAATTCCACACCATGGAAATGAATGGGGAAAACTTTAAAAATGCAAATAAAATCAGGCAATGCTCTCACAAGTGTCACCTTCTATTTTTAGCTCAAGGTCGTTGAGATGTCCTGTGGCCCATCTTGAGAAGTTCAGGCGGTTCCCGGTTTAAGCGGGAGCAGGGTCTGAAAGTCTTGAAGCAGGTGCACAATGGCAAAGGGGACCACTTGGAAACACACTGCACAGATGGACTCTTAAAGGTAAGTCCAGTGGGTCCCCTTGGAGTTTAGAGGTCACAAGGGTTTAGGGACCCTTAGAGCAAAGCTGTTTTTTTGATGCAGGAGCCAGGGATGCTCGGTGCAGGGCAGATAGCTCAGGCCAAAAGCTATGTGCAAAGGAGCCTTTGGAACCAGTGGGCAGGTCACTTGGAGGGTGAATTGCAGGTCAACAGGGACACTTTGGGACGGGCGGGGGTGGTTGGGTATCCTGAAGTCCCTCGACTGCTGCTTGCTTCTTGTCCTCAGATAGTCCGGAGGGGACTTTCCTTTCGGGTGTCCGATGTTGTGGGCCCAGTACCCTAGGTATTGAGACGTCTTGTATCCTGAAAGTAGTAGTGCCAAACTTGGCGCACTGGTTAGTGTTGTACCCTGGATTTGTTTTCTGGATTTCGGTCGGGCTACTGTGTCCGGTTGGATGGTCAGTGAACTGGACCTCACTGGTTTCTTGCCTGCAGTGTTCAGGGAGTGATGTCTTCACTCAGAGGGAGGTTCTTTGTGATTTTCAGTAGGCTGGAGGTCCTCCAGGGTTTCTCAGAGTCAGTCGGTTGTCCAGTCGACCCCTCAGCGGCGATTGTAGTCCTGGATGCATCTGCAAGGTTTGGCACTTTTTTCTTCTTGCAGCAGGACTTCTGTTCTTATGCCTCGGTCTTCTTCTGTCTATCGAATCTGATCTGCAGGTCTAGGGACGGCCACTAAATACTGCATTTAGTGGGCATTAGGGGCAGTACCTGGTCGTGGTCAATGGGCCACCTACCTTAGGGTGGGTACACCCACTATGTGACCACTTCCTGTGGGAAGGGGTCATGTCCCTAATCTTGATTAGCTATTTTCTTTCCATCTAAGATGGAGAAAAATATAATGGAGCTGTCACCGCGCCTGCCACAGTTGAGGGGTGGTGCAGGCTGGGGGTGTCCACTTCTCCTACTCTGACTACATTTTTCCACCTGTTTTCCCACTCAAAGTCGGGGGGAACAGTCAGCCCGCCATCTGCTGCTAGCAGCTGAGTCAGAAGTTAGATTTCAAAGGCGGTAAAGCCTTTGAAGCGGACTGCTGGTGCAGGGTGCCTGCCTGGGGGAGGAGGTGTAACACTTCCAACCAGGAAAGGGTTTGTGTTCTGGCTCCTGAGAGCAGAGGTTCTCACCCCAGGAGTCCTGACTTCTGTCTGGTTGTGGCAGGCTGGTAAAAGCCAGTCAGCAACTACGCCACGGTTGTTAGGTTTTGCAGAGG
This sequence comes from Pleurodeles waltl, assembly GCF_031143425.1. NCBI lineage: Eukaryota > Metazoa > Chordata > Amphibia > Caudata > Salamandridae > Pleurodeles > Pleurodeles waltl. The sequence goes on from NC_090448.1 coordinate 475,829,832, forward strand.
TCTAAGCACCTCTAAGGTGCCCTCTGGGTACATTTTATAATAAATCCTACACTGGCATCAGTGTAAGTTTATTATTCTGAGCTGTTTGATACCCAACAACCCAGTTTTCAGCAAGTGCATCATGTAGCTGGGGAACTCGTAATGACTAGTGTCTAGCACATGCATTTGCTATGGCTTCCCTGTACTCTTTCCATGTCTTAAGGTTTTGCAAAGGCACTGTAGGTGCATATTTGCTCATGCACACATATGCCCTCACATGCATTATAGTGCACCTTGCCTTAGGGCTGGTAGGCCTGCCAGAGGGGTGACTTACCTATAGTGCATGCAGTGTTAGTGGACATGGCACTTTTGCAGTCTTGACACTTGGCACTCACCAACTTTTACATACACCGTGTCATACACTTGCAATGACAGTCTGCATGAGGCTGGTGTGGGGCCTCTCAGAGTGGCACAATTGGTGCTGCAGCTCAGAGGAGGGGAGGGGGTGAACAGGCTCTTCAAAACCCGTGCCTTAGGAACCTGGGGTACCATTTACTAGGGACTTACAAGGGTGGCTGAAGTGCCAATGCACAGCACCGTTTTGGGGAAAGAGATCTGGCCCCCGGGGAACCTGTTCAGCAAGGGGCCAGGACACTTACAGTTTAAAATCACATCATTTTCCAGGGTAAAAATGGGGGGCTACCATGTCAAAAGAGCCCCTTCCTCACACTATACCCCCCACCCCCCAAAAAAGGGGATGAAACTACTCTGGGAAGGCCATCTGCATTGGCATGAACAGCCCCAGGGCTGTGTTCTACTTTAAAGTCCATTCTGTGAAGGGATATTGGCCACCTAAGCAGTTTGGGGTTTTCACCTTTCGCCTGTTGAAGCCACCTGAGAGGCCTGTGGTCTGTCTCAATTATGAAGTGAGAGCCAAACAAGTTTTCCTCAGCTTCTTCAAGGCACAGACCACAAAAAAAGCTTTTTTTCTCTATGGGACTCCATTTCTGTTCTGTAGAGAGTAGTCTTCTACTTATTATAAAAGCAACAGTCTGGGCATGTCCCTCATCGTTGGTCGGGGCTAGAAATCTTCCTATCTCAAATTCTGAGGTGTCTGTTTGGACAATAAACTGCCTAGAGTAATGTGGAGCTTTCAGGACTGGGGCAGAGCACATTGCTTCCTTCAGAGTGTCAAAAGTCTTTTGACAACTCACTGTCCAGTTGATCTTTTTGGGCATTTTCTAGGAGGCAAGTTCTGTGGAGGGGGACGCTATGGTACCATAATCCTTCACAAACGCCTATAGTATCCAGTCAAGCCAAGGATTGCCCTGATTTGGGTCTGGGTAGTGGGAGCTTCACAAGCTAGAACTGTCTGGATCTTGGGGTCTAGTGGCTGAACTTGGCCTCCACCTACCAGGTGGCCCAAGTATACAACCTTCCCTTGCCTTATCTAACACTCACCGGCCTTGATAGCGAGGCCTTCCTTTTGCAGGGCCTCAAGGACCTTTCCAAGGTGGATCGGGTGATCCTGCCAGGTGGAGCTGTAGACAGCAATATCATCTAGATATTCTGCACTAAAAGGACTTAGGTCACCAACCTCTGGATGGTGGCAGGGGCATTCTTTAATCCAAAGGGCATGACAGTAAACTGACTGTGCCCACTAGGGGTGCTGAATGTTGATTTCTCCTTTGCGCCAGGGGTCAGTTCAACCTGCCAGTATCTAGATGTAAGATCAAAGGTACTCAGGTATTTGGCTGGCCCTAACATGCTTATGAGCTCTGCAGCTCTTGGATGTGGGTGTGTATCTGTTTTTGTTACTGAGTTGAGGCCCCTGTAGTCCACACAAAAACTAATTTCCTTTTTCTCTCCTTTGGAATGAGGCATGGGGATTAAAACTACTGGGCTAGCCCAGGGACTCACAGAGGGTTCAAAGACACCCAAATCCAGCATCTTGTTGACTTCAACTTGGATACTTTCTCTGACATGGTCTGACTGCCTACAAATTTTGTTTTTGACAGGCAAGCTATCACCATTGTCCACATCATGGGTACAACAGTTAGACCTAGCAGGGGTCAGAGAGAATAGTTCAGCATACTGGTTGAGGACTTGCCTGCAATCAGCCCGACGTTGTCCTATGAAGGTGTCTGACAAGACCACTCCTTCCACAGAACCATCTTGTGGGTTGTTGGAGAGGAGATCAGGGAGAGGTTCACTCTCTTCCTCCTGCCCCTCATCAGTAACCATAAGCATGGTCACGTCAGCTCTATCTAAATAGGGCTTCAGGCAGTGGACATGTATAATCCTTTTGGGATTTTTGCAACTATCAAGGTCAACCAGGTAGGTGACCTCCCCTTTTCTTTCAAGGATGAGGTAGGGCCCAGACCACTCGTATTGGAGAGCCGTAGGAGCCATAAGCTCCAACACCCAAACTTTCTGCCCAGGCTGGAACTCCACCAGTGCAGCTTTTTGGTCATACCTGTGCTTCTGGAGCTCCTAGCTGGCCGGAAGGTTTTTGCTTGCTTTCTCCATGTACTCAGTCATCCTGGAACAAAGGCCAAGTAAATATTCCACAATGTCTTGCTTAGGCTCTTTGAGAGGCCTCTCCCAGCCTTCCCTCACAAGACTCAATGGACCCCTATCAGGCTGCCCAAACAAAAGTGCAAAGGTGTAAAACTCTACTCCCTTTTATGGCACTTCCCTGTAGGCAAAAAGCAGACATGGACGTAAGACATTCCATCTCCTTCTGAGTTTTTCAGGGAGTCCTCCAAATATTCCTTTCAATGTCTAGATAAATCTTTCAATCAGTCCATTGGTCTGTGGCTGGTATGGGGGGTAGTGAACTTATAAGTCACTCCACATTCCTGCCACGTGTGTTTTAAATATGCAGACATGGGGTTTGAACCCCTGTATGATACTACCTCCTTATGAAAACCCACCCAAGTAAAAGTACCCAGGAGGGCATTGGCCACTGCAGGGATAGTGATGGTTCTAAGTGGAATGGCTTCAGGGTACCTAGTGGCATGATTCACTACCACTAAAATGTATGTGTTTCCTGAAGCTGTTTGAGGGGCCAAGGGGGCAAACAATGTCAACCCTACCCTTTCGAAGGGCACCCCAACCACAGGTAGTGAGATTAAGGGGGCCTTCAGGTGGTCTCTTACCTTTCCATTGGCTTGGCAGGTGACAGAGGACTGACAAAAGTCCTTCACCTTCTGTGACAATCCAGGCCAGTAAAAGTTATTAACTAGCCTGCTCCAGGTTTTGTTTTGGCTGAGATGCCCACCTAGGGGAATTTTATGGGCCAGAAAGAGAAGGCACTCTCCGTATTATTGGGGCACTACCACCCTCCTGGTTGCACCAGGCTTGAGGTCTCTAGCCTCAGTAAACAGGAGTCTATCCTTCCAATAAACCCTGTGAGTACCACTGACACTACCTTTTCCTTCATGTGTAGCTTGCTGCCGCGGGCTTCCAAGAGTGGGATAGTTTTTTTGTCCCTGGCACAAATCCTCCATATAGGGACCCTTGGTCTTAAGAACTCTGGGTGATAAGGCCCAAGCTCTGCAGGCTCAGTTCTCTCTGGGGTAACAAGTCCTCTTCCTGGGAAGAGGGGTTCTGACCTGTGGTCTCTTCAGAAGCTGGTCCCCCAGTCTTCTTGCCTTTTCTCTCAGAGGTTTGGTCCATTCTCCCATGGATCCAACACCTCTTGTTCACTCTGAAGTTTGCTCTGGGCACCTGTCTTGACACAACCCTATTCTGGGAGCCCAAGCATGGCTCCTCAGTTCTACTTCACCCCAGGAGACTGCTACAAATTATTTCCAAGCAAACAGTCTACAGGGATGGATGGGGACACAACCACTTCTTTTTGTCCAACTACTTTCCTCAGCCGAAAGATACCATTACCATGAGATGGATTTTTGTGACATTGTCAGCATTAGTGACAGAATATGCTTTCCCTAACAGGTACTGATCTGAGTAGTCCAGGGGGCGGGTCACCACAGTGACACTAATCCCTGGGTCCCTCAAGGCTTCCACTTAAGTCCCAGTAATCAGAGGATGCTGCCTGTAATTTTGCATATTAGTGGCCCAGGCAGCATAGGATAGATTTATCCCTGCCTCAGTGATGAATGTTGCCTCTGTAGGTTCACTGACAGGTGAGCCCATCTGGAGACTGGCAACTGCATTTACTGCAGAAGGACTAGAGGTGTTTTCACAGCAAGGGCTCCCGTTTGGTGCCCTCTATTCTTGCAATCATGGCACCAAGCCTTGTTAGGATCAAAGTTCCTACCTTTATACCCACCCTCAGGTTGTGAGGATTCTCGGGCCCACCTTCCTGAACAGGTTTTTGGGGGCCTGTTGAAGACTCTCTGCTTTTATTTTGGTTCCCATCTTTCCCTTTTGGGGGGCTCTTTCTTTTAGTCTCAACAACCAGCGATTGTTTTGGTCACCAGTCTTAACCCAGTGGTCTGCCTTCTTCCCAAACTCTAGAGGAGAAAGTGGACCTAGGTCTATCAGGAACTGATGGAGTTTGTCACTGTAACAATTATTCAAAAGATGCTCTTTCATTATTAAATTATAAAGCCCATCGAAATCTTGTACCTTGTTACGTCTAACCAGCCACCCAGCATTTTTACTGAATAGTCCATGAATTCTACCCAGGACTGACTCTAGGTTTTTCGAGTCCCCCGGAATTTAATTCTGTATTCTACAGTTGTTAGCCCAAAGCCCTCAAGCAGGGTAGCCTTCATGAGGTCATAGGACCCAGCATCTGCCTCATTCAAGGTCAGGAGTCTACCCCTAAACTTGCTTGAAAACAGTTCCCACAACAGAGAGCCCTAATGTCTTCTATCTATATCCCTGGCTATGCAAGCACTCTAATAGGCAGAAAACCACTTGGTGATATCATCACCCTCTGTATAAGGTGGGGAAACCCCTTTTGAGAGTTCTGGGTTGAAATACTTCTCTTCTCCATAGTTACTTGAATTCTACCACCAGAGATGGGTCCTAGGCCCATCACTCTTCTTTTTATCTCTACTACTAAAAGTTGAGCTTCTAAAGCCAACCTTTTGGTCAACCTCAGATTACACCCTCCTCTAAGGGGGCTCCTACTTCTGAGATAGAGGATCCTCTTCCTCCTCCTCAGCTTCTTCTTCCGAGTTGTCTTGATTGTCTGTTCCTGAGGGCTTCTCCTCATCCACTGGGTATGCAGTCTCATATTCTGCCACAAGCTGCCTGAGCTTTTCGGTGGTAGCATGAGCACCAGTGTGACTTTGTTAACCTTTGAGGGAGCCCTAATTTGGGGGTATTTCAATCTCATCCAAGGGACCAAGTCCAGCTCCTTAGCCTGGTTCTCTGTATCAGACATTCTGATTTAGTAAAGTTGGGACCTTTTTAACTTTTGGAAAAAACTTTTGCAACTTTCAAAAACTTACTCTAAGGCCTAACTATAGTAAAGGCTTTTTAGTTTCTAATCACTTGTTTTAGGAACATCACCAGGGCCCACACAATTAATTATTTTTTTAAAAACAACATACTCCAATTGCAAAATACAACTAAAGACAATTTTACAGTATTTGTGTGATCCCTTGGTGACAAAGTGGTATCAGCAAATGCAAAGTCTTGTATCCCACCACTGTACCACCAAATGTAGGAGGCTGGCTCTCTATATAGTGTTCGAAAAAGATGTGCACTGTGCAGAGAGTCCAAGCAACCCCACTTTTTTATCCAGAGGTAAAAAGCAGACCACACCTAATACCTCTGTTTTGGTGGCAGTGTGGGTGAGTATTTATGCTTATCTTGGAGATATGCTAAGCATTTGTTGTACTCACAAGATCAATAAATGTGGACACACACAGGGAAGAATAACTCGCGATCAATTTACAAAAATACTTAAGATTTTTATAAAATATTTAAGACCACTAACATCAAAACCGGGTAAAGTTATGATTTTTCAAAGTTTAGAAAATATAGGGCCTGATTACAACTTCGGAGGAGGGTGTTAATCAATCCCAAATGTGACGGAAATAGTACCCAACGTATTACGAGTCCATTATATCCTATGGAACTCGTAATACGGTGGGCAGGATATCGTCACATTTGGGACGGATTAACACCCTCCTCCAAAGTTGTAATTAGGCCCATAGTCTTTTTGTGTGTAATCATGCACCATAGGAATAAATGGGGCAAATTTTTAAATCCATATAAAATCACGCAATGCTCTCACAAGTGTAATCTTCTATTTTTACGTTGAGGTTGTTGAGATGTCCTGTGGGCCAGACAGAAAGGTTTGGGCGGTTTACGGTTCAAGCGGGAGCAGCGGGTGAAGGTCTTGGAGCAGGTGCAGAACGGACAAGGGGACCACTTGGAAACACACTGCACAGATAGACTTAAAGGTAAGTCCAGTGGGCCCCCTTGAAATGTAGAGGCCACAAGGGGTTAGGGACTCCCCTAGAACACAGCTGTATTTTTTCCAATACAGGGGCCAGGGAGGCCAGGTGCGGTGCAGTCAGGAAGTCCTTGGAACCAGGCGCAAGTCACTTTGAGGGTAGACTGTAGGTCAGAAGGGCCACTCTGGGGGCTGGTATTTGGGTGTCCTGAAGTCCCTTGACTGGTGATCCTGATTTATGAGCATCCTCTGCTTGGCTATTCAGCAATATGGTGGTGGGGGGAGGGTTGGTAGGCACAACAGACCAAAATGGATCAAATCATGGAGGTCGGGCCGGCCCAAGGGAACTGTTGGAGGACCATGGCGGCCTGAGGGTCCCACTAGTGCACGGATACCAGCAGCTATAGAGGAGCCAGCATAGCAGTACAGGCCAAGACTCCTGAGGGTCGATCTCCAAGGTGTGTCAGAGTGTTCCATTGCCACAAGTGTCGGACCTGCAGGGCGAGGTCACAGTCTTGAAATCTGCTGTTACCGGGCTCTCTGCCAAAACAGTGGCCGTGGCCCAGGGCTGAGAATGCGGAGGGACGCTCATGTGCTGAAACCTTCTCTTTGTTCGGTTTCCAGAGGGGCAGTAGCCAGGCACCTGAACTACTTCTTGAACACTGGATACCTTTCCAGATGCTGCCCTCTCCCCTTTGTTAGTAACCACAAGAGCTCACCATGACCTTGCCCCGAGGCCACCAGTGGGAGCCCCACCACGCACTGTTATCGCAAAGACCCTCAACTACAGGGACACAGTTCTCCAGGCTGTCTGACAGGCCGGGGATCCTGCCTTTGAGAATCATGTAATCCGTATTTTACCATACTGGTGCAGCAGATGCAGATGTTCTCAGGGGGTGGGAGATGGGGGGGGGGGGGGGTTTAATCAAAACCTGCAGGCAATGGGCCTTCAGTATATGCTTCTTTACCCAGGCAAACTCAAGGTGCTTTATGCAGACTGTACACATTTCTTTACCTCCCCAGAGGCTGCCTGGGATTGGTTGGGGGTACGCGAGGAAGGTCGGAACTTAACCATGTGCACGACAGGAGACTGGGCTGCGGAGGCCCATGGTAAACGTCTACAGAGGAGATGTAGGTGGAGAAGCAGGCAGGCTTCCCAGACTTCCCAACGAGTAGTGGTTTGTCGCGATGGCACTTTCGACCTTGAGAGTCAGAAGCCAGAAGTCAGAGCTTGAGGAAGCGAAGGCACTTGTGGAGGTGGTGACTGCCTCCAATTCAGAGGATGGTGGGGCCAATATAGTGGAGGAGACTCCAGCAACTGGGGAGTCCCGAGTCACTGACGCGGATGTCCAATGGCTTCTGTGTGGACTGTGCCGATTACATCTGTCGGGCAGTCTGGAGAAGAGGGTCGGTGGCACTGGCAAGGCAGCCAGAGCTTTCGGACCTGCTCCTTATACTGGTGGTGGTTGCGAGTGGGTGGCAGGGGTGTGTGTAACTCCGGCATGGCCACCCCCCCACACAGTGGTTGTGTTCTGTCATTTGCGAGTGAGTGATGAGTGCTGCTGTGATTGGAGCTGTGCTGGAGTAGCTTCTGTCAATGTGCGAGTGAGGGTGTTTGGTGTGAATGGTGGCCAAGAGAGGTGGTGCAGATTTGGGTATGGCTGTGATTGCGGCTTGTGCAGGGCATGCCCGCCAAGGACCTGGTAAAAGACTGGTTATGTGGAGCGTTGAATCTTTCAGTGAGAGTAGGGTGACACGATGATCTGTTTGTGACTTGCATTGTTTATAGAGAGGGGTTCATGGAATCTGCAATGATGGGGGAGCTATCAGTTGTTGATTTTTTGTGTTTGCCTGGGGGTGAGGGTGGGGGGGGGATTAATGGTTTGTTTGATATCTGGTAGTGACGATGAGGGAGATGTAGGATGGGGGGATTGACACAACACACTTTAAATTTGCAACATGGAATGTCCGTGGGCTTAATTCCTATGTCAAAAGAGACAGGGTGCAGATGTATCTTTTTGTAATGGATAGCGAGGTCCACAAGAAATGGAGGGGCGAGATGTTCTCCGCTACTTATTCCAACTATGCCTGTGGGGTGATAACTGAGTGGTCCCGCAAGTTCCCCTCCTGGTTCGACGCTTTATAGCAGATTTGGAGGAGAGGTATCTCCTTGTACATGGCTTACAAGATGGAGTGGAAGTCTGCATGTTGAATGTCTATGCTCCGAATGTGGATGATGATGGATTCTATCTGAAATTTGAAAGGGAACTGCTCCCGTACACTGGTGTGCCTATGCTCTGGGCCGGTGACTCCAACTGAGTGCTTGATGGGCACTTAGACTGACAGCCGCCAGGGCTGCACACTAAACCAGGTATGATTTAATAGGCGAGTGCAACACACCATGAAACGCGGGAATACACGTGCTATGTTCTCTCACGAGACCTATAGTCGACTAGACAGATTGCTGGTATCAGGCAGTGTGGGGGTTGCCACATCGGAGATCTGCATCCTGGGTCACTTCCTTTCGGATCATCCTCCGCTGCTGTTGGAGTAGGGGATGGGTGGCATTAGGCCACAGACCACCCTCTGGCATCTCCACCCAGAGACATTAAGGGACCCGTTATTTCGAGAGGGACTCCGTGAAGTGACTGCCAGATACTTCAATACGCATTGGTTATCCACCGCTAAGAGGGGGCTAGAGTGGAACGCTTTGGAACTAGTGACAAGTGGAGAATGCTTGTCCAGGGTGAGCGGTACGAGGCGACACCAGAAACGGGAACTGACCGAGGCGGAAGGGGCCCTGACGGATCTTCAACAGGCAGTACCTGTGGTTGGGGACCACCGGAACTCCTTCCTGGTGGTGCAACAACTCATTGGAGAAATCTGGGACAGGCTCAACTACCTGACCAGGCGCAAATACCTGCAGCTATTGCACCAGGAGGGTGATAAAGTAGGGAGGTTGTTGGCCTGGCTATTGAAGAGGGAGCACTCTCCCCCACTTGTGCTTTTACTGCGGCACCCGGACGGAACAGTGGTCAACACTCAGTCTGGTATTAACTCACTTCTGGGGGACCAACTGGTGGCTGTTTACAGTGGGGGTGGACAGACTCCCCTGAATGTGTTGGAAGGATTCCTTGATGATTTGGACCTCCTGTGACTCTTGGAGGTGCAGAGACAGGGGTTTGAAAAAGACCTCTGAGTGGAGGACTTGCTGGATGCAGAAAGTGCCAATGAGTGCTGTTGGCTGCTGGGCTTCCTGTGGAGTACTATCAGGCACTAGCGGGACTCCTGATGCCACATTTGCTGGACACTTACCAGGAATCCAGGTGCATTAGCACTCTGCCACATTCTATGCAGGAGGTGAAGATAGTCATGCTCCCGCAGTCTGGCAAGAACCCGATAGACTCTACTACTATCGGCCCCTACCCATGTTGAGGGTTGACATCAAAATTGTGGTTTAGGCCCTGGCATTGCGCTTAGGGAGGGTTATAATCAAAGTAGTCCAAAATGACCAATGTAGGTTTATGCCTGGATGGGGAATGCAGATCAGTTTGTGGAGACTGTCAGATGTGCTTCACTCTGTGGCTGACATGACATGAGAGCTGCGGTAGTAGCGTAATGTACTTACAAGGCCTTTGACATCCTTAGCTGAGACTAACTCTGGGTGGTGCTACGGAGGATGGGATTAGGCCTGGTGTTCCTATCCTGGGTGTGGCTGATCTACACTCAAGTCTACAATGGAAACGTCTTCTCCAATGTTTTCCTCATAGAACGAGGCATACAGCAGAGATGTCCGTTGTCCCCACTTCTCTTCGCCTTGGCAATGGAGCCCCTGGCGATCAAACTACATCACAACATGGCCCAATGGGGCATTGCGGTGTGGGGGACGCACTCATGTTGTCTCCTTCTAGGCAGACAATGCATTAGTGTATGTCAGTCACCAAGAGCCTTCAGTGGGTGTGTTACTGGACATATTGGCTATGTTCCGAGTGGTCTCTGACTTGCATGTCAGTACTATTTCCAATGGCTGGTTTAGCTGGTGTGACCATGACTGCCCTTCTCTATGGCGGGGCTCACATGGGAGTGTGACTACTTCCATTATCTGGATATACACATGGGTCATTCCACCAAAAGCCAATTACACTCTGAATATAATACAAAAAACTCTGAATATGGGTGCGGTCATTACCCGTCTTCAGGCCGCGATTTCTCTCTGGAATTGCCTTCCCCTCTTCATCATGGATAGGGTGGCATTGAGTAGGATGGTTCTGCTGCTGCTCTGCCTTTATGTACTGCAAAATTCCCTCTGCCGAATACCTCAAGCTACTTTTGTCAAGCTAAGCAGCCTACTGATCTCCCTGGTGTGGGCTGGTAAATGTAGTAGGGTGAAGGTGGAGGTGCTGAAGCTACACACTGAGCTTGGAGGCCTGGTATATCCCTGATCTGCGAATTTATTAATTGGCAGGCCTACTGCAATACGCTGTACAGTGGTGTCCGGAAGGCAAAAATGGTGAGAAGGCACTGCTGGTGGAGTGTGGTGCGGGAGTGGACCTTCCTGAGTATCTGATGAGGGGATCGAGGGTGCCAGCTGGCTGCCCTCTAAGGCTTGTTATGTTAGGAACAGGCAGTCACCACTGTGCTTTGCAGGGCCCCATACACTAGACTGCTGCGGCTTCAACGGCTACCCGGTTTTCGGCAGATACAACATGTAATGGATATGACACAGTGGTAGAGTGTGGGATGTTCCACGGCAGAAGACCTATATCTCAAAGGTACATTCCTTACAATAGAGGAGGTACAGCTTTCAGCTAAGATCTGGCCAATTCCTCCAATATGTTAAGGTTGTGCTCACGACGTAAACGATCTGGGTTAGCTTCCCAGCAGAGCCAGAGGAGTCCCAGACATTGCAGCTACTGTTAGAACCGGAATCCTCCAGAGGGATGATCTCCCACATATATAAATCCATGAAGTCTGACCGGAGAGGTTGCCCGACCTACCAGAGCCCCTCACAAACAGTGAATAGAGACAGGCATTTCCACAGGTGCAGTAAGTTGCTAGCAATGCCCATTTCAAGTTTACACCTTTCTTTTACTTTCACCACACTACCTAACACCCCAATCCTTGCATGCAATTAATGCTGCCTGTTCCCTTGCCTGTCCCAGATGTGAAGCAGCACTAGTGGCGTTCCTCCACATGACCTAGGACTGTTCTAAGTGATGGATTTACTGGATGAGATACTGTGGGTAGTGAGGGAGATCACGCGGATCCAGATAGATATCTCGGTCAAGCACTGCCTTCTGGGAGTGCTGCAGACTCTGCGGAGGTGTGCATGGATGACACACTGGTTCCCCTTGTTGGGTTTGGTTGTGGCAAGATGGCGCATCATCATCTTCTGGCATGCCAAGGACCTCGGTGTTGGACCTATGGAGGGCAGATCTATTCGAGTGGGGTATAGCCGAGAAGCACAGGGAATGAGAAGCGAGACCTGGAATTCTGGACCACCGTGCGTAGGGTCTGATGGCCAGAGATTCACAGCCAGCCACCCGCTTTGAGCACTCACTGGGCACAGTCTCGGTGGAAACCACGCAGAAGGGATCCCCACATGCTTGAAGAATCTCTAGGTATGGCTGTACGAGAATGTAGATGTATGGATGTTCGCATTGGTGTACTAACGTGTATATGGATACGTATGAAAGAGTGACTGGGCACATGTCCAAATACAATGCATCTGTGAGACGGGTCTGTGCCACCCCCGGAGCTGGGTTCTGCATATCCCAGGGCCTTTTACTCTTGCCTCTCTCGTTCCCCCATACATACGAGATGCTATGGTGTCTCCCTGGTTCATGCTATCCAGAGTCTCTAACACAGAGGGGAGGTTTACTGCCGCCGATATAGTTCACTGTGTTCATCTCTTAGTTCAAGGAGTTTATTTCTGTTATTTTCTCATTTTATGTTTTTCATGGCCACTGCATGCATGGCCTTCTTTTGCCTTGCTACGATACTCCCGTACTGCACACGCAGAATATACATGCTGTAGGTGTGTTAACATATCCTATGTGTTTCATATATGTAGGTCATCCTATTATACAGTATGCTTTGAGCCTGTTGAAAGAAAGACAATAAAAACAAGTTTCTAACGGCAAACAAAAAGTTGGTAGGCACAGCGGTCCCTTGTACTGAGGACCTAAGTAAGTGCTCCACGTAGACACAGCAGGTGATTCTGAGCTTATGTACCTCAAAAGTGTTTGTTTGTAAGGATTCTAGATAACCTTTCATGGGAGGGTCATATTAGTGACATGCACTATCCCGTACTTTCAGAAAATGTTGACTTAAAAAGCTCTATGGAGAGTTTTTACACCACCAATATATACTACGAGGAGTCAATTATCATAATATTTCTTTAAAAAACATAAGAAAAGAAAAATGGGGCAGGCAAGTGGGATCGGACCATATTTTAGAAGACACAAAACAATGGACATTCATAAGAGCAGTACGATTCAGACTGTCGTATATCAAAAAGATAGCAAGCAGTTCAAAGTGAAGTGTTCCAAAAGAGGGGTGAAAAAACAGATTGAGAGGCGACTTGTTACTATATTTTATACAGACTTTCCTGCACTGGGGGCCAATAACTCGATCTTTTGTGGGCCCTGAGCTAAAATGTATGCCTTGCTCAAAAGATACATTCGCACTGTACTTGGTAGCCAGGAGTTGATCTTTTATAGTGCAATGGAGCATAAGCCCCTTGGCTCACCAAACCTCCATCAGTCTGCTTCCATTCAGGCTATTCAGTACAGATTACTCCCACACCTTAACCATCATTGTATCATGTTCTTACTGTTAATTCTAGATTATTTATTAGCATCAAGTGTCTTCTGAGGTCAGAAATCTTGTGATCTCATCCGTTGCGTGGCAATGTGACGCCTTTTATGAGATCCTGGGAGAGGAAGTGGTTACAGAACGGCATCCGCTATGGCTACTGTCATTTTTCACTGGTGTGCGGTGACCACCATGCTGGTGCACTCCAGCTGAATGGCTAAATTACTAATTTTGGACACTTATAGCAGGATCAAGCAGTGAACTCTATGAGGCGGAGTGGAAGTGGAAATTAGGACAATGGGACACAGAAAATAACACTGAACTTCAATATGCAGTCTTTGCCTATGGAAGATAGATCAAAATAATGAATGGGTGAGTTTCACCCAGGGAAGAGAAAACCTACTCTGGACAAAGGGAATGGTCTGGTAGCCTCCCCAACCCACCTTGTACGCAGGGTTCGCGGACAGAGGCCGGAAAGATATATGTGCAAGCTAGTATATCTGGGATGTAGATTAATAGCATACACAAAGGTAAACATAATTTTTGTAGATGCACATCTGATCCAAATAGACTTGCCATTTATTAGTCCATCTGTGAACTACACACCCAAACACATATCCATACTTATTTTATACATGCCCCAGATATATATTGTGAAGGCAGGGGGCTCATTAATGGGGAGTGGGCTACCTTCTTTTTACTGAGGAAAACACACAGGCAGTATCCCCAATGGGTATAGAGTCAAAAAGCTTGTGCCGTATACCAGCGGTTCTTAATTTGTGGTCCAGGGACAAATGAGTGTCCGCAACATCTGCTCAGGAGGTCTGTGACTGCTTTGAAAATTAAATACTGTTAACAGATTTTTAAAGTGCACAAAAGAAGCAAAATTGGAAACAGAAATTTGAAAAAATGTTCTGTAAATGTGTAGGAATTTCGAAATTGGAGGCTAAAAATTAAGTTGGCATCCTCAGATTGATATGTGGGAGTAGTGCAAGTGCATTAAAAACATAGTAGGGCCAACAGGATGCATCAATTGAATTTCTAAAAGCTCTACCCTTCCCATTCAAACTGAAAGTTTGATTTTTTTTTATATTTGTGAATTAAATAAAATATTTCACCATTTGTTTTAGATGAATGCTTATTCCTGTATTTTTGTGTACTTTTTGAAGTTCAAATCATCAAAATTATTTAGTCTGGCGTTGCCAGATACCAATAATGATTCACTGAGGGTCCCTGGATTTCAGTAATGATTTAAGTGATCAGGGTACAGAACTTACAAGGGTTAGTTAGAACCACTGCCAAACACTATGATTATTTTGCTAATACTGCCAAAGTACAACCTGCGATGAAGAGGCATCAGCCACCACCTTCCCTCACAAGGATGGTACTCTTTGGGTGTCCCACAGCATCAGAGAACAGCTCCAACCCTGATGAAATTAAAAAAGCAATGAACCACCCCTTGACTGCTTGCATGATTGTCAGGTTCACTGGAGGAAAAACATATGGATGTCCAGAAAACGTTTAGAGGTAGGACAGCAAAGTTGCACAAAGCCATGCAGAAGAACTTAGCCTCAGCGTGGAATAACAGATTAAAGTAAGGCGCAGCAGCATAGGTGCATGAGAGCTAGATCCGTGGCACATTATCAGGACAATAAATTAGTAAATAAATAGTAAATAGAGTAGCTTGGTTTACATTCAGTGGGTGTCAATTCACCTTATCTGGGTATGCAGAAAACCCTGATATAGATTCAGCTATGAATATTTAAAGTAATAACGTCTCCATGTGGTTGAAGGTGATGATAAACATAAGAATTTTGTTGATCACAGTATAAAGAAAAAACCTAAATTAATACTTTTCAGTGAGTTCCTACTATCCTGGCCGGTTTAATGACTTTCCCATTGAATAAACTGTCAGAGAAAATCATACAATATTTTATTTTTAGAAATCTACAAAAGGAAAGCGCTCGACTAAAGTTAAATAATTCTTAAGTGCGATTTGTGGATTAACATATTATTTGCTTTCTATAAAATACATTTGTGTTATCATTTGCACTAACATTAATGTTGTAAGGGTAGTGAAGAAAAACAACTTGTAACACTCCGAGCCCAACACTAGATGGCAGGATAATGCACAGCATGTGTATCTGCAGCTACACATGCCATCGAACATATATATATATATATATATATATATATATATATATATATATATATATATATATATATATATATAGAGAGAGAGAGAGAGAGAGAGAGAGAGACACACACGCCGTTCGCCCCCCACACTTTGAATGCAGATTGTGCCAATAGACCAAATAATATTTGTACATTGGAATGTTGTGAGCTCCACTGAAGACAATGAAGTGGCTTGCGGCCAATAATACAGCTTTATACTGGCCACTAAAGGCCAGTATAGTCCAGCTAAGGCAGGCTATAAAGCTATTAGAACATTCTGCCCCATGAGGGCAGAATGTTCTAGTTAGTAAAACAAGGCCTTCTGGAGCCCAGGGGGTTGAAATCCCCCTCAGGCTCCAAAGCCTTTGTTTCACAGCTCTTGCTGTGAATGTTTTACAGCCAACAGTGAACGCAGGGCCACGGCATTTAGCTGATGAACATTCACAGAAAGAGCTGTGAAAAGGGGCAGAAGTCACCCTGGTTCTCCCCGGCTTGGCTGAAAAGCTTTTTGTAGTTCAGCCAAGCCAGAGATATGCAGGAGCTGGGCAGCATCCACCTCTCTTCCATTTGACGCCCTGGAACGACTGAGCTATCGGGGTATGGAAGGGTGAAGGCTATGTGTGTCCTCCTGCACAGCCTCTGCCTTTCGCTTTCCCCTGTCTAAATAAGATATTTTCAAGTGGCAGGGAGAAAGACGAAGGCAGATGATCTGTATAGGACACTGAAATGTTGAAAACCCGTCTGACAAGAATCCCGTCAATTAGATAAGAGTTGGAGGCCCATGTGTTCTACTCTATGTCTGGGTTAGGATTGTGGGGTCCTAAGTAAAGACCTGAGGGATCCTTCACTGGTGTGCCTCGGAGTAAGAACTAAAAGGTCAACAACCCAACAGGGAAACATGGAAAGAAACGGGGGAGAGAAAGTACCAAACATAACAAGAACGTCTTTAGTCACTATGCAAGTATGACAATGCTGTTTAGTGGGGAGAGAGGGAGGCCAGGGTTGGGGGAAATTAGCCCCGGGTTCTAGAGTGTCCCCACTGGTGAGGGTGCCTCAAAGCCTTCCCGGTCTAGTCAAACAAGTGGAGGGTGCAGAGCTTGGGCAGGTGGAAGCATAAATATTCGAGCCGAGGCATGCAATCAATAAGGGGCATCCTGAAGTGCAGGAATGTTTTTATCCGAGAAGGATAGCTTATGGGTCACTTGCGCCATTGCCAGGTGTGCCAAAGTCTTGTGAACCGGGACACTACCTGAGGGGCAGTGGGGGATTTGAGGCCAAAGCTTTGAGCTGCTTCGCCGCAACTGTCATATGCCTTATGAGGTACCAGTCTGCATGAGTCATCGCTTCTAGCGTGGTGAATTCCCAGAATAACTGTGTTGTAGCCTGCCAAGATTGGGTAACCCAGGGATTCTTTTATGTGGCTCAGAATCTCCTTCCAAAATATGGCAATAGGCGGGCATGCCCACCATATATGTCGAAAGTCATCCATCTGATCCCCTGCACTTCCAGCACAAGGCTGATGTTGTAAGGTAGATAAAGTGCAAACGAATAGGGGTATATCACCGTTGTCTTATAGGCCATTTCTTGTTGGGGTATGCTTCAGTAAATCTTTGGGATTTCACGCCAGTGTTTCCTCAAGATGGCCTGGGTGCCTTCGAAGGCCCATTTCAGCTAGGGAGGAGGCAAGATTGTTGCAGCGCATCGTAGGTCTTAGAAATAAGGTCTCGACTGCCCTCGAAGTGATAGAACAGGGTTTTGAAAAGTATGCAGGAGCAAGTGGGGGTGGAGTGTTTTTATAGACTTATAGCTCCTCTACCTCAGGCTGTATTGGTTGTTGAATAACCTTTCGATTGTTACTCAGTTTCAAGGCTTTTACAAAACGGTGAGCAGTGCTTGGTGCACTCTAAACGTGCATGTCGGTTTGGCCATCCGTCCGAGGCCAGCCAAATCAACATGCGCACTTAGAACTCCCTACCCACATTTCGGCCGACTGAGGCCAATCCCTGCACCTCTCTCATACTGTGTAACAGCATAAGAGAAGGGTCTGGATTGGGTGGGGAGGGGAGCAAGGCAGAAGCACCAAGGAGGGGGGAGCGGCCGAGGCGAGGCAGGGCGGCAGGTAAGTGTTATTAATTTATTTTTTATTATTGCCCACCCCTCAATCCCCCCGCTCTGTGTGCTGCCCAACCAGCCCTTTCTGCCAGCAGCCGCCCCCTGCTTCCACACCCTTTTTCCTGTCAGCTTTGTGTGGGAGGGTCCTGCCCATTGCGTTTTTTTTTTGTTTAATTGTTCATGCCACTGCCTTACCCACTGTAAGGTGCCACAGTAAGTTGCTGGTAGAAAAACTGCCCATACCTTTCAACACTGTCAATGTGCAAGGAGAATATGAATCTTTGTGATAAAAGGTCAAAACTGGGGACAGGAACAAGAGCCACACACAGTCTTGGGGGTAGTGTTGCCACACTAATTTAACCTACAGAATGCGGGCCTCCACACGGATTTTATCAGAGGACAAAGGGGGCATAACCTTGACAAAGGGTCAATCACCTCACCCACCTTCATTAAACTATTTTACCATCGCTCTGACATGTTTTTGCTTGAGAAAACCACTCTCAGTATCAAACAGATCCTCCATGCATCCTTAGAACAACGGGCGTGCTGGGCTTAACTCCCAGGACCCGTGTGGAAGAGGGGAGGAATGGGCACAAAAAAGGGAGAAGCTTAATTTTCTTATTCAGCGGTGCTACACAACCAGAAAGATGTTAGGAGCATGACTAAACTCTGCTCTCAACTGGACACAAAGTGCAACAGAAATCTAAGAGTATAGATTTGACCAAAATCTGACTGATGGTTAGACACATTATGGGTGTGTATTTAAGGAATCTTGAGACTATGTCCAACGAGAACAAATTATACAGCCCAGAGTTTATTTATAGTATAATGGGACTGGTGTTTTCAGAACTTGTGGAACTACTTGCATCATTTGGGACCTCACTGTTTCTCTCTTGGTGGCTGCAGAATAGGGGGTAGGTATCAGTGCTCTGACAGGCATTGCTAATGCCAGGTAATAGCAATACCCAAGGCAGGTTGACAACAGTACTCACAGCTGGTCCCTCAGCTCCATTAAGGATCAAGTGTTACTTGTGATAAGGAATAACTTGGGTGCTTTTGTTATGCTAGTGGAGGAGAGGCCTCCTGAGAGATCTCGACACTAGATCGAAGTTGAGAGATCACAAACCCATCGGGTGGCTATTGTTAAGGCAAGTGATCAAGCTATTTTAAGGCCGTTGGCTGCCAACAGCCAGTGACAAACAGTAGGTCACTTGAAGTTGGCTGCTGATGAGCACAATCTTCCAGGCCAGTAGAAAGAGTAAGGACATGAAAACATGCCAAACCAAGACTAAGGTGTTCAGAGGGGCCAAGAATTCAAACAAATAAAGGACAAAGTAATTTTCAGCCCACGCTGTCTGGAACAAACCAGGGAACAAAGGTGGGTGTGCAGCTCTACAGAGGAGCCGCATTAC
The DNA here is from genome assembly GCF_031143425.1 of Pleurodeles waltl. Lineage (NCBI taxonomy): Eukaryota > Metazoa > Chordata > Amphibia > Caudata > Salamandridae > Pleurodeles > Pleurodeles waltl. Next base: position 475,848,708 of record NC_090448.1, read on the forward strand.
TGTGTGCACATGCAGGGGTACCCATGCATGGCACCTGTTCCGGATAGATTTTATGAAATATATTTGCAAAGAAGAAATTTACTGCCCAGCCACTGAATGCCAAAATTAAACAAGACAGGACTTAAACATCGGGCATACATTAATTGGTATTGCACAATTGTGCACATAAGACAAAGTAAGTAAAGCCAGTTTTAATTAGCATTCGCTGGTGCCTTCTATAAGCTATCAAATACAAAAATCCCAAAGCTATGCACTATGTTTTTATCAGTACAGTGTTTTGGTTCCACTGTTCATCATGCATTACATCAAACCACTTTAAAATTGGCCACGCTTGTAACTTATGCCATTCCAACCAAACACAATAAATTCACATCAGGCCGGGCAATAAAGTGATATAAAGCTCAGGTGTTCTAGCTCTCATTCCTCAATTTCAGGATAACAACACCACTGTTGTCATCACCACGTCACCAAAACGTAGGTCATACCGCAATCCAACTTCTCTTTCAAACAAGCACACCCTCGGATTTGATACTTGCACGCTAACGAGCTCTGGTGCTCCGTCATAGGCATGAAGGGCTATCTAAAAGCAATTAGAGCACACCCGAGCTTTGGATGTTTTTCAACATAGACCACGGTAATCATTGTCACAACATTACCAATCAACCACTGTGGGTGATTGGGGGTAGCTAAGCTCGCGAAAAACATCCACTTTCCAAGACTGCTTTGGAGTAAGCATCAGGTCTGAAACCGCAAGGGCACGGTGTCAAACGGCCGCTGTGTCTAAGTGGTCACCCTCCTTATAAAACGCACGTCTCTCACGCGCACTGTGCCTCGGATATCACTGAAAGGCACACGGAGGCTCAGCTGCTGAAGCACTTGAACGCAAACACGCGTCACAGGCCTGAAAGAAGGAGTCACATATCACCCAGTCAGCACTGCCAAGTATTACAGCCGTCCACAGCACACCGACACATTCCAGTGCTGCGCGCGTTTGACGTCTCCTGTTTACATTCTGATTACGTCCAGTGCAAAGCAGCTGAAAATGAATCACTTTGATTGAGTCCTATCAGAGCGCCCTCTTATGAAAGTGACTTTGGACACGGTGACCTTCTTCAGTAACAAACCCTTAAGGTCAGGACACCGTTTTCAGAAACGTATATGCCAAATGTGACCCTCAACCAATGAAGTTCTTCGGACAGGGCGAGCTATTTGAATAGGCCGCACAGAGCCTGGACAGCGTTGAGAGACGCTTGACACGCGCACATTCTTTCCGACTGGCTTGAACTACACGGGAGAATACAACTTATCCAGAATACTTTCCTAAAATAGCTGCATATGTATATCCTCAACATGTTTTGCGGCTACCTTGCATAATAACCAGATATGGGACAACAAGCACGCCAAAGGCGAAAAGAGTTTGACATATTTCACTCTACTCCTAAATCAAGCGAGACATAATTGAATGAAAGGGTATTTCCATGTTAATTAAAAGACCTAAAAGGCTTTTCGAATAGTAGTGAGGAGCTCCATTTGTTATGGTTGGGATTGTGTTGTTTACACCACATTCTCATACCACTGCATTTTCCATGTATTTCTTTATTTGTGCTTCTTGTAAAAAGATCTGGGAGGTTATCATAAACTAATAAGCTTTTGAAGCTACGGATCAGTCAGCAACAGTGTGGGTTTTCTACCACTACGGTTCGCTGGAGTACAAACAACATCACCCAAGGTGCAAACTAGGTACTCACAACAATATTACCCAGTAGGACTTAGGCCTCTGTCATGTGCAACAGCAGTCCAGAGTGGAAAAACAACAAGCACTCAAAATTTGAAACAGGACCGAAAGGGGACCACCCCAAAGGACATCAGGACTTGCAATGTGGGTATATATCATCAAAGAACACAGCTGAACATTTTAGAAAGGACACATCAGAAAGAACAAGCAAAGACATGCTAACGTATGCCAACCCAAATGGGTAGGATCTATGGGAGAGGCACACCAAAATCAGACATAGTCCTCAAGAACAAAAGGAATAAGACTGACAGAAATACCGATGCAAACAACCTAAGTAAAGCTTGTCATAAAAATAAGCCTTGCTACAAAGGCACAAGAGTGCTGTCAATAGGAGGACGAACGCTAGCAAAAAGGGCCCCAAGCCATATTGAGAAACCCAAAAGGCAGAACATACCTCTTCGTCAAAAACATGGAAAGTACATACAAGAAGAGAGTAGGCAGCAGTATCCCAACGGCCGATGCCACAAACAATCATTAGCCTACCTGTGAAATCTATAAAATCCTTTCCCAAGAGAAATATGATACGTAGGACACTAAAGAGTATGCTCCCTACCGTAATTCCCCTGGACCTGCTTAGCACCTGCTCCGAAAAGACCAGTCCAGAAAATATGGTCAATGGAGGGACCCAAGTGAACAATAAAGCATAGGGACATATAAGAGCCTACTGGTCTCACCACTGGAGTCAGTGAAGACAAAAGTCTGAACCAATAGTGTCCAGAGAGATGCAAGTAACAGAGGAAAACACCATGACGAGGACCAACAAAGGAGTCAGAGACAGGACCAAAGAGCATTCAAACCCATGTGAAAGGACATTGAAAAAATGGGATAATGTCAAAGCACAGGGTGACACCATATAAGGCTCTATCAAGGAAGGTATCAGAATTGTCTGGAGGCATCTTGACACCTACCAACTTGAAGAGTTGTGAAATTTACAGATCCAATCAGGCACCGGAAGGGGGAGGGTTACGATTCATGAGATGAGGAATTTGCAGGTAGATATACTCATTAAAACATTATATTTTGAAAATGATTGTAGTGGTTGGTGTGTGGTGGAGTAGAGGGGTAAAGGGTGCCAGACATTCTTATAAGGTTTTCATATAGTGCATTACTGCCAATTTACATTGGTGCGTCTTTCGGAATGCAAAGCACTGGATGCAGGCTGTAGGGTCAATACTGTAGTGAACCCATTAGTGGGTTAGGTCTTGTGACCTTCCCAAACATCTGTGAAAAGAGAACCATGTCAGCTGCACCCTGCATCAATAGTACTGTTCCATCGAGGAGTTCAACAAATAAGCCTGCTGTTCAGCAATTTCAGCACTTTATGTTTGCTAACCACATTTTATTAGTTTTACAGTGCTGTAACCACTTGACTGTCTGCCCTTATGAAAGATAAACAATGTAAAGTGAAATATAAATATGTTGACTCGTTATGTACTATACTTCTCCCACACCTTTTTGTGTTTCTGTGGACAGCTTCTGGACAGATAAACGGTTTCTTCAACTTATGAACACCAGTGGATCCCCGCTCATCAAGGGTGGAGGGGATGGACAGCTCCAGTGCTTGGTGATGTTCCCCCTGGAGAGCACCATCCCAATACCTAAAATGATACTATCTCCACGTTCTTCCAAAATCATCAACAATACCCAATAAATCAGTGCTGGGGGACAGGTCCAAGGCTTCTCAGATCACTTGGGCAAGTAATGCAAATTTTCTCTGCCAATACTGTTTAATGGGGGCAATCCCAAACTATATAGAATAAATTGGCCCTCTCATCTTGACAGCGAGTGCAGGCCAGCATAGCTAGATTGTTGGCCCGCGATAGTCTAATAGGCACAAGATAGTTCATATGGAGATAACTGAGTTGTACGGGTCTGAATCTGGAAGAAATGACCAGTGTGCTGGGTGATATGTATGCGTTCATGCAGTTGAAAGTGTCAATGAGGCCCAACCATGTCTCCCATTGAGACTTCAGGGTGTCAAGGGGGTCAGGGAGTGGATGACAGGACTTACATAAATCAGATTTTAGGACTCTTCCCAGTAGAAATTGGACAAATGTATACACATGTTGGTTGCCAATATATGTTAAAAAATAAAAAGCAAAAAAAAAAGCATTGACTCGGTGCTGCAATACGTTATGGGCTTAGAGGCTTAGGAAAAGATCTAGGGCAATTGTACAAGGAAAGATTTGTGCTGCTCTGCCAGCGAGTTGAGTAGTAATAGTCATAAGTAGACCCTTCACCCTTATGTCATGCTACCACTGCAGTGTGGTACCTATTTGCCACTTGTTACACCTAAAGTATAGAGCACAGGATTTCTCTAGCACTCATTTCGTCAATAGGGGATAAACAGACTCCTTCCTCGTATGAATGGACATTAGACAAGGCTGTCCATTTTCCTCCTTTCTCTGACGCACCCTATGCTTCATACAAAACAAGGATATCAAGGGAATCACAGTGTAAGGAAACAACAGGAAATAAGTACAGTGTTCATGATAGCAGACTCAGGGGAACTTCAGGTGATTTTACTTCCCTTGACGGCTTCTGGATGAAGTATCACCCGATGTCACTTCCTGACACATCACAGAAAACAGGTACCTCTTGTGAAACTGCAGGCCTGTATTTGTGGATACCTTCCTGTTTTCCAGATCCAGACCTAAGACAACATGGACAAGGGGGAGCATCTTGAACTTCTCCCTTGCAGAAGAAAGCATTCAAACTTCTAAGATCCAGAATGGAATGGAGGTAACCGTTTTCCTTGTGAACAAGAAAATAATCAGAGTAGCATTACTTCCCTAACTCGTTCTCTAGAACCAACTCCACACTGCTCTTTTATTCAACATTCTGCTGCAGAATGGTCGTCTGAGGTAACAGAGGGGACACAGAGGATAGCAGGATCCAAGTCCTGGAAGAGAAGTGAGTAGCCTTGTTGAGGAATTGGAAGGATCCGTTGGGCCTTTTGTGATGGTGTCCCTTTATTGGGGCCTGCAACACAAGCAGGAGAGCCCATGGATAGGGTGCACCAGCACATGGATTTCAATCAATCTCTGCTTTTCTATCCTCCCCTCCACTATTTTGTGGATGCAGAATGGTCATATGAGGTGACAGAGGATGGTAGGATGCAAATCCTGGAAGAAAAGCTAATAGCCTTGTTGAGGAATCGGATGGGCTTGTTGGGTCTTCTGTGACAGTGTCACCTTAGAGGTGGTTGCAACACCAGCAGGAGATACTTTAGACTGGGTGCACCAGTGGATGAATTTCGATCACTCACTGCTTTTTTATACTCTCCTCAACTATTCTGTGGCACAAATACAACACTGGAGGAGGCACTGTGGAATATGGTGGATATGGCATGCTGGGTACCTGTAGACAAAATAATATAATAAAGCGGTTACGCTACTGTTCTGTGTTATGACACAGCTGTTACATTTTAGTGGCAATGTTTTTCCTGGATTTCATTTTATTTACTAAGCATTGCCCAACAGATGGCTCAAAACGAGGTGTAAAGGCCAAACTGTGAGATGATATAGGGCTGCCACTTATATCGATCAGCAGTCTTGCAGAAGATGGCATTGTCTTGTGGGATTTCAGAACTATAGGCAGCCATCTTGGATGTCTCTGCTTATTTAAATCACAAACTCAAGAGTCTCAATGCTTTGTACTAAGAAGTTTCCATCAGAATAGAGAATCCAACTGCATCCTTGCAGCAACCGATCAGACAGTTGAACCACGGCGATGAGACAATTGTAATTTTGCTGTAGTGGAACACAAGTGTTGTTACTCCCTGAAATAATACTTCTGTTAAAGATATTCTTTTGTGAAGCTCTGATTAAGGAACTTATGCTTATTTGTGGAGATCTGAAACACTTGTTATGGTGCATAACATATTGCACTGTGTGCAAGAACAAAAAGGTGCATAGTGTTATGCAAAAAACTAAATACTCAATAAAGGAACACAGATTAATCAAGTAATTATACAAGTCACTCTCCCAATGGGATCATGCAGCCCGTTAGGTATTACTCTAGCACGAGAGAATGCTGAGAGCACCGGGAATGCTGAGATACAATGAGCTGACTACATGGCTCAGAGTTTTGCTTGGCTGAGCACTCCTCAACACAGCAATTTGCTAGGGGCGGCTCCGTTTGGGTGGAGGAGTGTCGCTCCCCTGCCAGCAGCAGCAGGTGCTACAAACCTTTAGAAATAAAATGATAATAAACACTGTTTATTATCGTTTTATTTTTAAAGGTGTGGGGCCACTGACTGAGATGAGCAGTGAGGGGAGTACACAGAGCACTCCCGTCAGTGCGCATGTGTCAAGTACTGAGCTGGACTTCGCACCTCTGGATTTCAGATTGGCGAATACACCAAGTCTTCTACAGGTCCTGGATACTCCCAGATAAGGGCGACCCCTTCTAGTAGCCACGGTGCCGCTTGACAGGCTACGCCAAAGCAGACTGTACCCTCCAGAAGGAGTCCCAGAGGGGAAAAAAACCCAACACTGGGGAAAAAACCTCTTACAGGAACTCCTGAAGGAAAACAAGAAAAAACAGGACTTGACAACAGGAAACAAAAATAGGCAATATCCAGGGTAAAAGGCAGGAAAAAAGGAACAGGCAAAAAATCTTCCAAGGCAAAAAGCAGGAACAAAGAACAGGCAAAAAATCTTCCAAGGCAAAACATCTTCCAAGGCAAAAAGCAGGAACAAAGAACAGGAGCGAACAGCACAACCAGAAGGAAGTGTTTGCAACGCAAGGAGGAACAAGACTGACTGACTTATATATTGAGAAAAGGGAAGTGACATCACAGGAAAGGGAAGTAACACCATCTTGGATTGGGAAAAGCCCGTAGACCAGTATAGAAAAAAGGAAGTAGTATAAAAGAAAAACAGAGCATGCTGGGACAAAAACATGAAGAAGACAAGATGGACACAACATGGATAAAGACAGGCAAAAGGACCAACAAAAAAACCACCACCAACAACAAAAGAAGAAAAAAAGGCTACAAATAAGTGTAGCGCGACCAGGAGCGAAATATATGCTTCCCAGAAAGCATAGTCAAAAAACGCGGGGAACGGCGCTCCGAATATCGGTAGCGCGTTCCACCCGTGAGGACAGAAAGAGACGCTGTGTCAGAGCGCGGCGTTACAGTAGGTCCCCTCCCCGAGGCACCTGGTTTGTCAGGATGATTGTCAAAAAACAGGCAAACCAAACGGGGAGCATGGACGGAGGAAGCATCCTCCCAAGAACAGTCACTGAGAGGGTATCCTTTCCAATGGACCAGAAACTGTATTTTGCATCGAAAAATTCTGGAATCACAGATCTCCTGGACTTCATACTCAGGCTGTCCGTTGATAGAAAGAGGAGGTGGACGTTGGAACTGGCGATGGTAAGGATCAGGAACAAAGGGTTTTAACTGGGACACATGGAAAACAGGATGAACCTTCCAGGTATGAGGTAAGCGGAGACGCACAACTACAGGATTCAGGATGTGCGAAATTCGAAAGGGTCCATAAAAACGTGGTTTGAACTTATTGGTGGAAAACCGGGATGGTAGAAATCTGGAAGAAAGCCATACCTTGTGGCCCACTTGATACAAAGGTGCAGCTTGCCGATAACGATCCGCCTTTCGCTTCATAGCTTGTTTCAAAGCTAGAAGAGTTGTGTGAAGTAGGCCCTGGATTCGACGGATCTGTCGTGAAAAAGAAGTGACTGCAGGCACAGAAGAGGATGTTCGAGAAACAGTAGTGAAAGTCCTCAGATGAAATCCAGAAGTACAATAAAAGGGTGTGGTCTTGGTCGCACTATGTATTGTGCTGTTATAGGAGAACTCGGCAAGAGCAAGGTATTCCGACCAATTGCTTTGTGTGGGATTACAGTAACATCTCAGATACTGCTGAAGTTCTTGATTCACTCGTTCAGTTTGCCCATTCGTTTGTGGATGGAAACTCGAGGATAAAGAAATCTCAATGTTAAAGAAGGCACAAAAGGCTCTCCAGAAACGTGATACATATTGAGGCCCTCTGTCCGAAATGACCTCTTGAGGAAGACCATGGAGGCGAAAAACATCCCGTAGAAAAATGCGACTCATTTCTGGGGCCATTGGTAGTTTCTTCAAGGCTGAAAAATGGGCCATCTTGGTGAATGAATCTAAGGTCACCTTGATTACTTGGTTACCAGAGGAGGTAGGTAGCGAACATATGAAATCCGTGGATAGAGTACACCAAGGAGCGGAAGGAACCGGTAAAGGTCTTAATAAACCTGCCACCTTAGTTAGGGGTGTCTTAGTCTGGGCACAGACTGGGCATGCTGACACATAGGTTTCAGTGTCTGTCTTTAGCGGAGGCCACCAAAAAGATCGCTGAAGCAGCTCCTGGGTCTTCCTGATACCTCGATGACCGGCTATAGGAGAATCATGGCACATTTGGAGGGCTTCTGTCTGCACTTTCTTGGTAGGTAGGAAAAGAGCATGTCGATGATAGAAGTAGTTGTCCTTCTTCTGCAAAAAAGGAGTCACTCTATCCCATTCTGAAGCAGACAGACACTGGTACTCGGATTGAATGCGTTCTTGAAAAGATTGAGTAGCTCCGATGATCCTGCTAGACTCAATAAGATGTGGAGAGGAGTTCTGGGCTATGTCAGGATTTCTGCGGGATAAGGCATCTGCCACTAAATTCTAGGAACCAGGTATGTACGTGATCACAAAATCGTACTGGCTAAAGAAGAAAGCCCATCGAGCCCGACGACTGTTGTGACACTGAAAGCTCCGAAGACACTGGAAATTACGGTGATCAGTCCTAGCTTCAAAAGGCTCTCTGGAACCCATCAGGAAATGCCTCCATTCCTTACAAGCTACTTTGAGAGCGAGTAGTTCTTGTTCCAGTACAGAATAATTTCGTTCAGCCTCTGATAGAATATGAGACAGATAAAAGATAGGATGTTCCAAACCGTCATTGTCTTGCTTCTGCAGCAGAACTGCTCCAATAGCTCTGTCTGAGGCATCAGTCACGACGATACATTTTTTGGTATTGTCAGGATGACGCAACACGGGTGCTTGGGTAAAGGCTGTCTTTAATTCTTGAAACGCGCGTTCAGCCTCTTTGGTCCAAATGAAACCCTTCTTCAGGTTCTCTTTCTTAATTGTTTGTGTTATGAAACTTTGTAGGTGGGCAAAGTTCTGAATAAACTGATGATAAAAGTTTGATAAACCAAGAAAACATTGTGTTTCTTTAATGGATGTTGGAGAAGGCCAATCTAATATGGCACTGACCTTGTCAGGATCCATGGATATTCCGTGTTGATTAATACAAAACCCGAGATACCTTACTTCAGATTTATGGAACTCACACTTCTCAGGTTTACAAAACACTTGTTTTTTCTTGAGTCTTTCCAGGACTTGCAGGACATGATCTACATGGTGCTCAGGATCACGGGACTATATCAAGATATCATCCAAATAAATGACTACATATTGAGTACATCAGAGAACACTGAATCCATAAATCGTTGAAAAACAGAAGGGGCGTTGGTCAGTCCAAAGGGCATAACACGATACTCATAGTGCCCAAAAGGGGTACGGAAAGCTGACTTCCATTCATCTCCTTCCTTGATCCGAAAGGAGATGATAGGCACCCCGTAAGTCTAATTTAGTAAATATCTTGGCTCCTTGAATGGCATCCAATATATCTATGATTAAAGGCAGTGGATATCGATCCTTAATCGTTATTCTGTTGAGTTCACGAAAGTCCACACAAGGACGCAGATCCTTAGTCTTCTTTGGGACGAAGAAGAGAGGAGCCCCAGCGGGGGACGTGGAAGGAGCAATCAAACCGTTGTGTAAGTTGTCGTCTAAATATTCCCTTAGCATCTTCTTTTCTTGGTCTGTCAGAGAATACATTCGACCGAAGGGGACGACTTCATCAGGAATTAAAGGAATAGCACAGTCATAACTGCGATGAGGTGGCAAAATAGGATTACTAGGTTTCTGAAAAATCCTGATATATTCCTGATAACAATCTGGAACCCCCTGGATAATATTGATAGAGTTATCCTTAGTTGACTGACAGGACCTTTTGGGAGTCCAATAAGAAGTAGTGGAATAACAATTCTGTTGACAAAATGAAGACGTTAGGGATATAGTTTGTTTTTCCCAATTGATATAGGGGTTGTGTCGGGCTAACTAGGGAATTCCCAAAATCATGATGTGATTTGGTGAGGCTATGAGATCAAAGGCAACATGTTCTTGATGCCCTCCAAATGTCAAACAAAGAGTAGGAGTTGAGGCCACCACAGGTCCTGAGGTTAACGGAGAGCCATCCACCGTGTGAACCTGCTCAGGAGTTTCTTTAGGAATGCGGGGAATTCCTTTACTTGTAGCCCAGGTCTCATCCAGATAGAGTCCACTGGCTCCACAATCAAGGAGAGCCAGAAGATGTTCTTCTTGATCTTGTGAACTTTGTAACTTGACTGAGAGGATAAACAGGGTGGACATGCTTTCCTTGGAGGAACATATTGATGGTACTTCAGCTCCTCCCGTCTCCTTCCTCCTTACAGGGGATGGGAGCTGGCGTTTCCCGCAGGCCTGGAGGGACGTACCGGACAACTACGGATCAGGTGGCCAGCCTTACCACAGTATAGGCAAAGTCCCCTTCGTCGTCGTTCCTCCCTTTCTGACTCCGTCAATGGCCCACAAACCAGATCTATCTGCATGGGCTCTTCATGGGGAGGTGGAGAGGCTTCAGATGGACTATCTTCCATTCGCCGACTGCTAGCACGGAAGGTAGCGGACTGGTATGGAGCTCTAGTTCTACGTCTTTCCATCTTGCGCTCTCGAAGTCTATACTCGATGTTCATAGATTGATCCATTAATTCTTTCATCGAACAAGCTGGAGAAGAGTGTACAAGCTCATCTTTAATTTCTTCACGCAGGCCTCGGTGGAAAAGGGTAACGAAGGTGCGTTCTACCCAGGAGGTTTCAGCTGCCAGCTGTTTGAAGCGGGTTATATACTGCAGTACATCCTGATTACCCTGCTGAATGTCACATAAGGCTTCTTCAGCTGCTGCTTCAACATTTGTTTGAAAACAGTCAGGAAGGCGGAATAGTTAGCCAGGACTGGGTCATCTGCAGAAACCAGAGAAGTCGCCCAAGCAAGCGCTGGACCAGACAAGACGCTGATCAGATAGCCCACCTTAGCCTTATCCGAAGAAAACTGGAGTGCACGAAAGGCAAAGAAAACCGTCAGGGCGTCCAAAAATTCCTTCATCTTTAAAAGATCTCCGGAATATCGAGGAATAGTAGCAGATATGGGTGGTATGTTCATTGATCAGGAAGACAAGACCTGTCGTAGCGCAGTGTTCTCTGCCCGTAACTGTTGTAACTCTTGGGCTTGTTGTTGGACAGTCTGCAACATAGCTTGAGCATTTTCTGACGCCTCTCCCTGTGGATCTTCCATGGCGCTCTCGCATTGCAGAATCTTTTGGCGTTGCAATCTGTCATGTACTGCGCTGGACTTCTCACCTCTGGATTTCGGATTGGCGAATACACCAATTCTTCTACAGGTCCTGGATACTCCCAGATAAGGGCGACCCCTTCTAGTAGCCACGGTGCCGCTTGACAGGCTACGCCAAAGCAGACCGTACCCTCCAGAAGGAGTCCCAGAGGGAAAAAAAAACCAACACTGGGGAAAAAACCTCTAACAGGAACTCCTGAAGGAAAACAAGAAAAAACAGGACTTGACAACAGGAAACAAAAGAACGAGTTACTTACCTTCGGTAACGACTTTTCTGGTGGATACATTAGCTACCTGTGGATTCCTCACTAATGAATACTCCCATGGCGCCAGCATTCGACGGAAATCTTCTTACTAGTCTCTGCACGTCGACGAGGACGTCACTCTAGCCCACGCGACGCCGTCTGACGTCATACAGGCAATAAGAGGTCCTCGACGACGTGCGGACGTCAGTACCAATCATTTTTTACGTGCATGAGAACAACCAGGCAATGCAATGAAAGAGCAAGGCAACATCCCATTACATTGTAAAAATACACAACATTGCATGAATAACTGTAAATCTTTTATATATATATATAACTCTCTCTTTTTTAAAATATATATCTACACATCAAGTATATACACAAAGATATATACATATATACATATAATATACACAACATCTATTGCACCCTCAAAGACCAAGAGGAGCGTACTCAAGGATTACTTGGTAAGACCAGAAAGGCAACGGGGAGGCGGGTGGGACCGTGAGGAATCCACAGGTAGCTAATGTATCCACCAGAAAAGTCGTTACCGAAGGTAAGTAACTCGTTTTTCTGATGGATACAACTACCTGTGGATTCCTCACCTAATGAATAGAGTCCCAAAGCGGTACCACGCCCGGCGGTGGGTGCCTAAATGGTCAAACCAAGAAATCCTGCAGCACTGACCGTGCAAAATGGCCGTCCCTTCTAACCTCAGAATCCAAACAGTAATGTTTTGCAAAAGTGTGAAGGGACGACCAAGTTGCGGCCTTGCAGATGTCGAGCACAGGAACACCTCTGGCCAAGGCCGAAGTGGCCGACTTAGCTCTGGTGGAATGAGCTCTAATGCCCTCAGGAGGATCCTTCTTTGCCAAAGAGTAACAGATTTTAATGCAAAGAACAACCCACCTGGATAGTGTTCTCTTGTGGACTGCCTTTCCTCTCCTCTTGCCCACGTATCCAATAAACAGCTGATCCTCCAGCCTGAAGTCCTTTGTTCTATCAATAAAGAAGCTCAACGCCCTCTTTGGGTCCAGACGGTGCAGTCTTTCTTCCTCTTTGGAAGGATGAGACGGAGGATAGAACGTGGACAAAGTAATTGCCTGAGCCAAATGGAAGGGTGAAACAACCTTCGGGAGGAAAGCAGCCTTGGTCCTCAACACCACCGTATCCCCATAAAAAGTTGTATAAGGGGGCTTTACTGATAAGGCCTGCAACTCACTCACTCTCCTTGCTGATGTTATAGCTATCAGGAAGACTGTTTTTAAAACCAAATACCTTAAGGGGCAAGAATGCATAGGTTCAAAAGGGGACCCCATAAGGAAAGTCAGGACCAAGGACAAATCCCATTGCGGCATAACGAATGGCTTTGGAGGATATTTATTTAGAAGACCTTTCAAGAATCTGATAACAATAGGGGATTTAAATAAAGATGGTTGGTCTGGAAGACATATGAAGGCTGACAAGGCCGATAAATAACCCTTAATGGTAGCCACTGCACAACCTTTCTGCGCTAGAGACAGAGCAAAAGACAAAACGTCCGATAGATGAGCATGCAAAGGATCAATCTGCCTCTCTCCACACCACGCAACAAATTTAGACCATCTATTAGCGTAGATAGATTTAGTGGAGTGTCACCTGGCCGCTAATATAACATCCACTACCTCAGGCGGGAGAGAGAAGGAACTCAGGTTGCCCCGTTCAATCTCCAGGCATGTAGGTGCAGACTCTGGAGGTTGGGGTGTAGAACCTGCCCCTGCGACTGCGAGAGGAGGTCTGCCCTGAAAGGGAGACGGAGCGTAGGGCACATTGAGAGTTGGAGAAGGTCGGAGTACCATACCCTCCTTGGCCAATCCGGAGCTGCTAGGATGACTAGAGCCCGGTCCTGGCGAATCTTCCTCAATACTCGAGGAATCAAGGGTATGGGAGGAAACGCGTAAAGCAACTGGCCGCACCAGGTTATTTGAAACGCGTCCCCCAACGCTCCCTGCATCGGATACTGGAGGCTGCAGAATAACGGACAATGCGCGTTCTCTAGAGTGGCAAACAGATCTACCCGAGGAAACCCCCACCTCTGGAAGATTAAACGGACTTGATCTGGATGGAGACGCCACTCGTGGTCTGCCGAGAGTTGGCGACTGAGACTGTCCGCACGCACGTTTAAGACTCCGGCCAGATGGTTTGCTATCAAGCAAATCTGATGGTCCTTTGCCCAGGACCATAGTCGAAGAGCTTCTCTGCAGAGAAGGTACGACCCCACTCCTCCCTGCTTGTTTATGTACCACATCGTGGTGGTATTGTCCGTTAGGACCTGTACCGACTGACCACGAAGGGAAGGGAGGAAGGCCTTGAGAGCCAGACGTACAGCCCGTAACTCTAACAGATTGATGTGAAACATCTGTTCCTCTGGAGACCAAAGACCTTTGATCTCCAGATCCCCCAGATGAGCTCCCCACCCTAGAGTGGAAGCATCCGTTATGACTGTGGCCACTGGTGGCGACTGCTGTAACGGCTTTCCTTGTGAAAGATTGTTGCTTGCAATCCACCACTTCAAATCCACAGCAGCATCTCTGGAGATCTTGACAGTACCCTCTAGATCCCCTTTGTGTTGAGACCACTGCCTTCGGAGGCACCACTGAAGAGCCCTCATGTGCCAGCGAGCATGCGTGACCAACAGAATGCAGGAGGCAAACAGACCGAGCAGACGAAGGACCTTGAGGACTGGAACTACCGCTCCATTTCGAAACATTGGAACCAAATCCTGAATATCTTGAATCCGCTGAGGCGGAGGAAAGGCCCGACCCAATGTTGTATCCAGTACTACCCCTATGAACAGGAGGCGCTGAGAGGGCTCTAGGTGAGATTTGGGCTCGTTCACCGAAAAACCCAGGTCGAACAACAACTGGGTTGTTGACTGCAGATGATGCGACACAAGCTCCGGGGACTTGGCTTTGATCAACCAGTCGTCCAAATAAGGGAATACTGCTATCCCCTTCCTTCTGAGTTCTGCCGCAACCACCGACATCACCTTCGTGAAGACTCGAGGTGCTGAAGTAAGACCAAACGGAAGGACTGCAAACTGATAGTGCTGCGATCCCACCACAAACCGGAGATACTTCCTGTGTGACTTGAGTATCGGGATATGAAAGTAAGCATCCTGCAAGTCGACAGACACCATCCAGTCTTCCTTGTTCAACGCCAAAAGCACCTGTGCTAGGGTCAGCATCTTGAACTTTTCCTGCTTGAGGAACCAATTCAAGATCCTCAGGTCCAGGATTGGTCTCAAACGACCATCCTTCTTGGGAATCAGGAAATACCTTGAGTAACATCCTCGACCCCTTTCCTGCTCTGGGACCAACTCCACCGCGCCCTTTGAAAGGAGGGCTTGTACCTCCTGTTCTAGCAACAGGAGGTGTTCTTCTGAACAATAAGAAGGGCGGGGCGGGATGAGGGGCGGGAACTCCCGAAAGGGAAGGGTGTAGCCTTTTCCCACAATACTGAGAACCCAAGTGTCCGTTGTAACAGTCTTCCATTTGGTGAGAAAATGCTGTAATCTTCCCCCTACAGGAGAGGAGTGAGTGGGAAATGGTGGAAGCCTAAGGCTGCTTCCCCTGTTGCACCCCGCCAGAGGATGAGGAAGAGGCAGAGTGCTGCTGAGAGGCTCCTCTGGTGCAGACCCTACCTCTCCCCCTAAAAGATCTATAGGGATGGGAAGAGGCAGGTTGCTGATATCTTCCCCGAAAGGAAGAGGAGGAAGAGCCACGCCCAAATCCACGAAACCTCCTGAAAAATCTGGAAGAGGCCGTGGAAGAAGGAGCTTGGAGCCCTAACGACTTAGCCGTGGCCCTGCTCTCCTTAAAACTTTCCAAGGCCGAATCAGCCTTGGCTCCAAACAGTTTGTCCCCATCAAACGGGAGATCCAACAATGTGGACTGTACATCCGCAGAAAAGCCCGAGTTACGGAGCCAGGCCTGCCTCCTTGCCACCACAGTTGTGCCCATTGCTCTGGCTACCGAGTCGGTCGTATCCAGTCCCGTCTGGATAATCTGGGTCGCAGCAGCCTGGGCATTTGAAACAACATCCAAAAGACCCTGGGGAAGCTCTGTAAATGATGAGGAAATGTCATCCATCAGAGCATGAATATACCTCCCCAGGATACAGGTTGCGTTGGTGGCCTTCAACGCCAGACTGCAGGACGAAAAAATCTTCTTGGACTGCGCCTCTAGTTTCTTTGAATCTCTGTCCCCAGGCACCGTCGGGAAAGAACCAGGCGCTGACTTAGATGAACAGGAGGCCTGCACCACCAAGCTCTCCGGCGTAGGGTGCCTAGACAGAAAACCAGGGTCAGTCGGAGCCGCCCGATACCTCCTGGCCACGGCTCTGTGAACTGCTGGGGAAGATGCCGGCCTCTTCCACACCTCTAACACCGGATCCAGCAGAGCGTCATTAAATGGCAAAAGAGGCTCCGCCGCAGCTGAGGCCGGATGTAGCACCTCTGTTAGAAGGTTTTGTTTAGCCTCCACCACCGGCAAAGGCAGGTCCAAAAAACTAGCTGCCTTCCGTACCACTGCATGAAAGGAAGCAGCCTCCTCAGTGTATTCTCCTGAGGACGAAAGATCCCACTCAGGGGAAGTGTCCAGCCCACTGGCCGACTCCAGACCACGCAGCCCATCACCCGAGTCCTCTAGCTCTCCTTCCTCCAGGGCTCGTTGGTACTCCTGCTCCTCTAATACACGGAGAGCACGTCTCCTCGAATGAAGCCGTTGTTCAATACGCGGAGTCGACAATGCCTCCGCCGAAGTCGAAGATCGGTGCCGATCTTCAGAGGCCACCGACGCCGCATCCGGCGCCACAGGTAACTTCGGCGCCGACGAAAGAGCAGTTGAAGCAGATGGACCCACCGGAGTCACAGGCCAAAATCCCGACGTCGACGGGATGGAAATCCCCGGGGCCAATCCTTCTGAAGCCACCGGAGCGGCCACCGGCGCCGACACTGGCGCCGAGCCCACGTTCCCAAAAGGGAGAAAGGGCATAAAGGGTGCCGGCCGAAGAGGCGCAGGATCACCCAATGAAAAGGCCAAAGGCCCAGCCGGAGCACCCCCTGGAGCCATCTGTTGGAAGATGGCATACATCGCATTCAAGAATGCGGAACTATCGGCTCCAGGGGTGGGAAAAGCCGGATACTGGGGTGCCTGTCTCGGAGGCGACCCCGACGCTGGCCTCGACGTCTGCAACGCCGGAGAAAACACCTGAGGCTCCAATACCTCAATCACCGACGCCTGTCCAGGTGAAGTTGGAGACGCCGGAGAGGGCAACGGCGTCGAAGGATGCGGCGTAACCGTGGGACTGATCTCCCATGTCCTTCGGCGCCGATCCGAAGACCTGGAACAAGTCTCCTTCGAATGACGCAGAGATTCTCTACGGCGCCGGGAGTCTCGATGACGCCGATGTCTTGGAGAAGAAGACTTCTTGTGATGCTTCTCCTTCGATTTCGCCATAAACAGCTTCGCCTCACGTTCCTTGAGGGCCTTTGGATTCATGTGCTGGCATGAATCACAAGTCGAGACGTCGTGGTCGGAGCTCAAACACCAAAGGCAATCGGAATGAGGATCCGTCACCGACATCTTGCCTCCACACTCACGACAAGGCTTGAATCCAGACTTTCTCTGCGACATTATTACCACAGCGAAAGACTACGCAGCAAAAATACACTGTAACCACAAAAGTAACAGTTGCTCCCTCGAAGATAACCGTTTCGAATGCACGGAAAAAAGGGAACTGACGTCCGCACGTCGTCGAGGACCTCTTATTGCCTGTATGACGTCAGACGGCGTCGCGTGGGCTAGAGTGACGTCCTCGTCGACGTGCAGAGACTAGTAAGAAGATTTCCGTCGAATGCTGGCGCCATGGGAGTATTCATTAGGTGAGGAATCCACAGGTAGTTGTATCCATCAGAAATAGGCAATATCCAGGGTAAAAGGCAGGAAAAAAGGAACAGGCAAAAATATCCCAAGGCAAAAGCAGGAACAAAGAACAGGCAAAAATCTCCCAAGGCAAAAGCAGGAACAAAGAACAGGAGCGAACAGCACAACCAGAAGGAAGTGTTTGCAACGCAAGGAGGAACAAGACTGACTGACTTATATACTGAGAAAACGGAAGTGACATCACAGGAAAGGGAAATAACACCATCTTGGATTGGGAAAAGCCCATAGACCAGTATAGAAAAAAGGAAGTAGTATAAAAGAAAAACAGAGCATGCTGGGACAAAAACACGAAGAAGACAAGATGGACACAACATGGATAAAGACAGGCAAAAGGACCAACAAAAAACCCACCACCAACAACAAAAGAAGAAAAAAAGGCTACAAGTAAGTGTAGCGCGACCGGGAGCGAAATATATGCTTCCCATAAAGCATAGTCAAAAAACGCGGGGAACGGCGCTCCGAATATCGGTAGCGCGTTCCACCCGCGAGGACAGAAAGAGACGCTGCGTCAGAGCGCGGTGTTACAGCATGTATGTTTGGCCAGCGGGCTCATGCCGGCCAAACATACATGCGCCCAGGGGCTCTCTCCAACCCGGCAGAGTGTTGCTGAGTTGAAGAGAGCATACATATGCCATCTAGTGTTGGGCTCGGATAGTTACAAGTTGTTTTTCTTCGAAGAAGTGTTTTGGAGTCACAGGATCGAGTGACTCCTCCTCTTCTCCTCCAATGCGCATGGAGCCGAAGAGGAGGGGTCACTCGATCCCGTGAGGATAAGGTAGAGGGTAAGGTAGGAGTGATAGAGTATAAAGAAAAGAGATGTCCATGCAAATGCTACAGGCTTCCGGGGAGGAGGGAGCGTGCATATGATTCTGCAGCAGAACATGCCACGAACAGATGTACACTGGGTAAGTGACATTTTCCGTTCAATGGCATGTGTAGCTGCAGATACACATGCTATGCATAGACTAGAAAGCAGTTATTCCTCCCATAAAACGGTGGTTAGCCTGTAGGAGCTGAAGTTGTTTGAAATAATGTTCTTAGTAAAGCTTGACCTACTGTGGCTTGCTGCGCTGCTAAAACATCTATACAATAATGTTTAGTAAATGTATGTGGTGTTGACCAAGTAGCTGCTTTACATATTTCAGCCATTGGTATATTTCCTAAGAAGGCCATTTTAACATCTTTTTTCCTTGTGGAATGTGCTTTACGTGCAACTAAGAGTTGCCTTTTAGCTTTAAGGTAACATGTTTGGATGCATTTTACTATCGATCTTGCTAAACCTTGTTTTCAAATGGGGTTACCAGTATGAGGTTTTTGAAAAGCTACAAATATCTGTTTAGATTTTCTGAATGGTTTTGTTTGATCTATGTAGTACATTAGAGCTCTTTTAATGTCTAATGTATATAGAGCTCTTTCTGCCACAGAATCTGGCTGTGGGAAGAAGACTGATAGTTCCACTGTTTGATTGATATGTAAAGGTGATGCTACTTTAGGAAGAAATTTAGGGTTAGTTCGTAGTACGACTATGTTTATGTACTTGTATGAAAGGGTCTTCAATAGTAAAAGCTTGAATTTCACTAACTCTTTGCAATGATGTAATTACGACTAGGAAGGCAACCTTCAATGTTAAGAATTGTTTTTGACATGAGTGCATTGGTTTAAATGGTGGGCCCAGAAGTCGCGTAAGAACTATGGGGGTCATTCTAACCCTGGCGGTCGGTGTTAAAGCGGCGGCCAACCCGCCAACAGGCTGGCGGTCCAAAAAATGGAATTCTGACCCTGGCGGGAACCGCCAACACAGCCCGCCAACTTAACACTCCGACCGCCGCGGCGGTACAGACAAACAGCGCGGCGGTCACCGCCAACAGGCAGGCGGCAGACAATGTACCGCCCACACTATCATAACTCACCAATCCGCCACCTTTTCCGGGGCGGGAGCACCGCCGATAAAAACACGGCGGAAACAGACTACGAACGGGAAAACGCTCACCAAAACACACTCCACGAGTACGGAGGACAGCATGGAACCCGAATTAAACATCCTACCTGCTCTCGTCTACCTTCTCATCTACCACGAGTACGAAGTCCGGCGCAGACGACAACGGTGAGTACTGCACCTACGACACACGGGAGGGGGAGGACGAAAGGTTACGGGCACACACATATGCGACCCCCCCCCCCCAACTATGTACTCACCAATGCAGAGCACCAAGTCACAGTGACACCACCCAAACACCCCTGAAAAATGCTAGGACATAATCATATTTGGAATAAATATTTATGTACCAAAAAGCTCCAGAAAATTAGCGTACAACCATGAAAGATATCCACAACAAAACAAATGACATACACATCAGTGTATAACTGAAGTACCAAGTCCTGCACATCCTACGAATTCAGCATGTCCGTGGGCCAAAGTCTTGAGAAACAAGGGCAAAGCCCACACAGGAGACCTGAGTCCTTTGGAGAGAACACTGCAGGGGCATCAGATGTAAAAACTACAGGCACCTCAGGGGGAAGGGAAGGGGGGGGCACCACAGCCACATGAGTCCACGACGCCAGATCCACGAGGAGCCACCATGCCCACGGGACCATCCTGGGGAGTGCAAAGCCACAGTCTCTCAATGTCTCTACAGTGGGTGGGCTGCCCACTGGGCCATCCTGGGGAGTGCAAAGCCACAGTCTCTCAATGTCTCTACAGTGGGTGGGCTGCCCACTGGGCCATCCTGGGGAGTGCAAAGCCACAGTCTCTCAAGTCTCTGCAGTGGGTGGATTGCCCACTGGACCATCCTGGGGAGTGCAAAGCCACAGTCTCTCAATGTCTCTACAGTGGGTGGGCTGCCCACTGGACCATCCTGGGGAGTGCAAAGCCACAGTCTCTCAATGTCTCTACAGTGGGTGGGCTGCCCACTGGACCATCCTGGGGAGTGCAAAGCCACAGTCCATCAGGTGGATGACAGTCTCCACTGGTCAAGGAGGAGGCATGGTGGGCACAGTGAACCATCAACGGTGCTTGAGACGGCGGTGCCCTGTTCAGCGGTGCTTGAGACGGCGGGGCCCAGCGGAGCGGTGCTTGAGAGGAAGGGCCCAGCGGAGCGGTGCTTGAGAGGAAGGGCCCAGCGGAGCGGTGCTTGAGACGGCGGTGCCCAGCGGAGCGGTGCTTGAGACGGCGGTGCCCAGCGGAGCGGTGCTTGAGACGGCGGTGCCCAGCGGAGCGGTGCTTCAGAGGAAGGGCCCAGCGGAGCGGTGCTTGAGACGGCGGGGCCCAGCGGAGCGGTGCTTGAGAGGAAGGGCCCAGCGGAGCGGTGCTTGAGAGGAAGGGCCCAGCGGAGCGGTGCTTGAGACGGCGGGGCCCAGCGGAGCGGTGCTTGAGAGGAAGGGCCCAGCGGAGCGGTGCTTGAGACGGCGGGGCCCAGCGGAGCGGTGCTTGAGAGGAAGGGCCCAGCGGAGCGGTGCTTGAGACGGCGGGGCCCAGCGGAGCGGTGCTTGAGACGGCGGGGCCCTGTTCAGCGGTGCCTATCTCCACGGCGGGGCCCTGTTCAGCGGTGCTCTTCTGCACCGCAGGCCCTGTTCAGCGGTGCCTATCTCCACGGCGGGGCCCTGTTCAGCGGTACTCTTCTGCACCGCGGGCCCTGTTCAGCGGTGCCTATCTCCACGGCGGGGCCCTGTTCAGCGGTACTCTTCTGCACCGCGGGCCCTGTTCAGCGGTGCCTATCTCCACGGCGGGGCCCTGTTCAGCGGTACTCTTCTGTACCGCGGGCCCTGTTCAGCGGTGCCTATCTCCACGGCGGGGCCCTGTTCAGCGGTACTCTTCTGCACCGCGGGCCCTGTTCAGCGGTGCCTATCTCCACGGCGGGGCCCTGTTCAGCGGTACTCTTCTGCACCGCGGGCCCTGTTCAGCGGTGCCTATCTCCACGGCGGGGCCCTGTTCAGCGGTACTCTTCTGCACCGCGGGCCCTGTTCAGCGGTGCTCATCCAGCAGGTCAAGGGAGCCAGACCTGGCCTGGACTCCCTGTTCAGTCGCCCTGGGACCGTGACGTTTCTGGACCCTTCGGGGACGGACTCCTGGCCTCCTTAGTGTCCTCCTTCCCAGCTGGGATGTGGCATGTGGGGTCCACCTTCTCCGCGCTCCTGCTGCCCTTCCGCTCCTTTGATGGGGCTCTCGGGCCCTTGCCTCCCCTAGATGGTGTGGGTGGTGAAGTGGCCGCACATTGCTCCTTGGGGGCAGCCCTGTCGGTCCTCGCACGGCGGTCCTTGTTTTGGCGGGTCCTCTTGCCGGGGGGGGGGGGCTGGACGTGTCCTTGCTGCTGATCGATGTGTCACTGCTGGCAAAGGGTGGGCTCCAGAACCCAGGCACAACAGTGACACCCGAAGCTGGGCTGGTGGTGGCTGCGGTGCTCTTGGGACTCTTTGAAGATGGATGGGGGAGGTCATCGGGGGGAAAGAGGTTAAGGTTAGCCAGGAAAAGTTTTTTAGGGCCAAGGTAAAGGGTAGGAGAAGTGGAGATGGAAGTGGAGGTAGAGGAGGTGGTTGTAGGAGAGTCAGGTGTGCTGTCATTGGGTGAAGGTGCTGGTGCTGTAGGCTGTCATGAGGTGGATGGCTGTTGGGTGGGTGGCTGCCTGCGTTTGTGTGTCTTGGAAGAGGGGGTGACAGACACAGTGGGAGAGGACACAGGGGATGTGTACATGGCAGTGGGGGTGGTGACTGCACGAGTGTGGACTGTACTGGAGGGTGAGGTGGTGATGGAAGCACTGGCTGATGTTGGGGTGCATGCAGGTGTGAGTGTAGACGTCACAGGGAGGGAGGAGGGAGACGAGGAGGAGGGGGACACAGGGGTGGCAGTGGCTGTTGGCATGTCTGCATCTGGGTGTTGCTCGGGTGAGTGTTTGCGGGATCTGTGGTGCTTGTGTTTGGATGAGCTGCTCTTGGGTGTTGAGGTGTGTGCAGGCTGGTCTGATGGTGTGGATGGGATAGGCTGAGGAACAGGAGACAGAGACAGAGACAGGCTGGAGGCAGTCAAAAGAGGGAGGCTGGAAACAGGGACAATGGCTGCCGTCAGTGCTGAGGCCAGAGCAGTGAACGCTCGTTGATGGGCAGCCTGACCCGAATGAATGCCCTCCAGGTACGCATTGCTCTGTTGCACCTCCCTTTGCACACCCTGGATGGCATTCAAAAGGGTCGTCTGCCCAACAATGAGCGTCCTTACCAGGTCAATGAGCTCCGCACTGAGGGCAGCAGGGGCAACAGGGGCAGGGGCTGAGGTGCCTGGGGCGAAGGAGACGCGCGCCTTCCTGGGCGAACCGGCACGGAGCGAAGACTGAGGGGCTGCTGGGAGGGCGGGGCTGGTGCGCTGGGTGGCGGCTGTACCTGTAGAGGCGGGGGGCACGGATGTTGCCGCCACCCCTAGGGAGCTCCCATCCGAGGACGTGTCGCTTTCGCTGCTCTCACCAGCGGTCCCCGTCGTGGTGCTCCCCTCGCCCTCCGGATCACTGGTGCCCTCGGTGTCTGTTCCTGGGCCCACCGGGGCCTTGTGTCCTGCAGCTCCCTCGTGCTCCGATGCCAAATCTCCTCCGCCTGATGATGCTAATGCACACATGCACAAGAAGATGGAGAGAAAGGGTGGGGGGAGAAAAAAGAAGACCAGGTTGAGTGCATGCAATGTCAACACCGTTGGCGGAGAGGACAGACACAGGTGCCTAATGCACTAAGCCGCGCATTCGGGGTACACTACTCAGTACTACTGACTAAGACAACAGGCCAAGAGACGTCAAACGCGCACATGGGAGATGCTGGACCTTCAATGGCTGTACTTGTCACCCTACCTAGGTGGGGGCCGGGGGCACAGGGCCATACCTAAGGGAGAGGACTACACTACAGAAAGCGCCCTGGCCTAATGTCACCCACAGCCCTCCTCCCCCACCCAGACACCTCCACTGCGCAGAAAGATAGGAGAATGTGCTGATACTCACCCCCTTGTGTCTGCTGTGATGTCTTAAAGCGCCCATCCAATTCAGGGTAGGCCACCGCCAGGATCCGGGACATCAGGGGGGTCATGGTGCGACTGGCACCCCTCCTAGGTTGGGAGGCCATCCCCAGCAGTGTTTCTGCGGTCTTCCTTGTTCCGCGGCGGATGTCCTCCCACCTCTTGCGGCAGTGGGTGCCCCGTCTGTTGTGGACCCCCAAGGTCCGGACTTCCTTGGCGATGGCACGCCAAATCTCGATCTTCTGATGGGCGCTGACCTATTAGACATGTACAGGGTGGAAAGGAGGAAATCATCAATGGCCTGCATGTTAGATGTAATTGGCCCCCCCCCACCCACTTTGCCATATGGCACATGCTCTCATCTGTCGGGCGTTGCACTCCTCATTCGCCCCCCACCCCACCAACTTACATCCACCCCAATCCACACAGGCATAGCCCATTCCATTAGCACCCGGTGTACTCACTTGTTGGTCTGGAGGACCGTAGAGTAGCGCATACTGGGGGAGGACCCCATCCACGAGCTTGTCCAATTCTTCAGACGTGAAGGCAGGGGCCCTTTCCCCAGTCGCAGCAGCCATTGTATCTTCCAGACCGAGGTCACAGCAGCACTTGCAGTATAGGTCCTCTCCTGTGGATGATCAGGTCTCGAGTGATTAAGCAGATAGAAAATGGCGGTCACGTCCGCGGCGGTGCGTACCGCGGCGGTGCGTACCGCGGCGGTGCGTACCGCGACCGCCGGCGCACTTCGTTATTGGCTCCTGAAACCCATAGGCTTCAATGTTAACCAATGCGGCTTTGCGCCGCGGTCTTCGACCGCCTACCGCCACGGTGTGCCCCGCCAGCGCAGTGACCTCACATCCCATTGTCCCACTTCACAGGTCAGGCAGCCGCCATTTCAAGGGCCCACATGGCTTAATTTTGACTGCGACACACAGGCCTAGGCCTTGCATTGCCACACATACACGCCTTTCAACCCATTGCCATTCTTTAACTGTGCAAGCTGTCTGTACGTACCTGTGGTTTGGCTGACTCTGTGCTCCATGTTGTCCTTCCTAGGCACCGTCCGCTGGGACTTGGGATGAGAAGGAGGAATCCTCGCGTGTACCGACCGCTGGTGGACCTGTCGACAATGGAAGAACGCCATATAATACTTCGATACCGACTTGACCGTGCCACTATCCATGAACTGTGTGCCCAGCTGGAGCCAGCCCTGATGTCCCCCATCCGCCAACCCACAGGGATTCCCCCTCTGGTGCAGGTTTTGTCAGTCCTCCATTTTTTGGCCAGTGGGTCATTCCAGACCACAGTGGCCATGTCATCTGGAATGTCTCAGCCTATGTTTTCTAAGATTTTGAGCAGAGTGTTGTCTGCCCTGATGAAACTCATGCGGAGCTACATCATTTTCCCAGAGGAGGGTGACT
Source organism: Pleurodeles waltl (assembly GCF_031143425.1). Taxonomy (NCBI): domain Eukaryota; kingdom Metazoa; phylum Chordata; class Amphibia; order Caudata; family Salamandridae; genus Pleurodeles; species Pleurodeles waltl. Next base: position 475,873,639 of record NC_090448.1, read on the forward strand.
TGCCCACAGTGAAGGGTGATTTCTATGCCCTTGGACATATCCCCAACATCATTGGTGCCATTGATGGGACCCATGTGGCTTTGGTACCCCCAAAAGACGATGAGCAGGTGTACCGAAACAGAAAAAATTATCATTCGATGAATGTCCAGGTGGTCTGTTTGGCTGACCAGTACATCTCCCATGTAAATGCCAAGTTCCCAGGGTCAGTGCATGACGCGTATGTGATGCGAAATAGCAGCATCCCCTATGTGATGGAGCAGCTACAGAGACAACGTGTGTGGGTAATAGGTGACTCTGGTTACCCCAACCTGCCGTGGCTACTGACCCCAGTAAGGAATCCCCGGACAAGGGCAGAGGAACGCTACAATGAGGCCCATGGGCGTACAAGGAGGGTGGTTGAGCGAACCTTTGGCCTCCTGAAGGCCAGGTTTAGGTGCCTGCATATGACTGGTGGATCCCTAATGTACTCACCAAAGAAGGTGTGCCATATCATCGTGGCGTGCTGTATGCTTCACAACCTGGCTTTGCGACGCCAGGTGCCTTTCCTGCAGGAGGATGGTCCAGATGGTGGTGTTGTAGAAGCCGTGGAGCCTGTGGAGAGTGAAGAGGAGGAAGACTCTGAGGACGACACAGACAATAGGGACAGAGTGATACAACAGTATTTCCAGTAACACCCAGGTAAGAATCACCCACGCCATTTCACAATTGCTTCTAGCCTCCTGCATCTGTACTTTCTGTAGTTCCCCACAGATGTTTTTTATTAATTTATGCCTTTCCCTTCCCTTCTCAGTGCTGTCTGACTCAGTACCTGACTTCTGCTTGGTTCGCCCATGAAATACAGCGTATTGACATTGGTATGTTGTCATGACTAATTGACAGAACAGAAATTGAACAGTAATATGTTATCCATTTGTTAATAATACAGCATGACTCAAAACAGGTTTGTGTGCAAAATGTGATTTATTTACAGTGCTAGATACCGGTACATGTGATTCTAAGGGTGATGGGTGGGGGTGGAGGAATATCCATGGCAGAGTCCAGTTCTCAGTCTCACAGGTGCATTGTTCTTTTGCCTGTGGAAGGATGGAGCATAGGCAGTTCATGGTTGGACAGGGTGGCAATGTGGGACAGTGGGAAGACTTGAGGGGGTATGTCCTGCTGGCGGGGGTCTTGACATCCATGTACTGTGCTACCAGGTGAACTTGGTTGTGTATTGCCCATTTCCAAATTTTTAGAGTTAGGAGGGAGAGTTGGGACGAATGTGTCCCTCCTTGTTTGTTTAGATAATACATGGTGGTGATGTCTGTTTTGATCAAGACATTTTTGTGAATAAGGAGAGGCTGAAAAGCGTTGAGTGCTAGGAAGATAGCTAACAGCTCTAAGTGATTTATAGGAAGCTGTTTGTGTTGGGCATCCCATTGTCCTTGAATGTTCTGATTGTTGAGGTGAGCTACCCAGCCAATCATTGATGCATCTGTTTTAAGTATGGTCTGAGGCACAGGGTCTTGAAATGGCTGCCCTTTGTTTAGATTTGTGGAATTCCACCACTGAAGGGACATGTATGTTTGGCAGTCTAACAACACTAGATCTTGAAGTTGACCCTGTGCTTGTGACCACTGCTGTGCAAGGCACTGCTGCAAAGGCCGCATGTTTAGTCTTGCATGTGGAACAATTGCAATACACAATGCCATCATGCCTAATACTTTCATGACCAATTTGACAGTGTACTGTTGACCTGACTGTATTTGTGCCAATATATTGTGAAATGCTTGTATTCTTTGCATATTTGGACTTGCAAGCGCTTTTTTCGAGTATTTAGTATAGTCCCTAAATACTGTTGTATTTGCACAGGTTGTAGTTGTGACTTTTGGTAGTTTATGTAGTACCCTAGCGTGTACAGGGTTGGTATTACATAATGCACATGGTTCTGACACTGCGTATGACTGTTTGATTTTACTAGCCAATTGTCTAGATATGGAAAAACATGAATATGTTGTCTTCTTAGGTAGGCTGCGACTACTACCAGGCACTTTGTGAACACCCTTGGAGCTGTTGTTATTCCAAAGGGTAACACTTTGAACTGATAGTGCTTTCCTTGAATGACAAACCTGAGATATTTGTGCAGGATGGATGGGTATGTGAAAATACGCATCTTTGAGGTCTAATGTTGCCATGAAGGCATGTTGCTGAAGTAGTGGGATAACATCCTGTAGTGAAACCATATGAAAGTGTTCTGACAGGATGTAAAGATTGAGGGTTCTGAGATCTAATATTGGCCTTAAGGTTCCATCCTTTTTGGGAACGAGGTAATACAGTGAGTAAACTCCCGTCCCTGTTTGATTTTGTGGCACAGCTTCGATTGCTTGTTTGATTAATAGAGATTTGACTTCTTCCTGCAACAGAGTGATATGGACTGTGGATAGCCTGTGTGGTTTTGGTGGAATGTTTGGTGGAGTTTTTAGCAATTCTAGGCAATAGCCATTGCGGATAACTGATAATACCCAGTTGTGTGGTAATGTTAACCAATTGTTGTGGTACTTTTGCAGTCTTCCTCCCACAAGGGAGGTGTGAATTGGAAAGGAATGGTACAAGTCACTGTTTACTTTGTTGTGAGGCTTGTTTTGGTGTTTGATATTTTCCCCTGCCTCTGGGGTACTGGCCTCTAAAAGTGCTTTTGAAACCACCTTGTTGGTATTGAAGCTGGATGCCTCAGCAGTTTGGGCTCTAAATCCACCTCTAAATTGGGGTTTACGAAAGTATCCCTTGTATTGTGTGGTATACAGTGCACCCATGGCTTTTGCGGTGTCTGAATAATTTCGCATCTTTTCAATAGCAGTGTTGAATTCTGGGCCGAAAAGCTGTTTTTGGTTGAATGGCATATTCAACACTGCCTGTTGGATTTCAGGTTTGAATCCTGAAGACCTAAGCCATGCATGTCTCCTTATGGTTACAGCAGTGTTGATGGTTCTGGCTGCTGTATCTGCAGAGTCTAGGGCTGACCTAATCCGATTGTTAGTGATGGCATGCCCTTCCTCTACAATCTGTTGTGCCCTTTTTTGCTGTTCTTTGGGGAGATGCTGGATTATATCTTTCATCTCGTCCCAGTGGGCCCTGTCATATTTAGCCAACAATGTCTGAGAGTTGGCTATTCTCCACTGGTTGGCTGCCTGAGACGCCACCCTTTTCCCTGCAGCATCAAACTTCCTACTCTCTTTGTCTGGTGGGGGTGCATCACCTGACGACTGTGAGCTTGCTCTCTTCCTGGCAGCGCTTACCACTACTGAGTCTGGAGGTAGTTGTTGGGTAATATAGACAGGATCGGAAGGAGGTGGCTTATATTGGTTCTCTGCTATAGGAGTAATTATCCTACCTTTTACTGGCTCTCTAAATATCTGGTAAGCATGTTTTAACATGCCAGGGAGCATAGGAAGCGACTGATATGTTGCATGCGTGGAGGAGAGTGTATTAAATAAGAAATCATCCTCTAATGGCTCAGTATGCATGGTGACATTATGATATGTTGCCGCCCTAGCTATCACTTGATTGTAGCCTGTACAATCCTCTGGTGGTGAAGGTTTAGAGGGATAGCAATCTGGGTTATTGTCTGGAATGGGGTCTGGATCATAAAGATCCCATGGATCCACATTGTCCTGCTGTGAATCAAATGAGTGCGATGGTGACTGCATAGGTGTAGGACTGGTAGGAGGAAAGATATGTAGATGTGGAGAGTGAGGAGGAGAAAATTGAGGAGGTGGAGGTCTCTCCTTTGTTTTTGGCACTTTAGCTGGAGGCTGTGTAGTGTCCAATTCCTCCTGAAAGGCTAATTTCCTCTTTGGTTTTGGAGAAGGTGCTGTTAAAATTCTGCCAGTTTCCTTATGGATATGAATCCTGGCTTGCCTTTCATCCATTGCTTCTATTTGTGAGTCCTCCTCAGTAGTTTTGTGGCTTTCCTTAAGTGCTTGTGAAAGTCCATGCTCCTCAGTATAAATGGGTTTTTTCGGCTCTGAAGCTGGCTTTTTCGGTATCCAAAAAGATGGGGTTGAAGATGGTCTCGGCTCCGAAAATGATTTTCGAGATTTCGACTCGGAAGGGCGAGTAAAGATGTTTGTTTCGACGGTACGGAAGTGTTGATCGAAGGTGTAACGTGATCGAAAACAATACCGACGAGAAATGAAGACTTTTAAGCTTTCCCAAATCGAACAATTGGAGCGAAAGGAAACATGTCCGAACCCGATGGCGGAAAGAAAACAATCTAACATGGAGTCGATGCCCATGCTCAATGGAGCCGAAGAGGAGGAGTCACTCGATCCAGTGACTTGAAAACACTTGTTCGAAGAAAAACAACTTGTAACACTCCGATCCCAACACTAGATGGCAGGATAATGCACAGCATGTGAATCTGCAGCGTCTCATGCCACAAACAGATGTACACTGGGTAAGTGACATTTTCCATATATATATATATATATATATATATATATATATATATATATATATATATATATATATATATATATATATATATATATATATGGCTCGGAGTGTTACAAGTTGTTTTTCTTCGAAGAAGTCTTTTCGAGTCACGAGACCGAGGGACTCCTCCCATTCCGGCTCCATTACGCATGGGCGTCGACTCCATCTTAGATTGTTTTTTCCGCAGAGGGTGAGGTAGGAGTTGTGTAAATAGTAATAGTGCCCATGCAATGGAGTGAGTATGTATGTACATAATGTATCTAAAAGTGATATATATTTTCAAATTTACAAATGTACAAGTTTTATCAACATATAATATATAATTTTAATCAACTTATAACGGGCTACAGGCTCCCGGGGAGGCGGGAGGGCACATGTGAATCTGCAGCGTCTCTTGCCACGAACAGATGTACACTGGGTAAGTGCCATTTTCCATTCGATGGCATGTGTAGCTGCAGATACACATGCTGTGCATAGACTAGTAAGCAGTTATCTCCCCAAAAGCGGTGGTTTAGCCTGTAGGAGTTGAAGTTGTTTGAAATAATGTTTGTAATACTGCCTGTCCTACTGTGGCTTGTTGTGTTGTTAACACATCCACACAGTAATGTTTTGTGAATGTATGAGGCGTAGACCATGTGGCTGCCTTACAGATTTCTGTCATAGGTATATTTCCTAGAAAGGCCATTGTGGCGCCTTTCTTTCTAGTGGAGTGTGCCTTCGGTGTAATAGGCAGATCTCTCTTTGCTTTGACATAGCAGGTTTAAATACACTTAACTATCCATCTGGCAATGCCTTGTTTGGATATTGGATTTCCTGCATGAGATTTTTGAAAGGCTACAAACAATTGTTTTGTTTTGCGAAATTGTTTGGTTCTATCAATTTAATACATTAGTGCCCTTTTGTTGTCTAATGTATATAATGCCCTTTCGGCTACAGAGTTTGGTTGTGGAAAAAAGACTAGGAGTTCCACAGTTTGATTTAGGTGGAACGGTGATAGAACTTTTGGTAAAAATTTGGGATTTGTGCGTAGAACCACTTTATGTTTGTGCATTTGTATAAAGGGTTCTTGTATGGTAAATGCTTGTATTTCACTTACTCTTCTAAGAGATGTGATAGCTATTAGGAAGGCTACTTTCCATGTTAAGTATTGCATCTCACAAGAGTGCATGGGTTCAAATGGTGGACCCATAAGTCATGTTAATACAATATTGAGGTTCCATGAGGGAACTGGTGGTGTTCTTGGGGGTATGATTCTCTTTAGACCCTCCATAAATGCTTTTATGACTGGGATTCTAAAGAGTGATGTTGAATGTGTAATCTGCAGATAGGCAGATATTGCTGTGAGATGTATTTTAATGGATGAAAAAGCTAGCTTAGATTTTTGTAGGTGTAACAAGTAGCTTACAATGTTTTTTGTGGACGCATGTAGTGGTTGAATTTGATTATTATGGCGGTAATAAACAAATCTTTTCCATTTATTTGCATAGCAATGTCTTGTAGTAGGTTTCCTAGCTTGTTTAATGACCTCCATACATCTTGTGTAAGGTCTAAATGTCCATATTCTAAGACTTCAGGAGCCAGATTGCTAGATTGAGCGATGCTGGATTCGGGTGTCTGATCTGTTTTTTGTGTTGAGTTAACAGATCTGGTCTGTTTGGTAGTTTGATATGAGGTACTACTGACAGATCTAGTAGTGTTGTGTACCATGGTTGGTGAGCCCAAGTTGGTGCTACTAGTATTAGTTTGAGTTTATTTTGACTCAATTTGTTTACTAGATACGGAAGGAGTGGGAGAGGGTGAAAAGCGTAAGCAAATATCCCTGACCAACTCCTCCATAACGCATTGCCCTTGGAGTGAGGGTGTGGGTACCTGGACGCGAAGTTTTGGCATTTTGCGTTTTCTTTTGTTGCGAATAGATCTATTCGTGGTGTTCCCCAGTTTTGAAAGTATTTTGCAGTATCTGGGGATGAATTTCCCATTCGTGGATTTGTTGGTGATCTCGACTGAGATTGTCGGCCAACTGGTTTTGAATTCCTGGGATGTACTGTGCTGTTAGGCGAATGTGATTGTGAATCGCCCAATGCCAAATCTTTTGTGCTAAGAGACACAGCTGTGATGAGTGTGCCCCTCCCTGTTTGTTTAGGTAATACATTGTTGTCATGTTGTCTGTTTTGACAAGAATGTGTTTGTGGGCTATTAACGGCTGAAATGCTTTCAATGCTAGAAACACTGCTAGTAGTTCTAGATGATTTATATGAAGCTGGCTTTGTTGAGCGTCCCATTGTCCCTGTATGCTGTGCTGTGCTGGTTGAGGTGTGCTTCCCACCCTACCATGGAAGCATCTGTCGTGATCACGTATTGTGGCATAGGGTCTTGGAATGGCCGCCCTTTGTTTAAATTTATAGGATTCCACCATTGAAGCGAGGAGTGTGTTTGGCGGTCTATCAACACTAGATCTTGAAGTTGACCCTGTGCTTGTGTCCATTGTGTTGCTAGGCACTGTTGTAAGGGCCGCATGTGTAGTCTTGCGTTTGGGACAATGGCTATGCATGAAGACATCATGCCTAGAAGTTTCATCACAAAACCTCACTTGATAGTGTTGGTTTGGGTGCATGTTTAGTATTACGTTTTGGAATGCTTGTACCCTTTGTGGACTTGGAGTGGCAATCCCTTTTTGTGTGTTGATTGTTGCTCCTAAGTATTGTTGTATTTGACACGGTTGTAAATGTGATTTTTGGTAGTTTATTGAGAACCCTAGCTTGTGAAGGGTTTCTATGACTTATTTTGTGTGTTGGAGACACTGTTGCTGAGTGCTGGTTTTTATTAACCAATCGTTTAGGTAAGGGAATACATGTATGTGCTGTCTCCTGATATGTGCAGCTACTACCGCAAAGCATTTTGTGAATACTCTTGGTGATGTTGTTATCCTGAACGGTAACACTTTGAATTGGTAATGTACTCCTTGGATTACAAACCTTAAGTATTTCCTGTGGGAAGGATGTATGGGTATGTGGAAGTAAGCATCCTTGAGATCTAATGTTGACATGTAGTCCTGTTGTTTGAGTAAGGGAATCACGTCTTGAAGTGTCACCATGTGAAAGTGATCTGATTTGATGTAAAGATTTAGTGTTCTGAGATCTAAGATGGGTCTCAGTGTTTTGTCCTTTTTTGGTATTAGGAAATACAGGGAGTAAACACCTGTTCCTTTCTGATGTTTGGGTACTAGTTCTATTGCATCTTTTTGTAACAACGCTTGGACTTCTAGTTGTAATAGATCCAAGTGGTGTTTGGACATGTTGTGTGTTTTTAGAGGCACATTTGGTGGTAATTGTAGGAATTCTATGCAATAACCATTTTGGATAATGGCTAGGACCCACGAGTCCGTAGTTATGTGTATCCAATTTTGGTAATAATCTGTGAGTCTCCCCCCCACTGGTGTTATGTGTTGGGGATTTGTGACGTTGGAGTCACTGTTTAGCTTGTGGGGTTTTTGGGCTTTGGAATTTCCCTCTTGTTTTAGGGAACTGTCCACCCCTATATTGTCCCCGAAAGCCTCCTCTTTGGTATTGGCCTTGGTATGTGGGTCTGGCCTGTGAGGTAGAAGGCTCTGTGCTTTGGGCCCGAAACCCCCCTCTATAGTGTGGCTTTCTAAAGGTGCCTCTGCTTTGTGGAGAGTAGAGCGCGCCCATGGCTTTGGCCGTGTCAGTGTCTTTCTTTAGCTTCTCTATAGCTGTATCCACCTCCGGCCCAAACAATTGTTGTGCATTAAAAGGCATATTCAGCACAGCCTGCTGGATCTCTGGCTTAAATCCGGAGGTGGGTAGCCATGCGTGTCTCTGAATTACTGTTCTGGCGGCTGTGTCTGCTGAGTCCATAGCCAATCTTATTTGGTTGTTGGAGATACTTTGGCCTTCCTCCACAACCTGTTGGGCACGCTTCTGAAATTCTTTGGGAAGGTGTTCAATGAAATGTTGCATTTCGTCCCAATGTGCCCTGTCGTATCTTGCCAATAAGGCCTGTGAATTGGCAATTCGCCATTGATTGGCTGCCTGTGGTGCCACCCTTTTCCTCGCTGCATCGAACTTTCGACTTTCTTTGTCGGGTGGTGGTGGTGCATCCCCAGAAGTCTGTGAGTTTGCCCTTTTCCGGGCTGCTCCTACTACCACGGAGTCAGGAGCTAGCTGTTGCGTAATGTACACAGGGTCCGTAGGGGGAGGTTTGTACTTCTTCTCAACCCTAGGTGTGATGGCTCTGCCTTTGACTGGGTCTTGAAACACCTTTTTAGCGTGTTTTAACATGCCTGGTAACATAGGCAAACTTTGGTATTGGCTATGTGTTGATGACAGGGTATTGAATACAAAGTCATCCTCTAAAGGTTCTGAATGCAGTGCTACGTTAGGAAAGGTAGCTGCTCTTGAAACGACCTGCATGTAAGCAGTACTGTCTTTTGGTGGTGATGGTCTTGCCAGGTAGCAATCCGGACTATTATCAGATACTGGTGCATCGTACAGATCCCATGCATCTGGGTCATCTTGGCTCATCCCTGTGTGCGTTGGTGATTGCATCATTGGGTGTGTTGCAATTGGGGACAGTTGTGGTGAGTGCAATGGCTGTGGTGAAAAACGTGGTGGTGTTTTTTCTTTAGCCACCTTTGCTTTGGGCTGCTTTTCCGTTTCCTGGAAAGCGAGTTTATGCTTCATTTTAATTGGGGGAAGAGTTCTTATTTTCCCCGTCTCCTTTTGTATATGGAGCCTCCTCTGTGTATAGTCTGGCTCTCCCATCTCTAGCTCTTGTCCAAACTTGTGGCCTTGTAGTTGTGAAGAAAGGCCTTGTTCTTCGGTATAGGAGCTTTGTTTCGGCTCCGAGGCTGGGTGTTTCGGCACCGAAACCTTTTCAGCAGTCTTTTTCAGCTCCAAAGCTACTTTTTTAGTTTTCGGGGTGCCGAGTTTGTTCGGAGCCGGTATCTCGGTGTCGAGTAGACTCCGTGCCGGTATCTTGACCGGACTCGGATGTCTTCGGCTGGTGTGTGCCCTTTTTCGGTGCTGATGCTTGGTCACTGTGCTTACGGGTAAAGCCATGGCCTGTTGGCAGTGGCGTCCCCTGGTCTTTCATGATTTTTGAGTGAGTTTTGACCGGGGCTGTTTTACTCACGGTTTGTTGCCTCGCCGGCTGCTCACTCTCGGGCTCGTCCGAATCAGGAATGGAGAATGTCTCCTATTCTTCGACGTCGGGGTGTCCAGCTGGCGTCGGTGCCATTTGAAGCCTTCGAGCTCTCCGGTCCCCTAGTGTCTTCTTCGAACGAAATGCCCGACAGGCCTCGCAGGTATCCTCTTTGTGTTCGGGGACAAACACAAATTACAGACCAAATGCTGGTCTGTATAAGGATACTTAGCGTGGCATTCAGGGCAGAAGCGGAATGGGGTCCGTTCCATGAGCCTTCACGACGCACGCGGTCGGACCGACCAGGTCCCGCCGGGGAGTGGAAGCCCCGAAGGGCTACCGGAGCTCTTCTTTTCTTCGGTGCTATTACTAACCCGATACCGAGCGCAAACAATACCGTCAAATTTTCCGATTCTTAACTAACTTTTCCGAACCGAAACACGGAGCGAAGTTTAAAAAAAATTCTTTTTGTTTTCTTTCCCCCGCTCTCCCACTTTGCCGGGTTGCCAGTCGCGACTGCAATTGGCACCTCATGAGGTATGGGCAAGGTACAATATGGAGCGCAGCTTTCACTATAAAAAGGAAAAGTGGAAAGTGCCTCTGAGCTGCTGGATACATGTAAGAAGTCTCCACGGGACACTAAGAACTTAAGGATCTCTTTTCAAAGTATGACTTCTAGGCCCCTAAAAAACCTGAAGTATTCCAAAACAGGTATAACTGTGAGCAGGGGACGCTGTGCAGGACTGTCAAAATTAGGCAACGGTCTTAAGCAGTATTTAAGTATTTCTGAAGGGATCATGGAAATCTTGACAGAAACTGCCCCATGGTCACAAGAAGTAGTATCATTCATTAAAACCCAGTGTCAAATCCACAGAAAGGGTCTGAACCAAAGGGTGGATAAGTATAGTAGGTCTACCCCAGCTCATTTTCCAGGAAAAGTGCTGTTGGATGCACTGGTGACTGGGGAACGAACCTTGACGGGGGCCCCTGCAAAATACACAGAGGCGGGCCCCCCACACTCCAGACTTCGTCAGGCGCTCTCAGGCCAGGGGTCTGCTGCCCATGCTGAGTGTCCGACTTGGCCCCCTGAAGCTCAGTGCCCCACTCTACACTACAGAGGCAGCGGGGCCATTGTTACACCACTGATGCTGCAATTTAACCTCTGTCTCTAGATCTAAATGAAGAGACTACTACTGGCTTTACCCCCAACAGCAATGATACATCAGTGTCTCAAGTATTCAAAGAAGCAATGACTACGTGCTCCAAAACCCTCTTTCCAAAGTAGAGGACTGCAAACCTATTCCCTTGTTTCTCAACATCAACACTGTTAACAACACAATAAGTAATATAGGACTTTCTGGGGGCAGCAGGTTGGAAGAAGTCCCTTTAGATTTTGTTGGGAAATCCCTGTCCCAAGCCACCATGCAAGATGCAGTGCTGAAAACCCCTATCACACAGTCCCTGTTGGGGTGCGAGCTGAACCAATTGAGCGTCTGACAGTTCAGCTGACACAGATAAACTGAAAAAAGTATTACAAATTTTAATACAGGGGAACAAGGCAAAAGATGGAGAAATGTCCAGGATGCTGAAAGAAATATTGGTGGGAATGGACAAAAAGATCTTGCAGATCTTGAACACAGTGGAAGAAATAGAGCAGCCAGTCTCAAATTGTGAGGACAGACTATCCAAGACTCCTGAGTTGGTGGACCGCCATCTGAGAGAAATTATGTCACTTCAGAAAAGACAGGAGGAGCTTGAAAATTACTCCAGACAATCCAACTTGTGGATAAGTGGGATCCTTTAATGCAAGGAAGAAGCTTCTGGGACAATCTTGTATGTACAGGTTTTAATTCAAAGTCACATACTCCTACATCTCTCACAAGACTTAACAATTATGTGGGTGCATAGATAAACCTCTCATGTACCACCTAAAGTCAAGTCCCCCTGAACTATACTAGGGAACTTTGCCCAGTTTGAGGTTAAGGAAATGATTCTGAGCAAAACATTATGTGGGAAAGCCTTTGATGATCCTAATGAATCTTCTTCAGGATTTGTCCCTTATGTGACTATTGATGCAGCTTGCAGATGGAGGTACGCCGATAATACTAGTTCGTTCAGTGGGAGGACAGACCACATTAATACAGAAAGCGAAGCTGAACACCCTATATAAAGGTTATTTTCATTTGTAGGGATATATGGAAGAAGCACAATAATTTCTGAATGAACGTCAGCAGGGATCTAATGATTCTAACAATATGTATTCTGTTAAATGGGCCACTGAGGAGTGCAGGAACAGGGAAGCTTGTCACAATGACATGGTGCCAGTCTAAGGGGTCAGAGATACTTCTCAGGGGTTTTAGTGGGCAAGACCTGATAGAGCAGGTAAAACCAGGAGGTGGCAAAGTGGGGTGGATAACACACATTTAAATATGGGAGTTTTCACAGTATCAAATGTAGCCGATCACATGATCAAAATGTTAAGAGGTGGATAACCCCTTCATTATTTATGATACATATGCAATATGCACTTCATATACTTTATGTGTAATGTATGCAAGTATCCAACCCAGGTAGGGTGGGCCATCGGGCTCTATAATTTAGTATTAGCAAGGGGAGATAAAGTACAGTTACTACATTTGGTGAAAGGTTGGACTTGCAAGCTGCGATTGTAAGGTATCTCATTGTGAGTACAAATTTGATCATATATGTAGCTTTCACAATATGAAAACTTACTACCTAAGTTTTGTATTTTTTGCACTTTACAGCACTTCACTATACACTTTTTTAGTAATATTTTGCACATAGCTAGAAGAATGGGGTCTACCAGGAGCTTGGGGAGAGGGTAATGCACCTTATATTTCTATAGGTTTTCACTTTTGACTATACTTATTGACAATGCAAAGAGGCGTTTGGATGAATGTAGAACGTGTGCGGTTTGATGATGATGGGAAGAGATGATTTGATGATTATGTTGCTTACTGTAAATGGGCTGAATTTGAAGCACAAAACAAAGACCAGTGTAAAATTAATTTTAGGTCATACTCCAGATATAATTTTTAATTCAATAGGTCCACATAAACATACTAAAATTGAAGATTTCTTAATGTTTCGTAAGTGGGCAGAGTTTGAATGTCTCTTCATCCCGTTCAGCCCACTAAGGTGTAGCTATATACATCACTAAGCATCTGCAGGTGGAAATCTGTCTCCCAGGTAAATGAAGCAGGCAGGTGGTCTTGGATAAATTGGTCGATACGTAGCTTAGCAGTTAAACCGGTTACAATATATGGCCCCCATGGAGGATCATTCAGCACCATGTATTGATTTGTTTATGTCAATTATATTCTATCCTAGGTACAGTGATTCTAGGAGGTGATTTCAATTTCCTCCAGGATCCTCCAGTATCCAAACTTACATTTATATGCGATTAACCAAGACAAAATAAATGCAGAACAGCTAAGGTACTGTTAAACTACCAGAAGAGTTTATATTTGGAAGATTTCCAAACCAGCAGGAATATAGTGTGTCAGCAGGAATATACCTGATGTGGCTGCAAGATATAAGTCAGGAGTTAGGCTGAATGTTTTTTTTAGTATCCGCCAATCTCATTCTTAAGCAGTACCAGCATCATCCAAATGTATTTTTGGAGCACTTAATGTTAGAAATGTACATTGTGGATATTCAGAAGCCCTAGATCGCATCTAGGTGGGTCTTTAATAAGTTGAGGCTCGAGATGGAACGCTGGGCTTCTGAAACCTAAACAAACTGTACTCATTTTCTTCTGCAGAAAGAGTATGCAGTAAGTATTGAGACGGCGTGGGACACATTTAAGGTCACCATTAGAGCTATTATAATGTCTAAAGATATTGCAGATAGCAGAAACTCTTGACAGATAAAGAATAATCTGGAAGATCAACTAAAACGGGCCCATGACGGCTATCTGTGACACAAGAGCAACTGCCACTATCTTGAGCGTAAGAAACAAGCGATGCAGGAATATAATCACACAGAGATTTATTTGTTTAGTAGAGCTTATAGGCAGAGGCTGTATGAGGAGACTGAATACTCAGTCTGGCTTTCAGACTGGCAGATATGGGAAAGAACAGCTAAAACTGTGATTAAGTCACCTTTTGAAGCGAATATAAGCACTCAGATTACATAACCTAAGAGCATTCAGGATAAGGTTTTTTAGTACTAGGAGAATATTTATGGTCATCAACAAGAGTTACACATCTCAAAGTTACAATTTATTTTTTCGAAAACCTCTTAATTCCAATTTTAGCTCAGAGTAAGTCCTGGTTAAACCATTTACATAGGAAGAAATGGATAGAGTAGTTAAGCCCCTACCAAATGGGAAAGCAGGTGATGAAGATGGTTTTCCAGCCAAGTTCTTTAACTGCTTCTGTGCCTTGGACGAGGTGACCTCGTCCAAGGCTACAGTTCCTGTGTGCCTTGGATGAGGTGACCTCGTCCAAGTCACAGGAACTTGGGGGTGTGCTAGCGCGCCCCGACTTGTACCCCCCCCCCCAAGGCGGGGATGGAAGGGGAAGACCTTCCACTTCCACCTCCGACCCCCACCCCGGCAATCTGATGACGTCAGCGCGCACACAGCGCGCCAACGTCATTGAGTGTTGCCGGGATGCGCTGGAAGCCATTTGCTTCCAGCGCGTCGAGGGAAAGGACCCAAAACGGTGAGTCCTTTCCTTTTTTGGGGTTTGGGGGAGGAAAACAGACACGGGGGGAAAGGAAAGGGTTTTTCCTTTCCCCCTATGCCTGTTTTCACTAGATTCCAGGAATCTCCACTAGCCACCAGGGATTTTTTGAGGTCTGTTTATTTTGGGGGCGACCCCTTGGGCGGCTATTTTTTTTTAGTATTTCGCCCCCCCCCCCCCGGGGGCAGATCGCCAATTTTTCGGCGAAATCCACTAGACACCAGGGATTTCTTTGTAAATAAATGTTTCTTTTGGGGGTGACCCCTTGGGGGCTATTTTTTTTTTTCTGTTTCGGCCCCCCCAGACCAGCCATTTTTTTGGACGATCTGGCCCCCGGGGGGTGGAAGCACACTAGGCACCAGGGATTGTGTGGTGTGTGTGTGTCTGGTGTGTGTTTGGGGGCACCCCTTGGGCAACGGTCGCCCCCCCAAAGTGGGGAAAGCTCGTATTGGCCATCTCTGCCCCCTTTGGGCACAGAGGTGTTGCCCATTTCTGACCCCCTTGGGGGCAGATTGGCCAATTTTTTTACGCCCATCTGCCCCCGAGGGGGGCAGGATCCACTTAGGTACCAGGGACAACTTCTAAGTTCTTGGTGGTGGGGTGTTTGTCAACTGGCGAAGTATTTGTATTTGTGATTATAACAATTTATTTCTTCTTTTTCTTCTAGTTCAACGCTTTTGCTTCCTTTGCTGTGGATCCTTGCGGTTTTGGCAGTAGTTGTCCTGCGGTCTGCATAGTTGCATGTTTTAGGTAAGTGAAAGCAATTTACTCTAAAGGAGTATTGTTGACATGCATGAATGACATGTTTGTAGGTGGTGTACTAAATGCAGTATTGTGTGTTTGAAATTGTCCTTAGATTTGAGCACAATGATATTTGTGTTGTCATATGTCTAATTTGCTTTTTTCTTTTTAGTGGGATATCATTGGTGATTGCTGTGTCTGTGCAGAGTAGTTGCTTGGTGAGTAGCTTTTTCAGGCAAGTGAGAGGTATCGTTTTTTTTAGTACATAACTCTTTGTGATAAAGCTACACTTTGTTTATTACTTATTTTAGTGCTAGTTGTTGTTGGCAATCCATTTGTTGTTAGTGAGAATCATGGCTAGCCGCAGAGTGACCGCTCAGCAGGTTGTTCGCATGCTCTTTGAGTCGTCTTCAGACCATGATTACGAGACTGACTCTGCATCTGAGGCAGAGGAGGAAGCGGGAGATTCTGGAAGTGAGTTTTCTGTCCGAGAGTATTCTTCTGATGAGGAAGCTACTCTCAGTGCAGATGAAGGGCCTGTGTTAAAGGAGGACATTGATGTGCCAAGAGTGCAGCAGCCTGGGGCTGAAGGGTTTCCCATTAGAAGACCTGAAACCTGGATTGCCCCAAACATGGAGCAGCCACAGTTACCTGCATTTACTGGTCTCCCAGGGTGTAGAGTTAATGCGGAAAACTTTTTGCCTGTGCATTTCTTTCACTTGTTTATGGACGATGTATTTTTGGAAGAGATTGTGGAGCAGACAAATGTGTATGCAGAGCAATATTTGTGGGACAACGCTGCCAGACTTAAGCCTCAGTCTAGAGCTACTCAGTTGGTTCCCACATATCTGGAAAAGGTGAAAAAGTTTTTAGGTTTGTCTTTTTTGATGGGGTTGATCAGGAAGCCGTCACTGGCTTCTTATTGGTCTACTAGTCCCTTGATGGCAATGGCTATATTTCCTGCAACTATGACACGTAATCGGTATTTGCTTCTTCTTCGTATGCTGCATTTTGTAGACAATGCTTTAGCCTTGCCACGAGTTCACCCTTATTGTGACCGTCTTTTTAAGTTTAGGCCTGTCCTTGATCATTTTGTAGATCGGTTTTCAGAGGTCTATGTTCCAGGCAAAGAGATAAGTGTGGACGAGTCTTTGGTCCTTTTCAAGGGGCGTTTAGTTTTTAAGCAGTACATTCCTAGTAAGAGGGCACAGTATGGGATTAAATTGTATCTGCTGTCAGAAAGCAGTACAGGATATGTGTATAATTTCCAGGTCTACACTGGTAGGGATTCCAGTATTGACCCTCCTGGTTGTCCGGCCACTTTTGGAGTTAGCGGAAAAAATTGTGTGGGAACTTGCTAGACGGCTGTTTAAAAAAGGTCACCATTTGTACATAGATAATTTCTACACTGGAGTGCAGTTGTTCAAGGAGTTGTCTAGAGTGGACACTGTTGCTTGCGGCACAATCCGTTCTAACCGGAAAGGCTATCCAAGGGAGCTTGTCTGTAAAAAAAACTTGAGAGGGGACAGTGCAGTGCCTTGCGGAATAATGAGATGCTAGCTCTGAAATTTTCAGACAGGAGGGATGTGTATATGCTATCTACCATCCATGATGAGAGTACTTCCCCTGTGACTGTTTGGGGTCAGGTTGCGGAAGTGCGCAAACCTGCGTGCTTTTTGACCTACAATAGGTACATGGGTGGTGTTGATAGTGTAGATCAGAGGTTGGAACCTTACACTGCTCTTCGTAAGTCTTACGTGTGGTATAAAAAGTTGGCCCTACATTTATTTCATTTGGCAACTTTAAATGCCTTTATTGTATACAAGAATTGTTCACCTGAGTCAAGGATGACATTTGTTAAATTTCAGGAGTCGGTGATAGAAAGCCTTATTGTGGTGGAACCGGCAAGAGTTCCTAGAGTAGAAGTAGTGGAGGATGTGGCTAGATTGAAAGATCGCACTTTCCAGATCACATTCCTCCCACTCCCAAAAAAGACTTGCCCACAAAGAAATGTAGAGTATGTGCCCGGAGATTAATTCGGAGGGAGAGCCGGATATACTGGCCGAATGCCCTTCAAAGCCTGGACTGTGTGTGCCCAGCTGTTATAGAAGTTACCACACAAAGAAAAACTTCTGGGAAATACCGTGAGCGTAAGCTGTCTGTTTTATATTTCCATATGTTTCACGGTTGGCAT
Organism: Pleurodeles waltl; assembly: GCF_031143425.1. Classification (NCBI taxonomy): domain Eukaryota; kingdom Metazoa; phylum Chordata; class Amphibia; order Caudata; family Salamandridae; genus Pleurodeles; species Pleurodeles waltl. The sequence continues at coordinate 475,890,916 of NC_090448.1, forward strand.
CTCTGTCATGTATTTAGTTAGAGCTTTTGTGTTTGTAGTTTTGTGCTTATTTTATAATTAGTTAGTGGTTTCTTTGTTGATTATAAACAAAAAAAAAGTGATGGCGGTGTGCGTGGGGTGCCAGCCAAACGCCAGTCCACACTCCCATCAGTTGGTGTGATTCTTGTATCAGGCATGTGGGTGTATGTAAGTGATGGGCCCTTCAGTGGCGCGGTCTGTCGATGTGAGTGTTGTAATGTGCTGGGCCCGTGGCTGGCGGTGTGAATGGTGTTGTGCGTGTCATGTATGAAAGGTGTGTGAATGGACTGTAAAGCGGTTGGTGCCTTGTCGCGGCTTTACAGCTCACGAGCTGTGAGTCACTGTTTCAGTTTTTTGCCTTTCAGTTATTAACAGTGCATTTCATTTTTGTGAAATCTCTTGTTAATAAAATTAGATCCACTGAACCATCACTCACCCTCGTGCTAAATCCAACCAGTATGTGTGGTAAAAATGACAAAACCTGCTCCGCTGTAATCAGGCGTCGCAGCACACCTGTGACACGCTAGGTGCCTCGGGTGGGACCCCGATGATGAAGCATGCCACCAACTTGGTTGGTGGGTGAGGGGTCTTTTTCACATAACCTAAGTGCGTTTCTTTTCACAATTTTAGTGTTTGGCACATCACGGAAGTATGTGGACACATCAAAATGATATATTACAAAACTACCTGTGTTTGGGGGGGGGAGGGGGCACCTATGTTTTTGGTCCTGGGTGCGGCCTTCATCTAGGGAAACCTAAAAAACCCAGACATTTTTTAAAACTGGACACCCCAAGGAGTCCAGGGAGGTGTGGCTTGCGTGGCTCCCCCAACATTTTCTTACCCAGACTCCTCTGTAAACCTCAACATTTGCTTAAAAAAGCATATTTTCCTGACTTTTCTTAGTAGGATCACCGCTTCAGCACAAAATTCCTACTCCCCAGTTTTCCCCTCAGTCTCCCAAGTAAAATGACACCTCACTTATGTGGGTCCCCGAAGCAGAGTCAGTCTAAAAATGTATAAAAGAATATGTCCTTATAAACTCGCTGTGCTATCCCCTCTATCTCTACAAGTTTTGGGCCTTATTCTGTTGCAGGCACCTGGCCCACCCACACAAGTGAGGTATCATTTTTATCGGGAGACTTCGGGGAACGCTGGGTGGAAGGAAATTTGTGCCTCCTCTCAGATTCCAGAACTTTCTGCCACAGAAATGTGAGGAACATGTGTTTTTTTTAGCCATATTTTGAGGTTTGCAAAGGATTCTGGGTAACAGAACCTGGTCAGAAACCCACAAGTCACCCCATCTTGGATTCCCCTAGGTCTCTAGTTTTCAAAAATGCACAGGTTTGGTAGGTTTCCCTAGGTGACGGCTGAGCTAGAGGCCAAAATCTACAGGTAGGCACTTTGCAAAAAACACCTCTATTTTCTTTCAAAAAATGGGATGTGTCCACGTTGCGCTTTGGGGCATTTCCTGTCGCGGGCGCTAGGCCTACCCACACAAGTGAGGTATCATTTTTATCAGGAGACTTGGGGCAACGCTGGGTGGAAGGAAATTTGTGGCTCCTCTCAGATTCCAGAACTTTCTGTCACCATAATGTGAGGAAAATGTGTTTTTTTAGCCAAATGTTGAGGTTTGCAAAGGATTCTGGGTAACAGAACCTGGTCAGAGCCCCATAAGTCACCCCATCTTGGATTCCGCTAGGTCTCTCGTTTTCAAAAATGCACAGGTTTGGTAGGTTTCCCTAGGTGCCGGCTGAGCTAGAGGCCAAAATCTACAGGTAGGCACTTTGCAAAAAACACCTCTGTTTTCTTTCAAAAAATGGGATGTGTCCACGTTGCGCTTTGGGGCATTTCCTGTCGCGGGCGCTAGGCCTACCCACACAAGTGAGGTATCATTTTTATCGGGAGACTTGGGGGAACATAGAATAGTAAAACAAGTGTTATTGCCCCTTGTCTTTCTCTACATTTTTTCCTTCCAAATATAGGAGAGTGTGTAAAAAAGACATCTATTTGAGAAATGCCCTGTAATTCACATGCTAGTATGGTCACCCCGGAATTCAGAGATGTGCAAATAACCACTGCTCCTCAACACCTTATCTTGTGCCCTTTTTGGAAATACAAAGGTTTTCTTGATAGCTATTTTTTACTCTTTATATTTCAGCAAATGAATTGCTGTATACCCGGTATAGAATGAAAACGCACTGCAGGGTGCAGCTCATTTATTGGCTCTGGGTACCTAGGGTTCTTGATGAACCTACAAGCCCTATATATCCCCGCAACCAGAGGAGTCCAGCAGACGTAACGGTATATTGCTTTCGAAAATCTGACATTGCAGGAAAAAGTTACAGAGTACAACGTAGAGAAAAATTGATGTTTTTTTAGCTCAATTTCAATATTTTTCTTTTTCAGTTGTTATTTTCTGTATGAAACCCTTGTAGGATCTACACAAATGACCCCTTGATGAATTCAGACTTTTGTCTACTTTTCAGAAATGTTTAGGTTTCTGGGATCCAGCATTGGTTTCATGCCCATGTCTGTCACTGACTGGAAGGAGCCCGAAAGCACAAAAAATTGTAAAAATGGGGTATTTCCCAGTAAAATGCCAAATTTGTGTTGATAAATTGGGTTTTCTGATTCAAGTCTGCCTGTTCCTGAAAGCTGGGAAGCTGGTGAGTTTAGCACTGCAAACCCTTTGTTGATGCCATTTTCAGGGGAAAAACCACAAGCCTTCTTCTGCAGCCACTTTTTCCCATTTAAAAAAAAAAAACTAAATTATCACTGTATTTTGGCTAATTTCTTGGCCTCCTTCAGGGGAACCCACAAAGCCTGGGTACCTCTAGAATCCCTAGGATGTTGGGAAAAATGGACGCAAATTTGGCTTGGTTAGCTTATGTGGACAAAAAGTTATGAGAGCCTAAGCGCGAACTGCCCCAAATAGGCAAAAAAAGGCCTGGCACAGGAGGGGGAAAAGGCCTGGCAGCGAAGAGGTTAAAAGGTTTTCGAAAATTTAAATCGATATAATTTGAACTAAGCCAACCCAATACAACAATGAGGGAAAAGTCCCACTTCTTTCGGCACAGCAGTAGTTTTAAGCTTTCAAAAAAAAAAAAAATACAGAAAATGTAAATTCCTACAGTCCGATCTGTCATCTGAGGTCATACTATAAAATAATAGCTAAGCTGTTGGCCAGTAGAATACATCAAGTGGTGAGTCAGCTAATAAAAAAAATTCTAAATTGCTTCATAGTTGATAGACAACTATTCAATAACAAACTATTTAGTTGTAGCCCTGGAGTTTTTGTTTATTTAATAATTTGGTCACCGAGAAGGCTTTTGATTTTGTAAATTGGGAAGGTCTTTTTTTATTTTAAAAGCATTTGTGCTTCCTCCCAGTTTATTAGGATGTTAACTATTCTTTACAAAGGTGCGAGGGCTCGATTGATTGTAAGCTCCACGGGTACTGGTGTTTGCACAGTTAACTAGGGAACTAGGCACGGATGCTCATTATCCCCTATTTTACTTGCATTTTTTATAGGGACCATAGCTATTAAAATGGATACTGTAAAAAAGCCCCCATTGATAAAATGTCTAAAATCAAAGTGTATAATCAAGCTTTTTTAAGACCAGAGTTAGACAACAAATATTTTTTTTTTTTAAATCATATTTTCAGGAGATGGAAGGATACAAAATATACAAATTAAACATTGAGATTGTGTTATGCAAGTATGCTACAGCCACATTGGTTCAGGGGTTCTCCAACCTTTTCAGCAGCAAGAGATACTCTGATCAGTAAAAAATCATCATGAGCTACCGAAGACTAAACAACTCGTGCATTACTACCAGGCACCCCAATGCCCAGCTCCCTTGATTTTAAGCCTAATGCCCATAGAATCAAATACTAAGGTTTGAACAAAATACTTTAAATAGGGGCACTATGACAGGGCTGTCGTGTGTCAGTGAGAGCGTGGTCTTTGGGGATGTATGAACATGTGTGCATGTAAATGGGAAATATGTTATGGGTAACAGCACCTGTGTTGAATGTACTTGTTGCACAGGACATGCCTTTCTCCATATGTGGCACTGTTCTATATATAACACAATCACCTTTTTTTTTTTTTTTTTTTTTTTTTATAAATGGGAGAAATTTAAAGTGCACAAACGTTCATGATGTGTAACATTTTTCTGCACTTTAAATTGTTCCCATTTAAAAAATGACTATTTCTCAGTTATAAGTATGGCACAGTATTCTACTGGCAATTGAGAGCAAGAGGCTTGCTGTTTGTTAATGCAACATTTTTAACATAATTGGAGAAAACTTTATTTAATCATACAGAACTTTTCATTTTATTTTTCTATGATTTAAAAGCTCTGAGAAACATCATTTTGTTCTCACCTCCAATACTAAGTTGACAAAGACATTTCCTTAAGAGTTAAATGTCTCAGTGCTTCAGTTCTTCACATTTGTGCCCTGGGTCATACATCTGACTCCAACACCACTCCTTATAAGGTCCTGCAATCTGCAACCTGATGATAATATTGTAAAATAAACAAAGCCTTCCTTTAACTTTAAAAGGAGAAGTGTGACCTTGTGCTTATTTAAAATGAACTCCAGGCTATGAGCTACTCTGAAGAGCTCTGGATGCTACTGGTAGCTCCTGATTGACTGGTTGGAGACACCTGCCTTAGTTCCTCAGTTGAGGCAATTTGCTAATTTGAGGCAGAATAAATATTTGGGAATATGGACAACTTCTAATTTACGAGGACTTATAAGAACTAAATTATAGACCATTAATGGATATGATGAAATGTTAATTTACAAAATGGAATACCCTTCCAAATAAAGGTAGAATAGCACTAAATAGAATGTTGGTTTTACTTTTATTCAATTTTTATTTGCTGCACTCCCTTGCTTGTACCATACTGAGGGGCTGTTCTCTGCGCCAGGGCCAACAAACAACCTATGTTGGCAATGAATATATTATATAAACCAACAAACCGTGGGTGGGGGCGTTGTCATAACTAGACATGAATCACCATTGTTTCCTGGATTTTGTACATTTTTCTCCTGCTTTTATATTATTTATGCTTTGCACAACATATTTGATAATGATGTGTCAGATGTTAACAGATTTGTTTGCGCCTGACTTAATCACTAAAGAAAAAGCAAGAAGCACATGTTCAGAAATTATTCTATTCCACATCTCAACATGTCCACTTGGCTAGAAGACATTATGCTAGCTGAACATCCACTTTAAGAAAGGAACGTATTACAAAGATGAAGACTGAATGGATACTGTAACCTGGTGGACTTTTTAAATCAGGTTATAGGGAAACACAGGCTAATACTGGTCCACGGGTTAGATTTTTTTAAAGGCTCTATGTTATGGCCTTACAACCAAATTCACAATTTTTTAAAGATCATGGACAAGAAAGCAGTTAGAATGAGTTTGGTGCTGGATGAAGACTTCATAGAGACCACTACCATAAAATCAGTAAGATTCTGAAGAAAAAAAAAACAGATTCAATTAAGAGAAGGAAAGAGCCAAGAACAGATCAGAAATGGCAGGCAGCTAAGAACCTGCTTCGGTCTAAACTTGGTACATAAAAATCATTATAACTGTTCTGTTCTTAAAAGTGTAAATTTCTGTACAATGCACTTTTTTCACCAGATAGTAATTATATAGGACCCCAGCATCATTAAAATATTATGACACAAATTCAATCTAATTGCTGCAGGTGTCCATCACAGGAAGGATAACTGGGACCACATTATATGGTTCTGCCCGGAATTAAAAAATAATGTAGTGACATTTTACAATATTGCTAGGCCACACTAAACTCAGCCCTGCAAGACGATCCTCAATTAATTCTATTAGGTCATCCATCTTGTGCACGGTTGAGTCCAAAACATTGTAAAAAGCTGTACAAAGCAACGCTTGTGCACAGTCTCTAATTTTGCAGAATTGAAGAGCAATTTCTGTGCCCTTGTTTGAACAATTGGAAGTTAAATGTTGAAAGACAATTAATATGAAAAGCTATATACATTAAGATCTGAGTCATTGAGGAAATGTATGGATCTTCTGGATAATTTTGTATAAGGAAATGGAATGAACAGGATTTTTGGCGGGAGGTGAATAGGTATGAATATATACAATTGGCTACATTTTTAAATGCTGTGATATGGAAACATTTATTTATTATTCTATGACTGCATTTATAGCTGATGGTATAAACTATTGAATGTTATGTCTGTGATATCTAGCAATTAAAAAAGATAATTTTAGAACTAGATTTAATCTGGATGACCCTTGAAGAGAGGTTCCTGAGAACAAAAGCGTACCATCAATCTAGAGTAGCAAAGGGTTTAGCCCAGGGGATAGCTGTGTATGCATTGGCGCTATTGGCCCGAGCCTATGTACGCACAATATTATAAAAATTAAATGAAGGTATGCTTAATGCATATTTTGGTCGTACATCAGGTCCCTTACCCTTTCAGTAAAGCTGCAATGCATCAGGAATCAAGTGATAAGAATTGCTGAATCATAGTTACATAGCAGATTCATAGATATACAGCCAACACTCCAAGCAATGAACTGTGAGAACCGGGAATGTATGTGGGTAGGTATTAGGTAGTAATTAGTGACACTTCATCCATAGATAGGTGAGCAAGGTGTCATATGACAAGTTATGATTACTACTTTGTTTTCTCCAGATGTCCCTAATGTGTACCTGTATTGTCTTTATTTGTTTCATTTTAGTTTCTTGTTGGCTTCTGATTCCATTTGTTGTTTTTATTTTAGTTTCTTGTTATTTGTGTTAGCTTTTTATTTTAATTTCTGTTTGATTTTTTTTCCTTAGGGTCACTAGATGGGAATTGTTCTCATCTACGACACTGGCAACAGAGTGGTTCCAGGTTATTCAAGGGTCCTTGCTCCCTCTGCAATCAAGTGGACCGAATATCTGCATTCCAACATTACAAGTCATGATAGATGGACTGCCATTGTGCCAAGTGAATAGAGGCTCTTATCTCCACAGGCAGCACTTGATTCCTCAATGGTGGATTACAACAGTTTTGCAGGGTGGTCCAATTTGGAGGGGGCTTTTGCTACTGGCCTCTTGAAGCGCAAAAACCCATGTACCTGAGAAAGAGTTAATTCAACTGCTGAACAGACTGCACATACCGACACTGCTAAAAGGCAGTCCTATGGAACAACCCCTGAGCCTGTGGCACTGTTCATAGAAGTGGTGTGCAAGACAAGTCAGTCCCATGTATCTGTCTGGCCCATCCCAGCTTGAAGCGTTTCTGGGCTGATTCAGCCTTCTCATTGAAAAGGCAAGTTCCTGCAAACAGCATGTCCACATGATTTACTTTATAGCATCCAAACACCCCCAACCTGCTTCTGAAGTAGCTTAATTTCTCCTACCTTTGCTAACTAACATCAAGGTATGGACTGGTGTGTAATGGCAGAGAGAGTGGTGTATAAAAGCCGGGAATGTCCCAAGACATTTGATAAGATTTGAGAACCTTGGAGAGAGCTTCAGGGTCTAAAAAATATGTTATGTATGCCCGATAGGTAGCCTATGTCGTGCCTTCTAATAGCCGAGGTATTTCTAAATAACAAAATGAATAAGTACGCATTTCTCTTTTGATGTAAATCCCTGTGGGCTATGCTGATATAGAAAACACTGAGGTGATCAATGTGTCAGTCAAGATGCTTAATCTCTAATATGGGATAGTGAAATGCGATGCCTGATAATGTTATATTTTTTGCTTTAAAAAAGGAATACAAATTTTTAAAAAAACAAATGAATTGCAAATGTTTGTGGCAGACTTTCACTGAACGGAGCAACCCCTAACTAGTGGACCCGGAAGAACATCCAAATCAGACAACAGAGGCATCCATTAGGATTGTGGCCGTCTAAAGACCGCCACATTATGAGTTTGGCAGTTTGGCTGAAGCCGAACCTCCACAATGCCACCAGTCCTGCCGGTGCGGTGTGTTCGCCCAGTCAAAAAAGCATCCCCACTCACCCACACACTTGCAGAAACACCCCCCCAGTCGCCCACACATTTCCCGACACGCACCCCCATTCGCCCACACATTTCCTCACACACACACCCCTACTCGACCACACACATACAACCAAACACCCCCACCCAACCGCATGCATACATACATACATACATACACCCCCACGCAACCACACGCATACATACAGATACCACCACTCAGTTGCACGCATACAGACACCCCACCCAACCGCACTCATACAGACACCCCTCCCAACCGCACGCATACATACACTCCCACCCAACCCCACGCATACCGACACCCCCACTCAATCACACGCATACATACAGACAGCCCCTCCCAACTGCATGTATACAGACACCCCCATCCAACCGCACTCATTCAGAAACCCCCAACCAACTGCACTCATACACAGACACCCCCACCCAACCGCAGATACAACCCCACATTTGCTCGCACACACGCACCCCCCTCCGCGTTCATACACACCCCCACCCTCCGCATTCATGCACACCCCCCCTCCTCAAACATTCACACACACACCCACCCACCATCTGCATACATTTACACACACACCCTCACCCTCCGCATTCATGCACACACACACCCCGACCCTCCGCATTCATGCACACCCCCACCACCAAGCACACATACAGTCACACACAAAACCACGCACACCCATTCTGACACACACACACACACGCACGCACCTACCACTCCCCCTTCCGGTCGGTCCACCTACCTGTCTGGGCTGCGCACAGTAGCCCATGTCGAGGTGGTTGTCTAGGAGGGGATGGATGTCAGTGGTTCCACCGCCAATGCCGCACCACCACATTACTGCTTGTAATATGGTGGGCAGAGTCCGTCCAGCATGGCAATGCTGGCGTTGGAACTGCCTCTAACCCGTCTGTCAGACCTGTTTATGGGCAAAATTCCGTAGGTGGCACGTAATACGGCGGTTTTTGGACCCCGAACACTGGCCGTCTTTTGACGCCCGCTTCGATGGCAGTCCTCGCAAAAGACTGCCAAAGTCTAAATAAGGGCCACGATTTCTAAAGTCAGTGCTCTGCCTTCACACAATAGAAGAAACACGCTGCTAGAAGCCTGACCAGAAAGTGCCATGATATTGACTCAATGGCAGTCTAGGGAGATATCCCAGTTATAACTTTCATACATGCTAAAAGACTCAACAGAGTCAAGAACTTTCCAACTGGATGCACAACACATAAGACCACATATCACCTGTTCGGGACTTGTACCTCTGACCAAGACTTACTGCAGACCCTACATATAGAGAACAGGGCTCTGACAACCACAAAGGACATCAACATTGTGCAGTTAATGCATGGATGTTCACATAAACGTGTGTACATGATGATATTTCCATGGTGGAAAAAGTTTAATGGTAGGGATATCTCCGCTGCAAAAATGATTATACAGATTGCATACCTAGTAAAAATACACATTAGTAAGCATTATGCAGTAGGGCTGCTCACAGGAATATATGATTTTCATGAATTTCAACAAGTACACCATGGAATTTCTGTATATACTTAAGTTGGAAATTTTTGAACTATGTGGGTGTGTCTGGTTAAAGGAAGACTCCTCCCAAACTGATCAAAATAACCGCTGCTTATCCAATGCCCTGACTTGAGAAAAAGTCCTCAATGCACAAGACTAGCACATCCTGAGGCTGCTAATGGTCAATAAATAGTAAAACCTGCACAAATCGGTAAAATACATCTGTGCATAGAGAAACAAAAACTCAGTGCACAAATAAGACTGCAAGCTCGTTAAAACAAGCAGTGGCTTATTCTATTCATTTTGGCACAAACAGATTTTAGTGGAGGGTTCTATGAAAAAGGTACCATTATTTCTAAAAAAAACATGACAATAAGCTTGACTTTTTGCTGAGACTGGGCTGTCCCCTGCATGCTAAATGGGCATGTATACCTGTCCTGAGCGACCCAGTAACATGTGAAACTGGGTCCTCTTGATGGAGGAGCTGTCACCCTAATCTTCAAGGTGCACTTAGGCCTTACGTGTGGATGGGGAATCCCTGGTTTAGAATCTGTTCTGTAGCCTGAAGGTGAGTACCATGTGTGGCCTCTTTGCCGACATGGGAAAATTTTCTGTGTCTGCGCAGAAAGCATGGGAATTCTCTCTCTCTGTCTCTTAGGTTGATGACATAAAGCAGTGGTGACAGAATAAGGATCTTTGTGGAATATTAGTCCTGAGTGGAGCGCTGTTTTTCTCCAGAGAGGAGTGGGGTCGACTGATACCATTCACACAAAATGACTGCTCAGATGTAACATTCAGACTTTTCCACAGACATGCCATGTATGTGCGTAGTGCATTTATGTATTGTGCAGATGGTAGCAAAGTTTGGTGTGGTGATGAGTGATTTCTGGGACATGTGGAATCCATTTTGGAATGCCCTGGGGTTGGCAAGGCAAAAACTAGGGGTCATGACACAGCTCCCCTGTTTCATTTAGTATTATTTGCACATGTTTTTCGTATGTTTTGCTTTGTAAGAACAGGCCTCAGCAACGCCATGACTGAATTCATTACGAGGCTCACCACTGAATCCGAACACTACTTCTTCCTGGGAGACCTCAACTACCACCTGGACGACCCCACTGACACCAACTCCACCGGCCTACCGGAAAGACTGGACAACATAGGCCTCAAGCAGCCGATCACAGGCCCCATGCACAAAGCAAGACACACACTGGATCCCATCTTCATGTCTAGCAACAGAACCGCTACATCCACACCATGGAACTCACCTGGCCGGACCACTACATCATACACTTCAACCTCATCGGATCCCCACGCACCGCCCTCATCCGCCACAACACCCCCTCCAGCGGCTGGACCAAGGTCACATAGCAGTAATGGACCGGCAACCTCAACACCTCACTGCCCAACATCATCATCAACTTGGATCAGGCAGTACAGAACTTCAATGAGTGGATCATCGACCAAACCAGACAAGACCCATAGAACCACAAAAAAAAGCCAGCTGGTGCACCTTGTAGCTCAACAAATCAAAACGCAGGTGCAAACAACTGGAGAGAAGATGGTGCACCAGTAAGGACCACGTATACTGAGCCACCTCCAAAACGGCCTTCAATGACTACCGCCGCCAGAACAAAGCTGTGAAAAAAGAAGCCTTGACCCACTGGATCAAAAACAGCACCACCCAAACCAAGGAACTCTTCACCATCGTCAGAGAGTTTGCCTTCCCATTAGCCATTGAAAACCCCCTTCCCCCCTCACAAAAACTCTGCGATGCCCTCGCCAATCACTTCCTTAACAAGATAGAAACTATCTACAACATTTTCAATCCCTAACCCTCCGACATCCCCAGCAACCCATCGAACTCCACCACCGACCACCCACTCACAGCATTGGGACAGCTCAGCACACCGAACACGATCACACTCATAAGCTGCACCCACTCAGGAGCACCCATCGACCCCTGTCCCCACAGGATCTTCAACCTCTGGAGAAACAAGATCAGCTGCAGAGAACTAATCCCTCCTCAAGAAACCCTCTGCAGACCCCAGCAAGCTCCAGATCTACAGCCCAGTCTCTCTGCTCCTGTTCCCCGCTAACAACCTGAAGAAAGGTCTCCAACTCACTGAACACCTGGAGAGGAACAACCTGCTAGACCAAATCAGGCTTCAGACCCAATCACAGCTCTGATCACCACAACAGACAACATCTGGGCCCTACTCAACAGAGGAGAGGCAGCCCCCCTGATCCTGCTCAACCTCTCTGCCACCTTTGACACCATCTCCCACCACACACTGATCAACCGACAACGCCAGATTGGAATCACAGATGATATGCTCAGATGGGTGGCATCCTTCCTCACGTGACACATCCAGAGAGTCCATCTCCTCCTGTCACCTCACAGGTCAAGCACACCGTCCCCAAAGTCTCCTCCCTAAGCCCTACTCTTTTATATAGCAATCTACGGATCGCATATGATCAGGTTGAAGTCTCATTAGATATTGGAAAAGCATTTGACACGCTACGCTGGCAGTTATTTGTAACTTCACGTCATATGGGCTTCAGTCCAGGCTTCCTTCAATAGATTCACATATTATACACCAAACCAACAGCCAGAGTGAGAACTGGTCACTTTATATCAGAGAGCTTCCAGATATCTATAGGGACCAGGCAGGGTTGCCCTCTGTTGCCCATGATCTTTGCGCTGGCAATGGAACCCTTGGTCTGCCATCTGTGACTGTATGCTCAGGGCTGGGGTATCCAGAAACTGAATACTTTCCATATAATATCAATATATGCAAATAATGCATTAACATACCTCAGGGATGCTAGAGCCTCCATGCCCCAATTATTAACTCTCCTGGGCACTTTTGGGTGACTGTCAAGCTTGCAAGTGAACTGGTCTAAATCATGTTTATTCCCTCTCACCCAAATTTCTACATCGCTCAGGGATGCACTTCCAACATACTGCTTACCATGGTGTCATGATTCCATTAAATATTTGGACATTCAAGTTTATCACTCAGTTGAAGCCCTCCATGATGGGAACTTAGACCGTGCACTTCGCTCTATTTGCGGCTCCCTCACCTTTTGGGGCTCCCTGCTGCTGTCACCACTGGGGAGAGTGGTGATAGCCAAGATGCTAATACTCCTGAGACTGTTGTATTTATTTGCATCCTTACCAACAGTCAATCCTAAACATTGTTTTCGTCAACTACTGTTATCACTGATATGGGGGAAGGGCAGACAACGGGTTGCACATAGCGTACTACAATGCCGGGTCCTAGAGGGGGGGCTTGGGTGCACCTAACTTTGAACTCTACTATGCCGCAGCACAATTACAATGGCCTTTGCGATGGCTCAATGCATCCACTAATGCAGAAAGGGAGTCAGTGTGCGCGAGACTGGGCGCAACACCTGTTTACACCTAGTTATCGGATCCCACGCACCCACTGTCTAGGGGAACCACCTTAATGAAGACTGCCGCACATGCTGGGGCCGTTATATCCGGCGCAGCACTGGAGGTCCTCCATATTACCAGTTGATCCCCTTGGCGCAACTGCTAGGTGGTCAGGCACTGTTCAGGATTCACGACTTAGCCCCCGTGGGTGGAGGCGGAGATAACATCACTGGGTGATCTCTTTAAGGATAGAACCATTCTGTCATATGCTGACATCGTGGAACTCTATCGTTTGGGCCTGGGGCACTGTCTGACTTATCATGCTGTGCATAGGCTACTCTGGGTCGCCTGGGGCACGGCTGACGTGAACGCCCCAAATTACTAATATTACACACATTACTGTCAGGCATCTGTCATAATTGAGCCATACTATTGTTATATGCAGCCATGACAGCGGGGAACCCATGGAGGCAGCCTGAGCCAGATGGAACGCAGATCTCCCACAACCACTGCCACTATCGAAATGGTGAAATGCTCTACAACAAGTGAAATTGGTGTCCCGCAACCCCAGATTTCGTTATACTCAGTTCAACTACATATATCAAACATATTTATCTCCATAGCAAATTAAGCGTATGTTCCCCTTCTCTGTCCCTGGGTGCCCGAGGTGTAGTCTGATCCAGGAGAAATTCTACCATATGGTCTCGGAATGTCCCCCCCCCCCCCCCCCCATTGAACACGTAGCACACTATCACTGCCCAAATATGTGAAATAACAGCACACACTGAACCATACCCCGGGTTTCTACCTATGAGGGATCCGCCCCAGTGCCAGGAAAGACAAGTACCTTCACATATTTGTGGATGTGGCAGCCATGCAATGGAAGGCGCCTAATCCACCAGATAGTTCCCAGTAGCTTCAAACAGTATTGCAATAGGCCAACGCAGAGGCAAGCGTATTGCGCATGATGGGAAACAGAGGCCAACCGCACACAGGATGCGAAATTTGGGATGTTTTTGTGGTATGCACTGAGATTAAAAAATAATCAGCGTCCACCATGAAGTAATAACCACTAGCAACATATTTATGACACAACGCTGCGCTTACAGGTGCAGATGTTGCAAAACCTGTCCACCGGGTTGTCAAATGATAATGTTGAACACAGATTTCAAAGTAGATTGAGGCACAGGGAGCACCAACAGTTTGACCTGGAGCTCATAATCAGATCACTGTGGACAGCACACCCCACCACTGACTTTTACCCTTTTCTTTTTCGCTGGGCCATAAACACTCCTTGGTAATGACACATTACAATAGCCCGCACTGTGTAGATGCTTATGCCTTTTCTTAATCAATGCATTGTTGTTCTCCTTCACTTATCCTTACCATATATTTGAAACATGCAGAAATGCTGTGAACTGTGCCCTCGCACATACATTGCTCCTATATTTTACCTACAAGCTAATCTTTTCCCTCTCTGAACGATTTTCTTTTCTGTCCATCTGTGCTACACCCCACCAATGCAACTGTTAATTATTACTATGTTACAAATCAATAAAACAGATATTAAAAAAAAATAGCTGGAACAGGTCAGTGTAGAAAGTGTGGAGCATCTCTAATGCCCGTAAATGGAATCCTGGAACCTTGGAACTGAAGCCCCTTTAATGTGTATAGTATTTGTTGTACTATGATATTCAGCTACTTCATTTCACTACAAGAAGCTCTAGGCTTGACGGTGAATTATTATGTATGCTGTTTTGCTGTTTGATTTGAGTCTCTGCACTCCATACAATCTCTTAGAGAAGTTTCCGACTGTTCTCCCTTGCTGCCTGAAGAGTCTAATACAGAAAGGGTGTACTTGGTCCTATTTGGGACTGACCCCAGTACGCCGGTTGCAAACGACCACAACTACTGAGGCGCAGTAGCCCTTGATTGCCCAGCGCCCCCTCCCCTAAATGGGGTTTGACACTTGTGCATTAATATTGCAGCAGATGCTGTACCTGTACTGCATTCTATTGACTGCCCCTTCCTGTCTGTTCTTGCTCAGTCAGGGTCTTTAAAGAGGAATACAATATCGGCCTTCTCTGATCAAATACTCATTCAGTAGGCTCTCCCTTCTCCTCCAAGCACAATGTTTTCTTTTTACTGAAGTTTTCATTTAGTTTCTGTTCCTCAAATTGTGTTGAGGCGACAAATTGGGGCACCAATCTCATTATACAAGAGCTCTTATAATACCCTCTTTGATTAGGCAAGGGCTAATACTGTAGCATGGCTTGAATACTGGTGATTTCCTTATTTTTCCACTGGTCTGTAGATCAATATAGTGAGGGTGGAGAAATCAGTAATCAAGTGTTTTTTTCCACTGGTCCACAGATCCACATGGTGAGGATGGAGGAGTCAGTAATCAATAGTTCCAGGGCTGGAATTGCCTGTCGAGTCTGTGCAAACCTACTAGTTTGTATGTTTTAGGGGTTTTCATCTGCATTTCTCTAATCTTTTCCCATACTGAGAAAGATTTGAAATGTACTCCTGACAAGGGCAGAAGCAAAACTTCTTCCTGGGTTGGGAAAAAAAGTGGTTGGAGGGCAAGTGAACTTGTAAATGCTCAAAAGATTTTCACATGAGCATATCTATACATGCATATTTACTTGGGCTAAATTACAGTTCACAAATTTTCTAGCAATATGATTTCCTGCTCCATGTCTGTCAATTCTTGTGAATTCATGAAATACATTGCAGTAATACAAAGACATATACCATACGTTCACTTTTGTGACTTTCTTTAAGAATTATGCCCTTAAAGGTCTGGCGTTAACCAAGACCTTTTTGTTTTTATTAAAATTCTATATCTTTCTCTATCTTTCTCTATCCATCTATCGGCTGGCTTCACTGAGTTATAGCATGCTGCTCTTTCACAAGGAGCATATTGGCACACAAAGTAGTGCCAGGAACTACTGCGGCAATGTGTGCTTTTTGAGACCAAAAACGATTTTTGCTTTTTGCCAATGTTTGTTACAATGGTGAGGGCCTGGCATCTCCCACAATAATACATTTTTACAAAAGCCATATCAAAACAAGACACTCATTGGCAAAAAAAAAACAAAAGACTGATCACCAATGTCAGACCTATTGGCTTTGCCAATGCTTGTTTATTTACATGTTTCCCATAATCTTGTTGAAACTGGTTAGTGATTTCCGATTACAAATACTTTTGAGAAACACTAGCATGCATCAACACATTTTACTAAATGATGCTTCTAAGAAATGGTACGTAAACCTTCATACTAGTTAAGCATAACATTTTTCCCCAGTTGCAGTTTATTCTGAAAGAAACAAATATCAAACTTGCTTTCAAGCTTCTGCAAATATTTGCATCTAATCAGAGAGCATACTGGGAGCATTAAACGTAGCCTCATGTGCTTAAATTTTGCAAACGTGAGCGCATATTTTTCTTACTGGAACCACTGTCAAGTAGTGCAGTCTGAGCTAACAACATTTATTTAGAGTGCGCACCCGATTAATAAAAGCTTTACATTAGTGAACCATAAATACACGTTCGAACTGCATTAACAAACAAGTTACTTTCCTTTGTTAATGAATTATCTGATAGAGACATATTCTAGTTCCTTACCATAAAATTTCCTCCAGGAATCAGTCTAGATCAGGAGATTTTTCATCGAGCAGTACCCCTGCACGCTGTTAGGTGGGGTTGGTCAACCCCGCATCCGTTGTTGGTGTCGTGGTCGCCGGATATGATGTCACAGGTCGTATATAGGCGTCACCCTGGCATGCTTAAGACAGTTTCTTTTCACGACTGTCCACGCGAGAAGCAGAGCCATGAAGAACACTGATCCTGGTGTGCCAGATTTAGGGCTGTGAAAGGGAAGTCCCTGTCTCTAGAAATCAGTTCGCAGAGCGGGTCGGATGGGTGGGTCGGTATGGAATCTGCAACTAGAATGTCTCTTCCAGATAATTCATTACCAAAGGTAAGTAACTTGTTCATCTGATAGAGACTTCTAGTTGCAGATTCCTTACCTTAGAATAGATACCCAAGCAATACCATCCCCGGAGGGGGGTCTGCGAACCAAGATCATGCTAAGAAGTCCTGCACAACCGAACGGGCAAAGCACCTGTCCCTTCAATTAAGACTGTCCAGGCACTAGTGTTTTGTGAATTTATGCAATGAGCCCACGTTAATGCCTGGCAGATGTCCAAGACTGGAACTCTGTGTGCTAACACAATGGTTGCAGCTGTTGCTCTGGTGGAGTGAGCACGCAAACCCTCAGGGGGTTGCTTCCTAGCCAATGCGCAGCACATTTTTGATGCAGAGAACAACCCATCTAGAGATGGTTCTCTTCTGCACTGCCCAACTTTTCTTCACACCCACATAACCCACAAAGAGTTGGTCTTCCACCCAGAACTCTTTTTGGGCCTAGGCAGTGGAGTCTGTCCTCTTCCTTAGAAGGATGTGGGGGTGCGTACAAAGCAGGCAAGGTGATGGATTGGCCTACATGGAAGGATGTGACTAGGAAAAAAGAAAGCCCTGGTACGAAGCACCACCTTGTCAGGATGGATGGAAATAAAAAGTGGCTTTGAGGAAAGGGCCTGCAGCTAACCCACTCTGCGAGTTGAAGTGATGGCGACCAGGAAGGCTGTCTTTCAAGTAAGAAGCTGAAGTGGACAGTTACTAGATTGGCTCGAAAGCAGCACATATCAAGAAAGTAAGAAACAAGCTCAAATCTCATTGGGGCAATATGAACAGAGAAGGCAGAAACATATGGGAAGACTCTTCAGAAATCTACAAATAATAGATTTAAACAAAGAGGGTTGGGTCAGGTAATTTCAGGAAAGTCGAGATGACAGACAAATAACACTAGAGGGTGCCCAGAGAAGAGCCCTGCAGAGCTAAAGAGCAAACAAAAGAACCTTAGAAAGAGGGGCAGAGAGTGGGTCAACAGACATTTTTGTACACCATGCCACAATTTTTTTTCTAACGACAGGCGTGTACCATTTTGGTGGAGGGGTGCTAAACGTTACAGACTTCGGGCGGAAGGTCAAAATCTGTCAACTGCTGCCACTCAGTCTCCACGCAAGAAGTCAGAGACTGGAGAGGTTCAGGTGGAGAACTGTCCCCTGCTGCTGCAACAGAAGATCCTCCTGAAGAAGCAGTTAAATTGGAGGATTGATGGCCATGCTCAAGAGCTTGGGATACCAGACTTTCTTGGGCTCGATCATTCTTGAACTTCTTGAGAACTCTAGGCATAAGTGGTAGAGGCGGGAAGGAGGCCCGAGTTCCATTCGAGACGAAAAGCATTGCCGAGTGGGTGGCGCCTTAGAAACTCCAGCACACAAAACTGCTGACATTACGTGTTCTTGGCAGATGTTCACAGGTCTAACCAAGGCTCTCTGCACTGCTGAAAGAGACCTTACACCACTTCCACATGGAAACGCCATTCATGATCGACCAGGCATTGACAGCTGAGTGCGTCTGCTCTGGCGTTCAGAAAGCCCGCCAGATGTTGAACCACCAGGGATATGCCCTGAGGTTCCACCCATGTCCAGAGGGGCAGAGCCTCCTGACAAAGGGTCACGACCCCACCCTGCCTGTTGCAGTACCACATGGCAGTGCTGTTGTCCGTGAACACCTGCACATCTTTCTCTTTGGGGGAGGGAAGGAATGCTTTCAATGCTAACTTGATCGCCCTGAGTTCCAAAAGACTGATATGGAGCCTGGA